>NC_053391.1:563188492-563824316 GCF_905171765.1 Bufo bufo | reverse complement strand
CCAAGTCCATTGTATACAACATCTGCTTCCCACTGCTCTCCTCAGGACTCCTGTCCATGCTCCTGGTGTCTGTACCCCTTGGTCCAGCTCCTGGACATGCCCCATGGTATCTGTGTCCCGGGTGCAATCAGAAGCCTGTTCACTCCTGAACACTGCTCCTTTTCCCCCCTAGTTCTGATCCCTGTATGCCCTATGATGTTGTCACGACCCATGGTCATGGTCGTGACTCTGGAACCGCATGCAGTTGCCTGCGGTCTTGTCTTGTCGTCAATCACAGGTTGAGGGCTGTAGTATGTTGCCTCATGTGTGGTTGCCGCTGGCAACATGATTGGTACTTGGCAGTATAGCAGCCTGAGCTGTTGCTAGGCAGCTTACTGTCAAGTGCATGCTGTTTCACCTGGTTGGGTGTGTGTGTATGTATGCACTTGGGAGCCGCATGCAGTTGCCCGCGGTCTGGGTGTTGTGTCAACCGTAGCTGGGGGCACTTAGTTGCACGCCTCAAGTGCGGTTGCCGCGGACAACAGATATGCATGCGGTTGCCTTTGGCAGCGTGTAGTTTTGTCTATGCACTTTGTCTTTTTGTTGTGCACGAGGTTGTTTGTGTGCACTGTGCCACCTCCCTTCACTTGTGGTTGTCCGCGGCAATGTCTGGTGTTGTGTGCATGTAGTGGCAGTGTCTCGGCCTGCTGGCTGTTCCTCAGGACATGGTTGCCACGCATGCCGTTGCCGGCGGTAACAGGTGAGTGGGTTTGTGTGCACTTTCTCCCTTTAAGTTGCTGTCGTCCCTTCCCTGGTGTGAGAAGGGTTAATTCCCTTCTCTGTGTGAACACTGGGTGTGTCTGAGTATGGGTGTGGCTACTTTGGGCTATAAAGCCTCAGTTGAGACCTGATGTCTGAGGGGTACTCCAGCCTTGTTTGTAAGCTGGAGGCACCCTCCTTGTATTTACCATCTGTCAGTGAGGGCCACCCTTGTGGTCATAAACTTATGTTAGACATTATTGTTCTTTTATATTATATGTCTAGTGGTGTCTTTATGTTTATTGCAGCGTATGGTTCCTGTGTGATGTGTGGTGTGTGCTGTGTCTGTCTATGTTGTTGTGGACTGCAGCACTTGTGCACGGGTTCCAGGCTGTGTGTCTGTGGCAGGTAGGTGTGGTACTAGTTTCAACTACCTGCCATTGCCATATGTCTGTATATGTTCCCCTTCTCCTTTATAGCTTGGCCAGTGAGACTCCTGTTGCTCCGTGTCTAGGAGGAACAGGTCGTCTTACCCTGCTCCTAGTCCAGGGCCACCCTGAGGGCTAGTAGGAATTACAGGTTCCAGTGTATGAGCTCTCCCACCATCAGGGTCGGCTCATACGGCTAGGAGACAGGGTCAGAATTAGGGATGTGATAGGAGGTGACCTGCTCCCTGATTCCTGTCCTGGCCTAACAGCTATGCTTCTGAGAGACATCCCACGGCTGAGGGTTTCCCCCATCCTCAGCCGTGACAGATGTTCCTGCTTTCTCTTGGTTCTGTCCTTTGATCATGCTCCAGCCCTGCTACTGCATATGTGTCTTGTCATTGCTGATGTGTCTAACTATCATCTGGTAAATCTGTCAAAATCTGTTATTTACAACATTCATCTGACAAGTTAGATCATGTGGTATTTTTATAGAGCAGGTTGTCACGGACGCGGCAATACCTAATATGTATACAATTTTTTTTATTTATGTAAGTTTTATACAATGATTTTATTTTTGAAACAAAAAAAATCATGTTTTAGTGTCTCCATAGTCTGAGAGCCCTAGTTTTTGGGCGATAATCTTGGGTAGGGTATAATTTTTTTGCGGGATGAGATGACGGTTTGATTCTCACTATTTTGGGGTGCATATGACTTTTTGATCGCTTGCTATTACACTTTTTGTGATGTAAGATGACAAAAAATAGCTTTTTTTACACCTTTTTATTTTAATTTTTTCACGGTGTTCATCTGAGGGGTTAGGTCATGTGATATTTTTATAGAGCAGGTTATTACGGACGCGGCGATACCTAATATGTATACTTTTTTAAATTTACTTAAGTTTTACACAATAACAGTTTTTTTTTTTCACTTTTTTTTTGTCCCACTTTGGGATTTCAACTTTTGGGGGTCTAATCCCTTTTACAATGCATTCCAATACTTCTGTATTGGAAGGCATTGGCTGTATGAGTAATACTGTGTGTATTACTCATACAGCTTCCGGCCTGTGAGATCCAGGGGGCTGGATCTCACAGGCTCGTCACCGGAAGGCAGCGCGATGCCTTCCTGTGACGTGCATCGCCGCCAGCCACCACCACAACAGTGAAAAGCTGCAAACTGCAGGTCTGAATTGACCTGCGGTTTGCGACGATCGCCGACACGGGGGTGGGGGGGGGGGGCACGGCTGTATTTAGCCAAGGTGCCTGCTCAATGATTTGAGCAGGCACCGGGTTCCGATCACCACCCGCCGAGCAGCGGTGATCGGAAATTCTCAGGACGTACCGGTACGCCCTGTGTCCTGAACAGGTTAATCACGAATATCGGCACTTCAAGAATTTGTGAATATTTAGAATATAGTTTTTCACAGTACACATGATCCCTCCCTGCTTCTAGCTTGAGGGCCAATGCAAAGGCTGCAATATCTCTGTCATAGCTTAGCTACATCCCTAGCAACCAATAGTAAAGTTGCCTACCGCTTACTATATAAGAACATTTCCAGCAGCCATTTTGTGCTGTTTCATGCAGTTGAGAGAGAGAGGGGTGTGATAATTGTGCTGTGCTGAATTTCTGTTTTATAATACTTCTGATACCTCATATATAATTCAGATATTTAGTGGTAGATAGTGTAGGTTAGTTAGGCAATAGGTTAGCTGATTAGGTTCCAGTATAGGGTGTTAGGTACATTAGTTAGGTAGCTCAGTCATATATATAATCCAGATAGTTAGTGGGAGATAGTGTAGGTTAGTTAGTTAATAGTGTAGCTGATAGGGTTTAGTGCAGGGTGCAGTGTAGGTTAGATAGAGATATAGTATAGTGTAGCTTTTTGCTGTCTGTTAAGTCTGTGAAAAAAAAAAAGTCTTTGCCTGTGTTTTAGTGTAACAGTTTTAGGGTTTTGTTTGTTAGGGAGGGATTCTTGCCCCTGGTAATGGCAGCAGGAGGCGGCAGCAGCAGCAGGTGCCGGCCCTACCTGTGCGCACCGAGCCCGAACAGGCGCAAGCCAACACCACCCTATCTCACAGGAGGTCGGTGCGTAAGTCGCCTGTTTGGACTTACTTCACCCTGGCAGCAGACAATATGACAATTGCCATTTGTCAGCTATGCTATGCCAGGATGAGAAGAGGGAGGTCTGTTGCTCGGCTGGGTACCACTGCTCTTACTCAGCACCTGAGAGTCAACCATTGGCGGGAGTGGGAACAGATGCAGGGTCGTCATAGCAGCACCAGCAGCACTGCGCAGGGGACAGCAGCTCCTGCCACTGTCCTGCAGGCACCCCAACCCCTTCCAACAATGCATTCCTACTCCCTCTCCTAGAGGTAATGGTACCAGCAGCCAGACCTCTGCCTCCTCTGCACCCTCCTCTATCGCCTCCACTGCCGTTTGGTGCCAGCCATTGGTTGCCGATGCATTTGAACGCACCGCGCCCTACGCCCCCGGGGACCTACGCGTGCATTCACTCAATGGGCTCCTGGCAAGGGTTATCGCCCAACATCTGCTGCCCTTCAATATTATGGACTGCAATCCATTCCGGCAGATGTTGGAGCAGGCCCAACCCAGATGGAGTGTCCCCAGCCGACATTTCTTTGCCAGGACTGGCGTCCCTGCCGTACACTAGCACATTGTGCAGAATGTATCCCTGTTACTGGATCACGTTGTCAGCGACAGGGTACATCTGACAATGGATGCCTGGACCAACAAACATGGGCAGGGAAGATACATAAGCTTTACTTCCCATTGGGTGTCCCTCCAAGGCGACGGGGAGGGATCATCAGGGTGAGATGTGGCGGCATCTCAGTTTGTGGTGCCGCCCCAGGGTGTCCAGGGGAGAACTGCTGCTCTCCCTCAAGCCACTGTCTCCACCGCTGCTGAGCCCCCCAGCAAGCGTCCCCGTAGATATGCAAGTGTGGGGCACGACCTGTGCCAGGCTGTGCTCTAGCTTGCGAGCTTAGGGGAATGGAGACACACTGGACCTGATGTTCTGGCTGCCCTCCAGGCTCAGGTCCACAAGTGGCTGACACTCCGAAGGCTCCAGGCAGGTATGGTTGTCTGTGACAACGGCAGAAACCTCCTTGCCGCCTTCCATGCTGGCAGTCTCACACACGTGCCCTGCATGGCACATGTCCTCAACCTTGTGGTACAGAAGTTCCTATGCACATACCCAAGGTTGAGCGACATTGTGCCAAGGGTACATAGGATTGCCAGCCACTTCCGACGCTCCCCAACCGTCCCTGTCCAAACTGCAGCAGGACAACAGTCTGCCACCTCACAGGCTGATTGTGGACAGCGTGACGCGGTGGAACTCCACCCTTCATATGCTGGAGAGGTTGTGGGAGCAGCGACGGGCGGTGAAAAAATACCTGCTGGACCAAGGCACTTCCGGGCCATCACACCCACTCCCCTACATCACCAATCACCACATGTTGGCCCCATTCGAACAGGCAACCAAGATGGTCTGCGGGGAGCATGTCGGCCTCAATGACGTGCTCCCCATAGTGTTCCTGCTGGACAGGACAATAGATCGCCTTCTCGAGGCTGGGGAGAGTGCCTTGGAGCAAGAAGAGGCAACAATGCTCCACCAATACCAGGACAAGGAGGAGGAGGAAGAATTTGTTGAGGAGTTTGCCGACGTCCAGGAGTCTGGGCTTGGTCAGGAGGGAGAGCCGGTGCAGGGGGTGGAGCAGCTCCCACAGGGATCAGTAGCAGCAGGAGGTCCAAGATGTCATGGTCCCGGGCAGCCGAGAAGAGTCACAGCGGGCTGTCCTCTTCCCCATGGCTTACCACATGCTATGATGCCTCAGGAGGGACCCCCGAATCAGGAAAATTAAGGAGAGGGATGAGTTTTGGTTGGCCACCCTTTTAGACCCTCGCTGCAAGGGGAAACTGGAGCAGTTCATCCCAGCCAGCCGGAGGGAGGCCCGTATGCAAAACCTGCGGCCCTGTCTGCTCCTCTGGCTGGAGCAGGCAAACGCTCAGCCTCGCGCTCCAATTCTCCCCGCCCATCTCACCCAGCAGGTGGCTGGCCCAAGCACATCCAGCCGAGCAGGTGATCTTATGGGTGAGATGAGGCTGTTCTACCAGCCTGCGCGATCCAGTAGCAGCAAAAGCAGCAGTCACCACCAGCGACTGGCCCGCATGGTGGCAGACTGCATGGGGTCCGTCGGTGCTTCCGACAGCATGAGCACTGACGACCCCGCTGACTCCATGGACAGACTGACATTTATCAAAATTAACGAGTCCTGGATCGGCAGCTTCCTCCTTGCCCCCCCGTCGGTTCCAGGCGCTGAAGGGTCCCTTGTCAATCCCTCTCCTTGGCTCTCCCTCCCAAACTTCGTTGTTTTTTAACTTCTGTATATATCTCTTTATGATTTTAATTATTTATTTATGGATTGAACTTTCAATATATTTATTTATTGATAATTTATTTATATATTTATGTATTGATGTATTTATTTATGTATTTATTGATGATTTTATTTATGGAATTATTTATTTATGGATGAATTTTTTTATATATTTATTTATTCATTGATAACTTTATTTATATATTTCTGTAATGATGAATTTATTTATGTATTTATTTATTGATAGAAAGTAATAGTCCTGGTGCTTGCTATCTCCTCTGTATCTATAGCTGCAGTGCCGTAGCAGAATCGCACAAACTGCTATCAAATGCAAAAGTGTAAACTCAATATTAATGACACCGCGCTTACCCCATCCTACTGCAGTACACTACTACACAATGGAGCAGTCACAGACTAGTGGGCTAAACGCTGGAGCTGCCGTAACTTCCTAAGAAGGAGCTGCCGTACCTGTCTCCCAATGCTTGTTCCGTGGCTGCTTACTCCTGTGGGCTGTAGTTGAAAGTGATACCGGGTGCTTGGTTTGGCTTATTTGTCTCACGGCACGTGCCCCGGCCGGTGGCGCAATGCTGTTTCTACAAATTGTACTTCGCGTGCTCACCAGTGGATAGTGACGTCACTATTCCAGCTACGGGTCGTAGCTGGTACCAAAATTCCTATATATATTTCTCTGTGTGTAAAATGCACAAAATCAGCTGGTTACATCATACATTTGTACCTCGCTGTGTGTATAAATATACTGTGTATATATATATATATATATATATATATACACTGCGTGCAGAATTATTAGGCAAATGAGTATTTTGACCACATCATCCTCTTTATGCATGTTGTCTTACTCCAAGCTGTATAGGCTCGAAAGCCTACTACCAATTAAGCATATTAGGTGATGTGCATCTCTGTAATGAGAAGGGGTGTGGTCTAATGACATCAACACCCTATATTAGGTGTGCATAATTATTAGGCAACTTCCTTTCCTTTGGCAAAATGGGTCAAAAGAAGGACTTGACAGGCTCAGAAAAGTCAAAAATAGTGAGATATCTTGCAGAGGGATGCAGCACTCTTAAAATTGCAAAGCTTCTGAAGCGTGATCATCGAACAATCAAGCGTTTCAATCAAAATAGTCAACAGGGTCGCAAGAAGCGTGTGGAAAAACCAAGGCGCAAAATAACTGCCCATGAACTGAGAAAAGTCAAGCGTGCACCTGCCAAGATGCCACTTGCCACCAGTTTGGCCATATTTCAGAGCTGCAACATGACTGGAGTGCCCAAAAGCACAAGGTGTGCAATACTCAGAGACATGGCCAAGGTAAGAAAGGCTGAAAGACGACCACCACTGAACAAGACACACAAGCTGAAACGTCAAGACTGGGCCAAGAAATATCTCAAGACTGATTTTTCTAAGGTTTTATGGACTGATGAAATGAGAGTGAGTCTTGATGGGCCAGATGGATGGGCCCGTGGCTGGATTGGTAAAGGGCAGAGAGCTCCAGTCCGACTCAGACGCCAGCAAGGTGGAGGTGGAGTACTGGTTTGGGCTGGTATCATCAAAGATGAGCTTGTGGGGCCTTTTCGGGTTGAGGATGGAGTCAAGCTCAACTCCCAGTCCTACTGCCAGTTTCTGGAAGACACCTTCTTCAAGCAGTGGTACAGGAAGAAGTCTGCATCCTTCAAGAAAAACATGATTTTCATGCAGGACAATGCTCCATCACACGCGTCCAAGTACTCCACAGCGTGGCTGGCAAGAAAGGGTATAAAAGAAGAAAATCTAATGACATGGCCTCCTTGTTCACCTGATCTGAACCCCATTGAGAACCTGTGGTCCATCATCAAATGTGAGATTTACAAGGAGGGAAAACAGTACACCTCTCTGAACAGTGTCTGGGAGGCTGTGGTTGCTGCTGCACGCAATGTTGATGGTGAACAGATCAAAACACTGACAGAATCCATGGATGGCAGGCTTTTGAGTGTCCTTGCAAAGAAAGGTGGCTATATTGGTCACTGATTTGTTTTTGTTTTGTTTTTGAATGTCAGAAATGTATATTTGTGAATGTTGAGATGTTATATTGGTTTCACTGGTAAAAAAAAAATAATTGAAATGGGTATATATTTGTTTTTTGTTAAGTTGCCTAATAATTATGCACAGTAATAGTCACCTGCACACACAGATATCCCCCTAAAATAGCTAAAACTAAAAACAAACTAAGAACTACTTCCAAAAATATTCAGCTTTGATATTAATGAGTTTTTTGGGTTCATTAAGAACATGGTTGTTGTTCAATAATAAAATTAATCCTCAAAAATACAACTTGCCTAATAATTCTGCACTCCCTGTATATATATATATATATACTCATGGCGAGGTAGAGATGTATGATGTAACCGGCTGATCTGCTACATGTCACACCAGTTAATAAGGGTACTTTCACACTAGCGTTTTTGTTTTCCGGTAGTGAGTTCCGTCACAGGAGCTCAATACCGGGAAAAAACTGATCAGTTTTATCCTAATGCATTCTGAATGGAGAGCATTCCGTTCAGGATGCATCAGTTCAGTCCCTCTTACGTTTTTTGGATGGAGAAAATACTGCATACGCCATTAAGTGTTGTGGCAAAACGGATCCGGCTTTCAGGTCTGCGCATGCTCAGACCTTTAAAAATGCAAAAAAATTAATACCGGGTCCGTTTTTCCGGATGACACCGGAGAAATTGATCCGGTATTTTAATGCATTTGTCAGTCGGATCCGCATCCGGATCCGTCTGACAAATGCCATCAGTTTACGTCCGGATTGCGACGGTTCCAGCGACGGAACTGCCTGCCGGAATCCTCTGCCGCAAGTGTGAAAATACCCTAAGTAATAATTGTAAAGGGATGAAATACTTATTTTCATAACTGTATATATACATTACAGAGTGATGGAGAGAGATACAAAAGTAATGTAAGCATTGTACCTGGGCATTTTCTGTCACAGATCTCTCTGATCCGATCCGAGTTACGACGCTTCAATTCGGACCATTTTTTTTTATACGGCCATCCGAGGGTGATTGACCTTAAATTTCCTTTTCAGCTCGGAATGTATCTCACTCACAATGGAATGGTTTTCTGCATAGACCCGGGTGCAGTCGTAGCCCTGCTCCAACAAGAGCTGCAGGATAAAGACGCAAGCATATAATCCCATTTTTTTTTAAATACAAGTGTTAAAAATAATGTCCTCAACAAAACATCAAAAAGTATTTAAGTCTTTGAACAGGAAATATTAGATTTAATGTTACCGTTATAAGATCAGATTGTATTGCAATTGTATGTGTGTGGGGTCTGAGCAATCGGATATTGGCCAGCTGAGCAGAGATGTACCTGTCTAGTGAAGTGACGGTACGGTATGGGGTGTACAGCTGGTTCGCCTCCCAGTGGTGCACCCTGGGTAACCCTAAATGAACCAGCAAATACTGGCGGTAAGACAAAGAAAGCTTCTCCTGAGTCCTAACCAACAGGACACAAACTCTAATCTATAGACTGTGTTTGTGTGTGTGTGGGGGGTATATAGTGTGCGGCAGGAAAATGTATGTGCAATGTGCATGTGAAAGATATTTCTCTGCTGTCCATACATACATGCTACTGACATAGTGCTGTGATGTCACAACAATACATAGTGCACGAATCAGTAATATCTACTTAGACCTGATAAAAAGTGAAGTTATATGTATCGCGGAAAAAATAAATTTGGATCATAAGTGGCGATTTTCGCAATCACGAATATTTTAGAACACTCTATCTGCATACAAAGCGATTGTTCTGACATGCATGTGAAATGTAATGAAATACACTGCTGTAATGAAAAATTACTTACAGTGATCATTAGTTCTTCCTCACTGTCGCGAAAATTGCTTCCCACCAGCTTTTCCAATCTTCTCAAACTTCGGGTAGTTTAAAACAGTTCCGGAATTAGGCCACGCCCCTTGCGCATGCGCATTACGCAAATTTTAGTGTATGAAGATAGCAAATTCGCAAATTAGCGAATATATGACAAGTATTTGTCCATATATTCACAAAATATCGTGAAATCGAATATTGCTCCTGCCGCTCATCACTACTTTCATCAAGTTGAAAGATGCCCGATAATTGGCAGCACATCTCCCTGTGTAATCAGGAATGTGGTGCCAATCATCTGTAGAAGACAATGAGGGAGAAATGACTGCAATAGCAATCGTTCCTCTCTCATTCAAAGTTTGCATCGGCCTGTGTAATGAGGCTGGTGCAAATGAGCGCCGATAAATGATTATCATCCTTCAGCGCTCGCACTGCCTGAAGATCGGGCAGTGTGATACCACCCTTAATAAGCCGCTTGGTTTGGTAAAAAAGGATGCTTTGTAGTCCAGTTAGTGTGTTAGTCCTGGCCTTTTCGGGGGTGTGGTGCCACCAGTCGCATGTCGGCTGACACACCTCCACTTCTAACTGGTGCCCACCCTGGAAGGACACGCCTGCTTGGGTGGAGCTTTGCCCTATGTAAAGACCAGCTGCCAGTTACTTCCACAGTAGTGGCAGGAGGCTATGTTGCCACAGAACACTAGTGGTGGCTAGCGTTGCGGTGTAATGTATTCACTACCCTCCTGATGCCAGAGCCAGAAGTGGACCCACCAGGAAAGAGAAGTATAAATCCTTCCTTTATATTTACGATTCCTTTCAAATCCACTTATTGCTTTTTCGGCAAAAACTCCTACAGGCAGATCTGCCTCAAAACCTCATCCAAAAAAAATGGTGTAGCTGTACCCTTACACATGAGAAGCGCAGAAATGCGGTGAGCTCTAGTGTGCTGCAGACTATGTTGCCTGGTATCATCACAGCAAATATACAGCCTTAGCAGGGTAAGATTTTAGGGCTAATAGGCTCACTGACCAGACATCTGTATGGCAGACCATACATCTGTACGGCAGTCAGATGCATTTTTACCTTATGCCCATGACAGCACCCTTGAGAGACCGCCTCCATCCAGGACAGGAAACAGGAACTTTCTTGGAGAGCTCTTAAGGAGGAGTTCTGCCCCTATACCACCAGTTCCTATTTCCTGTCCTATGGATAGAACTTCTATGTGGAGAGCTAATAGGCTCAGTGACCAGACATCTGTATGGCAGACCATACATCTGTACGGCAGTCAGATGCATTTATACCTTATGCCCATGACAGCACCCTTGAGAGACCGCCTCCATCCAGGACAGGAAACAGGAACTTTCTTGGAGAGCTCTTAAGGAGGAGTTCTGCCCCTATACCACCAGTTCCTATTTCCTGTCCTATGGATAGGACTTCTATGTGGAGAGCTAGGAACAGCCTGCAGGAGCCCCTAAGGTGCAACATTTATAGGGGTTACCCGGTTCGGCATAAGACTCTACTAGGAGCCGCCTGCTAAGTCTGGGGCCAATCCTTCTGGGTCCTGGATGTGTTCTGTGGGGCCGCTGTTCCTGGGCAGTCCCAGCATAACCGGGAGGTGATGCTGGCACGCTGGATCCTCCTGGCGGTGTTCAGGAGGTCTGGGGCCTTTTTCTCTGCCTTCCACTCGGCCTGGAGCAACTTACAGAGGCAGGGGGCGAGCTTAGAGTTTTCCCGGCGTGCTCTGCGCACGAACTGGAAGTTGGAATGCATATGGCTACATTGAAATAGCGTTTTCAGAAGGGGAGGGAGATCCTCTGCTGCAAGGGCCGCATGGGAATGCCGGCAGGGCCCCGATCTAGGGTATTTAAACTCTTCAGCACACGGTCAGAAGGATCCCAACGAGCCTGCAAGCATCTGTGGATCCACTTATGGAAAACTCTCTATCCCTGTCTGGTACCATGGAGGAAGAGGGTAGTCAGCGCACTGATGTCCAGGAGGGTCATGACGCCACACCGGTATTCCTGGTGGGGTAAGGGGGTCAATCCCCACCTTTTATTTCTTCCTTCAGTGTCTAATAAGGGCTTATTCTCTTATTTTATTTTAGAATATCAAAGGGGGCCCTAGGAAAGCTACCACTAAATCTAAAGGAAGAGAGTGTGCTGTATGCAAGAAAAAACTCGCTCCTTCCTGGTCTAAGTTGTTATGTCAGCATTGTGTGAACAAGGTGGTAGAGGAGGAATCCCCATCACTACTTCAGAGTATCAAAGATATTGTCAAATCTAAAGTTTCAGATTCGATGAAAATGTTTAAAAAGTGCCTCCCTTCCTCAGCCTCGGGCAAGCAGGGTCACTCTAATATGGTATCCGATTCAGAGTCTTCAGACAAGAATGAGCAAGGAGAAATCCTAGAATATTTAAACTCTTCGTCAGATGAAGAAACCATGGGTAGACCGTTATTTTCCCCTGAGGATACGGATTCTCTGCTGAAGGGTATTAGAGCCACTATAAAGTTGGATGAATCTAGAGAATAAAAATTTATTCAAGATATAATGTTTGGTGACCTGGGGCACAAAAGATCAAGAGTCTTTCCGCTAAATGAAAATTTTAAATATTTAATTCAGAAAGAGTGGAAAAAACCTGACAAGAAGTTTTTATCCCTAGAAATGTTAGAAAATATCCTTTTGAGGGCGAGTCCTCCTGCTGGGATAGGCCTCCTAAATTGGAAGCCCCAATTGCCAAGATTTCTAAAAGGTCTGCTTTGCCTTTTAAAAAAGTATATTGCTGCTACCTTTACTGCCAGGTCTTTAAAGTTATGGCTACAAGAGTTAGAATCCCATATCCATAATAAAACCTCCAGAGACCAGTTGCTAGGGTTATTTCCTACCATCTTTAGAGCGGTGGACTTCATTTCAAATGCTTCTGCGGATGCATTAGGATTAAATGCCAGGTCAGAAGCTGTATCTAATTCTGCTAGGAGGGCCATTTGACTTAAGGGGTGGTCTGGTGACATGGGTTCAAAAAATAAGCTTTGTTCTATTCCGTCCCAGGGTGATTTTCTTTTTGGGTCGGGTATTGGACGACCTTTTAGAAAAGGCCTCTGACAACAAAAAAGGCTTTTCTGTTTCCAGACCCCCTAAAAGACAACAGTTTCTTCGCAGAAATAGAAAAATTTTCAATAGAACAGAAAAAAAGCTGAATAATTAGAAAAAAAACTGAGGTAGGAAGGATAAGGGATTCCTCTTTAATACCCAGTCCACTTCAGGGCCCAAGGCTGGTCAACAATGACTGTTACTGTCCCGACTTTTTCTCTTTTCTCAGGCTTGGGAAAAAATCTCGGCAAGCCCTTGGATTATTGGTATTATAAAAGACGGGTTTCGTCTAGAGTTTATCTCTCCCCGACCAAAAGACTTAGTGCTAAGAGACTTAGCACTAAGACAAGAAGTTTTTTCCCTTTTACAGAAAAAGGTTCTTGTTCCTGTTCCAGACTCAGAGAAAGGGAGGGTTTTTTATTAATCCCTTTTTCTCGGACCCAAGCCAGACAGATCATTCAGAATGATTATAAACCTGAGAGACTTAAATCAGTACCTAAAATACAAAAAATTCAGAATGGAATCCGTACAGTCTGCAATAAAACATATTTTCAAAGACTATGTCATGGCTACCATAGACATAAAGGATGCCTATTATCACATCCCAATTCATGCACATTTTCAAAAATATCTCAGAGTGGCAGTGTCTATGGAAGGTCAAGTTCATCACTTACAAAACAGAGCACTTCCGTTTGCGATATCTCAGGCCTCCAGGCTCTTTACGAAACTGAGGTTTAGGACCTGTGAGGAATAGGACCTTTGATGACGTCACTACGGTCATCACATGGTCCATCACATGATCCATCACCATGATGGATCATGTGATGACCATGTGATGAACGCAGTGACGTCATCAAAGGTCCTATTCCTCACAGATGAAGACAGAAGAATGCCCGCTGTGCGAACAAGTGGATTAAGGTGAGTTAAATCATTTTATTTATTTTTTTAACCCCTCCAGCCCTATTTTACTTAGCATTCTGTATTCAGAATGCTATTATTTTCCCTTATAACCATGTTATAAGGGAAAATAATACAATCTACACAACCTTGAACCCAAACCTGAACTTCTGTGAAGAAGTTCGGGCCTGGGTATTACATTCAGTTTTTTATCACGCGCGTGCAAAACGCATTGCACCCGCGCGATAAAAACTGAACAACGAAACGCAATCACAGTCAAAACTGACTGCAATTGCGTACCTACTCGCGCGGGTTTGCCGCAACGCATCCGGACCTAATCCGGACACGCTCGTGTGAAAGAGGCCTAAGAGCTAGCCACGAAAGCTCCTGTTTCCTGTTCTGGATGGAGGAGGTCTCTCAAGGGTGCTGTCGTAGGCTCATGGAAAAACGATTACTGGTAAGTGTAATCCTGAATTTTGGTATGCTGAAGAACGTGAAGCCACAATAGGCAGCTTCATAGCAGGTTAATAGTTTAGCTTGCTTGGACTTTAGATTTAACACATTGACAGAGCAGATACTTGCATGGTGGTCAGACACGTGGCACCCCGTGCATTATTATGAGATCATTTTTTAGCGCAAATTGACATATTGGCTCAGGTGATAGGGCAATACACTCAAATCAATGTCTGTGGGGTAACACATCGTAGGTTTTAGACCCCCCCACCCCTTATACAACTTGGGGGTTAAATCTAAAAAGGGTAGATCTCTAGGGTTCCAAACAAAGACTCCACATTTCTGTGATGTTCTTACCTTTAGCCTTATTGTGGGAAAATGGGGTTGTTTGTAGCCGTTTTTAACGTTTATTGCATTAATACACAGTCCAGGCACTCCCCTGCATAAACGGAAACAGGACGGATCCATTTTGCAGCCCATAGACTTCTAATATGACGGAATGAATAACGGAATGCCTCTAAAGGCATTCCGTTATGCATTCCGTCATAGAATTGCGTTATGGTCTGTGGTAACGGAATCCATAACGCAATTCACCTTTTACCAACAAACGAAGTGTGAACGAATTTCAAAATATGAAATTCGCTCATCTCTAATATTTATATTCACTTACTGTAGATTTTCCAACCACATGTGATGGGAGTTTGTTCCAAGCCTCAATTACTCTGTCAGTGCAGTAATATTTCCTAACATTGGTGCTAAACTTCCCCTAACTAATTTAAAATATTGCCCTCTTGTTCATGTGTATACTTTTCTTTTCTTTTTACATTTAGAACACTTCCCTCCTGAACCTTAAGATGTGTCTGGTATTTGAGATATTTGTAACTGTGATGAACTTATCCTCTTCAGCAAAGATAACTCTTGGTCTTCCTTTCTTGGCGCTGTCCTCATGAGAGCTGGTTTCATAGCAATCATAGCATTCAATGGTTTTTATGACTGCACTTCTATCTTCTGGAAATTTTCCAGACTAACTGACCTTCATGTCTTAAAGTAATGATGGCCAGTCATTTCTCTTTACTTAAAGGGGTCCTCCAAAAATTAAGAAAATGAAAATACTTAAATATTACTTTATTATAAATATATTCCCAAATACATTTAATTAATTATAATGCTTGTTTTGTATAGGGAGCAACTATTAGAAGAAATAAAATGGACGCTATCCTATTATTACACACAAAACCTGTCCTAATCACACACAAAACCTGTCCTAATCACACAACACCACAAGTTACTTCAGAACACTGAGTTAAAGAGCTGCTTCAGCTTCCTCTCCTACTTGTCAGGGATTATGATCCTCAATACAGCTGATGAGATCTTCAGCTGAATCTCTGTAGAAATGGAGTTCATGAGGAGACATGAAGTAGAGAGAGAACAGGCAGGACAGACTGTGGTAATGTGGGGCTGTTGTAATGAAGACTACTGTTGTAATGGAGACTAGAGTGCTGCTGCTCCTTAATCACATCCCCAACCTCCTCTCTGTACTTCATGTCTCCTCATAAACTCCATTCCTACAGAGATTTGGCAGAGATCCTATCAGCTGTATTCAGGATCATAACCCCTGATAAGCAGAGCAGAGAGGAGGGTGAGATCTTTTTAGCTGAGTGTTCTGAAGTAACTTGTCCTGCTGTGTGATTAGGACAGGTTTTGAGTGTACGTAATGTCAACCATTTTATTTCTCCTAATGACTGCTCCCTAGACAAAACAAGCCAATATAACTAATGAAAGGTATTAAGGAATATATTTATAATAAAGAAATATTTAAGTATTTTCATTTTCTTAATTCCTGGAGAACCCCTTTAAACCTGTATTAGATCTAGTGATAGTCAGGCCGATCATTGAGCGATGATCTGCCCGTGTAATACTGTCGACAATTACCCAATGAACGAGCAAACACTCGTTCATCGGGCAATCACAATTTTTAAGCAGGTTAAAAAAAATCATTGTTTGCTGGCAGCAGATTGTGCTGTGTAATCATGGTCTGCTGCCAGCAAATAATGATTCTGTATAGGGGCATAATGTGGAGGAGATCATTGCATGTAATAGCAGCGGTTCCCTCCACTGACGAGCAGGTGATTGTCGGGAAGGAAAGCTTACTTCCAGACAATCTTATGCTGCATCTGCTGGAGTAATACCAGGATAAGTTGAGAGGTTGTTGCCATAATGTGGATTAGAACAGTAGTAGAATAGGTCTAAACATTGTATGGAACTGTGTACCAGTCGTACCTCCCTACAACACAATTGATGGTCTCAATCACATTATGAAGCCAAGAAATTCCACAAATTAACTCTTGTGGCAATGTGAATAGTGATGGGTGCAGTAAAGTCCCGGGGAAGCATGAAAAAGGGGTGTTGTTTGCACCAGGAGCGTGTCACCAAGGGGCTCGGCCTTGATGGCGTAAAGGCCCTAGATATAGGTGGCCACTAAGTTAGTTGGTGGACACCAAAATAGTTAGCTTAGCTGGCTCCAGCTAGGGCTTTTACTGGGAACAGGCAATGTGTTGGGTGGGTGCCTGTTCCCCATGCTCCAGTCCAGGATTTTGGATTATGCCCATGTCCAGGGATGCTATTTAATCCTGTTGCTGGACTTGGGTGTAGCTCCCAGTCTGGGGAAGGAGCAGGCTGTGTCAAGGCCTGTGGGAGCCGGGACCCTCTAACCCTGTGTGTAGGGTAAGCACTGGTGATGTGTTTTGGGGAGCTGGGTGGTAGACCTAGATCCCGATAGAGAGGGAAATACCGTCTAGTCAGTGGCCATACGGCTGAGGATTTATGTTTTGGTTGCTGTTTTGTGCTGATGTGCTTGAAAATAAAGCATCGTTTGGATTTCAATCTGGTGTCCATAGCAAAGTCTGTGAGAATGACCCCCGGATAAGAGACGATCCCTTAGACATTTTGCGGAATGGAATTGCGGACCCATTCATTTCTATAGGGCTGCACGATGTGCGGCCTGGCTCCGGAAATGCGGACCCGCACTTCCGGGTCCGCAGTTCCATTCCCGATAAAAATAGAAAACGTCTTATTCTTGTCCCCAATAGCGGACAAGAATAGGCATATTCTATTAGTACCGGTGATGTGCGGTCCGCAAAATGCGGAACGCACATTGCCAGTGTCCGTGTTTTGCGGATCCGTTGATCCACAAAACACACACGGATGTGTGAATGGACCCTTAAGAAAGAATATTTGTTGTAAAGCATTTCAGGTAACTATTTCACGAAGTTGACTGAGAGAATGCCAAGATTGTGAAAGCTGTCATCAAATCAAAAGGGTGACTACTTTGAAGAATCTAATAAATGAGACATATTCTGGTTTAAGTTTTTTTTATTACTACTTAATTCCATTTGTGTTCCTTTATTGTATTCATGTCTTCTATATGAATCTACAATGTAGAAAATTAAAAGAGGAAAACCATGGAATGAAAAGGTGTGTCCAAGCTATACATATTTTATTTAGAGGGGTTCTCATAGTTACATAGTTGTTATGGTTGGAAAAAGACAAAAGTCCATGAAGTCCAACCTGTAATCCTGCTATATTGATCCACAGAACAAATCCCTGGATCAATGTCCATCTTCCTTTTAAAAAGGGGATTGGACCAAAGGTAAAGGGTGTGTAGAACAAGATTTCTATACATTGTCATAAGCCTCAATGTTATTTTGAATTAAATAGTCATCTAAACCTTTTTTGAAGCCATCTCCTGTATTTGCTGTGACCAGATCCTGCGGCTAGTCCAGAGATTTACAGACCTTACTGTAAAGAATGCTTGTCGCTTCTTAAGACTGAATCTTTCTTTCTCCAGGCATAGGGATTAGCCCCTTGTTTTTTGAGGGGGTTTAACACAGAATAGCTTCATTTAATATTTTTTGTATGGTCCATTTATATATTTATATAGGGTAATCATGACCCTCCCCCCCCCCCCCCTTAGATGTCTTTTTTCAAGGCTAAACAAATTCAGTCTATTTAATCTTTGCTCATAACTAAGATCTTCCAGGCCCTTTATGAGTTTAGTTGCTCTCCTCGGTACTTTTTGTAACTCCAGGGCATCCTTTTTAAAGACTGGTGCCCAGAACCGAACTGCGTATTCCAGTTGAGGCCGCACCAACGCTTTGTATAGTGGCAATATTACAATCCTGTCCAGCAAGTCCATACCTCTTTTAATGCAAGACAAAATTCTGTTGGCCTTAGAGGCAACTGGCTGGCATTACATGCTGTTACTTAGTCTACGATCTACTAATTGTAACAGCAGCTGCTGTGCGCTGATGTTCCCCTGCTTACCGCCGCAGTCCCGGGTGCGGTGTTCAGCGGTGATCTGCTGCCAGTGCTTCCATTCACCACTGCAGTCCTGGGCTCTGTCTGTGTAGGTACTGTTGTTTTGGGTTACGCTCCACAGTTTCCTATCATCCCTGGCCACAGCATGCTTGCTGCTTGTTCCCTGCAGCACTTCCTTAATCTTAAGGGCCGACGCGCTTCACTTTCTGTGCTTTATGTGTTAGGTCATGTGACCTCGCTGACCAATCCTAGCCCCCCTGCACATATATAAGTGGCTCAGCCTCCTTCCCAGATGCCTCAGTGTCAAGATCCTTGTGTCCTGCTAAGGTTCCTGATATCTGCTTGTGTTCCTGACTCATACTTGTATTCCTGGACTCTGCTACCTGTTTTATCCCTTTATCCTACAAAAAGGCAGCTCTGTCAACTAAGACAGCTATAATGACCACTTGTACCACATCCAGAGTAAACTAAAAACCAAACAAGTGGAGTGTTATATCAAAAAATGTTATTTATTATAAAATGTTGTTGTTCTCCATTTTTATATTTTATAATAAATAACATTTTTTGATATAGCACTCCACTTGTTTGGTTTTTAGTTTAACCTGTTTTATCCCTGCCTGCTTGCCTTGACTCTCCTGTTGCCAATCCGGATTGCCTGACCTGTACCTTTGCTGCCTGCCCTGACCTATTGCCTGTTTGACTTCGCCTCTGCCTTATCCTTCGGTCCTGCACTGTTGCTCCAGGTTACGACTCAGCCTGCTGACAACGCCTGTACCTCTGGTACCTTTGCTCAGGTACCTCCTGGTCCGCCTGGACCAGCTGACTTGTGTGCCAATCCTCCTCAAGAGGTAGCGACATGGTGTACCCCTCTGGAAAGTCTATCCCCACCATCAGGGGTACTGTGAAGATCAAGGGGTTTACTTATACAACGCCCTTAGAGGAGGTAGGACACTTGGCTCAGTGAGTTCACACCTGCTCGTTCGTGACAGTACACTGAGGCCATGGACCCCGCTGGTAACCACAAGCCTGTAGTTCAGGAATTGTTACATGAAGTAAGGCATCAGAGCGAATGTCAGGATGTCATGATGCATTTCATGCTAAATGTTGCTGCTCGTCTGGATGCCATCTCTTCTCCAGCTACTGCAGAGTCGCCAGTCGCTGCTACTCCTGCAATTCCCATTCCGGTGAATCTGGATTTGTGTGCCGCTGGTGTGCAACTTCTGTGCCATCATGCTATGGTGGAGATCCAAAAACCTGTCGTGGATTTCTGAACCAGTGTCTGATCCACTTTGAGTTGCATGGGCAGAAGTTTCCCACTGAGCGGTCCAAGGTTGCATTCATTGTGTCTCTGCTGTCTGATGAGGCCCTTGCTTGGGCAAATCCTATTTGGGAACATGGAGGTCCAGAGACCACTAATCTTCAGTCTTTTCTGGCTACCTTCCGGCTGGTCTTTGAAGAGCCCGGGCGCACATCCTCCGCTGCATCAGTCTGCTGCGTCTACGACAGGGTTCCTCGTCTGTGGCTTATCCAGTTTCATACCCTGGCTGCCGAACTTGCATGGAACAAAGAGGCTCAACTGGCGGTGTCCTGGGAGGGCCTTTCTGACTGGATTAAGGATGAATTAGCTGGTCGCGACTGTCCGTCTACTCTGAATGACCTGATCACCTTGGCCATAAGGATAGATATGTGTTTCAGGGAACGTTCTAAAGAGGTCTCAGGCACCAGAAGATCACCTTGTTTGGCTCCATCCTCTCCGAAACTTTCAATTCTGGTGACTCTATCTCACAAGGGAGTCACACTGTCTGTGCCTGCATTCTTGGACTCTGGGTCAGCCGGTAACTCATTTCAGCAAGCTCTGGTCAATCAGTACCGTCTTCCTACCATTTATCTAGAAAGGCCTCTGTCAGTGGCCTCCGTAAATGGACTGCCACTCCCTGAAACAGTGCTTTCTGTTACTATGCCCCTTAAGTTGCAAATATGGGGTTCTGCATTCAGAGATGATCTCCTTCTATGTGCTGCCAGCGTCCGTGAATCTGGTTATCCTAGGTCTTTCCTGGCTGTGTCAGCACACTCCAGTTCTGGACTGGCACTCCGGTCAGATTCTGCATTGGGGATCATCCTGCCAGTCCACCTGCTTATCATAGGTCCGACCTGGTTCCTTGCCTACTGTCCCTGTCGACCTGCCTGGACTTCCGCAGCAGTATGCAAGTTTTGCGGATGTCTTCAGTAAGGAAGAGGCCGAGACCCTGCCTCCTCATTGTCCTTATGATTATCCGAATGACCTTCTGCCTGGTGCCACTCCTCCTTGTGGTTGAGTCTACCCACTTTCACTTCCTGAGACCCAAGTGATGTCTGATTACATCAAGGTGAATCTCGAGAGGGGGTTTAGCCGGAAATCTACTTCACCAGCCGGAAGTGGAAGACTGCTTTCAACACTCGTGATGGAAACTACGAGTATCTCGTCATGCCCTTCGGTCTGTGCAATGCTCCCGCGGTATTCCAGGAGTTGGTAAACGATATCTTACAGGACCTGCTCTATGTCTGCGTGATAGTATGCCTGGACGATATACTGATCTATTCTCCAGATTTGACCACTCACCTGAAGCGTGTACGTTTAGTTTTACAGCGGTTGAAAGAGAATCGACTTTATGCCAAACTCGAGAAATGCATCTTTGAAAAATCTACTGTACCGTTCCTCGGATACATCATCTCGGATACTGGGTTGCAGATGGATCTTGAAAAATTTAATGCAGTAATGGACTGGCCCCGCCCACATGGTCTTCGTGCTATACAGCGCTTCCTTGGGTTTGCTAATTTCTATCGTCAGTTCATCCCGAATTTTTCATCTCTTACATTTTCGATCTCCGCTCTTACTAAGAAAGGGGTGAATGCCAGAGTCTGGACTCCTGAAGCGGAAGCCGCCTTCGTCCAATTAAAGAGGTCCTTTGCTTCTGCACCTGTTCTGCGTCATCCCGATGTCTCCTGTCAATTCTTTTTAGAAGTGGATGTCTCCTCCATAGGAGCTGGTGCTGTTTTACTACAAAAAGGTTCCAAGGGCAAGATGTTTACATGTGGATTTTCCTCCAAGCTCTTCTCCCCAGCTGAGAGGAATTACTGTATAGGAGACAGAGAGCTTCTGGCCATAAAACTTACTTTGGAAGAAGTGGCTTTATCTATTGAAGGGGGCCCAGCATCCAGTAATAATCTTCACCGACCACAAGAACCTTACATACAGTCAGGTCCATAAATATTCTATATTATCGACACAATGCTAAAATTTTTGGCTGTATACACCACCACAATGGATTTGAAATGAAACTAACAAGATGTTCTTTAACTGCAGACTGTCAGCTTTAATTTGAGGGTATTTACATCCAAATCAGGTGAACGGTGTAGGAAATACAACAGTTTGCATATGTGCCTCCCATATGTGTCTCAGCTGTTCCATGGCCAGGAGTGTGTTATTCCCTCATTATCCCAATTACAATGAGCAGATAAAAGGTCCATCCAGAGTTAATTTCAAGTGTGCTATATGCATTTGGAATCTGTTGCTGTCAACTTTCAAGATGAGATCCAAAGAGCTGTCACTATCAGTGAAGCAAGCCATCATTAGGCTGAAAAAACACAACAAACCCATCAGAGAGATATCAAAAACATTAGGCGTGGCCAAAACAATTGTTTGGAACATTCTTAAAAAGAAGGAACGCACCGGTGAGCTCAACAACACCAAAAGACCCGGAAGACCGCGAAAAACCACTGTGGTGGATGACCGAAGAATTCTTTCCCTGGTGAAGAAAACACCCTTCACAACAGTTGGCCAGATGCAGAACACTCCCCAGGAGGTAGGTGTATGTGTGTCAAAGTCAACAATCAAGAGAAGACTTCACCAGAGTAAATACAGAGGGTTCACCACAAGATGTAAACCATTGGTGAGCCTCAAAAACAGGAAAACGAGATTAGAGTTTGCCAAATGACATCTAAAAAAGCCTTCACAGTTCTGGAACAACATCCTATGGACAGATGAGACCAAGATCAACTTGTACCAGAGTGATGGGAAGAGAAGAGTATGGAGAAGGAAAGGAACTGCTCATGATCCTAAGCATACCACCTCATCAGTGAAGCATGGTGGTGGTAGTATCATGGCGTTGGCATGTATGGCTGCCAATGAAACTGGTTCTCTTGTAATTATTGATGATGTGACTTTCGGACAATATTATCTGCTCATATTCAGCCAAATGCTTCAGAACTCATTGGACGGCGCTTCACAGTGCAGATGGACAATGACCCAAAGCATACTGCAAAAGCAACCAAAGAGTTTTTTAAGGGAAAGAAGTGGAATGTTATGCAATGGCCAAGTCAATCACCTGACCTGAATCCGATTGAGCATGCATTTTACTTGCTGAAGACAAAACTAAAGGGAAAATGCCCCAAGAACAAGCAGGAACTGAAGACAGTTGCAGTAGAGGCCTGGCAGAGCATCACCAGGGATGAAACCCAGCGTCTGGTGATGTCTATGCGTTCCAGACTTCAGGCTGTAATTGACTGCAAAGGATTTGCAACCAAGTATTAAAAAGTTAAAGTTTGATTTATGATTATTATTCTGTCCCATTACTTTTGGTCCTTTAACAAGTGGGAGGCACATATCCAAACTGTTGTAATTCCTACACCGTTCACCTGATTTGGATGTAAAATTAAAGCTGACAGTCTGCAGTTAAAGCACATCTTGTTTGTTTCATTTCAAATCCATTGTGGTGGTGTATTATCACGACCGGCGTGCCGATCACATATGTGACGCAAAGGGAGGGAAAAGGAAGGCCCTGTCCAAGGGAGAGGGAAAGATGGTGACCCCTAACTCACCTTGAGACTGGCACCTGACTGCCCTGACGTCCCTAGACGGGTTTCTCACCCGTACGCCGATCACGTGCCTAAACCCTGGCTTTCCCTAAGATGAGCCCTAAGTATTGAATAGGGCAGTGGGAACACTAGTCCGCACCACTAACACTAAAGGGAAATTCCAGGGAGAGGACAGACAATACTGATGAAACATATAGTCCCAGGTGGGCGACAACAAACAACCAACAGGGATCCGGAGGGTAATGCTCTGGTATGACAACCAGGAATAACAGCAACTCAGCTCCAGTGGGTCAGTATAGAAGTCCAGGCAGGAAGCTCTATATCTGGCAACCAGAGAAGTGGGAGAGGGGAATATAAAGAGGTTGGGAGTGCCGGACAAGAAACAGCTGAGGAGAAGAAGCTACGGATCCCTGAGTGAGACAAAAAGGATTGCAAGGCAAACACAGTAAGCTACCATTAAGTAACAGCACGATCTTTAGACATAGAGCGCGCAGCCACCCGCTGCGACTTCCTGACCCCGGGTATAACGGAGTCAGACGTGGCTCTTGACACCCTTGTGACATGTATAGAGCCAAAAAGAATTGTGTCGGTGTCCCAATATTTATGGACATGACTGTATCTGTAGACGGCCCAGCGTCTTAACCCTCGCCAAGCCAGATGGGTACTCTTCTTCTCCCGTTTTGATTTTGAGCTTCACTTTCGCCCGGCCGAGAAGAACATCAAGGCGGATGCTCTGTCTCGGTAATTTGGAGGAGTCCCAGTACATTGTAGATCCTGCTCGCTTGATTACAGTGGCTCCTGTCCTGGTAAAAGACATCCCTCCCAGGAAGACATTCGTGCCAACTGCCAAGAGAAAATGTATTTTAACTTGGGGGCACAACTCCAAACTGGCTGGTCACCCTGGGATCCGCAAGACCACAGAACTTTTGTCTCGCCACTACTGGTGGCCCACACTGTCTAAGGATGTGTGTGATTATGTGTCTGCCTGCACAGTCTGTGCTCAGAATAAAGTCTCCAGGACCAAAACCACCCGGGCTGTTGTTTCCTCTTCCTGTTCCTGATGCCCCATGGCAACACATTGCCATAGACTTCGGTACAGATCTGCCCTCTTCTGCCAGATGTACAGCTATCTGGGTGGTCGTGGACGGGTTCACCAAGATTGCGCATTTCGTTCCTTTGGCTGGACTGCCCTCGGCTGCTGAACTTGCTAAACTGTTCGTGAGACATATATTCCGCTTGCATGGTCTACCTTGGCATATTGTTTCCGATTGCGGAGTCCAGTTTACCTCTAAGCTCTGGAGAGTTCTTTGCCGGCTGCTCGAAATTGAGCTGGACTTCTCTTCCGGTTATCATTCCCAGACCGCAAGTAGAGCGGGTGAATTAAATATTAGAGCACTATCTCTGGCATTTTGTTTCAGCCCAACACGACAACTGGGTACAATTGCTACCTTGGGCTGAATTCTCCTATAACAACCACTCTAGTGAGTCTACTGGACCCTCTCCATTCTTTGTCGTTTATGGACAACACCTTCGTACTCCCCTCCCTGTTCCTACATCTTCTGGGGTACCAGCTGCAGATTCCTCTTTTAGGGATTTTTTTAAGATTTGGCGTGACACCAAGGACTGCATTAACAAAGCATTGACTCGCATGAAAACGAATGCAGACAAGAAAAGAAGAAAACCGCCTCAGTTCTCGTCTGGAGATAAGGTATGGCTCTCCTCTAAAAACATACGCTTAAGGGTTCCCAGTTTCAAGTTTGCTCCTAGATTCCTTGGACCCTTTGATGTATTGAGGAGGATCAACAAAGTGACAAATAAGCTGCCTCTCTCTCTGCATATTCCTAATGCCTTCCACTTGTCCTTACTAAAACCAGTAGTTCTTAATTGCTTCTTGACGGCTCCTTCTACTCCAACTCCTGTATCTAAAGATTCTGACAAAATATTTGAGGCCAAAGACATCCTGGACATCAAGAAGCGTGGCAAGAAGACCTACTCTCTTGTGGATTGGAAGGGCTTTGGTCCTGAGGAGAAGTCTTGGGAACCAGAAGAGAACATTTATGCTCCAAATTTGATAAAAAGGTTTCTGTCTTGTCGTGTACTCAAGAAGAGGGGGTGTAAGGGGGGGGGGGGGCTGTAACAGCAGCTGCTGTGCGCCGCTGTTCCCCTGCTTACTGCCATGGTCCCGGGCGCCATGTTCAGCGGTGATCTGCAGCCAGTGCTTCCATTCACCGCTGCAGTCCTGGGCTCTGTATGTGTAGGTACTGTTGTTTTGGGTTCCGCTCCACAGTTTTCTTTCAGCCCTGGCCACAGCATGCTTGCTGCTTGTTCCCTTCAGCACTTCCTTAACCTTAAGGGCCGGTGGACGTCACTTCCTGTGCTTTATGGGTTAGGTCATGTGACCTCGCTGACCAATCCTAGCCCTTCTCCACATATATAAGCGGCTCAGCCTTCTTCCCAGATGCCACAGTGTCAAGGTCCTTGTGTCCTGCTAAGGTTCCTGATATCTGCTTGTGTTCCTGTGTTCCTGGAACGTACTTGTATTCCTGGACTCTACTACCTGTTTGATCCCTGCCTGCTTCCCTTGACTCTCATCTTTTGGTCCTGCACTGTTGCTCCAGGTTACGACTCAGCCTGCTGACAACGCCTGTTCCTCTGGTAACTTTGTTTAGGTACCTCCTGGTCCACCTGGACCAGCTGCCTCGTTGGCCAATCCTCCTCAAGAGGTAGCGATCTGGTGTTCCCCTCAGGAAAGTCTATCCCCACCATCAGGGGTACTGTGAAGATCGAGGGGTTCACTTAGACAACGCCCTTAGAGGAGGTAGGACACGTGGCTCAGTGGGTTCACACCCGCTGGTTTGTGACAGTAATACACCCAGATGCTTCTCAACAAGTAACTCTCCCAGTTTTACTCCCCCCTAGGACATTTGCTGCATGCAGATTATTAGCCCCCAAGTGCATAACTTTACACTTATTTATATTGAACCTCATTTGCCAAGTGGAGGCCCAAACAGTAGGTTTGTTCATATCAGCTTGTAACGTTTTAATATCTTCCATAGACTGGACTGTATTACAAAGTTTGGTGTCATGTGCAAAAATAAGAAACATCACTATTAATCCCATTCTCTATGTCATTAATGAATAAGTTAAATAATAGCGGACCCAGCACAGAACCATGGGGTACACCACTTATAACCAGGGACCATTCAGAGTAGGAATCAGTGACCACAACTCTTTGGATATGATCATGAAGCCAATTTTCAATCCAATTACAAATTATATCTTCTAAGCCAATAGACCTCAATTTACCCATTAGTCGTCCGTGTGGGTCAAAGTCCGAAAACACAATATCGACAGTCTTTCCTCTGTCCAGGCTTCTACTTACCTCCTCATAAAAACAAATCGGGTTAGTTTGACAGCTTCTGTTCTTAGTAAAACCATGTTGGCTATCACTTATTATAATATTGACAGTTACATAATCCTGTATGTAGTCCCGTAGAAGGCCCTCAAACATTTTTCCCACTATGAATGTTAAGCTTACTGGTCTATACTGTATATTCAGTTTATTGGGCTGACTAGATGGGCCAAATGGTTCTTATCTGCCGACACATTCTATGTTTCTATGTCTATAATTTCCTGGTGAAAACCTAACACCCTTTTTGAAAATGGGCACCACATTCGCCTTGGGCCAGCCCCTTGGTACAATGCCTGTCATTAAAGAATCTGTAAATATTATGAACTGAGGCAAAGCAATAACTGAACTGAGCTCCTTTAGAACTCTAGGGTATAGTCCATCTGGACCTGGGGCCTTGTTTATGTTTAATTTTTTTTATCATATTAAGGACCATATCTACAGTCAGCCAGGCAAGTATGTAATTTGAGGTATTTACACCAGTGGCACCACCCTCATAAGATGCCCTCTCTTCTTTTGTATATACAGAGCTAAAAAAAAACATTTAGGAGCTCTGCCTTCTCTTGATCCCCATGACCAACACTCCATTACCATTATTTAGGGGACCTACATGTTCTGACCTTGGTGTTTTTGCATTGTTGTTCTTACTTTCTTTGGCCGCCTGTATTTCATTGTGTATTTTTGCTGATTTTATTACCCCCTTACATAATTTATTTAGTTCTTTATACTTTTTATAGGCTACAGCGGACCCCTCCAAATTTGTATTTCTCAAAGGTCTCTTTTTGTCATTTATAGCCCTTTTTACACTATTTGTAAGCCATCTGGGGTTTAATTTTATTCGCTTGTACTTGTTACCTCTAGGAATGTATTTAACAATGTACTTAACCAAAGTAGATTTAAAGCACTCCCATTTAGCATTAGTGTCATTATGTGAGAATAGTTGCTCCCAGTCTATGTCCTGAAGTGCAGCGCTCAACCCTGGGAAATTCACCTTTTTGAAATTAAGTGTTTTTGCCCTACCGACCCAAGTTTGTTTATTTTACAGTTTAGTTGGAATATAATTATATTGTGGAGTAGTTACTTAAGGTGCGATGAGATAAAGTCCCGACCACCAGCCAGCTGGGAAACAAAGGATCGTGTCAGCGCCAGCTGTTTTCATACCTCCCATTATTGTGCATGGGAGCTACAGAAAGATCTTAGCACAGCAATATATGCTGTCTCCCTAACTCAGAAACAGCATAACTTACTGCATTACGCTATTTACATAGCTCCCATGCACCGCAATGGGAGCTACTGAAACAGCGAGCACTGGCAGGCACCTTTGTTTTCCAGCAGGTTGGTAGTCGGGACTTTGTGTCATCTCACCTTAGTAATGGTGAGATGAGACAACCTCTTTAAAGATATCCAATCCCCTTACTAGTATGAATCCCATGACAAATTCTCTTTTCTCTCTTTCCTCCTGAGAAAACATGGTCCATTTGCAAAGTAGTAAGGATGTTTTCATATCCTAAATATTTATTAGATATAAACGTATGAATAATAGCAAGATCACATATTTTTTCCTCATGTAGAATATTATACACTTAATTTTGCAGTTGATCAATATTGAAGATTTACATATAAAATATAAAGACAAATATGGTAAACTTGTTAATTGCATGAAAATTTGATTACATAAAAAATTCTGTGAGACTTTAAGGGTACAACCACACAGTGAGGTCTCTATATGCAGTTTTGAAAGCCAAAATCAGGAGTGGATCATAAAAGAAGAGAAAGTATGAAGGACAGATACGTCCTCTCTTTTTTAAAGTCACTCCTGGATTTCGCTTCCAAAACTGCATCAAGAAACCTGACAATGTGGTCGTACCCAAAGTGTTTCAGAGACCAAATTGTCTTGCAATCCAGAAACGCATCAGTCATATGCCTCTTCCCACATTCTTGCTTGCAGATCAGTAAATCGTTGTACATGGGGACATGGGGGCAGAGCACAGAACATTCATAAAAGTTGTCAACAGCCACTAAACATTAAGGAGAACTTGTCACTACAAAATGAAATGCAATCTGAAAGCAGCATGTTATAGAGCAGGAGGAGCTGAGCAGATTGATATACAGTACAGACCAAAAGTTTGGACACACCTTCTCATTCAAAGAGTTTTCTTTATTTTCATGACTATGAAGGCATCAAAACTATGAATTAACACATGTGGAATTATATACATAACAAACAAGTGTGAAACAACTGAAAATATATCATATTCTAGGTTCTTCAAAGTAGCCACCTTTTGCTTTGATTACTGCTTTGCACACTCTTGGCATTCTCTTGATGAGCTTCAAGAGGTAGTCCCCTGAAATGGTCTTCCAACAGTCTTGAAGGAGTTCCCAGAGATGCTTAGCACTTGTTGGCCCTTTTGCCTTCACTCTGCGGTTCAGCTCACCCCAAACCATCTCGATTGGGTTCAGGTCCGGTGACTGTGGAGGCCAGGTCATCTGGCGCAGCACCCCATCACTCTCCTTCATGGTCAAATAGCCCTTACTTTCAAAGTTTTCCCAATTTTTCAGCTGACTGACTGACTGACCTTCATTTCTTAAAGTAATGATGGCCACTCGTTTTTCTTTACTTAGCTGCTTTTTTCTTGCCATAATACAAATTCTAACAGTCTATTCAGTAGGACTATCAGCTGTGTATCCACCTGACTTCTCCTCAACGCAACTGATGGTCCCAACCCCATCTATAAGGCAAGAAATCCCACTTATTAAACCTGACAGGGCACACCTGTGAAGTGAAAACCATTTCAGGGGACTACCTCTTGAAGCTCATCAAGAGAATGCCAAGAGTGTGCAAAGCAGCAATCAAAGCAAAAGGTGGCTACTTTGAAGAACCTAGAATATGACATATTTTCAGTTGTTTCACACTTGTTTGTTATGTATATAATTCCACATGTGTTAATTCATAATTTTGATGCCTTCAGTGTGAATCTACAATTTTCATAGTCATGAAAATAAAGAAAACTCTTTGAATGAGAAGGTGTGTCCAAACTTTTGATCTGTACTGTATAGTTTTATGGGAAAAGATTCAATAAAACCTGCAATTTATACATTTACATCTTTGCTTTTTCCACTTCCTAACTCTCTATGCACACTTATACACACACAATGCCATCAATCACTGGTAACCCCTCCCTCCTGTACCGATAGTTATTAGAAAAAGCAAAAATATCAATCTGCTCAGCTCCTCCTGCTATATAACATGCCGTCTGCAGATTGCATTGCAATTTTTAGTGACAGGTAGGGATGAGCGAACCCGAACTGTAAAGTCCGGGTTCGGGTTCGGTGTTCGGCGCTTTCTTGGCGCTTTTTGAAAGGCTACAAAGCAGCCAATCAACAAGCGTCATACTACTTGGCCCAAGAGGCCATCACAGCCATGCCTACTATTGGCATGGCTGTGATTGGCCAGTGCACCATGTGACCCAGCCTCTATTTAAGCTGGAGTCACGTAGCGCCGCACGTCACTCTGCTATGATCAGTATAGGGAGAGGTTGCAGCTGCGACGTTAGGGCGAGATTAGGCAGATTAACTCCTCCAAAAGACTTCATTCTGTGATCGATCTGCAGCTGTGGATCATTGAAGTGCTATTATTGACTTGCTCACTTTTTTGAGGCTGCCCAGAGCGTTTTTAGATCACTTTTTTTCTGGGGTGATCGGCGGCCATTTTGTGACTTGTGGTGCGCCAGCACGAGCTATCACCAAGTGTATTTAACCATCGATAGTGTGGTTATTTTGTGCTATATCCTACATCAGCTGCAGGCTGAGCCTGTGTCACCGAAGTGCATTTAACCATCAACAGTCTGGTTATTTTTTGGCCATATACTACATCAGCTGCAGGCTGAGCCTGTTTCACCCAAGTGCATTTAACCATCAACAGTCTGATTATTTTTTGGCCATATACTACATCAGCTGCAGGCTGAGCCTGTGTCACCGAAGTGCATTTAACCATCAACAGTCGGGTTATTTTTTGGCCATATATTACATCAGGGGCAAGTTGAGCCTGTCACCCAGCGCCTAAAAAATAGACCTGACATTTCTATTCAACCAAATCTGCACAGTTTTAGCTGGTCAAGTTATTTGTAGTGACCGTCAAAGCAGACTTTTTGTTCTGGGTTGAAAAAGCATTTGCCATTCTGAAAATAACTAGTTTGTGGTATTTCAGGCCTACTTTAAATCTATCCCAAAAAGAAAATCTTACATTGAAGTTATTGATAGTATCATTCAGAAAAACCTAAGACACACGCTAGCGTGCTGATAGAAGTGTCATTCTGTGATTAAACCTATAACTGTCACACAGCGCAAAAAAAAACAGGTCTCACATCTCTATTCAACCAAATCTGCACAGTTTTAGCTGGTCAAGTTATTTGTAGTGACCGTCAAAGCAGACTTTTTGTTCTGGGTTGAAAAAGCATTCCCAAATTTGCCATTCTGAAAATAACTAGTTTGTGGTATTTCAGGCCTACTTGAAATCTATCCCAAAAAGAAAATCTTACATTGAAGTTATTGATAGTATCATTCAGAAAAACCTAAGACACACGCTAGCGTGCTGATAGAAGTGTCATTCTGTGATTAAACCTATAACTGTCACACAGCGCAAAAAAAAAACAGGTCTCACATCTCTATTCAACCAAATCTGCACAGTTTTAGCTGGTCAAGTTATTTGTAGTGACCGTCAAAGCAGACTTTTTGTTCTGGGTTGAAAAAGCATTCCCAAATTTGCCATTCTGAAAATAACTAGTTTGTGGTATTTCAGGCCTACTTGAAATCTATCCCAAAAAGAAAATCTTACATTGAAGTTATTGATAGTATCATTCAGAAAAACCTAAGACACACGCTAGCGTGCTGATAGAAGTGTCATTCTGTGATTAAACCTATAACTGTCACACAGCGCAAAAAAAAAACAGGTCTCACATCTCTATTCAACCAAATCTGCACAGTTTTAGCTGGTCAAGTTATTTGTAGTGACCGTAAAAGCAGACTTTTTGTTCTGGGTTGAAAAAGCATTCCCGAATTTGCCATTCTCAAAATTGTGGTGAACGGGAACAATGAGGAAAACATCTAATAAGGGACGCGGACGCGGACGTGGACATGGTCGTGGTGGTGTTAGTGGACCCTCTGGTGCTGGGAGAGGACGTGGCCGTTCTGCCACAGCCACACGTCCTAGTGAACCAACTACCTCAGGTCCCAGTAGCCAGCAGAATTTACAGCGATATTTGGTGGGGCCCAATGCCGTTCTAAGGATGGTAAGGCCTGAGCAGGTACAGGCATTAGTCAATTGGGTGGCCGACAGTGGATCCAGCACGTTCACATTATCTCCCACCCAGTCTTCTGCAGAAAGCGCACAGATGGCGCATGAAAACCAAGCCCATCGGTCTGTCACATCACCCCCATGCATATCAGGGAAACTGTCTGAGCCTCAAGTTATGCAGCAGTCTCTTATGCTGTTTGAAGACTCTGCTGCCAGGGTTTCCCAAGGGCATCCACCTAGCCCTTCCCCAGGGGTGGAAGAGATAGAATGCACTAACGCACAACCACTTATTTTTCCTGATGATGAGGACATGGGAATACCACCTCAGCACGTCTCTGATGATGACGAAACACAGGTGCCAACTGCTGCGTCTTTCTGCAGTGTGCAGACTGAACAGGAGGTCAGGGATCAAGACTGGGTGGAAGACGATGCAGGGGACGATGAGGTCCTAGACCCCACATGGAATGAAGGTCGTGCCACTGACTTTCACAGTTCGGAGGAAGAGGCAGTGGTGAGACCGAGCCAACAGCGTAGCAAAAGAGGGAGCAGTGGGAAAAATCAGAACACCCGCCGCCAAGAGACTCCGCCTGCTACTGACCGCCGCCATCTGGGACCGAGCACCCCAAAGGCAGCTTCAAGGAGTTCCCTGGCATGGCACTTCTTCAAACAATGTGCTGACGACAAGACCCGAGTGGTTTGCACGCTGTGCCATCAGAGCCTGAAGCGAGGCATTAACGTTCTGAACCTTAGCACAACCTGCATGACCAGGAACCTGCATGCAAAGCATGAACTGCAGTGGAGTAAACACCTTAAAAACAAGGAAGTCACTCAGGCTCCCCCTGCTACATCTTCTGCTGCTGCCGCCTCGGCCTCTTCTGCTGCTGCTGCCGCCGCCTCGGCCTCTTCCTCCGCCTCTGGAGGAACGTTGGCACCTGCCGCCCAGCAAACATGGGATGTACCACCAACACCACCACCTGCGTCACCAAGCATCTCAACCATGTCACACGGCAGCGTTCAGCTCTCCATCTCACAAACATTTGAGAGAAAGCGTAAATTCTCACCTAGCCACCCTCGATCCCTGGCCCTGAATGCCAGCATTTCTAAACTACTGGCCTATGAAATGCTGTCATTTAGGCTGGTGGACACACACAGCTTCAAACAGCTCATGTCACTTGCTGTCCCACAGTATGTTGTTCCCAGCCGCCACTACTTCTCTAAGAGAGCCGTGCCTTCCCTGCACAAACAACTGTCCGATAAAATCAAGTGTGCACTGCGCAACGCCATCTGTGGCAAGGTCCACCTAACCACAGATACGTGGACCAGTAAGCACGGCCAGGGACGCTATATCTCCCTAACTGCACACTGGGTAAATGTAGTGGCGGCTGGGCCCCAGGCGGAGAGCTATTTGGCGCACGTCCTTCCGCCGCCAAGGATCGCAGGGCAACATTCTTTGCCTCCTGTCTCCTCCTCCTCCTACTCAGCTTCCTCCTCCTCTTCTTCCACCTGCTCATCCAGTCAGCCACACACCTTCACCACCAACTTCAGCACAGCACGGGGTAAACGTCAGCAGGCCATTCTGAAACTCATATGTTTGGGGGACAGGCCCCACACCGCACAGGAGTTGTGGTGGGGTATAGAACAACAGACCGACGAGTGGTTGCTGCCGGTGAGCCTCAAGCCCGGCCTGGTGGTGTGCGATAATGGGCGAAATCTCGTTGCAGCTCTGGGACTAGCCGGTTTGACGCACATCCCTTGCCTGGCGCATGTGCTGAATTTGGTGGTGCAGAAGTTCATTCGCAACTACCCCGACATGTCAGAGCTGCTGCATAAAGTGCGGGCCGTCTGTTCGCGCTTCCGTGTTCACACCCTGCCGCTGCTCGCCTGTCTGCGCTACAGCGTAACTTCGGCCTTCCCGCTCACCGCCTCATATGCGACGTGCCCACCAGGTGGAACTCCACCTTGCATATGCTGGACAGACTGTGCGAGCAGCAGCAGGCCATAGTGGAGTTTCAGCTGCAGCACGCACGGGTCAGTCGCACTGCGGATCAGACCCACTTCACCACCAATGACTGGGCCTCCATGCGAGACCTGTGTGCCCTGTTGCGCTGTTTCGAGTACTCCACCAACATGGCCAGTGGCGATGACGCCGTTATCAGCGTTACAATACCACTTCTATGTCTCCTTGAGAAAACACTTAGGGCGATGATGGAAGAGGAGGTGGCCCAGGAGGAAGAGGGGTCATTTTTAGCACTTTCAGGCCAGTCTCTTCAAAGTGACTCAGAGGGAGGTTTTTTGCAACACCAGAGGCCAGGTACAAATGTGGCCAGACAGGGCCCACTACTGGAGGACGAGGAGGACGAGGATGAGGTGGAGGAGGATGAGGATGAAGCATGTTCACAGCGGGGTGGCACCCAAAGCAGCTCGGGCCCATCACTGGTGCGTGGCTGGGGGGAAACACAGGACGATGACGATACGCCTCCCACAGAGGACAGCTTGTCCTTACCTCTGGGCAGCCTGGCACACATGAGCGACTACATGCTGCAGTGCCTGCGCAACGACAGCAGAGTTGCCCACATTTTAACGTGTGCAGATTACTGGGTTGCCACCCTGCTGGATCCCCGGTACAAAGACAATGTGCCCACCTTACTTCCTACACTGGAGCGTGATAGGAAGATGCGCGAGTACAAGCGCACGTTGGTAGACGCGCTACTGAGAGCATTCCCAAATGTCACAGGGGAACCAGTGGAAGCCCAAGGCGAAGGCAGAGGAGGAGCAAGAGGTCGCCAACGCAGCTGTGTCACGGCCAGCTCCTTTGAGGGCAGGGTTAGCATGGCAGACATGTGGAAAAGTTTTGTCACCACGCCACAGCTAACTGCACCACCTCCTGATACGGAACGTGTTAGCAGGAGGCAACATTTCACTAACATGGTGGAACAGTACCTGTGCACACCCCTCCACGTACTGACTGATGGTTCGGCCCCATTCAACTTCTGGGTCTCCAAATTGTTCACGTGGCCAAAGCTAGCCTTTTATGCCTTGGAGGTGCTGGCCTGCCCGGCGGCCAGCGTTTTGTCTGAACGTGTATTCAGCACGGCAGGGGGCGTCATTACAGACAAACGCAGCCGCCTGTCTACAGCCAATGTGGACAAGCTGACGTTCATAAAAATGAACCAGGCATGGATCCCACAGGACCTGTCCATCCCTTGTGCAGATTAGATATTAACTACCTCCCCTTAACAATATATTATTCTACTCCAGGGCACTTCCTCATTCAATACTATTTTTAATTTCATTTTACCATTATATTGTGGGGCAACCCAAAGTTGAATGAACCTCTCCTCTGTCTGGGTGCCGGGGCTTAAATGTGTGACAGTGGCCTGTTCCAGTGGTGGGTGACGTGAAGCCTGATTCTCTGCTATGACATGAATACAGATTCTGCGCTGACATAAGGCCAGATTCTCTGTTACGGGACCTCTCTCCTCTGCCTGGGTGCCTGGGCCTAAATGTGTGACAGTGGCCTGTTCCAGTGGTGGCTGACGTGAAGCCTGATTCTCTGCTATGACATGAAGACAGATTCTGCGCTGACATAAGGCCAGATTCTCTGTTACGGGACCGCTCTCCTCTGTCTGGGTGCCGGGGCCTAAATGTGTGACAGTGGCCTGTTCCAGTGGTGGGTGACGTGAAGCCTGATTCTCTGCTATGACATGAATACAGATTCTGCGCTGACATAAGGCCAGATTCTCTGTTACGGGACCTCTCTCCTCTGCCTGGGTGCCTGGGCCTAAATGTGTGACAGTGGCCTGTTCCAGTGGTGGCTGACGTGAAGCCTGATTCTCTGCTATGACATGAAGACAGATTCTGCGCTGACATAAGGCCAGATTCTCTGTTACGGGACCTCTCTCCTCTGCCTGGGTGCCTGGGCCTAAATGTGTGACAGTGGCCTGTTCCAGTGGTGGGTGACGTGATGCCTGATTCTCTGCTATGACATGAAGACAGATTCTGTGCTGACATAAGGCCAGATTCTCTGTTACAGGACCTCTCTCCTCTGTCTGGGTGCCGGGGCCTAAATGTGTGACAGTGGCCTGTTCCAGTGGTGGGTGACGTGAAGCTTGATTCTCTGCTATGACATGAAGACTGATTCTGCGCTGACATAAGGCCAGATTCTCTGTTACGGGACCTCTCTCCTCTGCCTGGGCGCCTGGGCCTAAATGTGTGACAGTGGCCTGTTCCAGTGGTGGGTGACGTGATGCCTGATTCTCTGCTATGACATGAAGACTGATTCTGCGCTGACATAAGGCCAGATTCTCTGTTACGGGACCTCTCTCCTCTGCCTGGGTGCCTGGGCCTAAATGTGTGACAGTGGCCTGTTCCAGTGGTGGGTGACGTGATGCCTGATTCTCTGCTATGACATGAAGACAGATTCTGCGCTGACATAAGGCCAGATTCTCTGTTACGGGACCTCTCTCCTCTGCCTGGGTGCCTGGGCCTAAATGTGTGACAGTGGCCTGTTCCAGTGGTGGGTGACGTGATGCCTGATTCTCTGCTATGACATGAAGACAGATTCTGCGCTGACATAAGGCCAGATTCTCTGTTACGGGACCTCTCTCCTCTGCCTGGGTGCCTGGGCCTAAATGTGTGACAGTGGCCTGTTCCAGTGGTGGGTGACGTGAAGCCTGATTCTCTGCTATGACATTAAGACAGATTCTGTGCTGACATAAGGCCAGATTCTCTGTTACGGGACCTCTCTCCTCTGCCTGGGTGCCTGGGCCTAAATGTGTGACAGTGGCCTGTTCCAGTGGTGGGTGACGTGATGCCTGATTCTCTGCTATGACATGAAGACAGATTCTGTGCTGACATAAGGCCAGATTCTCTGTTACAGGACCTCTCTCCTCTGTCTGGGTGCCGGGGCCTAAATGTGTGACAGTGGCCTGTTCCAGTGGTGGGTGATGTGAAGCTTGATTCTCTGCTATGACATGAAGACAGATTCTGCGCTGACATAAGGCCAGATTCTCTGTTACGGGACCGCTCTCCTCTGTCTGGGTGTCGGGGCCTAAATGTGTGACAGTGGCCTGTTCCAGTGGTGGGTGACGTGAAGCCTGATTCTCTGCTATGACATGAATACAGATTCTGCGCTGACATAAGGCCAGATTCTCTGTTACGGGACCTCTCTCCTCTGCCTGGGTGCCTGGGCCTAAATGTGTGACAGTGGCCTGTTCCAGTGGTGGCTGACGTGAAGCCTGATTCTCTGCTATGACATGAAGACAGATTCTGCGCTGACATAAGGCCAGATTCTCTGTTACGGGACCGCTCTCCTCTGTCTGGGTGCCGGGGCCTAAATGTGTGACAGTGGCCTGTTCCAGTGGTGGGTGACGTGAAGCCTGATTCTCTGCTATGACATGAATACAGATTCTGCGCTGACATAAGGCCAGATTCTCTGTTACGGGACCTCTATCCTCTGCCTGGGTGCCTGGGCCTAAATGTGTGACAGTGGCCTGTTCCAGTGGTGGCTGACGTGAAGCCTGATTCTCTGCTATGACATGAAGACAGATTCTGCGCTGACATAAGGCCAGATTCTCTGTTACGGGACCGCTCTCCTCTGTCTGGGTGCCGGGGCCTAAATGTGTGACAGTGGCCTGTTCCAGTGGTGGGTGACGTGAAGCCTGATTCTCTGCTATGACATGAATACAGATTCTGCGCTGACATAAGGCCAGATTCTCTGTTACGGGACCTCTCTCCTCTGCCTGGGTGCCTGGGCCTAAATGTGTGACAGTGGCCTGTTCCAGTGGTGGGTGACGTGATGCCTGATTCTCTGCTATGACATGAAGACAGATTCTGCGCTGACATAAGGCCAGATTCTCTGTTACGGGACCTCTCTCCTCTGCCTGGGTGCCTGGGCCTAAATGTGTGACAGTGGCCTGTTCCAGTGGTGGGTGACGTGATGCCTGATTCTCTGCTATGACATGAAGACAGATTCTGTGCTGACATAAGGCCAGATTCTCTGTTACAGGACCTCTCTCCTCTGTCTGGGTGCCGGGGCCTAAATGTGTGACAGTGGCCTGTTCCAGTGCTGGGTGACGTGAAGCTTGATTCTCTGCTATGACATGAAGACTGATTCTGCGCTGACATAAGGCCAGATTCTCTGTTACGGGACTGCTCTCCTGTGTCTGGGTCCCGGGGCCTAAATGTGTGACAGTGGCCTGTTCCAGTGGTGGGTGACGTGAAGCCTGATTCTCTGCTATGGCATGAAGAGACTGATTCTCTGCTGACATGAAGCCAGATTCTTTGCTATGGCATGAAGAGACTGATTCTCTGCTGACGTGAAGCCAGATTCTCTGCTATGGGACCTCTGTCCAATTGATATTGGTTCATTTTTATTTTTTTTATTTTAATTTTAATTCATTTCCCTATCCACATTTGTTTGCAGGGGATTTACCTACATGTTGCTGCCTTTTGCAGCCCTCTAGCTCTTTCCTGGGCTGTTTTACAGCCTTTTTAGTGCCCAAAAGTTCGGGTCCCCATTGACTTCAATGGGGTTCGGGTTCGGGACGAAGTTCGGGTCGGGTTCGGATACCGAACCCGAACATTTCCGGGAAGTTCGGCCGAACTTCTCGAACCCGAACATCCAGGTGTTCGCTCAACTCTAGTGACAGGTACTCTTTAAAGAATGGAAGAAACGTGATTTAGTGATGGCTTCTGGTGAAGAGTCGCCTTTTATGTATAATCTGAGTCACTAGCCATTGAATTTGTTTGTGTGTCATCCTGCACAGTGGTGGTTTATAATAGGGTCGCCACATACTGCGGCGGGGCACGGGAGCGAATAGTTCCCTGCCCCGCCGCCGATCACCGCCATAGGCTTCAGGCCTAGTAGGCCTGAGGCCTATGCGGTAGTGAAATCCCGGCACAGGCGTGCATGATGATGTCATCGCGCGCCTGTGCCTGGAGGGACGCAGGACAATGAAGAATGCGCCCCTTCCTCACCATGCCGGACACAGGTAAGTATTAGCTTTTACAAACGGAAAATGCAAATGTGATCGCACACTACATCCAGCACTCTGCCCTCCATGCTGGATGAGACATTGGTTTATATTTTGGCCAAAGCATAGTAAGCCACTCACCGCGTCAAGGCTGTCTCATGAGTGGTCCCTAACTCTTGTTCCTACCTGTTCATGGGCCATGACAGCCACATAAAATCCAGGGAATGCAGGTCAGCATGCAAGCCAAGTACACTTTGCTTGTAACCCCGTCCGGTGCCATTACAGCTTTCATCGGATCCAGGGATGCAAGTACCAACATGCATGCTGAACCCACCATATACTTCTCCTGGAGCCAAATGGCTAATGGTAGGTTCTATACAAGCAGACTCAGTTTTATACTGACTTTAAAACCAGCCTCAAGGACAGATTAACTGGTCAGGTGTGCAATGACTCCAAGGAGATCGCCACGCCTCCAATATATACTACAAAGAAAAAAATAAGGGGTTGGGTCAGCACAACCTGCCTGTAGGTGCAGATCGCTATGGCGAAATACATGTACAAACGGAAAATGCAAATGTGATCGCACACTACATCCAGCACTCTGCCCTCCATGCTGGATGAGACATTGGTTTATATTTTGGCCAAAGCATAGTAAGCCACTCACCGCGTCAAGGCTGTCTCATGAGTGGTCCCTAACTCTTGTTCCTACCTGTTCATGGGCCATGACAGCCACATAAAATCCAGGGAATGCAGGTCAGCATGCAAGCCAAGTACACTTTGCTTGTAACCCCGTCCGGTGCCATTACAGCTTTCATCGGATCCAGGGATGCAAGTACCAACATGCATGCTGAACCCACCATATACTTCTCCTGGAGCCAAATGGCTAATGGTAGGTTCTATACAAGCAGACTCAGTTTTATACTGACTTTAAAACCAGCCTCAAGGACAGATTAACTGGTCAGGTGTGCAATGACTCCAAGGAGATCGCCACGCCTCCAATATATACTACAAAGAAAAAAATAAGGGGTTGGGTCAGCACAACCTGCCTGTAGGTGCAGATCGCTATGGCGAAATACATGTACAAACGGAAAATGCAAATGTGATCGCACACTACATCCAGCACTCTGCCCTCCATGCTGGATGAGACATTGGTTTATATTTTGGCCAAAGCATAGTAAGCCACTCACCGCGTCAAGGCTGTCTCATGAGTGGTCCCTAACTCTTGTTCCTACCTGTTCATGGGCCATGACAGCCACATAAAATCCAGGGAATGCAGGTCAGCATGCAAGCCAAGTACACTTTGCTTGTAACCCCGTCCGGTGCCATTACAGCTTTCATCGGATCCAGGGATACAAGTACCAACATGCATGCTGAACCCACCATATACTTCTCCTGGAGCCAAATGGCTAATGGTAGGTTCTATACAAGCAGACTCAGTTTTATACTGACTTTAAAACCAGCCTCAAGGACAGATTAACTGGTCAGGTGTGCAATGACTCCAAGGAGATTGCCACGCCTCCAATATATACTACAAAGAAAAAAATAAGGGGTTGGGTCAGCACAACCTGCCTGTAGGTGCAGATCGCTATGGCGAAATACATGTACAAACGGAAAATGCAAATGTGATCGCACACTACATCCAGCACTCTGCCCTCCATGCTGGATGAGACATTGGTTTATATTTTGGCCAAAGCATAGTAAGCCACTCACCGCGTCAAGGCTGTCTCATGAGTGGTCCCTAACTCTTGTTCCTACCTGTTCATGGGCCATGACAGCCACATAAAATCCAGGGAATGCAGGTCAGCATGCAAGCCAAGTACACTTTGCTTGTAACCCCGTCCGGTGCCATTACAGCTTTCATCGGATCCAGGGATGCAAGTACCAACATGCATGCTGAACCCACCATATACTTCTCCTGGAGCCAAATGGCTAATGGTAGGTTCTATACAAGCAGACTCAGTTTTATACTGACTTTAAAACCAGCCTCAAGGACAGATTAACTGGTCAGGTGTGCAATGACTCCAAGGAGATCGCCACGCCTCCAATATATACTACAAAGAAAAAAATAAGGGGTTGGGTCAGCACAACCTGCCTGTAGGTGCAGATCGCTATGGCGAAATACATGTACAAACGGAAAATGCAAATGTGATCGCACACTACATCCAGCACTCTGCCCTCCATGCTGGATGAGACATTGGTTTATATTTTGGCCAAAGCATAGTAAGCCACTCACCGCGTCAAGGCTGTCTCATGAGTGGTCCCTAACTCTTGTTCCTACCTGTTCATGGGCCATGACAGCCACATAAAATCCAGGGAATGCAGGTCAGCATGCAAGCCAAGTACACTTTGCTTGTAACCCCGTCCGGTGCCATTACAGCTTTCATCGGATCCAGGGATGCAAGTACCAACATGCATGCTGAACCCACCATATACTTCTCCTGGAGCCAAATGGCTAATGGTAGGTTCTATACAAGCAGACTCAGTTTTATACTGACTTTAAAACCAGCCTCAAGGACAGATTAACTGGTCAGGTGTGCAATGACTCCAAGGAGATCGCCACGCCTCCAATATATACTACAAAGAAAAAAATAAGGGGTTGGGTCAGCACAACCTGCCTGTAGGTGCAGATCGCTATGGCGAAATACATGTACAAACGGAAAATGCAAATGTGATCGCACACTACATCCAGCACTCTGCCCTCCATGCTGGATGAGACATTGGTTTATATTTTGGCCAAAGCATAGTAAGCCACTCACCGCGTCAAGGCTGTCTCATGAGTGGTCCCTAACTCTTGTTCCTACCTGTTCATGGGCCATGACAGCCACATAAAATCCAGGGAATGCAGGTCAGCATGCAAGCCAAGTACACTTTGCTTGTAACCCCGTCCGGTGCCATTACAGCTTTCATCGGATCCAGGGATGCAAGTACCAACATGCATGCTGAACCCACCATATACTTCTCCTGGAGCCAAATGGCTAATGGTAGGTTCTATACAAGCAGACTCAGTTTTATACTGACTTTAAAACCAGCCTCAAGGACAGATTAACTGGTCAGGTGTGCAATGACTCCAAGGAGATCGCCACGCCTCCAATATATACTACAAAGAAAAAAATAAGGGGTTGGGTCAGCACAACCTGCCTGTAGGTGCAGATCGCTATGGCGAAATACATGTACAAACGGAAAATGCAAATGTGATCGCACACTACATCCAGCACTCTGCCCTCCATGCTGGATGAGACATTGGTTTATATTTTGGCCAAAGCATAGTAAGCCACTCACCGCGTCAAGGCTGTCTCATGAGTGGTCCCTAACTCTTGTTCCTACCTGTTCATGGGCCATGACAGCCACATAAAATCCAGGGAATGCAGGTCAGCATGCAAGCCAAGTACACTTTGCTTGTAACCCCGTCCGGTGCCATTACAGCTTTCATCGGATCCAGGGATGCAAGTACCAACATGCATGCTGAACCCACCATATACTTCTCCTGGAGCCAAATGGCTAATGGTAGGTTCTATACAAGCAGACTCAGTTTTATACTGACTTTAAAACCAGCCTCAAGGACAGATTAACTGGTCAGGTGTGCAATGACTCCAAGGAGATCGCCACGCCTCCAATATATACTACAAAGAAAAAAATCTCAAAAACCACTCATGAGACAGCCTTGACGCGGTGAGTGGCTTACTATGCTTTGGCCAAAATATAAACCAATGTCTCATCCAGCATGGAGGGCAGAGTGCTGGATGTAGTGTGCGATCACATTTGCATTTTCCGTTTGTACATGTATTTCGCCATAGCGATCTGCACCTACAGGCAGGTTGTGCTGACCCAACCCCTTATTTTTTTCTTTGTAGTATATATTGGAGGCGTGGCGATCTCCTTGGAGTCATTGCACACCTGACCAGTTAATCTGTCCTTGAGGCTGGTTTTAAAGTCAGTATAAAACTGAGTCTGCTTGTATAGAACCTACCATTAGCCATTTGGCTCCAGGAGAAGTATATGGTGGGTTCAGCATGCATGTTGGTACTTGCATCCCTGGATCCGATGAAAGCTGTAATGGCACCGGACGGGGTTACAAGCAAAGTGTACTTGGCTTGCATGCTGACCTGCATTCCCTGGATTTTATGTGGCTGTCATGGCCCATGAACAGGTAGGAACAAGAGTTAGGGACCACTCATGAGACAGCCTTGACGCGGTGAGTGGCTTACTATGCTTTGGCCAAAATATAAACCAATGTCTCATCCAGCATGGAGGGCAGAGTGCTGGATGTAGTGTGCGATCACATTTGCATTTTCCGTTTGTACATGTATTTCGCCATAGCGATCTGCACCTACAGGCAGGTTGTGCTGACCCAACCCCTTATTTTTTTCTTTGTAGTATATATTGGAGGCGTGGCGATCTCCTTGGAGTCATTGCACACCTGACCAGTTAATCTGTCCTTGAGGCTGGTTTTAAAGTCAGTATAAAACTGAGTCTGCTTGTATAGAACCTACCATTAGCCATTTGGCTCCAGGAGAAGTATATGGTGGGTTCAGCATGCATGTTGGTACTTGCATCCCTGGATCCGATGAAAGCTGTAATGGCACCGGACGGGGTTACAAGCAAAGTGTACTTGGCTTGCATGCTGACCTGCATTCCCTGGATTTTATGTGGCTGTCATGGCCCATGAACAGGTAGGAACAAGAGTTAGGGACCACTCATGAGACAGCCTTGACGCGGTGAGTGGCTTACTATGCTTTGGCCAAAATATAAACCAATGTCTCATCCAGCATGGAGGGCAGAGTGCTGGATGTAGTGTGCGATCACATTTGCATTTTCCGTTTGTACATGTATTTCGCCATAGCGATCTGCACCTACAGGCAGGTTGTGCTGACCCAACCCCTTATTTTTTTCTTTGTAGTATATATTGGAGGCGTGGCGATCTCCTTGGAGTCATTGCACACCTGACCAGTTAATCTGTCCTTGAGGCTGGTTTTAAAGTCAGTATAAAACTGAGTCTGCTTGTATAGAACCTACCATTAGCCATTTGGCTCCAGGAGAAGTATATGGTGGGTTCAGCATGCATGTTGGTACTTGCATCCCTGGATCCGATGAAAGCTGTAATGGCACCGGACGGGGTTACAAGCAAAGTGTACTTGGCTTGCATGCTGACCTGCATTCCCTGGATTTTATGTGGCTGTCATGGCCCATGAACAGGTAGGAACAAGAGTTAGGGACCACTCATGAGACAGCCTTGACGCGGTGAGTGGCTTACTATGCTTTGGCCAAAATATAAACCAATGTCTCATCCAGCATGGAGGGCAGAGTGCTGGATGTAGTGTGCGATCACATTTGCATTTTCCGTTTGTACATGTATTTCGCCATAGCGATCTGCACCTACAGGCAGGTTGTGCTGACCCAACCCCTTATTTTTTTCTTTGTAGTATATATTGGAGGCGTGGCAATCTCCTTGGAGTCATTGCACACCTGACCAGTTAATCTGTCCTTGAGGCTGGTTTTAAAGTCAGTATAAAACTGAGTCTGCTTGTATAGAACCTACCATTAGCCATTTGGCTCCAGGAGAAGTATATGGTGGGTTCAGCATGCATGTTGGTACTTGCATCCCTGGATCCGATGAAAGCTGTAATGGCACCGGACGGGGTTACAAGCAAAGTGTACTTGGCTTGCATGCTGACCTGCATTCCCTGGATTTTATGTGGCTGTCATGGCCCATGAACAGGTAGGAACAAGAGTTAGGGACCACTCATGAGACAGCCTTGACGCGGTGAGTGGCTTACTATGCTTTGGCCAAAATATAAACCAATGTCTCATCCAGCATGGAGGGCAGAGTGCTGGATGTAGTGTGCGATCACATTTGCATTTTCCGTTTGTACATGTATTTCGCCATAAGTATTAGCTTTTAATTGTTTTTTGTTTCTGTGTGTGCCAACTTTGGGGGGGCAGAGGAGGACATGGGAAAGTGTGGTAGCAAATCAGTTCAGGGGGGGGGAGATTATTAAATGGGGGCAAATCACTTCATGTGGGGCAGATTATTACTTGGGGGCAAATTACTTTATGGGGGCAGTGTGGGGGCAAATTTTTCATGGTGGGCAGTGTGGGGCCAAATTTCTTCAGGGGGTGCAGTGTGGGGGCAAAATACTTCAGGGGGTGCAGTGTGGGGGCAAATTACTTCATGGGGGCAGTGTGGGGGCAAATTACTTCAGGGGGTGCAGTGTGGGGGCTAATTACTTTATAGGCCCCAGTGTGGGGGCAAATTACTTCATGGGGCAGTGTGGGGGCAAATTACTTCATGGGGTGCAGTGTGGGGGCAAATTACTTCATGGGGGGCAGTGTGGGGGCAAATTATTTCATGGGAGTGCAGTGTGGGGGCAAATTATTTCATGGGAGTGAAGTGTGGGGGCAAACTACTTCATGGGGCAGTGTGTGGAAAATTACTATATGGGGCAGTGAGGGGGAAATTACTATATGGGGGCAGTGTGGGGGAAATTACTATATGGGGGCAGTGTGGGGGAAATTACTATATGGGGGCAGTGTGGGGGAAATTACTATATGGGGGTAGTGTGGGGGAAATTACTATATGGGGGTAGTGTGGGGGTAGTGTGGGGGAAATTACTATATGGGGGTAGTGTGGGGGAAATTACTATATGGGGGTAGTGTGGGGGAAATTATTATATGCGGGAAGTGAGGGGGAAATTACTATATGGGGCAGTGTGGGGGAAATTACTATATGGGGGTAGTGTGGGGGCGTTTCTATTAGGGGACCTTATTTTTGAGGACACTATACAGGCATTATTACCTGCAGCACAATACAGTTATTATTACTGGGGGCACTCTAGGGGACATTATAATTGCTGTAGACACTATAGGGACCTTTGAGGTAATTTATCAAACTGGTGTAAAGTAGAACTGGGTTAGTTACCCATAGCAACAGATTTAACCTTTCATTTTTCACAGCTCCTTTGGAAAATTAAAGGTGGAATCTGATTGATTGCTATAGGCACCTAAGCCAGTTGTACTTTACACCAGTTTGATAAATGACCCCAATTATGATAAATCTAATGTGTCTGTGTAACAAACTCTGTAGAGACGAGATGCGGCTGAAAGAATTTGTCATGGTGGTCTGGGTCAAACGGAGGAGAAGAGGAAAGAGAAGATCTACATGACAGGAAATGTCACTGGATGTAACAGGTATGTGGTGCTGTATTCCCCTATATGTAGAGCTGGCTCACTACTGTGACCTGCGTCTCATCTTCTCCTCCAAGTCTTTTTTTTATTATAATCGTATGTATTTTAAATTTGGCAACTCAAATTTTTATTTGTCACCTGCAGTCCTATGTAACAGCCCAGATAACACAATAGTTCACTGTGTTATGTGGGGTGTTACATAGGACTGCAGGTAACATATATGAAATCTGTACTCAGAGAGTTATGATATGGTGGGGGTCTGACTTCTGGCACCCCCACCAATCAGCTGTTTGAGGAGTCCGCGATGTTAAAGTGAGCGCCGCAGCCTCTTTGCTCCTTACCAAGCACAGCTCTGTCCATTTGATAGCACTGTGCTTGGTATTACAGATCAGACCCAATCACTCAGATGAGATAGAGCTGCACCTAGACCATGTGAACGATGTCATATGGCCTAGGAAGAGACTTTGGCGCTTACGAAGCACCGCAGCCTCTTCTTATAGAAAAAACTAAAACTAAAACTAAAGTTGGGTAGACAGCCCCGGGCCTATCATGGACTTAATCCGCCCCTGATCCTGCACTATATAACAGCAAAAAAAAAAAATACTCCCATATTTTTGCCTAAACCTATGAATGGAATGCAGAAAAAGAAAAAGAAAAGTCACTCTCACAAATTTTAAATTTATGCAACTTATGAAATAAATTATCATATTTTTCAGACTGTAAGATGCACCAGACTATAAGACGCACCTAGATTTCATCAGACCTCAGATCAGACCCACATTCTTCATTAGACCTCAGATCAGACCCCAAAATCAGACCCCAATCTTCATCAGCCTCAGATCAGACCCCCATCCTCCATTAGCCTCAGATCAGCCTCCATCAGCCTCAGATCAGCACCCCATCAGCCTCAGATCAGCACCCCATCAGCCTCAGATCAGAACCCCCATCAGCCTCAGATCAGACCCCATCAGCCTCAGATCAGACCCCATCAGCCTCAGATCAGACCCCATCAGCGTCAAGTCAGACCTCTATCAGACCTTAGATCAGACTTAAAAAAATAAACTTACTTTGCTTGCTCCGTATGGCGCCACCACTCACTGCTCCCTGGTCTTCTTCTAGCCCACGCTGCACCGTGACCTGACGTTACACGTGCAGAGCAGGACCGGAAGAATACCAGGGAGGTTGAGTACTGTGCAACACTTCCCTCACCACTCCCCGCACCTCCCACATGCTGATGACCAATTCCATAATGGAAGCAGCTATTAGCATTCAGACTATAAGACACACCTTTCCCTCACTTTTGGGGGGAAAATGTGTCTTATAGTCTGAAAAATATGGTATGTTTCACTATTAAATTATATTACACATCAATGGAAAGTGTACATTGTCATGTCTGTAAGTAATATTTGTATTAACTTCACATTCTGATGTCAGAACCTGAAGCTTATACCATACTTGCCAACTGTTCAAGAATGTTCGGTTGACACCAGAAAAATGGGGAGATCTCCTGGACTTCTAGAAGAAAAGGAAAATCACCCAGGCACCACAATTATACTCACCTCTCCCGTATCCTGCAACCATCTTCTCTCCTGGGTGCCCCCGCTGACAATGTCCTAAAGTTGGGCAAGCTCTCAGGAGTTAAGTGGAGAACAGTAATGCAGAGAGGTGAGTATTAGGACTGATTCACATGAACGTACTTGGTCTGGGAAATATGGCCCACGTGTCCACCGCTTCTCCTGGACTGACTATGGCTCCCCTGTCCCTGACTGACTGCATCATAGTGATTTATGATACAATCAGTTCCTATCTGGTCACAGGTCTGTTGTACTGTGCTGACATCATCCATGATAGCACAGACCGATGAACAGATAACAACTGACTATATCATAAATCACCATGATGCAGTAGGTTCAGGTCTGGGGAGCTGCAGTCGGTCCAGGAGATAAGACCAACACACGGGCCGCATGCTGTTGTCTGTGAAATGGTGCTGTGCAGGAAGGTGTGCACCACCAATGAGGCCAGGTGAGGCAATCGCCTCAGGCAGCACCAGGTAAGGGCAAGAGAGGGGCAGCCGAAGGGCCATGGGTTGAAGGGAAGGGGTTAGGTTAAGAAATTGGCATGGGGGGCGCCGTTTCTGTTTTCACCTCAGGCAGCAGAAAGGCTAGGTGCACCCCTGGGTGCAGGACACAGACCTATTTTGTCCTGTGTTCTGTGCTGCTTGCAGCCGGATTCAGGTGGTCGCGATATTAATGTCATTGTGCCACCTTTACCAGCCTCTGATAGGCTTCAGGCCTAGTCACTTGTAACCTGTGAGAGTGAACAGATGGGCAAGGAGACATCCTGTCACGGTCTCTCCCATGACAGGGGTCAGAAGATCTAAGAGACTGGCTGCACATGATGTGATCTGAGAGCCTCTTTGGTTTCACTTGTTTCTGTATTGTTGCTGGTTATGACCACACCTCTTGTGTCAGGTGTAGCTATAGTGGTCATTCCAACTCCTCTATTTAGTCTGGTCTCACCCATCATGCTATGCAGTTGATGGCTCCTTTCTGGTTGTGTAAGTGCTGGTGTTTGGTTCTCCACGGAGTTCCCGCTCGTCCGCTTACTTTGGAGTTAAGTGTCATTTCCCTATTTCTAGTTTGTTTTACTCCCCTATCTTTTGGTATTAGGCCTGAGGGAGTCTCCTGTTCCTTCAGCTGGGAAGGAACAGGTCATCTTTTGTCCTGACACTATTTCCAGGGCCCTTTAGGGTCAGATAGGGCTCTAGATTCCTGCGTATGAACATTCCTACCATCGAGGGTTGTTCATACTGATAGTCAGGGCTCGGTTTAGGGTTTCCCTAGGTGGTGACCTTTCCCCTTTCCCTAGTTTCCAGGCCTAGTACCTTTTCCCTTCCCTCCTGTGTTCGGTGTGGAGTTTACCACCCACACCGCGTCGTGACACATCCGTTCCTGTGCCCTGCCCCAGCATCCAACTCTATCACCAAGTCCAAATTTTGGGCTATTTGATTCAAGTGAATTTCTCAAAATGGCGTCAGCCATTTTTCAGATCAGAATACAGGACAGCTGAAGAAGGAAGATCACATGACCCCAAGAGGTGTGTGTGAGTGTGTGAGTATATATATACGCTGGCAGGCATTTGCAGCAAAAAAGGAAACATTTTTCAGCCCATTAGAAAAAAAAAAAAAAAGCAGGCTGTTTGTTACCACCAGCAGCCATGTGTTTACCCATATCCATGAGCTCATCAGTAATTGCTAGCAGTTATCAATGAAGCAAAAAGAAGGTCGTCACTCACCACTGCTGAAGTGAAATCCTTTATTCTTTATTCTACATATAAAAGCGATAGCCAGGAGCATATCTGCATAGTGCACGGACATGAAAGCGGCGACGGCCATTTCGCGCAAATTTGCGCTTCGTCTGCCCTCTGACCTCACTGCGCTGGTATGCGTCAGTGCCTTTTAACACTGCGTCTAGTTGTGCCGCCCCGCTCTTTTCTATTTTCACGTCATACACAGTTATCAATGAAGGTCCAGATGGATTTTTACCAGTGGAGGTCTGTCCCTGCATAGCCTAATGCCTCATTCACACGTCAGTGTTCGGTCAGTGATTTCCATCAGTGATTTTGAACCAAAACCAGGTGCGTCTCTAAACACAGAACAGGTGCAGATCTTTCCCTTATACCTTATGTCTGTGGGTGGAGGCTCCAATCCTGGTTTTGGCTCATGATCACTGATGGAAATCACTGACCAAACCACTGATGTGTGAATGACGTGTTAGAATGTGCAGACCCCCGCCCCGAACTGGTAACACCCTTCTAGACCATCATTGCAAACCGCTAGTATTTCATTCATAACTTCTAGCAGTTATAATAAAGGAATGGCAAAACACAGAGTCATAAGAATAGATGCTTCAGAATTGTTATTACAATAGGGGATTCCACTATATTACAGTTCAGTGCTGCCACTTGCTGGACTGAACTGTAATATACAAGTAATGAGCCTGGAAGCCTAGTACAGTCTCAAGCTCATTACTGTAAAGGAACATCATTCCCGATCTCCGCCAGGGGGAGGCATACCTTTTAGTTCTCTCAGACGCCATTGTCACATTTGACCATGGCATTTTAGGTGTTAAATGTCCGTGATCGACATTACTACTGATTGAGGACATTAGCTGCGGGTCTCTGCTGTATGAAACAGCAGGTGTATCACCTGTGAGTAGGGACAGACATGGACAGTGAGCCCTGACCTAGAACCTAGCCCACTTTCCCTACCTACTTGCAGTACAAGCCCTAGGTAGCAAGACCGCAAGTGGTCAAGGCCCCTGCGCTACATACATGCAGAGACAGACACACACCAAGAGCTAAAACAACATAAAAACAGGGCCATACGTAAATGGGTCAGAACCAAACAGAATATGCAGTACCAAACAAGAGACGGAGAGTGATTAGAAGACAAGCCACGGTCAGAGGAACAAGCAATCCAATAAGCACAGAGACCAGGAACATAGCTAGTGAGTCAGAGACTATTATTGGCACAGGTACATGTCGAGGAAGAGGTTTAAATAGAGCACCGAGTTCCAGGATCAAAACCTGATAGGTCCATGGCTTGGCGCTCCATTATGTAGTCGTAGGTAGAAGGGGAACCAGAATAGTAGTCACAATCTAGATAAAATTCTAGAGTGCTTCCTAATGAACACAACACATTCAAATGGCTAAATAGGAGTTTAACAAACAACGTACAAATTCTCCTGTCGTTTCATTCTGCAGGAAACAGGATGAGGGTGCAGTTAATCAGACAACCACCAGGTGGCAGCAACAAGGACAGGTGCAGTATATTAGAATCCTTCATCTTTGCATATTAACAGCAAAGAAAAATGTGACATGAGTCAACTTTGACTCACTAACTCTAGTTGTTAAGAGCTCTTTGCTGTGTCCTCGCCCTGAAAATAATGTGAGTGTTTTGTTGTTCAGAAAGGCTTCTAATCCAGCAAGTGTAGATATAACGCCCAACCGGATTAACCCTTTCCTTCCATCCACACAACAAAATAAAAGCATAATCTGCACAGTACATCGCCTGCTTTAAAAGATATTGGACTTTATTGATGATATGGGGTTTTTAAGCCCTGAGAATAATTTCCTTTGGTGGGCTCCAGGAACCCGGGTCCGACACTGGCTCATAACCATTACAGTGAATACAGCTGAGCTGCAATGCAATAGTTCTGCACTACTGCTCCATTATCTGTTCTGTAATGGAACCATGAAGACCCTGATAACTGGACGTTCTGGAATAACATGAATATATTTTGTGACTATTCACTTAGGTTAGAAACATAAGGCGAGACTGTGAAAAGAGTGGCTGCCACAATCTACAGAGCTGCACAGGTAAGCCCATAAAACAACAGCGTCATAGGGAATTTATGTAATTTGGGTGGAGTTACATTTAACCCTTTACACACATTTCCTGAACCAAGTGACATGTCAATTTATAAAGATATTCCCAAATTAATATGAGAGGAATCTGGATAATTTGAAGATCACTCCAGGACTTTATAAGCAATACCCTGGCACCAGTGTTGCTCAGTATAAGTTTTCTTTTTGTTAGTTTTTTTAGAGCTGAGTGATTCTTCTTCAGTTCATACATTCTCAGTAAGGTGGCTTTCACGTGGTCAGTGTTTAGTCAGCGATTATCATCAGTGATTGTGAGCCAAAACAAAGTGTGGAGGCTACACAAGGATAAGGTATAATGGAAGGAAGGTTTTTGACCTGCACCTTGTTTTGCTCACAATCACTGATGCAAACACTGAACAACCACTGACTGTCTGAACGTAGCCTTACCGAAATGATAAATGGGGCAAAACTGACGCAGTTGCAACCAAAAACTTTAGCGGTGCATGGCTGCTGCAGTTTTCAAATTGAATGATAAGAGGGGATTCTTTGGTTTGTCATTCTGTTTCAGGCTACTTTCACACTTGCGGTAGCCTTTTTCGTGCTACTGCAAGTCCACCGTGCTGGTGTAAGTCCGCTCCGGACTCAGCACGGCAAACATGCTGAGAGGCGGCCAGAATAAAACCGCAGCATGTTGTAGTTTTATTCCGACCGCCTCTCAGCATGTTTGCCGTGCTGCGGCCGGACCTCTGGCCCGCCCCATCATAATGAATGTGACCAGAGCGGACTTCCGCCAGAACGGTGGACTTGCGGTAGCACGGATCCGGCAGGCTGCTCCCCCGCCGGAACAGCCTGCCGGAAAAGGCTACTCCAAGTGTGAAAGTAGCCTCATCCGCATATATGTCCTAATAATTGTATTGCCCATGTGGTTTTGCAGGTGAAGCGTCTGTTTCCTGGCAAAATTAGGGATTCCACTCATCATTCCAAACATTCAAACTGCAGTGGCCACGTGCTGCTCTGTTTTTCAGCTGTATTGCACCCACGACAGTGCTGCTTACCCTAATTCCACTTAAAACCTGAAAGGAGTGACTATACCAGCTGGACACCCTGTTCTCTAAAGGAGGTTGCTCCATTGCTCTGAAGATGTTCCCCGAGAAGTGGGCATATTACAGGGTTTGTTTAGTCGGAGCAACCATTTTAAGCTGCTTTATTCATCTCTGTCGGAACTGCTAGAGTCTCTAGCAGTCCCAGTGGTTGGACCCTACCGATCATATACTTAAAGGGCATCTGTCAGCAGATTTATACCTATGAAACTGGCTGACCTGTTCCATGTGCGCTTGGCAGCTGAAGGCATCTGTGTTGGTTCCATGTTCATATGTGTCCACGTTGCTGAGAAAAATGAAGTTTTAATATATGCAAATGAGCCTCAAGGAGCAACAGGTGCGTTGCCTTAACTGCTAGAGACTCTGCTCTCTCTGCAACTGCTGCGCCCCCGGGATATATTAAAACTTCATTTTTCTCAGCAATGCGGGCACATATGAACATGGGACCAACACAGATGCCTTCAACTTCCAAGTGCACATGGAACAGGTCAACCAGTTTCATAGGTACAAATCTGCTGACAGATGCCCTTTAAAAGTATTCCAATGAATAAATATTTTAAAATGTTTTCTAATCTTTCGGAGAGCTTGCTCTTCTGCACATATATACAAATGGCCAATTGGCACACACTGTATGCCTTCTCAAGGTCCAACGAGCATTGTTAGAAGGCAGTAGATTTGGTGAAGCTAGGGTACTTTGTGTTAATAGAGCTTGCTAGAAAAAAATTAATTAGGGCCCATTTACTTGAGGTGATACAGTAGGCAATGATTAAGAACGTTCCTGATAACTGGCCCAATCCTTGGCCCATGTAAAAGGGCTTTTACAGGTAATGCTGCCCCATATCGTGCACTGTTTAACTGTATGGTTTATAGAACACTGATCAGATTTAATGTACTAGTATAGTATAGTATTATAGTCAATAGAGTCTGTTCGGTGCAATTTGGAATACAGCACCTCCATTATTTTCCTTCTTCTGCTACTCTAATGGAGCAGAACAGCAGACATTGCTTACACTGGTGTGAACCCAGCCTTAGTACGGCAATTCTAATCAACTAACAGTAGTAGTCTGTTTAAATGGCTAATAGGAAATTTCTTATACTTTTAGAAAAATTCAAAAAAAAAAACTATCACTGACTTATCAACGAGATCAGATCAATGTTGATGAAATAATTTGTCTGGGATCCAGTCATCGTATAATAAGTAGGTGACATATATGTGCGATCGTTAACTAAACTCCTCAACATTGAAACTGCAACACCAAGAAGGAAAAGCTATGGAATTATGTAAATCACACGACCAATAGACATGTTAATGATATGCAAACGATAATAAAAGGAAACAAAATATGTAAAACACCTTGATTTATTTAGTAACGAGTGTGAGTGCCACGCGCAGAAATACACAAACTTACACACCTAGCCATGCCACCTTGCCAGTCTGAAGAATGTTCTGCCATACTGAATGCACTTGGGGACTTAAATTTTCAAGATCCGTTGCTGCGAGCTCCATTTGCAATTCCAGACCAATGATGTCCCAGATGTACTCGACGGGAGACAGGTCCGGAGGCGTTACATGCAATGCTAGCATGTTTAGGCCACAGTACCATGAGCAACATGCGGCCTGGCATTGTCCTGTTGAAAAACTGTTCCTGGGACACTTTGGGGAAATGGCCGTACCTCTGGTTCCACAACCAAATCAATGCAATGTTGAGCTGTTTGTGTACCTGAAATGAAAATTAGATGGTCCGGCTACCAATCATTATGCCACTCCACATCATAATCCTTGGGGTCGGATCAGTGTAATGTTCTCTTGTGAAATCCTGTTCATGGCATTGCCCAAATGATCTCCAGACCAATTTGCAGGTATCACTAATAATTAAAAACAGCTGAAGAGGCACTGAGCCCCCATGATTATTCAGGATCAAACAATGTGTCCTGCCCCCTACCATATATCTGACCACATGGAGCAGAAAAATACAGGAGGAATCCATGACGGCAACCCCACAACCCCATAGCGCATGCCCGGGATCCAAAGCAGCGCATGCCCATGTAGAATCACATGAGACGTGCGAGACACATCACATGGTCGCTCAGCTACGAAAAGCGTCACAGCGAGCGCTCCACGTAACCCACAGTGTTTACTTCCGCTAGTCCCTGTGTTGGGCATGCGCACTCCATCTTGAGATGGGTGCAGCAATTTTGAAAAATGGCAAGAAAAGAGGCAATCCAGATATAGAAATAGAGACATCCTTGATCTTCAAAAGGAAATCAGACGTGTCTCTTATGTATGATCTAGTATTAACTGCAAACTGTCTCAAAAGTCGGTCCAATACAACCGCTGCAGGATTCAAAATAAAATCAGTCTCCATGACAATTGGACGGCCCGGTGGGGACTCAAGGTTCTTATGAATCTTACGGAGACAATCCAGAACCAGAGTCATAGGATGTTTAGGTAAGAAAAGGGAATTCATATCCTTATCAATAAGGTCAGTAGCAAAAGCATGATCAACTAAAGTTTTTAAACGCTTCTCAATCATGAACTTAGGATCCAAAGACACTTTCCTATACACTTGTACATCCGCTAGCTGGGAGTAGATCTCATCCAGATATATCTGTCAGTCCATTACGACACTAGCGCCCCCCTTATCGGTGGGCTTTATGATAATACTGTCATCCTGGGCCAACTCATCAATCGCCAATCTCTCAGGATCAAGGATGTCTCTATTTCTGATAAGGCTTTGTTAGTTTCATTTAATGTTGTATCTTTGTATACTTCAGTCAAAACAGGTTTTGGAAACTTCATATTTTTCTAATTCCTGTAGGGAATTTATTATGGACCCACTGGAGATTATTTTGACGAGCAATTATTTTTTGTTTGGCGACGACTTTTGGGTCCAGACGCGCAGTACCGCTATGGGCTCAAATGTCGCGCCAACTTATCTTAACATCTTCATGGCCTGAATGGAGGAGACTGTCGTCTATGTGTCCCACCACTTCTTTTATGTGCTGGAGTGGTGGAGATACATAGATGGCATTTTCCTCATTTGGACGGGTATATCAGGTCAGTTGCAGGAACTTTTTGCATTCCTTAATAAGATAGACGATGATATTAAATTCACCATGACATGTTCAGATACATCGATTCCGTTTTTGGATACTTTGGTGTATAAGGAGGATAACAGATTAAAAACTGACTTGTTTCGGAAGTCCACTGATAGAAATAATCTTTTACATTATTAGAGTTGCCACCCAAAATCCATCATCCAATCACTTCCCTTCAGCCAAATGCTGAGGGTTGAACGGATTGTGGATGATGAATTAAAACACCAACAACGTATGGATGAAATGAGCACTAGATTTAGTGCTCGTGGATATCCTAATCATTTGATAGAGGCTCATCGCCGTAAGGCCATTACCCATGATAACATTTCTTCCAATATTAACAAAGGGCCTTCTCTGAAGCGTATTCCTTTTGTTTCCACCTATGGTAGAGGGAGTGGACAGAAATCATCAATAATCCGTAAGCATTGGTACATGCTAGGTAATTTTTTCCATGAGATTCCTGAGTTTTCACGTCCACCACTGTTCTCTTATAAATGGCCCCGGAATATATACGTGACAGATGAGCACATGCCGATATTTGCTATATCTGTAATCCGGTATCGGCCATCATCAATAAGATTCGCCCAGGTAACCAGAAGAAATACTTTATCAGGATTTTTTTGACCTGTAGATCAGAATATGTAATTTATGTTTTGCTTAGTCCTTGCAATTTAATCTATGTTTGGGAGACGACGACTGAATTGAGATTGCGACTAAATAACCATAAATCTCCTATTCTCAAAGAAAGGATTGAAGTAGCTAGAAACTTTAAAGAAGCAGGACATAGGGTCAATCAGCTCAGATATTGTATTTTGGATCATATTCCCCCTTTGTGATCGGGTCGAGAAGATCGGTTGTAGGTTATAGCTTCCGTTATGTGTATGGACTCCTGTGGACTGGCTGTGGTCGGATTGCTGCGTTTGTCGCGCAACATCCTAGACCACGGTCAGGATTGGGAGCAGTACCCCTTATTAATATTGGTGGGGGGTCCTGCCCTCTTGGAGTGCATGCTTAATGCCAGAATTGCACCTTTACCATATAATATATTTTGTCTTTTCTATATTTGGATTGCCCATTTTCTTGCCATTTTTTTAAAATGGCTGCACCCATTTCAAGATGGAGTGCGCATGCCCAGCACAGGGACTGGCAGAAGTAGACACTGTGGGTCACGTGGAGCGCTCGCTGTGAGGCTTTTCACAGCTGAGCGACCACGTGATGTGTCTCGCACGTCTCATGTGATTCTATATGGGCGTGTGCTGCTTTGGATCCGGGGCATGCGCTATGGGGTTGTGGGGATGCCGTCATGGATTCCTCCTGTATTTTTCTGCTCCATGTGGTCGGATATATGGTAGGGGGCAGGACACATTGTTTGATCCTGAATAATCATGGGAGCTTAGTGCCTCTTCAGCTGTTTTTAATTATTAGTGATTGGAAGAATGAATGCTTTTATATGCACTTGAGCACTTTATATCAATCATGTCATTTGGCTATATTGATCTTTACTTCTATATCATGTATTTTATTGGAATTTATGTTGTGGATGATATTACAGTATATGTGTTTTGACCCTATATTATTTAATTGATGTTAATCATGCTTCACCTATATATACTTGATTGTTTTCCATGTTTGTATGCTTGAAAATGGCTGCATTGGGCAGCTGAAACTTTGCTGATGTTGGGTGAATAAACTTTAACTTTCTTTGGAGGGCTGCCTTCCCTGCATTTGTCTGGATATTGGTAAGGACTTGGATTTTGCCTCCTTGTAGGCTTGCACCCTTTATTTTTTTGCTTTTTTTTTTTGCTTTTTTCTTTTGCCTGCGGTGCTGCTACAAGTGTGTGTTTTTGTTGTCTTGGAGTTAGAGATGCCAGTCATTTGCCCAAGAACTATTTATTGGACATTATAAATGGAACCTGGTTCATTTTGCTTATTTATTTTTTTACTGTTAATTAATTCATTTATTAATGATTGAGTTTGGTACTTGATCTTCTCCTTTGAATGTAAAAGAAGAGGTGGTGTTTGGTAATTGGGTATAAGTATGTAGGAGGCAAAACTGACAGCTTCGGTATAATCCCTCATAGTACTACATTCAGCGGAAAAAAAAACTGCCCTAAGCAGGATGGATTCCTTACCATCTTCTTGAAAATCAGGCTCTCCGAGACAGCTAGTGTTATCAAGAAAACCCTAAAGGGATGACATTCTAAATGGTCTATTCATAAGATGTGCAGACAAACAACAGACACTTATCCAACCAATTTACAAGACTATTGCTAGCAAGCAGTTCAGTCCTGCAGGTCCGGTGTGACATTTGTGATAAGTAATTGCTGAAAGCAGCATGTCTTAGATGAAATTGGTCATTTTTCCAGAATGCCCGTTTGTGGTCAGCGCCATTGAATCTATACAGACAACTGTGTCTTTTAATGAGTTGCTGGTAATTGGGATCGTAAAGTTGCTTTATACTATTGTCAAGATGTGATCATATTAGTGAGCATGTATATAATAACTTACATTATGTGCTGATGTGTTATGTTTATTTAAGCGGGTAGGTACATCCAACGCAATGAACATGCACAGAACTCAATGTACTCAGTTGTATGGAGTACTTGTGTAAATAAGCTTAATCCTTGGTGATTGCACTTGGCCAATATGTGGGCTTGCTGGATAACATACAACATGCGCTTTTTCAACTCAGCTTTTTTTTATGGGTGGGGTTCGGGAGGAAGGTTAAAGGTGTTGTCCCAACTGGGACATTGATGGCATATCAATAGGATATGCCATAAATGTTCAATAGTTGTGGGTCCCAACTCTGGGGCCGCTTCTATCTCAAGAACAGGGCCCCACCATGAACAGAAAGCAAACCGCACAATACCCTTTAACATCAATTAACAAGAGCCCCCCTCAACGTTCTAATTCTACCACTGGGGAGAGGTTACGGAGGGCCAGGAGCTAGAGCCATTTAAGCATGTATCTTATGCATGGTCTCCACTGTTTGTAGGAGAATCTAGCCCTGTGTGAAAGACTGCCGTAGGACATACATAATCTAAAAGTCTATTCCCACCATAGACAGGGGATTGATGTTGGTCGCATATCCTAAGCATATGCAATAAACGTCCAAGGTGGGAATAACCCTGTTATGTATGTTCACATACCGTCTTTTTAACAATTTTATCTTGATTTGTTTGCATTTTTTTAATGAAAAGTTGGACTGAATACAAACGAGGAGAGAAGGGTCCTTCTTGAACCATCTAAAATATTGGGTGGTATGAATATAGAGATGTTTTATCATAAGTAGTTTTGTAATTGGTTATTTAGTGTAGACAATCCCTTGGTACATTTAAGGCTATGTGCGATTATCTAAGGTCTCACCTCTGGAAAGCCCCTGCGATTAGGGGTTAGCTATGGGGAAGACATAATGAAAATTCTCATAATTTTCAATGATAACCCTACAATTCTATACCAATGAGAACCAGCCTACTGTATTGGCTGGGTAGCTGAAAGGATGCGGATTCCAAATCTATACTTTTGTATCTTTGTGCTCAATTGCATTCCCCCACAGTATCCAATCAATGATAGACCATTATCGTTTGAGAAGAAGTCGGCTGTGTTTGATATTTTAGTCTGATAGTCGGACAAAAGATCTTATGTTCAAAGAAAGATAATTTGAGAACAATAGATCTTTCTTTGAAAGAACATTCCCAGGAAGATCTTTCATCCATAGCCTGATTTAATTGAACATGTATGGGCAGGTTGAACAACTGCAATGGCCGATATGGACTAAAATGTGTATGGTCATGTCTGTGAAATGAAAGTTCACCAGAGGATTGTTTGTTCAACCATGAAATAACTTATATCTAATGTGTATGGCCACCTTAAGTCTGCAAGCAGTTCATGTTCTGCATGCTAATAAAGCTATTAAAAGGAACCTGTCTTCAACGTTATGCTGACCTCACTGAGGGCAGCATAAAATAGTGACAGAAATGCTGATGTCAGCGGTGTGTCACTCATCAGCTAAAAGTAAGTGGTTGGTGAGAACCAGCATTATAGTCATTGCAGCCCAGGCCTTGAAAAGAGTCCAATCTACCTGAGAAGAGTCATGGTTATTCGTAATCTCCTGCTCTCTCGCCCGTCTGCGGATGATTGGCAGTTCTCTCCTAGAGAGAAAGGGAGAAAACTAGGTAGAAGACTGTCAGTCATCAGCAGGTGGGCAGGAGAGCAGGACTTCATGAATAACCAGGACTCTTCTCAGGTGGCCGGGACTCTTTTCCAGGCCCAGTCTGCAATGATTGTGATGTTGGTTCTCGGCAACCCCTTACTTTTAACTTATCAATGACAGACCTCTGAAATCAACTCCCCTGTCTCTACTTTATTCTGCCGTTAGTATGGGCAGCACAAAGTTGATGACAGGTTTCCTTTAAAGGTTTATTCAGGTGGTAGCAGGTTATTCCTTATCTACAGATGAGGGGATAACTTTTAGATTAGTGGGAGTCCTACAGCTGGGATCCCTACTGATCATGAGAATGGAGACCCTATACTGCATAGAGCCCCCCAAAATAAATGGAGCAGCAGATTAAGCGTCAATTATGTGAGTTCCAGAGATAGCCAAGCTCTTATATCACCAAAACTCACATAGAGATGAATGGAGTGGCGGTGCACATACTCGACCTATCTCGTCATTCATTTCAGGGGTCCCTGTAAACTATGGGGTCCACATTCTTGTGATCGGTGAGGGTCCCATCAGTAGATTTCCCTGGATCTAATAGTTATCCCCTGTCCTGTAAATAGAGGATAAGTTGCCACAACTAGAATACCCCTTTGAGAGTCATGCCATACTATTTCACCAAGCAGAAGTCCAGAGTATGTAGTATATGGACCATTTGGGGCTTACTCCCTTACCAATAATGGGGATTAAAATGATGACCCCACTTATCTCCTCCATTAGCTAAACACATATAATTGCATATGAAGGCGGTTTGGAAATGTGAGCAAGTAAGAAGTATGACAATGAGGTCCTAAACTATTGGTAGCTTTTATGTTTAAGACTTTCTACAAACACAGAAAGATATTCAAATCCTCCTTTTCAGGGATTGTTGTAATATCCTTGAACTAGGTATGAGCTTTGCTGGCCGCTGGGTCCAGTTGCACAAATAAAGAACAATGTAAGACTGGATTCCCTTCCTGTTAATCAATAATCCTTTTGTGTTCACAAATTGGTAACATAGTCTAGGTAAACAGGGGGTGACTACATAATGGTTTCCCCACTTCCTATTATCCTCAGAAGACAGTTTCTACCATGGTCAATCAACTACACAAGTTTCTGTCTCTATATTATATATGAAAACAAGTATGATTTTTTTAAGCGTTTAGCCCCCTCCCAGTGGTCGTGTCTGGATTAAAACCTATTTTTCTGGAAAAGTTAGTAAAAATGAATGATGAATGAAATGAATAATACAGATTATAATCCATACAGTATCTTTAGTAATATAATGTACATATTAGCTGTAAAATGATGACAGTGACTCTAAACCTACACAAGCTCCTCGAACTAAAAAAAAGATCTATTTTTTTTTTTTTACTAAGAATGCAAAAGTGTAACATTTTCATAGACTATCTGTAAATTTACAATCAGTTTACAACTCTGGGTGGTTGACCAGTGGAGTCTGCAGAGTTTTGGCTCCTCACGGTGAAGACCTTCTGCCTGTCTGATCAGCAGCTGGTGGCGGCTGTGACTGACAGCTGCCCTCCTGCACTAATGGCCAAGATTGGACAAAAACTTGATCGTCGGGGCTGATCATTTATTACTGATAAGACTTCAATAACAAATTTCCAATGGATCCAGCACCTTGGAATTTAGAATAAAACGGAACTTTTATTTACATGATTAAAAGAAGAACTCCATGGTGTACTTGGGGGATGCGTTTCGTGCAGATCGAGCTTCATCAAGTCCTTGATAAAGCGCGATCTGCGTGAAATGCGCCCCCGCTGTTTCACGCAGTACTGGTGGGGGGGGGGGAGGGTGTTTATATCTTACCCAGATTGCTCAGATGGCTGAGATAAAGGATGTGTGGTTTCAGCAAAGTATAGTTTCCCGGAGAAAAAAAGTGGGGGTTAGTCGGCACATCCCAGTGCGCAGGTGCACATTACCACGGCTAAAAGCACAAAAGCAGAAACACACACAATGCAATAGCACTTTGCAAGCACAAATAATAATGTAAATACAATAGTGCCATACTCACTATAGAAAATGTACTAATGCTAATGCTACATTATAAGGCCAAATGCACACGGCCGAAGGTTCTTGTCCTAAAGAGATCGCCTTGTCGTTGGCGGACAGGCACAAATGATTTTGCACAAAATTCTCACATTAAGGCTGAATGCACACGGCCGTGTTCCGCGCCCGAGAGCGGTCCGTGGTATGCTGGGCTGGATTCCTGTTCAGAGCAGGAGCGCACGGCGTCATTGGTTGCTATGACGCCGTGCGCTTCATGCCGCCGCTGCTGTACAGTAATACACTATACGAGTGTATTACTGTACAGCAGCGGCGGCATGAAGCGCACGGCGTCATAGCAACCAGTGACGCCGTGCGCTCCTGCTCTGAACAGGAATCCAGCCCGGCATACCACGGACCGCTCTCGGGCGCGGAACACGGCCGTGTGCATTCAGCCTTAATGTGAGAATTTTGTGCAAAATCATTTGTGCCTGTCCGCCAACGACAAGGCGATCTCTTTAGGACAAGAACCTTCACTAAATACTACCTCAGCTGGTGTCATACTGGCCTCCATTAAATTCAAGTAATGCAGGTTTCACATGCATGCTAAGCCCACATTGTATTATACCTCTTCTGGTACCACAATGGCCTCCATTAAATTCAGGGAATGCAGGCTCCATATGCATGATGAGTCTTCTCTGTATTTTATGTAAAATGTAGAGCAGATAACCAGTGGCACTACACCAAACCTAAAATTGTCAGGATGCGACTGCCGAGGAGTGGTGCCTCACGGAGGTGCTCAGCTTGTAGCTGCAGTGAGCATATGTGATAAAAAGAAAAAGAAAACAAAACGAGCGGCACTCACCGTTGATAGGCAGGTAACTTTATTCCATGGCAGGAGGGGGGTGCAAGGGTTGCAGATACAGCAGCAAGTAAGCAACAGCCGTTTCGCGCGTGTATGCGCTTCTTCTGGCTTTCCCAGAAAAGCCAGAAGAAGCACATACACGCGCGAAACGGCTGTTGCTTACTTGCTGCTGTATCTGCAACCCCTGCACCCCCCTCCTGCCATGGAATAAAGTTACCTGCCTATCAACGGTGAGTGCCGCTCGTTTTGTTTTCTTTTTCTTTTTATCACATATGCTCACTGGTTAAAGACTGGTTAACGGGGGCGTTACTAACAACGAGAAAACACTTATTAAAACATGTATAATAAAAATAATAATTAAGTAATATAAAATAATAATAAAAAGTGTAACACATTTCTGGGGATGTCCGACCTCTTCCTCGGAGACCTACAAAGTCAGCATCAGCATCAGAAATATCTAACACTAAGGGCTCATGCACACGACAGTATTTTGCGTTCAGTATACTGGCCGTTTTTTGAGTTCAGTATGCGGAACATATACTGAACCATTCATTTCAATGGTTCAGCAAAAAAAATTAAGTGTCTCCGTGTGCATTCCGCTTCAGTATTTCAGTACCGTGAAAAGATAGAACATGTCCTATTCTTGTCCGCAAATCACGGTGCTTGGCTCCATTCAAGTCAATGGGTCCGCAAAAAAACCTGAACACATACGGAAATGCATCCGTATGTCTTCCGTATCCGTTCCGTTTTTGCGGAACCATCTATTGAAAATGTTATGCCCAGCCCAATTTTTTCCATGTATTTACTGTATACTGTATATGGCATACGGAAAAACGGACCGGAAAAACGGAAGGGAAACGGAAACAAAAAACGGAACAACGGATCCGTAAAAAACGGACCGCAAAACACTGAAAAAGCCATACGGTCGTGTGCATGACCCCTAATGTTAGTAAGGTTATTTGTTAAGAATAGGCATTTAAATATTTAAAATTCTAATCACAATTAAAATATGGAAGATTTTAAAAACATAAAAAAAAAAAAAAATGAGAAAAATAAAAAATGAGGCAAATGAAGATAAATAGGGGTAAAAAGTGGTGGAAGTGTGAAAAATAGTGATGTTCTTCATAGCTGCAGAGACAGTGGGAGGTCTATTATTTAACCAGAAGCAGGAAATGGAGCGCTATTCAATTCGAGTATAAGTAAGCAAGAAGTATCAAAAGTGATTTTCAAAATCTCACGTACACGATGCAGAAATTTTACGCACAGAAATTGACCTGCGGCGCACATTTTGAAATCCACTGCATGTCAATTGTTTGTGTGGATTTTGGAAAGGGTGAGATCTGGGGCAAATCTATTTCAAAATCTGCAGGTTAACCAACACAGATTTAGGGCTCATGCACACGACCATTGTTGTGCTGCAGTCCGTTTTTCACCGATCCGTTTTTCCGTATCTGAGTTTTTTTTCTTCTCTGATTTAAGTCCTCTTCCGTTCTGTTATTGCACAAAACATATCCGTGTGGTTTCCGTATTTGATCCATTTTTTGCGGATCGTATACAGAAACAGTAACTTATTAATCACCAAACACATGAGCAATATGGGCAGGGCATAGCATTTCTACAGTATGGATCCGCAAAATACGGATGACATACGGATGTGTTCTGTGTGCGTTCCGTATTTTTTGTGGACCCATTGACCTGAATGGGGCCTCGGACCGTGATTTGCGGACAATAATAGGACATGCACTACTTTTTTGCGGTACGGCCATGCGGACAAACGGAAACAGAATGCACACGGAGTAACTTCTATATTTTCTACAGTGAATGGTTCCGCATACGGTCTGCAAAAAAAACGGAAGGTAAGCGGAAAGAAAATACGTTCATGTGCATGAGCCCTTAGGCTGGGTTCACACGTGACTGATTAGCTGCGGAGTTTCTGCAGCATTTCTGCGTCTAATCTGCAACAGAAACAATGCACCAAAGGGTGTGTGCACACGCTGCGGATTTTGTTTCAGAAAGGCCTCATGCACACGACCGTTGTTGTGTTCCGTTCCGCAAAATGGGGTTCCGTTGTTCCGTGATCCGTTTCCGTTTTTGTTTCCATGTGTCTTCCTTGATTTTTGGAGGATCACCGGACATGAAGGAAAGTAAAAAAAAATCAAAGTCAAGTTTGCCATGCAAATGATAGGAAGGAAACGGACGCGGATGACAATCTTGTGTGCCTCCGTGTTTTTTCACGGTCCCATTGACTTGAATGGGTCCGCGAACCGTTTTCCGTGAAAAAAATAGGACAGGTCATATTTTTTTGACGGACTGGAACCACAGATGACGGATGCGGGTGACAAACGGTGCTTTAGCCGAGTTTTTAACGGACCCATTGAAAGTCATTGGGTCCGCAGAAAATCACGGAAAACGGAACAACGGACACAGAATAAAACAACGGTCGTGTGCATGAGGCCAAAAGCTGCAGGTTAGATGCAGTTTCATTCTTTGCATTGGAAATCAGCAATAAAACCTGCCGTATAAATTGACAGGCTGCAGATTTCAGCTGAATTTTTTTTTAACGCAGCATATGGATGAGAATTCTTGTCCACTTTGCTGGTACTGTACAACGCTGCGGATTTGTTGCACGAAAATCCGGATGGGCAAATCTGCAGCTAATCAGTCACGTGTGACTATAAGGCTACGTGCACGTGAGAGCGGGTGAACACATGAATTTTTGTGCAGATTTACGTTTCTGCAGCATATCCGCATCAAAATCCACAATGTCTAACAGTGGTTTTTGGTGCGGATTTGATGCGGTTTTGCTGCACTCCATGCGGTTTTGCTGCACTCCATGCGGTTTTGCTGCACTCCATTGAAAAGGGTGAAATCTGCAGCTAAAACCGCAAACATAATTAACATGCTGCAGATTTGGAAATCCGCACTACAGGCTAATTTCTGCATGGAAAAAATCTGCAAAGGGTACATGAGAATAATCAGAGACTTTGCTGGTACTGTAATATGCTGGGTTTTTTTTGGTAAAAAATCTGCGTGTACAAACTGCACGTATTCTGCGATGTGTGCAGGTAGCCCTAAAGTTCTAAGTCAAGGGAGGTTAAATAGAGGGGCATCAACATGAGAAATTAAATGGTCATACCCATCTCAGACATCGGCGGCATAGTGCAAGGCTTTGCCACCAATGTCACAAAGGTGCGGGTCCCATCTTTGGGACTCGCTCTGATCTCCAGGACAAGGCCCCCTAAAGTGAAGGAGAGCTGACAGCCCATGTGTGGCATGCTCTCCATTCATCCCTATGGGAGTTCCGAAAGTAAGTTGATCAAGCGCGCCTTGGCTATTTTCGGAACAGAGGGCGACTGCACTTGCGCGGTGCACTTTGGTGGACCCGTTCTGGAGATTGGAGCGTGTCCCACGGGTAGGACCCACACCAGTCTGACATTGATGGCCTATCCTAGCGATACGCCATCAATGTCTGAGATGAGACGACCCCTTTAAAGCTGTGTGTGGTCTTTATAACTTGGCGTACAATGCGGTATGAATAGAGTCCGAAATCTAGTGTATGTGACAAAATTAAGATTGTGCTAAAGAGACGAATAAAAAGGGAAAAAGTCAAAAATTCTGGATAATTGCTAGAATATCAATCGCAAGAACGGACAATTCTCAACATCCAAAAACAAGGGAAATCCAAGCACAACTCGGACGGATTTCTACCTGCCTCACAATGGGCATATTTCAGAAACAGAAGATTATAGCTTTCATTCGAGCGGTCAGGTACCAGGGGGCAAAAAACGAAATCTCCAAAAACATTCCCTGTTCACCCCGGTCTCTAATATTCAAAGGAATTGGTTCTATCCTGCTAGTGTTTTTTCCCGCGTTTTTTTTATGCGGTTTTTTGACATGGTTTTTCATCCTGCCCATTCCAATGGGAACTCTGGACGCGGAATCTGTGTGAAGAATGTTCATGTCGCTTCTTTTTTTCCTTGGAGCGTTTTTTAAACCGCAAACGTTAAAAAAAGGGCCCTAAAAATTCTGAAACACGTAAACATGAAACAGGTGTTTTCCCATTTAATTCAATGGAGATGAATAGCAAGCGTTTTTGGTGGGGTTTTAGGCGAAGAATCCACATCTAAGGGCTCGTGCACACTTGCGTTGTTAATTCCGGCATTGAGATCCAGCAGAGGATCCCTTTTGATTTTGCACATCAGGATGCATCCCTTCCGTTAGGATGCGGTTGTGTGAAATCAAAACTGTAAAAACGGATCCGTCACTAAATACATTGAAAGTCAATGGGTGATGGATCCGTTTTTTTAGGGTCCTAAACAAACGGATCCGTCATCATTGACTTACATTGTTTTCAGTGCAGCGGTTTTGTGTCCGGTCACAATGCTGATGGAACGGAAGACGTCCTGATGCATCCTGAACGGATCCCTTCCCATTCAGAATGCATGAGGGCTAAGAGGAAAGTTTTTTTTTCCGGTATTGAGATCCTCTGCCGGATGCAAGTGTGAAAGCAGCCTAAGACCCCTTGCAGGCAAGCGTGAGAGGATTAGGTCCGGATGCGTTGCCGATGCGTTCAGTGAAAAATGCGCAATTTTGCAAGCAAGTTCATTCCGTTTTGTATGCGATCGCTTTCAGTTGTTCAGTTTTTGTCACGCGGGTACAATGTGATTTAATGCGTTTTTCGCATGCGTGATAAAAACTGAAGGTATACAAACAACATCTCTTAGCAACCATCCGTGTTTTTCACGCAGCCTCATTCAGTTTTATGGGGCCACTGTTGCATGAAAAACACAGAATATAGAAGATGCTGCGATTTTCACGCAATGCACAAGTGATGCGTGAAAAACAACGCTCATGTACACAGACCCATTGAAATTAATAGGTCCGGATTCAGTGCGGGCGCAATGCGTTCGCCTCACGCATTGCACCCGAGCTGAAAACTCGCCCGTGTGAAAGGGGCCTTAGACTACTTTCACATCTCCGGCAGGCTGTTCCAGGAATCGACTGAAGCGTTTTTTTCTGTCTGGCCAATCCCGGTTAACAGTCGATGGGGTCCGGCAGGCAGGTGCCAGTATCCAGCAATGGCAGATCTGGAGAAATCCTCTGCCACAGATGTGAAGCTAGCCTAATAAACTCTGTGTGAACATACCCTGAGAGCTATGTGACAACTGATGGGAGAGGCTAGGGGTCTGTCCTAAATTAGTAATCTTTGGGGGTCATTTATCAAACTGGTGTAAAGTAGAACTAGCTTAGCTGCCCATAGCAACCAATCAGATTCCACCTTTCATTTTCCAAAGACGCTGCCAAAAATGAGAGGTGGAATCTGATTGGTTGCTATGGGCAACTAAAGCAATTCTACTTTACATTAGTTTGATAAATGACCCCTCCTGTGTCTATGGCAGTGTAATAGCCTGTGTTGTCCTGACTACATATGTCAGTCCACAGGGACACTGGAGTGGATACAGGATAGAAGTGGAGGCACTATTTAGTGACGGTGTACGGTGTGGCAGCACACACACCGGGACGTCCAGGTGACAGGAGCGTCTATGGGAGGTATTCGCCTCAGTATTCTCCGCGGTTCCAACTATTGACTGCTCTCAGCCAATCAGGAGGGCGGTGGGCGGGGCCTCGGCGACTTTCTCTTGAATGAGGAATGTGGATGAGACGAGCGCTGTCAGATACTCCGTGGTGTCCGGCTCAGCCACCGCACGGTACCGCGTGCCATGTGCACAGGGCACTACTGACCCCCGCAGCCCCGCTGTCGCTGTCCAGGATGGAGCATTTGGCGGGGAGATGGATTCTGTTATTTCTCCCATATCTTGTCATGGAATTTGTCGCCGCTCAGAACGGTAAGTGTGGACGACAGGTGAATGCGGTCGCCGCGCGCTCTGTGTGTGTGTGTGAACGGTCACCTAGTAATGGTGGAGCAGGGCACAGAGGTGACTTGTCTAGGACAGGTTCCTGCCGGGCAGAGGTCATTTGCTGGGCAGGCTGTGACTGGCTGCCCCGTGCAGACACCTTTGAACTTGCTCCGGGAGCAGTGGAACCTGTTCTCTCCTCTCCGCCTTTTGATGCGATTGTTTTCGTAATGTGCTCCTTCTGACCGACCCGGGAAGGCATTGTGTACGGCAGTTTCGGGAAGGTGTGTCTTAAAGGTGCAGCGTTTTATGACTTGTTGGAGAAGAGATCTACAAGTTGTTTTTCTCATTCCTTAGTTTCTTTTTGGCATCATTTGTATTTTTTTAAAAAATTTCTTACCTGCCCATAGCTGTCAGTTCAGAGCCCTATGAAAAAACCAGAATGAGTAAAGGGTTAAGTGCATTCAGGCCTCTGATCTCACACTGCCCACATCAGATGCAGTGGGGTTCAGCCTGGCCCTGGCAGAAGAACTGGCATCAAAGTGGGCAGAAGGACACTCTTCACTGATTGCCTTCTGGGGTGGTGTCCACCTCCTGTCCCTTGGTTGAACTTGGTGGACTTATGTCTTTTTTCAACCGCATTTACTATGTAACTGGTGTTATTAAAGGGTTAAATGAATTTGGGCCAGTGATCTCACACTGCAGACATACAGCACAAGAACTGGCATAGAAGTGGGCAAAGCGGCACTTAACCTGTTCAGGCCAAGCTGAACTGTATCTGATGGGAGGCATCACTGTCTGTGTGTCGGCGGTGTGGGGTCAGCGGCCCGAATCCACTTAACCCTTTAAAAACATCAGTTACCTATTCAAATCTGTGAAAAGTGTCCACTTTGATGCCAGTTTTTGTGCCAAGAACAAGTTCAGGCCAGGCTGATCTCAACTATATATGATGGCAGCGTGAGATTAATTAACCCTTTAAAAACACCAGTTTTCCAACTTTCAAATCAGTAAAAGGTGTCTTTCTGCCCACTTTGATGCCAGTTCTTCTGCCATGACCCTGTTTGGGCCAGGCTGATCTCAACTGGATATGATGGTAGGGGCCTAAATCCATTTAACCCTTTAAATCATCCTCTTCTATGCCCACTTTGATGCCCATTTGTGTGCCAGTCATTTTTGTTTTCATGACGCTTTGAGCTGATTTTACCTCAGGACAACCAAGTGCAAGTTACTGTATTTATTACTGGTGAAAAGTATTGATTAGGAAAATAAGAAATTAAAATACACATGATGTGAATAAGAAACAACTTCAGCTTTGTGATCCATAGGGTTAATAGCAATCCCAGAACCATGAAGGGCATGAATGAGAGCCTGCTGGAGCCCCCTGGGTCCGATATTCCTGGCGGTACCAGAATGCTCGCCGGACCCAATGTGTATTTACCGGGTAGTGGCCAGATCTTAATCGGACCCCATTATAGTTAATGGGGCAGGTAGGCAATGCAGTACTGGTAATACTGGATCCAGAGAGCTCCAGCCTGATACATCTTTTACCACATATGTGAAATCTATCTATATCTCTATCTATCTATTATCTATCGATCTATCTCTGTCTATCTATCTATCTATCTATCTATCTCATATCTATCTATCTATCTATCTATCTATCTCATATCTATCTATCTATCTATCTATCTATCTATCTATTATCTATCTATTATCTATCTATTATCTATCTATATCTCATATCTATCTATCTATTATCTATCTATCTAATCTATCATCTATCTGTCTATCATCAATCTATCACATCTAAATATGATCTAGTATTTGTCTATTATCTATTTCATCTATCCTCTATCTTATCTATCTGTTATCTATTTATGTATCTTTCTGTCTATATCCTATCTATCTCTATCTATCTATTATCTATCTATTATCTATCTATCTATCTATCTATCTATCTATCTATCTATCTATCTATCTATCATCCATCTATCTATTATCTATCTATCTATTATCTATCTATCTATCTATCTATCTATCTATCTATCTATCTATCTATCTATCTATCTATCTCATATCTATCTATCTATCTATCTATCTATCTATCTATCTATCTATCTATTATCTATCTATCTATCTATCTATCTATCTATCTATCTATCTATCTATCTATCTATCTATCTATTATCTATCTCATATCTATTATCTATCTATCTATCTATCTATCTATCTATCTATCTATCTATCTATCTATCTATCTATCTATTTATCTCATCTATCTATCTATCTATCTATCTATCTATCTATCTATCTATCTATCTATCTATCTATCTATCTATCTATCTATCTATTTATCTATCTATCTATTATCTATCTCATATCTATTATCTATCTATCTATTTATCTATCTATCTCATATCTATCTATCTATCTATCTATCTATTATCTATCTATTTATCTATCTCATATCTATTATCTATCTATCTATCTATCTATCTATCTATCTATCTATCTATCTATCTATCTATCTCTCTCTCTCACATCTATCTGTCATCTGTCTATCTTTATGTATATACACGTAGGTCTATACCCCTCTTGCTCAGAATGAGGGCTGTATCTTAACTTCCCGGGATGTGTTCACATTGCCACTTTTTATTTCTGTTGTTCCTCCATTATAGGAGCAGAACGCCAAAAATAATAAAAGTGCCATTTTGCATCTAAACGGCATCCAACGGATCCCGCTGACTATAACGGAGCCCATCGGGTCTCCATCCGGGTGCCGGTCACTTTACTGCTGCATGCTGTGCTAATATGTCCTGCATTTTTATAAGAATCTGTGGCGGAGGCCTCAATCAGATAGGAGCATAGCACAGACTCCTCTAAGGGCTTGTTCACATCAGCGCTGTGTTACTTGTATTTCTGTTTCATCGAATGAACAAAAAACTGAAAAAATGCTCCATTTTAATCCCCATAGGTGGGTGTCCCCCCCCCCCCCCCCCCCCCCATCCCAAAAGAAAGGAATGACAGAAGTGAGTGCAGTCGTTTAGCTGTCCATCCACCTGGTTATGGGCACACATTTGTTTACCCACTTGACCAAAGTTCCAGCCAAGCGCTGCGGGGTGGGGGTAAAAGTCTGTGCCCATGACCACTTGGCACCTTCTCCAGGGCTGGCAGCAGGAAGGCGCTGTTATCAGGATTATGTTGGTGCGTTTGTTGAGAGGAGGTTACTATGTAACCAGAGCGCCGCTCTGAGATTTCTTGAAACATCATCTATTTACTCGTGTATCTCGCATGCAAAGCATTTATGATGCAGCTCTTTGTTGCCAGCTCTCCTGCTGGGGCCGCTTATCCCTCATGGGACCTGTTCTCACACCTTTGTCTAACCTTTACATTTCCATATAGCATTCCTGGTCACCCTGATCCTTGGGGCACAGTGGGTGCTGAGCAGTGAGAGCCGTCCCTTCATTCTGAGGGTTACAGTAGGGGGTGTCTGACCGCCTAATGATATGCCACCCCTTCTTCTGGTGGGAAAACCCTTACATTTTAGAACATCTTGCTTAGATATGCCATAATTTGTTGATAGTGTGGTCTGACTGCTGAGACCCCCACCAATCGCTGGAACGAGGGGGGCTGCAGCATCTGTAAAATTTAAAACCCAACTTATACGTTTTCAGGACCTTCTCCCGTTTTAAAGCTGTGTTCTATTGAAGGGGTTGTCAGGTTTAAAAAAAAAGTTGTCTAACAGCATGAAAGTTGTGTTCTGCAGTGATGATATGCTGTACATGCAAGTGATTACTGCAGCCAGTCACTGGCCTCAGCAGTCTTGGGGCGTACATGCACATGATTACTGCAGCCAGTCACTGGCCTCAGCAGTCTTGGGCCGTACATGCAAGTGATTACTGCAGCCAGTCACTGGCCTCAGCAGTCTTGGGGTGTACATGCACATGATTACTGAAGCCAATAACTGGCCTCAGAAGTCTTGGGCCATACATGCACATGATTACTGCAGCCAGTCACTGGCCTCAGCAGTTATGGGCCGTATATGCACATGATTACTGCAGCCAATCACTGGCCTCAGCAGTCTTGGGCCAGTCATGCATGCAATTACTGCAGCCAATCTCTGGCCTCAGCAGTTATGGGCCATACATACACATGATTACTGCAGCCAATCACTGGCCTCAGCAGTCTTGGGCCAGTCATGCATGCAATTACTGCAGCGAATCACTGGCCTCAGCAGTCTTGGGCCAGTCATGCATGCAATTACTGCAGCCAATCACTGGACTCAGCAGTCTGGGACCATACATGCACATAATTGCTGCAGCCAGCCACTGGCCTCAGCAGTCTTGGGCCATACATGCAAATAACTACTGTAGCCAATCACTGACCTCAGCAGTCTTGGGCCATACATGCAAATAACTACTGTAGCCAATCACTGACCTCAGCAGTCTTGGGCCTTACATGTTAGCATTACCACGGAGTGATCTGCTAAAGTGGTCACATACATGGGTGCCACTGTACTGCTGACATTCAGCAAAGATCAGCAGGAAACACTGAAGCAGTGGCGCGGGAGAGACAGTACAGGTTTTTTTAATCATTTTTCCATTTGTTTTCTTAATTCCAAGCAGTCCCTTTAAGTTGACAGTGTTCTCTGGAACTATATGAATGACGTCTATTGATGAGGCCGTTCCTACCTTCTGGTACATTTTGTGTTGTAGAGAGAATGATCACATATTTTGTAGCTGGCACACAAAGAGTCCATTACTAATTAATTAGAATGAGAAGGAAATAGTCGCATACTGTATACACTGGGGCCAGTACCTGCTGTTATTACCGCTGTTGGATCAGCATATTCCAAACTCTACAAACTTACAATCCAACAGCCGTGTGGTACAACGTTGTGATGTGCCACTTCAATAACCTCCTGTATAAAACAGCTCGCCGGACTGGAATCCCATAAAATCGGTCTGGAAACCATGGGGGCTGATTGTGGGCAGAGGTTGTAGACACGCCGGAGGCCCGTCAGTGAATCGCCAATGTGTGCTGTCCGTGCACACATCTATTGACTTTAATGTGCGTATTCACACATCAGTGGTTTTCCACGAATTGCGGGGCTGTTGAAAGCATGCCCTATTTTATCCGTCATTACAGAGCCCTCATGCGCATTATAGTCTATGGGTCCATGAAAACCACGGAAACAACATGGATGTCATCCGTGTTTGCTCCGCAGTTTTCACGGCCCATTGGTAGGAGTTGTTCTGGACAATAATTTTCAGCCCAGCAGTGTCCGTGGACAAGAACAGCCAAGTAAATGTGCATGCTGGGAGTTGTAGTTTCACAGCAGCTGGAGTGCCGGAGGTTGCTGATCCCTGTTCTATTCTTTCCTTTAAAAAATCAATAGGATCATTTAGGAGTCAATACACAACAATTCCATCGTAGCCGCCATGGCTCTGGTAATAATGGACGCCATGATGCTAGTGGGAACAGAGGCTTAGGGTACTTTCATACTAGTGTTATTCTTTTCCGGTTTTGAAATCCGGTAAAGGGTCTCAATACCGGGGAAAAAAAACGCTTCCGTTTTGTCCCAATGCATTCTGAATGGAAAGCAATCCGTTCAGTATGCATCAGGATGTCTTCCGTTCCGTCCCATGTACTGTATTTGACCGGACAAAGTACTGCAGCTTGCTGCAGTATTTTTTCCGGACAAAATACCGGAACACTACCATATCCGGCATAAATTTCCATTGTAATGTATTAATACCGGATCCGTTACCAAGTGTTACGGAAATTGCCTCATTGCCGGATCCGTCTTTCCAGTCTGCACATGCGCAGTTCTTTCTAGCTTTGAAAAAACGAAGTACCGGATCGGTTATTCTGGATGATACCGGAAAGACAGATCCGGTATTTCAATGAATAAGTCTAACAGATCCAGAAAAAAAAGATAACTGTTTGCATACGGATTTCCGGATCCGGCAGGCAGTTCCAGCAACTAACACCGCTAGTGTGAAAGTAGCCTTATACTGTGATTAGGCAATAAATGCACAACTATGAATTCTGAAAAACCTGTGTAATAATATATGTCTATCAATGTATCGGGATTCGGTTCAGAACTATGGAAACAAGGCGATAACTGGACACTATGGAAATGTAGGTATAGTAAATACGTGTAGCAGAATCCCACTGGGGCATGGCAGATGGAAGGTAAGAGATAGTCGGCCTGATAGACGCCAACAACATATTTCACAATTAGAAAGTATGAGAAATATTTAATGACATCGATAGATATAAAGCAAACAGGAAATTGTAAAGGACGGGTTGTGCAGCCAGCAGGATGCTATGCAAATCTTCTCCACGACCTTGTACGCTGCGCTGTTTGGCTTCATGGTAAGTGGGACACTGGGATGGCTGCATGCTTCTGCTTTGTTCTGATGTGCATGGCAAATCAATGGTGGGAAACATGACCTATTCAATATAAAAAAGACTTTGATCCTCCAGGAAAGTGCTAAATCACATTTGCACTGAAGCATTGGAATAAAGGGCTCTTTGGTAACAGTAGCCTGTGCAGCGCTCTCCCACGCGTTTCTGTATGAAGCGTATAGGAACATATCAGAACCTACAACCGGCTCATGTATCGCTTATTTCTGGATTCTTGTAATAATCTATAACAATCTAGAAATGCAGGGATAAATCATAGCATTCACTGGGGGCCTCGGCAATGCCCAAAAAAAAAAGTTTCATGTGGTGTTTTTGCTGCATATTGTTCCACAGAAACCACCGCAGTCAGATGTTCGCTGCGCATCAATAAGGAATTATTTACGACTACGACTAGTGTGTTCAAAAGAGCCATAAAAAAGTACAAATGTGAAGGAAGCCTTAAAGGGGTTGTCCAGAGTATCTTCTATTTTTCACCAAACTGCCAGAGGCCTAAACAATCTTGCACTTAATTTCTTCAGCCCGCTCCGACCCAGCGCTTTTGATAGGTGATATCCCATACACCGCTGCAGCCAATCAATGGCCACAGTGGTAACGATTCATTTAAATCTCAGCTCATTCTGGGCTTAGGAGTCCAGTGCGTGGTGTTATCAGCAATTGGTAAGTGTGGATAGAGATCATATCAAGTCATTAATAAGACCACCCAATGAATGTAGGAAGAGCAGAGATTTACATGAATAAATGATAAGTTTTATTGAATATTTTCCCACAAAACTATACAGCAATCTGCTCAGCTCCTCCTGCTCTATAAAGTGCTGCAGATTAGACTGCATTTTCAGTGTGACCGGTTCACTTTAATTTGTGCACTATTCATTCATTTCTTTTATAGAATGGACAAATTGTCATGGATGGTTATGCAGAAAACTAGAAGTCACAAATAAAGATCCAACTGACTTGATCCCAAACTAATGAACAAATGGGAGAGCCCTATAAAAACCCTAGTGCTCTCCCTGACTGCTCAGCCCATGCAAAGATCTTTATGGTAGAAAATTGCATGCCCCCGTACCTAGACTGAGTGACACCTGAAAACCCTATAATAGTGAGGGGACACGACCACCGGCTCCCTGCACTCAATACGGAGGGAGTCAGGGTCACCTAAAATCAATCCAACAGGAAAACACAAATAAAGGAATATACTTATCTGAGGAACCAGCAGTTGCAGCATCTAGCAGTGAGCACAATCCAGGAAGTGGTATAAACCGCAAAGTGAAGCAGTATGGGAGGGGATATAAAGGGAGGCGATCACTGCTAATAGATGACAGCTGGGAGAGGGAGGAGAGAAGACAAAACGAAACCAAAACAAAAGATCATCATGCAAGAGGTACTGAAGAACGTCTGTCAGAACTTCTCAGAGATCTGGCGGTGACACAAATACCTCCATAATTATATGTAATATGCTTGTAATGTATATAATGGGGTGCATTAAAGGGGTTTCCAAGATTCTGTTATTGATGACCTATCCTCAGGATAGATGATCAATATCAGATTGGCAGGGTCCGATTCTAGTGAGCATTGCTGCCTCCTCGCAGCTTGAGGATAGATGCTGCCTCCTCGCAGCTTGAGGATAGATGCTGCCTACTCGCAGCTTGAGGATAGATGCTGCCTACTCGCAGCTTGAGGATAGATGCTGCCTACTCGCAGCTTGAGGATAGATGCTGCCTACTCACAGCTTGAGGATAGATGCTGCCTACTTGCAGCTTGAGGATAGGTGCTAGCTCCTTGCAGCTTGAGGATAGGTGCTAGCTCCTTGCAGCCTGAGGATAGGTGCTGCCTCCTCACAGCTTGAGGATAGGTGCCACTTCCTCGCAGCCTCAGGATAGGTGCTACATCCTCGCAGCCTGAGGATAGATGCGGCCTCTTCGCAGCTTGAGGATAGATGCTTGCCGTATCTGAGGATAATAGGTCATCACCATCAAATATTTCGGACAACCTCTTTGATATATTAAAAATTAGGGTGCAGATGGAAAGGAGTATAACTGCAGGGTCATACTATACAGGTTTCTTATGTAGTCTTTAGCCATGGAGACACATAGGTCTGACTAGAAGCTGACCAAGCCATATTGGTTGTCACTGAAAGAAGAGGACAACTCTAGAATATGTTTTTTTATTTTTATTGTAGGTTAAAATACCCTCCGTGGTCAGTTTTATTGACTCATTTTTACGCTTTTTACCATTAAATTGTACTTTGCCCTCTTGTGCTTCTGCTCTGTTACATGATAAGAGGGTCTTTTGATACAATGTGAGCAGCCAAGAGGTGGAGAACGTCTTCTCCCATGTCAGGATTAGACACATTTTCTTAGCTGTGAATCAGCCAGCCACACGTCACCTCTTAAAGTCACAATCAGTCGAATACTCTTTCCATAACAGGTGCAGCGAACTGTAAATTTGGAAATCTGATTCTGATATAGGGGATCCTGGCCCGGGGAAGAAGTGGGAGGCTGTAATGTGTATTAGAGGCTGTAAATTATGGCAGTGCTGGCACCTTCAACAGCAACTGAGTTGGCACTCTTTAAAAGAGAGAGTAACAAAACCCTGGTAGGACCTCACATAACCTCCTGCAATACAGTGTAGGAGTCTGACGGCACAGGAATCAAAGTCTCACAATTAACAGATGACTCGTATTAGTTCCATAGATGCTATTTAAGGCATGAATGTAAATCTACTATGCGAAATAAATTGCAACCGTATAGCTTCATACACAGCAAGGCCCAGATTTGTGCTTCTAAGAATAGTGGACATCCCGGTCTCCGGCAACAGATGTCTGCATGTATCAGAGGACTGGCTAGAGCATGTAGGTCAGGATATGGCTGGAATTCACTCTGGTAGGTTAAGCTTGCCGAGATCACAGGGCTCACTCAGACATGGACTTTGTTTCACAACGTCCCATATTTATTGGAGGTTTTTTATGACTTTTATAATTTGTTTGCTTCATCCAATAACAGCTGTTAAATGATAAGTTGCAAAACTGACCGTGAAATAACAGAATATGCTTGATAAAATGAGCGTCTATACTGCAAAATACCCATCAATGGGATTTCTCTAAACCCCATTCACATGATGTGTATGTGGTGGAGGGGGAATGGAGTTTTTGGATGAATATACCATTACTATGGGGTCCAAAATCCATTGTAATCATTATCCGTTGAGGATTTTTCCACTGGAAGGCCATATTGTAAAGCATTCAAAGATATGAAATGGATTTCTATGGAGATTTTATCCACAGATCTTCAGTATGAACACTAGGAGACCACTAGTACATCCCTGCTTGTTGGTACATATTGTGTGTTCTTCACCCTTACAGGGGTTGTCAGTAATTTATTTATTTTTCACATTTTGCCTACACCCCGAGGGACATAGACGGAAACTATACTCACCTGATCCCCACCACTCAGTTCCAGTTCCCTGGCTCCTGGGCTATCTTCACTGCACTTCTGATATGGACATCTAAGCTTCCTGCATGGACGTGCTAATATGTGCCTCTGCAGCCAATGACTGGCTTCAGCAGTGACATTGAAGTGCTGCTTGGGGATACGTCACTGCTGAGACCAGTCTCAGTCTGCTGCGGTGCACATGACCCCGTCCATTCAGATGTATGAAATTTCTGGAACAAATCAGCCACATGTGAACTTACACTAGGAGGAGCAGGGCACCACCGAATTTACTGTGAACTGACAAGATGTAGAGGTGGGATGTGTGATTATACATGGACTTCTAATGGGGTTGTACCAATGATGTGTAATGCTGAGATATTCTAGAAACTCCTCGTTTCTGGAGACAATATCTTTATCATCAGTTATATATATTCTGTAATGCAGTAAACTAGATCCATTTAATTGTCATTGTGCCCATTGGGGCCCCCAACCTTTGTCTGTCTCATACCTCCATACATTATAGCTGATTTACTTGGTATGATATTGTTGGCATGTACAAAGTCAAGTAACTTTGGATCTGCGGATGTCTTATACCTCATACATGTGATATTATCTTTCAAAAATGGCCGACATCCCACCCACACATTTGTCGGTTCAAGCCCATCAATCCCTTGCTAATGTGGCCCCTTACAATGCCTAGTGAGGTGAGCAATCATGTAGGAACTTGGGCTGCAGACACTAAATGCAAATCTATCATTTCAAATGTCAGCACTTAAGAGGAAACCTGTTTTGCATTGACACTTCTTTTTATTAAAAGGCGTACGCTTTGACATTTATCAAGTTTCAGTGCACTGGCATAAGCAACCTATTCTGGTAAAAATTTCTCTCTCTTTTTTTTTTTTTAAAGGGGCCAGAACATGTTAAAAAATAGAAAGAATCATTCTGCCGATCCATTGCCGCTGATGCTCTACTGCTTTGAACTTTCTGTCCTGGCTCGACATAGCTGGAAATGCTAGAAAAAGCTCACTCAGCTAATCAGTGGCAGAGGTGGGTCACCAGTAAGACTAGTAAAAAGCTGAGTGGTCATTTCAAGCTGCGTCGAGCTGGGACAGGAAGTGTAGAGCAGCAGATACTGGAGCAGAAGCAGCAAGGGATCCTTGGAGGTGAGTAATGATTCTTTGTTATTTTAAGAACTTCTGTGACCTTTAAAAAAAACCAAAAAAAAAAAACCAATGCTTAAAGAGGTGAGATTTACCCCAAACAATTGTTTTCATCCTTCATCTCGAAATAAGTATTTGAAATTTTCGATAGTTGATCAAAAGATCCTTCTGAAAAATTCATCCACGAACGATCTTTCCTTTGACCGATGTCCCTGAGACATGTACTGTAACAGCCAACATGGACTAAAAAAATGTTCACGACTGTGTCTGTGAAATGATTGTGCATTCAATGGTCAAGCTACCTACCTTCCATCTAATGTGTACTACCACTTTAAGACTACCCTCAACAGTATATGGTGGTAATGTAGTAGGGTATTTTGCTGGGAAACCATAAGGTGTTTATTCTGTAATTAGTCTAGCTCACCACATCCAAACACATAAATTACACATGATGAAATACACAGTGTTAGGGCACTGCACGCCTGTGAGGTATTTATGTCCTTGGATTTAAACTGCCTAAAGGCTTGTTCACACGAATGTGCTGTGTTTTGCGGTCCGCAAATTGCGGATCCGCAAAACACGGATACCGCCCGTGTGCCTTCCGCAATTTGCGGAATGGAAGGGACGGGCCTTTATAGAAATGCCTATTCTTGTCCGCAAAACGGACAAGAATAGGACATGACTTATAATTTTTGCGGGGCCACGGAACGGAGCAACGGATTCGGACAGCACACGGAGTGCTGTCGGCATCTTTTGCGGCCCCATTGAAGTGAAAAATGCGGGTAATAGGATCATTCATGTAGACACCTAAATCGTTGTTTGCCGGCAGCAGCCTCTGTTGCGGCAAATACTGTATGGGGACGAGCGATGGCACTAGTGTTCACTCCTTCCCATACTGCAGAAGGGACTGCTGCATGGAAATACGGCTTTCTCCTTCACTGACGAGCAGGCGATTGTCGGGAAGGACGCCTCCTTCCAATAGTCTTCTACTCCATTGAGCAGTGTAGCAGGAGCAGTAGTTAGGACACCGAGAGTCCTCATTGGTGGTGACATTATTTATGCATTAAAGGGGTTTTCCAGGGGAACAGAATGGGTTAAAAATAAAACAGAATGATTGCTCACCTCACCGATCTCCAACTGCTTCTTTAGGTCCCCACTGCTCTCCACCTCCTGATCCCAGATTGGCACACAGCCAATCACTGCCAGGCTATTTCCTATGCGTCGAGTCGGGGCCAGGAAATGGAGAACAGTGGAGACTGGCACAGCGTTGGATGGCAGTGGCAGGGAACTGGTGAGGTGAGTAATGATTTTATTTTTATTTTTACCCATTTCTTCAAACAAAAAGTATTTCCCTGGAACATAAAGGCTAAATGTCTTTCTTCGGTGATGCCCAATACATTGCTTGATATATTCCTATTGTAATGTAGGTAAAAGGATGGTAAATTAGATGGAGATAAGTATAATTTGAGTTACTGGGGCCCACTGATGTATGGGTTTTACCAAACATTTCTTGAGTAACTTTATTAGGCTCTGTTCACCTTTATATAATGGGATCGGTTTTCTCTTTCATTTTTTAAGAAGAAAATGAAAATATGGAATACTATTTGGCTTACTGATTCTGAGTTACAGCCGGTGTCATAGTCAAGAGCAGTACTGACAATTCCAAAGGCTTCAGAGCTGAGATCTTCCAGGATTCAGTGCTGGTTCAGTGTTTGCATTCGACGGGGGAGATTTATAAAAACTGGTACTGGCTTATTTGACCACAGCAACCAATCAGATGTCACCTTTCATTTTTCATAGCTGCTTTGGAAAATGAAAGGTGGAACCTGATTGGCTGCAATGAGCAACTAGGTGAAATTTTCTTTGCACCAGTTTTGATAAATTACTTACAATATGTCTTGAATTCTGGGAAGTGTAGTCTTAGCACCAGGTATTGTGCAGAAATACCATGCAGGAAAGCTAAAAGTGGCCATATACATAAGAGGCAAGTTGTCTGAGCCTGGACCAGCCAACTGTCTTATGGGAGCGTCGGAAACAATAGCAGTTGAAGGTATATGGGCACCTTTAGGGTGAATGCACACGTTCAGGATTTATATGCAGAGAATCCACACTGAAATCCGCGGGTGTTCGCAGGGAAATGGAAAAAATCTGGTAAGGAAAAATAAAATAAATTGACATGTTGCGGATTTTAAAATCCACATTGAAAGAAATCTGCATTGTGTACATGAGAATTTCATATTCTCATAGAATACAATGTGCGTGACCTACGGTGCGCAAATCCATGCGGAAAATCCTATTTGTGTGCATTTAGACTTAGGCTGGGTTTCCATGAGGCGACTAAAATTCCGCCCACCCACAGGGGCTAATGGGCAACTACAATTGAAGGTGATACCTCAGTTAGTCTGAAAATGTATGAGTCCATTGGTTGTTATAAGGGGTCGTCGTGTGCAAATCAGGGTAGCCTCATGGAAACCTACCCTTGGATAAAGTAGCCCCTGTTGCCAAAACAGTGGATCCTGGACTCCGAGTTAGACATTTTCTATACGGTGAGCTGAATTCCTTCTGTTTTTGTAAGCCTCATGGAAATCCAGCCTTACGTTCTCCCTATGCTGTTAGAGATGTATCAAAGGCCTCATGCGCACAAAAGTATTTCTGATTCGCATTTTGTGGATCGGACCCATTCATTTCAATGGGGCTGTAAAAAATGTGAAAAGTACCCCGTGTGCTGTCCGCATCCATCCCGCCAGCCTGCAAAAAAAGATAGAACACGTCTTGTCTATTTTGCGGACAAAGAGAGGACATTTCTATAAATGTAGAAGAATTAAAAGGCGGCATGCACTCAGCCGGGATCCGTTTTATTTTTTTTTAAGTTTACGGACCGCAGAACACATATAGTTGTGTGCATTAGGCCTGGATTTGGATGCATAAGTCGCAATGCATCCACCGAATGTGTAACCATGAAAAGATGAAGGTTTATTGTAAGGGTACTTTCACACTTGCGGCAGAGGATTCCGGCAGACAGTTCCGTCGCAATCCAGAAGCAAACGGATGCATTTGTGAGACGGATCCGGATGCCGATCGGTCTCACAAATGCATTGCAATACCAGATCCGTCTTTCCGGTTGTCATCCTGAAAAACCGGTATTTTTCTTCTTCTCATTTTTAAAGGTCTGCGCAGACTGCAAAACCAGATCCATTTTGCCGGAACACTTGGGGCCGGATCCGACATTAATGTATTTCAGTGGCATTCCGGCTAGTGTTCAGGATTCTTGACCGGAGAGAAAACTGCAGCATGCTGTAGTATTTTCTCCGGCCAAAAAACGTAAGCGGGACTGAACTGATGCATCCTGATCAGATTCCTCTCCGTTCAGAATGCATTAGGATAAAACTGATCCGTTTTTTTCCGGTATTGAGCCCCGAGGACGGAACTCAATACCGGAAAACTTTAACGCAAGTGTGAAAGTACCCTAAGGAATAGGGAATCTGATGAATGACCAGACTGGAGAAGATGGTAAGGTTTTCAGCTGTGACCGCTTTCCACTGTCTGTAGACTTTCAGAGTCACCCCAAGGGGGGCCCTCCTTCACTCAAAAGGCACTTTGTAGCAGTGACACATTCTGCATCCTCTTGTCTATTTTTACCCTCCCAGCCACAATGGATGCTGAGCCTGTCCACCCTCCCCCTGTCCGATTCTGAATCATTGCTCTTTTATGAAGTCAGAAAATAGGCTTGGTTTAAGAAGCTGCTTACACCCTGTAAGGGTCACCATGTAAAAAACATGTTTACTACAGACTGGATTTGTTACAAGGAAGCAATTGATTTTAATTGACTTGGGAGGAAAACCACAGTCCTCCTGGAAGACTATTGCTGGAGCTCCTTAACCATCTACCTGCTTCTTTCTTTAGGCTACCTGCACACATTGTGAAAAACCGCAGTGTAATACGGCACCAGCAAAGTGAATGAGATTTGACATCCTCCTGTGCAGATGTTTAGTGCAGATTTCACCCTTTGCCATTGGAAAGGATGAGATCAGGGCAAATCTGTATCAAAGCATACAAGTTTGCAGTTTTTGGTGGGGAAATGCAGAAAAATCCACATGAAAATCCACGTTCAAGTTCTGTTTGAAAACCTGCAAGTAGCCTCAGTCTTCTTCTTGTGACTTCTATGGTAGCATGACTTTGTTATGTGGTTAGAGAGATAATCGTGTTTGTCTCAACCATGAAAGCAAAGTCAATACTGTCTGGGGGGCTAGGTAAGCCCCCACCAGAAGAACTGAATTTTTGTCCAGCATTTCACACCGGTTGGTATTAGGGCTGCACGATATGGGAATTTTGTGCGATTGCGATTAGGGCCCTAAAAATTGCGATAACGATATGCGATACAATATCTTAAGGGAATTGTGCTAGAGGTCTATTTGCTTGGATTTTCAAGGCAAAAGCACATACAAATTACTGAGAATGCTGAAATGTAGTTATGCTTAACTCCAGAACTGAAATGCAGTGTTTTTCAAAATAAAACCTTTTACTAAATTAAATAACATATTTGCATTACTGCAAAAGTACAAAATACAAAACTTGCCATTTTCTTAATAGCACAGAACAGATAAACAGAATAAATAGAAGAACATTTGTTCATTTAAAATAACGACTTGCCTCCAGCCCCTCCTCCATCGCCGGCCGCGCTGTGCAGCATAGCGGCCGGCGATACATCCGTGTCAGCCACGTAGAAAGTCAACCATCGCTTTATAAGACGCACTGCCATTTTCTTATAAAAGTTTGTCTTATAAAGCGAAAAATATGGTAATACAATTACAGCATTTTTGGGTCGGCCAATTGACGATTGCGATATGGCGATTTATTGCGATTGCTTTGGCGATATATTGTGCAGGCCTAGTTGGTATTCATCTGTCCATTGGAATTTCTGAATTTGAAACCTTTTCAATGTCTTCAATAATCAGTACTGATAAATGGCATCCCTTCACACTGACTAAGGGATTATGTATGCAGCCGCACATCCGCAGAACACGGATACTGGCCGAGCGCCACGCAGAATAGACTTATGGATTCGGACAGCACACAGGTGTGCTGCCCGCATCTTTTGCAGCCCCAGTGAGATGAATGGGTCACACCCAATCCACAAAAAACGCGGATCGTATGCAGACTGAAACTACCCTAAATATGTATTTACTGTTTTCTAATGGATGGATCTAATTTCCTCTTTTCTTTGGAAAGCTTACTCCATTGAGCTCTAGTCTATTACTGCATAGATCCAAGTGTCCACTAGTCACTTAAGGAAGATACTGTATGTTCACCACAAGGCATCAGGTAAATGACTGACTAGTCGTATTGTATCGTATGTACAGTGTCTCTAGCCATTATCCTCCTGGGAGGCCAAACTAGCTTTTCTGCACATGGAGTCAGGGCAGAATGTTTTTCTTATAACACAAAGCAATAGTGCCAAATTCCAGCTGTCATTCAGCACAACTTGTTATATGAACACACCTCACCCCGACCCTAATCTGTGGTAGAAATACCCAGACAACACATTTGATGAATGAGCTCATCTTATTCACTATGCAAGAAGAAAGCATGAACACATATACAAGATGCCAGCTAGCCACAAAATCTGCGGGGTGGGTAATGCTTAAAATAAAGTTGTAACTATAACTCTTTCTAATGCTGAATAATCAAGTGGTGATGTCATCATTTCACATATTATAGCTAACGATTACATCACTAGTTCAAATCTTTATAAATTAAAAGGTCAGACATTGATGGCATGTGGCTGGGATATGCCATCAGTGTCAGATAGTTGTAGGTCCCTCTGGGACCCACTCCTGTCTCCTGAACAGAACCACTGAAGTGAAGGAGAGTGCATCATGCAAGCGCAGACACCCTCCATTCACCACTATGGGAGTTCCGCAAATGAACCCTACAATATGAGGGTCTTCGCAAGATGGCTCCTGTGCCAGTTCTCTGAGGCCAAAACTGCCTTCCCTCACTTCACATAAACACTTGCTTTAGCCAGCAGCTCCCTGCCAGCCAATCAGATTGGATTACTGAGAGACACGCCTCCTCACTATGAAGCCTAATGCAAGCATGCAGTGTGAAGGACCGCCCCTCTGTCTTCTATTTACACTAAAGGGAAGACAGAAAAGTCCTAGCAACAGGATCAGTGGACAGGGACAGGGGACATTAATGAAAGCCGGTATTATAAGGTAATTACAGATCTTTTGACAATCATTGACAGACTAACTCAGGTAAACGTGCCTGGCTCTAATAAACTAGCAAATAAAATAAAATGTGACAGTCACACTTTAACACCATGTGTGTGATGTTTTTGTATGATATTGTAGCTCAACCCCATTCACTCCATGGAACTGAGCTGCAGTACCAGACACTGTATATGGACAGGTGTGGGTCTGTTTCTGGAAGGAAGTAGCCATGTTTTTCTGATCCTGGGCAACCCATTTAAGTGTATGGGTTTTACCATGCTGCGAACTGTAGATCTACAACAGCTGTAGAGACACAGGTTGGCGACCCCTTGGTTAAATGTTGTATTAAATCTGTAATCAACCTGGTGGAATAGTATAGTATAGTAAAATATTTTGTTTCCACTAGTGAAAGATATATAAAAAAAAAAAAGAAAAGAAAAATAAAGCAAACCTCAAAGGGATTAGAAGTGTGCAAATACCAGCATGGTTACTTGGTTAGTCATGTAATACCTCAAGAATTCTACATACATCCTCCTTCTACCACTGTGTAGTGTATATACAGACTAGTACTAGTACTACTTTAGCGCTCCAGACTAAAAAAAATATCAAGGAGCCATTGGCTCCTAACCTGAAAAATTTAGGAGCCAAATAAAATTTTTAGTCGCCCAAATTTAAAATATACATATATAATTACAGTATAATAATAATAAAAAAAAACATGTCTTACCTAGGGTTGTCACGATACCAAAATTTTTATTCGATTTCAATAACATAAAAAAGTATTGCGATACTTGATAAAACACCAAAAAAAGCCTCGTGCAATCCACATTTTATGGAACGTCTGGACCATAATAGAACAGTCAGTCCTATACTATTTTTTTGGGGGACAAGGTGACAAAAAAATGGCAAATTGCGAGTTTTTTTTTTCTGTTACGGCATTCACCGCATAGGAGATATTTTTTAATATTTTAATAGTTTGCACTTTTTTGGACGTGGCGATATGTAATATGTTTATTTTTTTATTGTTTATATATTTTATATGTAAAATTGGGAAGGTGGGCGATTGAAACTTTTAGTATTTTGGTGTTTTTTTTTTTACTTTTTATTTAATAACTATTAGCCCCCTTAGTGGGTAGAACCTGGGATCTTTTCATCCCTTGTCCTATTTACCCCAATAGAGCTCTATTAGGGGAATAGGACCTCACACTCTCCCTGCTGCCCTGGGCATAGTACACACAGCAGCTGGGAGCTTACCATGGCAGCCAGGGCTTCAGTAGCGTCCTGGCTGCCATGGTAACCGATCGGAGCCCCCAGGATTACACTGCTGGGGCTCCGATCAGAACTGCCACTGCCACCAATGAGGAGGAGGGGAGGGGACCCTGTGGCCACTGCTACCAATGAATATAACAATGGGGGGGAGCGCCTGTGGCCACTGTACCACCAATGATTATAATAGTTATAATACTGGGGGGTTGGGGGCACACTGTGCCACCAATGCTTATACTTTATAATACTGTGGTTGCGGGGGGGGGGGGCGCACTGCACCGCCAATGAATATAATTAACACATTAACGTAAGTGAATATAGTTTATGCCTGAATACAAATGCAAGCTGCGGGTGCTGGCCATATCCCATACCCGGCCTCTATGACTGCGTGCTGCGATCCGCCGCAATTAACCCCTCAGGTGCCGCACCTGAGGGGTTAATTGTGGCAGATCACAGCGCGCAGTCATAGAGGCCGGGTATGGGATATGGCCGGCACCCACAGCCTGTGCTTGTATTTAGGCATAAACTATATTCATTGGTGGCGCAGTGGCCACAGTCCCTCCCCTCCTCCTCCCTGCTATCAGTTCATTGGTGGCAGTGGCATTAGCGGCACAGGGTGGAGAGACTGCCTCCTTCTCCCCTGTGCTGCTGAGGAAAACATGGCGCGCGCTGAGAGCAGCGCCTGCCATGTCGGTGCAACTCGCGTGTGTCTGCTGGATGAAAGCCCTTTCTTCTTAAAGAGGCAGAACAGCGGAGGGTCTAGGCGCAAATGACAACAAGACTTCAAAGTCTTCTCGCCATTTTGCAATTCTAAGTCACTTTAGCGACCATTTTGGTCGCCATCTGGAGCCCTGTACTAGGTCAGTATACAGTATGTATATCTATATACTAGGTATCTGTATGCTAGGTCACATAGGTCATGCATGATAGAGGGAGAAGAACATTTATGATCTGATATGAATCTGTATGTGATATTAACTCTTTGTGTGATGATTGATGTCTGCTACTACATAGCAGCAAACATAGTCCGGAGTACTTTGGAACAGATCACAGTGTACCTGCCTTTTTACATTAGTGACTTCAGTTGCACTTTGACATGTACACAAACTCCCCCAGTAATTGCAGGAGCAGGGAACCTTCTGGAAAAATTAATGAATAACAGGCTGTTCAACATCTCTTTGCCTGAGAGTGATTAGTTTGTGAGGATGCCATCACACGCGGAAATGTCTGCAGCTGAAAATCAACTCTGTTCATCTGAATGGGGTTTGCAGAAAGCCATGTGCTTGCCGCCAAAATAAAAAAACGTACAGATCCATGGAGCTGATTTTCAGTCAGAGAAACGTTTGCAATTAAAATCAGACACATGTGATGACAACCTAAGGGTTTGTATACAGAAAATCCGCATGAAAAGGCAATAAAACATGTTTATCAAATTTTGGTGTATTTTTTTCTGTGTATTTTACCAACCCCATTGAAATCTATGGAGAAACCACAATACAGCCAAACAGTTGACATGCTGCGGATTTTTAAAACCGTACTGCAGGTCAATTTCCACACATACAAAGTGTACATGAGATGTGACAAATCTCATTCACTTTGCTGGTACTGTATTATACCGTGAATTTTCTGCACGAAAACCTGAACTGAAAATCCACGTGTAATATGCACTGTGTGCATATAGCATTAGGGTAAATTTACACGGCAGTGTAGATTATGTGGATTGTCCGTGGGGATTTTTGTGTGGTTTCCGCATCAAAATCTGCATGTGTTACTTGTGGATTTTGGTTCAATTTTGACGCAGATTTGCCCCTGATCTCACCCTCTGCATTGAAAATCGGCACAAACAATTGACATGTTGTGGATTTCAAAATCCGCACTGCAAGCCTATTTAAGGGTCCATTCACAAGTCCGTAAGTGTTTTGCGGATCTGCAAATTGCGGATCCACAAAACACGGACACCTGCAATGTGCGATCCGCAATTTGCGGACCGCACATCACAGACACTATAATAGAAAATGCCTTTTCTGGTCCGCAATTGCGGACAAGAATAGGACATGTTCTATTTTTTTCAGGAACGGAATTGCGGATCCCGAAAAAACTGATGCGGATCCCAAAAATGTGGATGTGGATCCTGAAAATGCGGATTCGCATGCGTTCCAGCCCAATTGAAAGTGAATAGGTCCGCAAATTGTGGAACGAATGCGGACCCAAATTACGGACGTGTGAATGGACCCTAAGCACGGAAAAGTTCTGCACAGTGTCCTTGAGACTTTGAAAGTCTTATCTGCTGTATTATGCTGCAGATTTTCCACGCAAAAATTTGCACATAAAATACGTGCGTAATACACACTGTGTGCATATACTTTTATGGGATCAATGAAATAATTTTCCTGCATTAGGTTTCATGCGTGTTAGACCACCTCCACACGCTGTGTATACCATGCGGATGTTCCACTGTGGAACTGCAGGCAGAAGATCCACAGCATTTCACAGTAAGGAAAGGGCACTGGTCGCGTGACACCTGTCGTGGCCAGGATCGCTGCGTAGTGGTGATCCCATAGAAATGAATGGGATCGCTGAAGCTGTCTCAAGAAATCCACCACACTTTGAACCGAGCTGTGTTTCCTTCTCCGTTCAAAGTGCTAGTTCCAGCAGGGAACAGCTGATCAGCAGGAGTGTTGGACCCTCACCGTCCGGATATTAATGACCTATCCTGAGGATATCATCAATATCAGGAGCCTAGTAACCCCCTTTAAACGTTGTGTCGCATCTGTGCAGGTCCGTGCAACAGAAACAGAATCTACATCACCAAGGGAGCTGGTGTAGATTTCAGCTATGATCCACGCCAGTTTCCTGGGATAGTTTATAGTAAATGTAATGCCCCATTTTGCCCACTTTTTGGAAAAGTGGCAGGCAGGGCTCTAAACCCCCAAAAAGTCTGTGGCGTACATCAAAGTTTGCAACTTTTTGACGCCCATTTTCTGTCCTACAGAATGTCCCCCGTAACAATGCAATGAAATTCCCACACCAATTGCCAAGCCTTACTGTAGAATTACTTTCCTACTGGGTCACATCTATGTCTGCCCGGAGACATGTGTTCCTCTAATAAGGCTGTTGGCATCTGGGTATGGATGGTATGTGGCAAGAATATGAGCTGACTGCAGGCATAGACTTAGTCCAGGGGGCGGCAGCTGAGTGGGTCGGGATGTGTGTCCCCAGTGTAAAGTGCTATTACTATCTTGGTTTTTAATAAAATATGTAGCAGAATAGAATTTCATACTTGTCCGTTTCCAGTATGGGTTGGTGGCTGACTGTGAACTTGCGGGACATGAAACAGTGAAGCGTTCCAACTCTCCCAGCATTTTCAATAGCTGCCATTGTTACACAGAGCTCTTAATCAATACAGGCATGTGAATGATTAATGACCGTGTCATTGGCATTAGCACTGGGGGAGTAGAAAGGGAATAGCACGCATGCAGGCGGCATATTCTGATATTTTTCTTTTTTTCAAAAGAAAAAAACAAGAGAAAACTGCAGGTGCAGCCAAGGGTCTGGGAAGGCGACTTTAGCTCTTGTGCCGCTTGTTTGCCAGACTCTTGCTATTGTGTGTATTGTACAGTTCCCTTTCACAGTTTTTTTCATATTTTCCTTTGTGACAAATGTTTGTTAGACTTAAAAGGAGGAGACGTCTTTAAAGTATGTTCTAAGAAGTAAACAAGTTCTTGTATAAGATTTGATCATGTGACCAGGAAGACCAGCAGACCAGCACTGTTAGCCGTCCGTGATTGTACATAGCATGTCTGTCCCATGCACATAGAGACTAATTAATGAACATATTCTTCATTCATGAATGTGCTGCATGGAAACAAAAAAAAGACACCCCTTCCCTCACTAAACATGTAAAATCTGAGCATGTCCATTAAATAAATCCACCAAGAAATGCTGGGGGTCATTAGTGCCCACTGAACTGCTATTCGCTGAGACCCCCAGGCTATGCAGAAATGTGTCATTTGCAAGATCTCAATTCTTCTGAATAGTTGAGAATATTTACAGAGAGGTACATGCATTTTATTTGGCGCTCACATTGGAGGCCATTTTAGTGAGTTATTGGTTCCACTGTTGAACTGTTAGGGCATCGGCAAGGCATTTTACTACTGATGACTTAACCTCAGGATAGGTCATCAGTACCTGATCGGTGTGGGTTCGACACCCTAGATCCCCGCTGCTCAGCTGTTTGAGAAGGCACCGGTGCTCCTGTGAGCGCTGCGGCCTTCTCTCTGCTCACCAACCACCGCGCCGTACATTGTATAGCAGCTGTGCTTGGTATCGCATTAACTTTAATGGGGCTGAGCTGCGCCTAGGCCACGTGACCGATGAACATGTTGTACAAGCTGTGAGAAGGCTCTGGCGCTACTGTGAGCGACGCTGCCATCTCAAACAACTGATCCGTGGAGGTCCTGGGTGTCGATCAGATACTGATGACCTATCCTTAGGATATCTTTATGGTGCTTATATAAATAAAGTAACCAGATTTTTCACATAAATGGACGAGTGCTGTGGATTTCTACATATTGCTTCTTGACGGGTCCTCAAGCCAGGATCTCTATTCTCCAAATTGGGATCTGGGGTGCTGCTTATCCTATTTTTCCTATCCTTAGAATAGGTCATCAGGAGTAAAATGTTGGAAAAATGTCAAGGCCGATATGTGTTCCACCAGCCTTTATAGGGCATGAGGAGGTATGCAAATGACCTGTCCCCTCCGAGCGCCAGAATGAAATATACAGCAGCTCCTAGCTGGCGTAGATTTCCGCAATTATTAACTCCAGTTTCTGGCGTAATTAATGAATTAGCCGGGGCCGATGGTCCTGCCCTCACAACATCTTCACTCCGCCCTCGCCACTCTCACTTTTTGTAGACTTGGCAAGGGCAACGTAAAATGTAGGTTATGACTAGAAAAGTCTCAAATGCGTTGAAAAGTAACAGATCTGGTCGATTTGCAACTTTTGTATGCAAAAAAGGGCGTAATGGGAACGCTTGAATTTCCCCGAAAAGAGTTAAATATTACCAAAACTTTAGCTTTATGCCAGTATATGGAATGGTGCAATATCCGTCCACACGTTCACCCATTAGTACACAAGGATATTTATCTGTACAGATGGTGCTTATCTGCTGTTTGTTTTCTTCAGTACTTGCCGATTGACTTTTCTTTAGCACAGCTCCTTTAGGGAAGAGCTGTTATCTGTGACCAGTGATGGCCAGTTCGCATTGTTCGCCCACGAACATATGCGGGCTGCCATCTTTTTTCACAGGTCCGGCGAGGCACAGGTAAGCCCTTACCTGTTCCTGTGCGCGAGCCGGTCTGAAAACAAGTGCGGTCAGCGGGAGCAGGCAGTTCTGAGAACAGCCCGATGAATGCCCCCGGTGGCTGTTCTCGGAACTGCCTGCTCCCGCTGACCGCACTTGTTTTCAGACCGGCTCGCGCACAGGCACAGGTAAGGGCTTACCTGTGCCTCGCCGGGCTTGTGAAAAAAGATGGCAGCCCGCATATGTTCATGGGCGAACAATGCGAGCTGGCCATCACTGTCTGTGACTACAGCTTGTGCTACTTTCACACCTGCGTTCGTTGCGGATCTATCTTGTATCTGCACAGACGGATCCGCACCGATAATGCAAACGCTTGTATCCGTTCAGAACGGATCCGTTTGCATTATTCTTTTTAAAAAAAGTCTAAGTCAAAACGGATCCATCTTGACTTACATTGAAAGTCAATGGGGGACGAATCCGTTTTCAACTGCACCATATTGTGTCAGTGAAAACGGATCTGTCCCCATTGAGTTACATTGTAAGTCAGGACGGATCCGTTTGGCTCCGCATTGTCAGGCGGACATCAAAACACTGAAAGCAGCGTTTTGGTGTCCGCTTCAAAAGCAAAATGGAGACCAAACGCAGTCAAACTGATGCATTCTGAACGGATCCTTATCCATTCAGAATGCATTAGGGCTGAACTGATCCGTTTTGGATCGCTTGTGAGAGCCCTGAAACGGATCTCACAAACGGAATTCAAAACGCCAGTGTGAAAGTAGCCTTAGCTACAGGGTCTATAAGGAGTCTGAGGTAGTCTGTGACACACCTCCTGTCTCCTCATTGGTTAAGGTTGCTGCTTTATCCCTTACCACTGCAGTTCTGCCTCTTCTGACTGGCTGCTGTGTTAAACGCAAGTCTATGACTAAATCAGGTAGTCAGTGCGTGGAGGATTCATTTCCATTCTAAGTGCTTACTAATTATAAAGTACAGATTACTAAACCACCAATGATAAGGAGATTATCTGGTAATTGCTGCACTTGTACTGTGGCAAATGAACCATCGTAAAGGTGAGCCATGAGCATTGTGTTAAAGCTTAGTATCGCAGGTTTAATACATTTTAATGGCTAACAAAAATAGAAGTAATGATGTTACATAGCGAGCTTTCGAGACATCACCAGTCCCTTCATCAGGTGTACTATAAGAATATATGAAGAAACAGCAATATATATAAGAACAGAGACATAGGGGAATGAATGGACATTTGAAAAATAACATAAGAACAACAAAGATCTTACTTTGATATGTCGTTCTGTTATTTTTCAAATGTCCATTAATTCCCCCATGTCTCTGTTCTTATTGTATATTTATTGCTGTTTCTCCATATATTCTTGTAGTACGCCTGATGAAGGGACTGGTGATGTCTCGAAAGCTCGCTATGTAACATCATTACTTTTATTTTTGTTACCTGTTATAATCTTATTTTGCTTCTCTTAATGAGAGCACCATCTGGACACGTATGCCACAGGATATGCCGTAAATATCTGATAGGTGCAGGTCCTACCTCTGGCACCCGCTCCTGACTCAAGAACGGGGTGCTGTCTTGCGCGGCTGGGAATGGAGCAGAGATTCCTTATAGACCATGTGTGACGCTATCGGTATTCATTGCCATGGGACTTCCAGACATCCAAAGCCCACTCTTGAGATAGGAAACGGTTCAAGAGGTGGGACCTGCACCTATCGGACATAGCCTATGAATATGCCATAAATGTTCAGGTGGGACAACCCATTTAAGAGTTGTCTGTACATAACTATTGCATGGAATTTTATTCAGACCGCTGTTTTTACGTAGGCTTTGGGCAAAACCTTCATGCCAAGATGCCATTCAACCTAATCTAGTTACACGTAGAAGACATGAGCTCATAGTGAGAGATGTATGTTTGTAGGTGCTAAAGATTATCTGGGCAGTGGATTTCTGTCCTAAGGTCATTAATGTTTTCCTCTTACATCTATCTAGTAGGATGGCTTCCACCCAGGAGAGACTGAACACAGACTGCCCTTTGTCATGTACAGACCCATTGCTTCAGTTGTGCGTTGGGCTACTGTGCAGAAAAATTAATTAGATGGTTAACCACATCCTACACTGCGTGAGTAACACAAAGATGAAGGGTTTAATCTCTCCTGCTGCTTTCTGCCAGTGCTTAGGAGGCCTGGAAAGTAGACAAGGTCTGCTCTGTTTTCCTGTCACCTCCATTGGAGGACAAACAGGGACACTGTACAGAGACCCATTCCTTATCTGTTGACCCAGGAATGCCACCAGGCCCTTAAAGAGACAGCATTCAGTGAAATAATGTACATCAGGGCTTAATGACTTTGCAAGGAGAGAACTTGAAAGAGCACTCTGAAAACTATAGTTGTAGTTACTCTGGGTAGTTCATATACATACATATACTGTATATTTTGGCCAACAGCAGAAGCACGGCAAAAGTAGCAATGGTCGTCACCAGATGATGCATTCAACGCTGGATCTGCGCTCTCTTCTGCATGCATTTCCTTTACAAGTGTGTGTGCATGTGAAAAAAGCCTTCCTGGTCCGCAGCACATCTCTCCATGCAAACAGGGTACATGCTGCCAATATAATGTAAAAGTATGGGCGAAATTCCAGTAATGGCTGTTGCCCCCCCCATGCATCTGCCTATGTAAAATGTCTTTTAAATGAGTGTCGATCTACCTCTGTTCTTGTCAATCTACACTGTTTCTGCACAGGCCATGTAAAAGGACCCAGTGTTGTTCTTCCAAACAAGAAGTGGACTGACAAATCTTAAGATGACCTTACACATTAGTCTAAAGTTGATCAAAACCGATAATTTAAACCAAGACGATCATTCATCAGGCAAAATTGAATGAGTGATGGTTTTACCCAAGCAATGACCGACCGCCATTATCTGAAAAGATTTTGGCTGTGTATTAAATTTGTAGACAAAACATACGTCCCCGGAAAGATCTTTCATCCGTTGCCCAGTTTCGTTGAACATGTATGGATAGTTTGCACAACTGTAATGGTCAATAGGGACTAAGGGCACATTCCCATCACCAATTTGTTCTCCGTTCTTCTGATCCATTAGAACAGGCATCCTCAAACTGCGTCCCTCCAGCTGTTGCAAAACTACAACTCCCAGTATGCCCAAACAGCCTACAGGTATCAGCCTACAGCAGGGCATCGTGGGAGTTGTAGTTTTACAACAGCTGGAGGGCCACAGTTTGAGGATGCCTGCATTAGAAGATCCGGAAAAAAACAACAATATCTTATTTTGAACATCAGTCATGCTCAGTTAGCATCATTTTGCTGTAAAAATTACCGATTCATCTTTTTTTGAGCATCAGTTTGTGTCAGTTCCATCAGTATTCGTTATTTTCTAAAATAATAGATCTCTAAGGCTGGGTTCACATCTGCAGTTTTGTCTCCGGCAGTCTGTACCAGCGGAGGAACAGACTGCTGCAGTTTTCCGTATCCGGCACAGCCGAATACCACTGCACACCGCCGGATCCCCATTCACTGTAATAGGATCCGGAGGCAATCCAGCCGCTTACCGGTGTATGTGTCGGCTTTCGGCCGGACAAAATATGCCATATGTAGCATTTTAGTTCCGGCTGAGGGGCGGCATGCATGCCAGATACAGTGAATTCCGTCAGTCTGTTCCGTCGGGGCAGGATGCAGATGTGAACTGAGCCTATCGGAATTGACAAAAATGGATGCAAACTGATCATAACTGAGGCTCAAAATAATGGATCAGTTTGTTATTAAATTTTTCTATTCTTCTGTCGGATTAGAAAAACAGAAAACAAAATGGTGATGTGAAAGAGCCCTAAAATGTGTATGGTCATATCTGTGTATGATTATTTGCTCAATAGCTGTTCAACCATTAACCCAATTTCGTTGAAAATGTAGGGCTACCTTTAGAGCAGGTTTACACACTGCAGTATTAAAGGGGGTGTCCAGGATAGGGGTATAAGTGTCTGATCCATGGTGGTCTGACTTCCAATCACAAGAATGGGGGCCCGTTGAATGGAGCAGCAGACATGCATGCACGCTGTCGTTCCATTCAGCCCTATGGGGATCCTGGAGATAGCCGAGCCCTTGGACTTGGCTATCTCCGGCAGTCCCATACAGTTGAATGACAGGCGTGCATGTTGGCCACTCCATCCAAACAAGGAAACATAGGCCCCCATTCTCAGTGGAGCTCCCAGCGGCTGGACCTCCGCCGGTCTGCAGACACTTATCCCCTATCCTGTAGATAGCTTATAAGTTGTTGTAATGGGGTAATCCTTTTATTTATTTTTTTGGCAATGTGGGGGGTCCACACATTGTACTTTTATGCATGCTGCTGGCAGCTTTGCAGGGTAACAGCGCTCTGAATCTGTAATATCGGACTATTTTGGATTATTGGGTGTATATTAGACACAGTAATCCAATACATCAGATAATAATTCACCGATTCCAAATTCTCTTTTGGCTTTTTATCATATTTACAATTTGACACTTACAATACTTACCCTTATATTATTATGCAATGCTGGCTTGTTACACTCTATTTGTACTTTGCAACACTTTCCAGCCTTATGTGTATATATAATTGTAAGCACCAGATTTGTGATAAACTTGTTATGTTTTATCTTGATTTCTACCAAATAAGCTAATTGAGTCGTTATGGTGATATACACAGTAATGACATAGAGAATGCCTCAGCCGACTGCTTAAAATAATGATACAAGGGCTGATGAGATGAAATGGAGAGCATTGCAGCCATGTCGGACATTCCAAACCCCATGTGTCAGCTGTCACCCGCTGCGATGGACGGCAGTATATTCGGAGACTTCCCAGTTTCCACTCATCACTAAGATATTATTATATATTGTTAGCTAATATCTGATAATACCGTCTACTTCACTGGACGACGTATTATATGTGCACGTTTAATGTGTAATTATTCATTACAAAGCATGCATTTGGCAAGGCTGGGAGCTGTCTAGAAGCAGGTGACAGTGCTTGCTCTCCATGCTACTGTTGACATCTAGTCTTGTCATCTTACACCCACTTTCAGATTTTACACATGTTGGATCTTCTTGTCGGTAGCAGCCAATATGGATGAAATTAAAGGGGTTCTCCAGGATTTAAAAAATGACTAAGGCTACTTTGACACTTGTGTTGTTAATTCCAGTATTGAGATCCGGAAGAGGATCTCAATACCAGAAATAAACGGATCCATTTTGATTTTGGGTGCATCCATTCCGTTAGGACGCGGTTGTGTGAAATCAAAACGGAAAATAACAGATCCATCAATAAATACATTGACGGATCTATTTTCTTAGGGTCCATAAAAATCGGATTGACTTGCATTGTTTTCAGTACCGGATCCGTTTTTTTTTTTTTTTTCATTTTTATGACCGGACACATAACCGCTGGTATGCAGCAGTTTTGTGTCCAGTCACAAAATGGAATGCTGCCTGAACGGAAGACATCCTGATGCATCCTGAATGGATCTCTTTCCATTCAGAATGCATGAAGACTAAACGGAAACGTTTTTTTTTCAGATTTTGAGATCCTCTGCCGGATCTCAATACCAGAAAACAACAACGCAAGTGTGAAAGTAACCTAAAAGCAAGGAATGTCATACCATAAAAACATAATACCTTTATATCCCCTGCTGATCCCGTGCCACCGTTCCAGTGGCCACTTTTTTGCATCAGTGACGTTCCATATATGCCCGAGACCACTACAGCCAATCAGCACTCCAGAATGGGGAATCTTCTTAGGCATGCAGTTGTATAGGAGTAGGAGATGTATCACTGCAGTGCTATTTAAATTAGTCATCGGTAAGTAAAGTGACCTTTTTGCTTAGTCAGTATTTTATTATTGAGGACAATGCGGTCAATAATGTCACTTGGACTTACAGTGACTAACATGCTGAAACGTGTGGGCAGTCAGCACCATCACCCCTTCCTCTTACACCAGGCAAGAATCTATGTAAAGAGTATTTAGCAGCTATATACTACAGTATAAATCAGTGTACAATTTTTTTCTCATAACCCCATCCTCATTGTCAACACTAGATAACGATCACATACAGGTTTGGCCGGAAGAACCCCATCTCTCACCTTTTTTCGCCTGTAGGCACAGCCTTCTAGTGCTGATTGATCCTCCTCCCTTCTCTGCCTTAGAACTCGGATAAACTGGCCTACACAACAGATGGTTTGGGAATTGGGTTCCATATAATGAGGGGCTACATTATATTTTTGAAATCTTGGCGTGAGTTTCATTTGCCTGCAACTTTTTGGGAAGGCTTTGGGGCTTAAGTCCAGTGGAGGCTGAAAATATTCAGTCTATCTATCCATCTCTCTAGCAGAATGGTGACGTGTAATTGAATTAGGACTTTTACAAAAGCCTTTTTGTTAAATGTAGGAAGTATGTGATTATGTAATAGCGATGTAGATGCGGTTATATGTGACTGGTTGACCGCGTGTCCATAGAAACATGGATTTTGTGAGAACTGCATGCATGTTGCCGACATACGAGTGCACATAGGAAACCAGGCACTGCGTTCAGCAATACCAGTAGAGAGTCAATATTTTAAGAGTTGAAAGAAATTTATTACTGTTTGAATCCAAATCTCCCTCCTTCACAGACCCTGCCCTTCGAGTCCCCCATCAAATTCCTGCCCGAGGCACAATGAGATGCTGTGTCCAGCTGCAGAGAAGGACACATTGTGTCCTGCACAGAGAGAAGCCATTCTCTCAAGGATAGGCAGAGGCGGGGGCACCATTACTTGGACGATTGTCAGTGTTCTTGGGTTTGTTTGGATCCTTTCTAATGTCTGACCTTTCCCAGTTGTATGTCTAGAGGGGAAAATTGCCCCTATCTGTCACTGAGCGTCTCTCATATTTTCAATATTAACAGAAGTAAAGCATAAATGAAGAGTAAGTGAGGACCAAATACTAGGAGGCCATTTCCATAATTAGACTGTGTTCCTGTATTGTTCAGGGTTGTAAAAAATATTTGTGGGCAAAATGGCACGTTTGTTTCACTCCATAGACCTGCAGCTGAGAACTATACACAGCTGTGAAAACACAATACGCCCGAACCTTTCTATACTATAGTCTCCTAATGTTGGGTATGAATGTCATAGTAGTACACTTGTCCTCCTTGGCAGCTCTGATAGTTGGTTAAGTTGTAGTTGTAGACAGCACTACAAGGAAGTCTTCAAGACTTCAACGCTTAACATGGACAGTCAGTTCCAGTGCATTATGCCATTCCTCCTGAAAATGTATGAATAACTGGACCACTGGGCATTACTAGGCTGTTGTCAATATGATGTACCACTACACACCTGCTTCTAAGGCTACCAGGATATTGTCATGTATTAAACGAGGCATGGACTCGCAGGGCAGGGATGTAATATTACCACTTTACAAAGCTTTAGTGCGGCCTCATCTGGGATACGCAGTCCAGTTCTGGGCACCAGTCCATAGAAAGGATGCCCTGGAGCTGGAAAAAAGTACAAAGGAGAGCGACTAAACTGATAAGGGGCATGGAGGGTCTTGGTTATGAAGAAAGATTGTAAGAATTAAATGTATTTAGTCTTCAGAAGGTTTGGACATAATTAACCTATATAAATATATAAATGGACTGTACAAAAAATATGGTGAAAGCTGTTCCATGTAAAATCCGCTCAAAAGACAAGAGGGCACTGCCTCCGACTGGAGAAGAAAAAGTTCAGTTTCCAGAAACGTCAAAGTCTTTACTGTAAGAACTGTGAATATTTGTAATAGACACCTCCGGACGTGGTCACAGCAGGAACAGTGGACAGTTTAAAAAAAGGTTTAGATGAATTCTTAAAATTAAATTACTTTAATGCTTCTGAAAATGTGTACAAATCTGGGTCTCAACTCCCCATGTACCAGAAAACTAGTGTAAAAAAAAGTTGCATTTTTTTGAGTTTTTAAATGCTATTTGTGCAAAAAAATAAATAATTTTTTTTCAGAAAATGGTATTTTAACACTGGACTTGCCACATTTCGAAAAGAGGGTGTGGTTGTGGTGTGCCCCGGCAGATTTATCATCATGTATGCCAGTTTTTGTGCTCGTAGCTGGCATAGATTTCATTTTAGGCACAAATGCCGCTTTTCCCCCCTTATCAGGCTAGGTGCAAATAATTTCTCCTAGATTTTGGTACACTCACATTAGTAAAAGTGGCTATAGATTTCTTGGCAATCAGACAAATTTCTGTATCTGTAAGAGCTATAATTTTTTTGGTCTTCCTCATCTGTTTCAGTCTTGGTAAAATAAAAATTTTGCGTACGTGTAAAGGCACTCTAACCTCATGGCACATTGTAAATGAGCTCCCCACTATTTTTAAAATGTTTATTACTTTCTTAGCTTATTACTTTCCACTTTGTAGCAGACATTTTATTATCCGCACTGGAACCCCTCCTGCACACTCCAAAGAGCACATCCATTAAACACCTGTAAAAACTGAGATTATCTGCAAAGTTAAAATGTAACCATGGTGTGTAATCTTATATTACACTTTTATCCCGCAATATTCCCAGGTATATTTTGTAATAGAAGTGAAATCTTCTTGTTTTTCTTCCCTGTTGGAGTCATTTTTTTTATATTTCATCTTTGCAAACATTCTAAAAGGCATTGCAGCAAGCTGACTGGTATATGTAGAAATATATACTGAAATTCAGTGTGAAATTTACTTTACTCACTTCTACTGCATAGCACTGACATATTACCTTTACAGACATTGGGCCTCATTTATCAAAACTAACAGGAAAACTGGCTTAGTTGCCCATATCAACCAATCAGAGCTCACGCATGAAAGGTGGAATCTGATTGGTTGCTTTGGGCAACTAAGACAGTTCTCCTGATTTAGACAAATGAGGCCCATTATCATTGCTCGATGTCCCTAATGGAGCTCACAATCTAAGGTCTCTATCAGTATGTCTTTAGCATGTGTAAGGAAACCCATGGAGACACGGGGAGACCATACAAACTCCGTGCAGATGTTGTCCTTAGTCAGGTTCAAACCGAGGACCCCAGTGCTGCAGGTCACCAGTGCTAACCACTGAGCCACCGTTCTGCCTTCTAAGTATATGTGATTATGCAGGTATGAACACAACCATAGAGTCTGCGGATGGGGGCTTCATGCATGTCTGGTTGGCCCTATGCTCTTTTTCTTATGACTAGCATTTACCTGTGTAGGACTCCAGTGTCTACAGTGGCTTATGGTTCCTCTCTAGTACAAGAGATCTGGGGAGGAAGGAGAGCAAAAGCAATGTGCAGGACTCTAAAATGAAAGGTGTGCCCCAAAAGACAAGGGGCTACTCACCAGATGCTGTTGTGCTAAGCGCACAACATCTCAGCTGGCATGGAATATGAAGTGGCATCCCTGCTGCTGCGCGCTGCCTCTCTGGTGATGATACCCGCCAGAGCTTGTCAATGGATACCTTGATGCAAGGAAGAAAAAAAGAAGGCTCTATGAGGCGCTGCAAGGATGAGGATTCCTCGGATAGTTTGAAGATTACTTTATTAGGGTGCAAGAACAACGCGTTTCGGTGTTACCTGTCGAAGAGCTTAGTTGAACCCCAAAATGCATTGTTCTTGCACCCTAATAAAGTAATCCTCAAACCATCCAAGCAATCTTCATCCTTGCAGCCCCGCATAGAGCCTTCTTTTTCTCCCTTACATCGAGGTATCCATAGTACAAGAGATTGAAAGGGAGCAGGAGGTGAACAAGTGTTGGGATTTCCAACCCTGGGATGGGTGGGAGTAGTATGAGACCCGTATATACTGTGTGCATTGCCTTATTGTACCTCTTTTTCTTCCAGTCTGCACCGGCACAATGAATGGACTCAGTGTAACTGGTGAGGCCGAGTACCAGCATCACACCCTAAAGAACACCTACAACAACTGCCATATTGTAATGGGAAATCTCGAGATTGTGCTTGTTGAGGACAACAAAGATTTATCCTTCTTAAAGGTAATGCACACCCCAGAGATCATCGTGGGAGACTGAGATAAATATACCAATGCCTCGTTTTATAAACTGCTCTCATGCAATGTGCAGCAGATGGTAATCAGGCGGCATGCTGATATACCGCATACAGTATCTCAGGATATTCACTGCTCACCTATATCGCAGATGTCAGTTTCATGTGAGCAGCTAGAGTGATATGTAAGTGCGTTCAGTGTTTCTGCCACTGGAATGTGGCTCCAGCCTGTCCTGTTTAACCGGCCTTTTCTCCAGAATATTGCACAACTGGTTTCCCCTCCCTGATCCACCTACAGAGTTTAGGAGGCAAAGTACTGTCGTCATTGGGAGTGGCTTCCTGTTGCTTCAGGTGAACATGGCCAACCTTGTCCTAATCGGAAAGCCTGAATTCCAGGGGTTTAACTGCTGTTCACCAGCTAATAATGTCAAATTTCATGCTCATTGCTTATCTGCATCATTAATACATGGTAAGGGCTTCCAAGCATTAAGTCAGATTTTGTGGTGTTAAAGGGGTATTCCAGCTAAAGGCATTTATATAACAATTGTCCTGTAGGGATCTAGGCACTGGAACTCACATCATAAGAAAGGAGGCCCAGAGTCCCATAGCTTATAAGAATCCACCACCAATGTTGGAAAACCCCTTTAAAGAGAATCTCCACCTTTAAACAGGTTTAGCTAATTGGCTTGATGGTGTGAACATAATAAACTTTGTTCATGCAAACGGCGGTTCAGGGGCGGATTGACTATAGACTCTACAGGGAAATTTCCCAGTAGGTCAATGTCCAGGGACCGCCTGAGCCCTCCTCACGGCCACCAGCCGGGTAAGTAATGATCTGTCACTCCCAGAGTTAATTAACGCTGGGGGCGTCAAGTTGTACCTGGCTGGCGACCAAAGGTGCCCTCCTGATTCTTGAATTCAACTGTACTGCCATCCTGAGGAAACTAGCAGTTTATTGTTTTGTACTTAGGTAGTTGGCTCTACAGGGGTGGTATTTTGTGCTCCAATATGGTATTTCTGGCCCCGTCTACTTGTGTTGGCCCTGCATTCTGACAATTTGGACCTGCCTACAACATGGGGCCACTTAAATTTTTTTTCCAGGGCCATTATAAGTTCCCAGGCTGCTTAGCTGATGAGGAGGAGCCTGTCGCTGACTGATGTGCAGCCTGTGTCCTCCCGTAGGCTTCTTGAGTTATATCATCAGAGAGAGAGGGGAAGCCAAAGGCAACCAGATATTTCCCCTGCATTGGTCAATTCAGATGAATTACGTGGTATTACATGGACTACTCCAGGGGTCAGCAACCATTGGCCCTCCAGCTGTTGTGAAGCTACAAACCCAAGCATGCTCTATTCACTTCTATGGGAGTTCCAAGAACTGCCAAGAATGTGTGCATGCTGGGAGTCGTAGTTTCACCACAGCTGAAGTGCCGGAGTTTGATGATCCCTGTACTGCTCAATTCTTCCTAGCCTTTATAGTTCATCGAAATGCCTGTCTGTCACGGTCTCTCAGGTGACTAATGTCAGGAGATCAAGGAGACTGGCTGAGCATGGAGGAATCTAACAGCCTCCTTGATTTCTCTTGATTCAGTGTTTATAGAGTTAATGACCACTTACCTTGTCTCAGCTGTTGCTCAGTGGTCATCACTTCTACCCTTTATAGTCTGACCCCACCCCTCTGACTATGTGGTAGATTGCTTCATTTGGTTTTAGAAAGAGCTGAAGTGTGGTTCTCCCTGAGTTCCTGCTCATCCTTCTACAACAGAAGCTAAGTGTCTCGCTTGTTTCTATTTTGTCTTTTCCCCTTGGTTGTTGTTGCTAGGCCTCGGGGAGACGCTTGTTCCTTCATCTTGGAAAGAACGGGTTGTCTCAGCCCTGCCACTATCTTTAGGGATCCTCAGGGTCTCCAGGACTTCCAGGTTACTGTGTATGGGCATTTCTACCGTCAAGGGGTGCCCATACGGTTAGGAGTCAGGGCCAGGAGTAGGGTTCTCTAGGTCAGTGTTTCCCAACCAGTGTGCCTCCAGGTGTTGCAAAACTACAACTCCCAGCATGCCTTTGGCTGTGCAGGCATGCTGGGAGTTGTAGTTTTGCAACACCTGGAGGCACACTGGTTGGGAAACACTGCTCTAGGTGACCCTTTCCCTTCCCTAGTGTTGAGGCCTAGTGGCTTTTCTTTTCCCCCTGGTTGTCGGTGTAGTGTTTACTCTTTTAATTTATCTGTGACACTGTCATTCTGTAAGCATCTTTCTGCTGAGATGAGGATAACCCCCATCTGCAGACCTATACTGTAATATGTGATTATTTGTAGAGAACCATACAGTATAACTGATTGAGGGATAATACAAGGAACAAGGAAATGAGATAACAGATTTCCACAGTTCATCAGATAGCATATCTTCACAGACTGTGTAGGCTTTTGACTCCTTATACCAGTGTTCCTCAAATTCAGTCCTCAGGACCCACCTGCTGGTCATGATTTGAGAATATCCCACAGAATGAAGTCCTGATGCATTAAAACTAAATATATAATCTGCTCAATACTAAGGAAATCTGAAAAAGCATTACTGCAAAAGTACAAAATACAAAACTTGCCATTTTCTTAATAGCACAGAACAGATAAACAGAATAAATAGAAGAACATTTGTTCATTAAAATAACGACTTGCCTCCAGCCCCTCCTCCCTCCCCGCACTGTAACTGGTGTATCGCCGGCCGCGCTGTCAGCCATGTAGAAAGTCAACCATCGCTTTATAAGACGCACTGCCATTCCCCCCCCACTTTTGGGGGGGAAAAAGTTAGTCTTATAAAGCGAAAAATATGGTAATACAATTGCAGCATTTTTGGGTCGTCCAATTGGCGATAGCGATATGGCGATTTATTGCGATTGCGATTGCTTTGGCCATATATTGTGCAGGCCTAGTAGACATTAGCCCTGAAACCAGCTCTTGGGATCCTAAATCACTATACAGTGTGTACTGCTAAATCTGATCACATAGGAGTACATTAAATGTAGCACAGTGTGCATGATGTGTAGGGCGCGCCATGTTCTTTTTTACTGCAACATGCTCTGATATTGTCACTTTTTGTGCTGTTTTTCCCCCACATTTGGCAACAGAGACACAATGCGGCATACGTAAAAGTAAGCGGTATAGGACTGCACTGTCCTTAGATCTGACACCCCTGATATGAACTATTGTGCTGCTTCTCAGAAAAGTTTTTTATGGGGCAACTGGAGCAATGGCAGGCAAGAAAGATACATTGAATGGCAGGGAAGAGCTAGCCAATAGCAGGCTGCGACGGAACGAGCCTCCCTAGCATCGTGGGTGACGGTAGGGAGGCTTGTTCCCTGTTTTCATCTGCGCGAGGGGGAGATGCAGCGGCGCCATGCTGGGATCAGGAGCAACGCGGGAGCCAGGGAGTGAGGTAAATTCAACCTCTGTGAGGGGCCCGAGCACATCGGGGGGCTTTATAGATCTTGGATAAGCCCTTTAACTGCCAATGTCAGGAAATAAGTCTTTCATCACTGGTTACTTTTCCAAACAGTGACTTCCACATTTGTCTTCCTGGACACAATAGGGGTAATTTATCGAGCTCTATCCTCCACAATTCTGATTGGAAAAAGTCACAAAATATGGCTTTGTGACTTTTTTGCTAATTTGCATTCTTACACCATTCACTCCCTTTTTGAGTGGGTGGGAAATTGAGAATTTTTACCTATGTTAGGTAGGTTTACTCCAGATTTGTTAGTGCTAATAAAAAAAATAAAAAAAAATGAAACAAACTAGAGTGGCATTTCTGGACTAAGGCTACTTTCACACTTGCGGCAGAGTGATCCGGCAAGGAGTTCCGTCGCCGGAACTGCCTGCCGGATCCGGCTAAACGTATGCCAACTGATGGCATTAGTAAGACTGATCAGGATCCTGATCAGTCTTAAAACTGCCTGATCAGTCAGAAAAATGCATTGAAATGCCAGATCCGTCTTTCCGGTGTCATCCGGCAAAACGGATCCGGCATTTATTTTTTTCACCTTTTTTCGGTCTGCACATACGCAGACCGGAAGGACGGATCCGGCATTCCGGTATTTTGAATGCCGGATCCGACACTAATACATTCCTATGAAAAAAAATGCATTCAGGCAAGTCTTCCGTTTTTTTCGCCGGAGATAAAACCATAGCATGCTTCGGTTTTATCTTTTGCCTGATCAGTCAAATGACTGAACTGAAGACATCCTGATGCATCCTGAAGGGATTAGGGTACTTTCACACTAGCGTTTTTCTTTTCCGGCACTGAGTTCCGTTCTAGGGGCTCTATACCGGAAAAGAACTGATCAGGTATAACCCCATGCATTCTGAATAGAGCGTAATTAGTTCAGGATGCATCAGGATATCTTCAATTCAGTCTTTTTGACTGATCAGGCGAAAGATAAAACCGCAGCATGCCTACGGTTTTATCTCTGCCGAAAAAAAATGAAGGCTTGCCTGAATGCCGGACCCTGCATTTATTTCCATAGGAATGTATTAGTGCCGGATCCGGCATTCAAAATACCGGAAATGCTGTATCCGTCCTTCCGGTCTGCGCAAAAAATATAAATGCCGGATCCGTTTTGACGGATGACACCGGAAAGACAGATCCTGCATTTCAATGCATTTTTCTGACTGATCAGGCATTTTTAAGACTGATCAGGATCCTGATCAGTCTTACAAATGCCATCAGTTGGCATACGTTTTGCCGGATTTCCGGTAACGGAACTGCTTGCCGGATCACTCTGCCGCAAGTGTGAAAGTAGCCTTACTCTCCATTCAGAATGCATAGGGATATACCTGATCAGTTCTTTTCCGGCATTGAGCCCTTTTGACGGAACTCAGTGCCGGAAAAGAAAACCGCAAGTGTGAAAGTACCCTAAAGTGTTCCACTAAGGCCTCATGCACACGGACGTTTTTTTTGCGGTCCGCAAAACGGATTTCCGTTGTTCCGTGATCCGTGACCGTTTTTTCGGCAGTGGGTCTTCCTTGATTTTTGGAGGATCCACGGCCGTGCGGAGCCAAACGGATCCGTCCTGACTTACAATGCAAGTCAATGGGGACGGATCCGTTTGACGTTGACACAATATGGTGCAATTGCAAACGGATCCGTCCCCCATTGACTTTCAATGTAAAGTCAGGAGTCCCTATTAATATACCATCGGATCGGAGTTTTCTCCAATCCGATGGTATATTTTAACTTGAAGCGTCCCCATCACCATGGGAACGCCTCTATGTTAGAATATACCATCGGATTTGAGTTAGATCGTGAAACTCAGATCCGACAGTATATTCTAACACAGAGGCGTTCCCATGGTGATGGGGACGCTTCAGGTTAGAATTTACTAATAGAACTGTGTACATGACTGCCCCCTGCTCCCCCCCCCTGTATTTAACTCATTGGTGGCCAATGCGGCCGGCCCCCCCTCCCTTGTATTTAACACATTGGTGGCCAGTGCGGCCGGCCCCCCTCCCTCCCTTGTATTTAACACATTGGTGGCCAGTGCGGCCGGCCCCCCCTTTCTCCATTGTATTTAACACATTGGTGGCCAGTGCGGCTGGCCCCGCCCCCCCTACGTCCCCTAATTAAAATGACCGACCCCCCATCATTGGTGGCAGCGGAGAGTTCTGATCGGAGTCCAAGTTTAATCGCTGGGACTCTGATCGGTAACCATGGCAACCAGGACGCTACTGCAGTCCTGGCTGCCATGGTTACTTAGCAATTTTAGAAGCATTATACTTACCTGCGATGTCTGTGACCGGCCGGGCGCTCCTCCTACTGGTAAGTGAAAGGTCTGTGCTATAAGCAATGCACCGCACAGACCTTTCACTTACCAGTAGGAGGAGCGCCCGGCCGGTCACAGACATCGCAGGTAAGTATAATGCTTCTAAAATTGCTAAGTAACCATGGCAGCCAGGACTGCAGTAGCGTCTTGGCTGCCATGGTAACCGATCGGAGCCCCAGCGATTAAACTGGGACTCCGATCGGAACTCTCCGCTGCCACCAATGATGGGGGGTCGGTCATTTTAATTAGTGGGGGGGGAGGGAGGGGGGGCGCTCCCGGCCGCACTGGCCACCAATGTGTTAAATACAATGGAGGGAGGGGGGGCCGGCCGCACTGGCCACCAATGTGTTAAATACAAGGGAGGGAGAGGGGGCTGGCCGCACTGGCCACCAATGTGTTAAATACAAGGGAGGGAGGGAGGGGGGCGCGGCCGCACTGGCCACCAATGTGTTAAATACAAGGGAGGGAGGGGGGTCCGGCCGCACTGGCCACCAATGTGTTAAATACAAGGGAGGGAGGGGGGGCCGGCCGCACTGGCCACCAATGTGTTAAATAAAAGGGAGGGGGGGCCGGCCGCACTGGCCACCAATGTGTTAAATACAAGGGAGGGAGGGGGGGCCGGACGCACTGGCCACCAATGTGTTAAATACAAGGGAGGGAGGGGGGGCCGGCCGCACTGGCCACCAATGAGTTAAATACAGGGGGGGGAGGGAGGGGGGGTCAGTCATCAGGCAGCAGGGGACAGTCATGTACACAGTTCTTTTAGTATATTCTAACCTGAAGCATCCCCATCACCATGGGAACGCCTCTGTGTTAGAATATACTGTCGGATCTGAGTTTCACTATCTAACTCAAATCCGATGGTATATTCTAACATAGAGGCGTTCCCATGGTGATGGGGGCGCTTCAAGTTAAAATATACCATCGGGATTGGAGAAAACTCTGATCCGATGGTATATTAAAGGGCTTCTGTCAGCCCACTAAACCGTTTTTTTTTTTTATTTGTTTAATAATAATCCCTACACTGCGATCTCTGCATACATAAGTAAAATAATAATTTTCGTTCAGTAGAATTTGATAAAACGCTATTTTTATAATATGTAAATTACCTTGCTACCAGCAAGTAGGGCGGCTACTTGCTGGTAGCAGCCGCATCCTCCGATCCTAATGACGCCCCCTCCGCATTGTGATTGACAGGGCCAGGGAATGGAATCGTTCTCTGCTGGCCCTGCCTGTTTTCATTCAATATCTGGCGCCTGCGCCGCGGTCGTACCTATCTTCAATCTGCGCAGGCGCACTGAGAGGCGGCCACTCACTCGGCCGCTCCATCCTCAATGCGCCTGCGCCGATGACGTCACATCTACACCCGGCGCAGGCGCATTGAGGAGCGAGCGGCCGCCTCTCAGTGCGCCTGCGCAGATTGAAGATAGGTACGGCCGCGGCGCAGGCGCCAGATATTGAATGAAAATAGGCAGGGCCAGCAGAGAACGATTCCGTTCCCTGGCCCCGTCAATCACAATGCGGAGGGAGCGTCATTAGGATCGGAGGATGCGGCTGCTACCAGCAAGTAGCCGCCCTACTTGCTGGTAGCAAGGTAATTTACATATTATAAAAATAGTGTTTTATCAAATTCTACTGAACGAAAATTATTATTTTACTTATGTATGCAGAGATCGCAGTGTAGGGATTATTATTAAAAAAAACAACAAAAAAACGGTTTAGTGGGCTGACAGAAGCCCTTTAATAGGGACTCCTGACTTTACATTGAAAGTCAATGGGGGACGGATCCGTTTGCAATTGCACCATATTGTGTCAACGTCAAACGGATCCGTCCCCATTGACTTGCATTGTAAGTCAGGACGGATCCGTTTGGCTCCGCACGGCCAGGCGGACACCAAAACGACTTTTTTTTCATGTCCGTGGATCCTCCAAAAATCAAGGACGCCCCACGGACGAAAAAACGGTCACAGATCACGGAACAACGGAGATCCGTTTTGTGGCCCGAAAAAAAAAACGTCCGTGTGCATGAGGCCTTAGTGGAACAAACAACATACATCATTTTAAAATTGATGCAAAGTACGCCAACGAAGACTCCAGCAAAAGTGACTTCAGATATTACCCTCATGATAAATTCCCTCCGATATTTGGTGTTCAGTTATCAATTTAGACGGGAATTATTGGAAGTAACATGTATTTCTCTGCTTTACAGTCCATACGTGAAGTGACTGGATACGTGCTGATCGGCTTGAATATCTTTACCTATTTGCCACTAGACAACCTGCGTGTCATTCGAGGACAGAGTCTTTACGAAGACAAGTACTCACTTTACATGATACTTAATAACCAAGTTAATGGCACCCGTGGTATCCAAAAGCTCAGCTTCCACCATCTTACAGGTAAGACAGAATTACAGGATGGGGACCATATACAAAACATGTCACAATGGACACAAAAGCTGACGTGCAATGTATTACATAGAAAACACAGACAGCTGTAGACAGCTCACTGCACACAGTAAACAATGAAAAATAAGGGAAAAAGGGTAAATGTGATTATAAAATCACCAATATAATAATGTGTCACTTTTCATCCATGCAAGGGTTCAGAAACAGCGGCACTCTTGTTCACGGGCTGTGTCTGGTATTCAAGCTTTGCCCCTACAGCGCTCGGCTATTTTCGGAACTCCCCTAGCAGCTCATGGAGGGTGGCTACGCTTGCGCAGTGCACTCTCCTTCACTTTAAGGAGATAGGAGCGGGTCCTAAAGGTGGGACTGCATCTATATGACATTGATGGCGATATGCCAGTAATGTCTGAGATGGGAATACCTCATGTCTGTTATACACAATTCTAAGTACTTGCGGACCCATTGAAATGAATAGATCTGCATCCTATCCGCAAAAACGGACACAGAAACAGAATACGTTAGTGTAAATGTAGCCTAAGGCCTCTTGCACACGACCATATGGCTTTTAAAGTATTTTGTGGTCCGCAAAAAACAGATCTGCAAAAAATACGGATGACGTCCGTGTGCATTCAGTTTTTTTGCGGAACGGAACAGCTGGCCCCTAATAAAACAGTACTATTCTTGTCCGTTAGGCCTCTTGCACACAAACTTTTTTTTCCCCGTTTTTTGCGTTCCGTATACGGAACCATTCATCTCAATGGATACGGAAAAAAAACAGAAGGTACTCCATATGTCTTTCGTTTCCGTATTTCCGTTTTTCCGTTCCATTTAAAGATAGAACATGTCCTATTATTGTCCGCATAACAGACAAGGATAGTACTGTTCTATCAAGGGCCAGCTGTTCCGTTCCGCAAAAAACGGAATGCACGCGGACGTCATCTGTATTTTTTGTGGATCCATTTTTTGCGGACCGCGAAATGCTGAAAAAGCCATACAGTCTTGTGCAAGAGGCCTAATAGGACATGTTCTATCTTTGAACGGAACGGAAATCCGGAAATGGAAGGCATATGGAGTACCTTCCTTTTTTTTGCGGATCGATTGAAATGAATGGTTCCGTATACGGTCCGTTTACGGAACACAAAAAAACTGAACATAAACGGAAAAAAAAATGTTTGTGTGCAAGAGGCCTAAGGGCTCATGCTCACGAACATTTTTTGCGTTCAGTATACTGGCCGTTTTTTTAATTCAGTTTGCGTTACTTATACTGAACTATTCATTTCAATGGGTCAGCAAAAAAAGCTGAAGTGTCTCCATGTGCATTCTGTTTCCGTATTTCCGTTCCGTTGAAAGATAGAACATGTCCTATTATTGCCCAATCTTGCCGTCCTAATGAACTGAATGGAACTGATTTTCAGTCACTGTGGGCAGCACGGTGGCTCAGTGGTTGGCACTGGTGCCTTGCAGCGCTGGAGTTCTAGGTTTGAATCCGACCAAGGACAACATCTGCACGGAGTTTGTATGTTCTCCCCGTGTTTGCGTGCGTTTCCTCCGGTTTCCTCCCACACTCCAAAGACATTCTGATAGGGACCTTAGATTGTGAGCCTCATTGGGGACAGCTTGATGCTAATGTCTGTAAAGCGCTGCGGGATATAGTAGCGCTATATAAGTGCATAAAACAAATAAATAATAAGGCAACCCGTGAAAGTGTAGCAGTCCAGCACTGTCACTTCCCAACCTCATGCCTGCTCCAAATGGACGGCAACTTGCTATCTGTGCTCTATCCATATGGGGTGAACAAGGTTTTTAGTAGGTCGGCCTGAGCAGAAGTGCTACAGGGATCTTTAGTCTTTTCTCATACATTCCGTATCCATTAAAGAAGAAGAAATCCCCAACCTACACAGTACAATAAAGCCCTACCCATCCACATCTAAAGCTGGAGTTGGATTTAGGCTTTCCGCTTTAGAGTGCACATTGAGAGCCTCTCCATGCATCTATCACTCGCTGTCAATTAGAGCTTGGGAAAATTAAAAGAATTAATTTAACTATTGTGTTTTAGTTTTTTTTGGGTAGAGAAAAAAAGACAATTGTTCTAAAAATAAGCTACGTTCCCAGGACAGAGCCTCATTGAGGGGACAAGCTGACGTGCCCTGTGGGAAGAGCCTCGGGTTCTGCAGCCCCTTGTTAGTCCCCCCCCTATTGTTGACCCTTCTACCTACTCCTTCCTGGCTGAGAAACTCCCTTATGGACCTTAGACCTTTGTTTTTGTATGCATTGCTTTACTACTGGTGGAGTTGTGCCAGCACTATTGTGTTTTCTTCCCTATCAGACAAACAGATAAAATAAGAACACGTCTCCATCGCTGGATAAGCGCACTGGTTATACAGGTTTGAAACTTTAGCAAACAAAACCCGTTCTCAAAACAGCATGAATTTTTTCCCCCCTATATGAACAGAGCGCATTAAAATGTCAACATTTCTGTGAGCGGGAACTTGCATACCAAGTATCTTCTAGCGCACCTGTCATTTGCACGCTCGGCAGTCCACCATTTTGTGGCTTAGGTCAAGTGAATATTCATTTAGCTCACAAAATGGCAACCTTCACTCTGTTCCAATTTTTTTTTTAGAGATTCTGGCTGGAGGGATTCACATGTTTAATAACGAGCAGCTATGTTACACAGATACCATTGACTGGAAAGACATCATACGCGATCCGAAGGCTCAAGTTGAAATCGGAGCGAATGCTGCCAATTGTAAGTGTTGCTTGATTCCATTATTCTCAGCCTATATCTGACTGATTTGATAGAAGTCATTGGTTTTACTTTGCTTCCATCCTTCTTTGCTACCTGCCTTTACTTTGCTTATAAGCGCCATGTAACAGCCGGTTCAGACCTGAGCGTTTTACAGCGCGTTCCTACGCGCTGTAAAACGCTCAACAAGGAGAAACCAATGCTTCCCTATCGGCATGGTTCTCACCTGGGCGTTTTACAGCGCGTACGATCGCTCTGTAAAACGCCCGACGCCCCAAGAAGTTCAGGAGCTTCTTTGGGGCGTAGTGTCGCGCGTTCCCGTACATAGACTTCCGGGAACGCGCGACACTGGGCGTTCGCTTGTCTCTGTATGCGCGATTGTAAACGCCCGTACAATCGCGCATACAGAGCGTACGTTCAGTACGCTCTGGTGTGAACCCAGCGTAAACTGCGTGCATGAACTAATTGCATATGATCTTCAATACATACATATACGGCGTCAGATAGTGAGACAATAGGATGTTATCTCATAGAGATCAGTAAAGGCCCCTTTACATGTGCCGACAATTGTGACAATGATCGGGAAGAACTATTCCTAGGAATGCCCCCATGTGTATGAACTGAACATACTCTTGTCCATCGGGTGCAGACATCTAAATCATCTTTTCTGGGCAGCAGATTGTGCTGTCTAGATAGCGATCTGCTGCCCAGAAACAATGATTCTCCATGGGGATGAGCCATCACAGTAGAGATCCCTATCCCCATACTGCAGAGGTGATTGCTGCATGAAAATGAAGCTCTCACCTCCTCTGACAAGCAGGTAATTATTGTAAATGAACGGTTCATTCTCAATAATTACCTGCTGTGTCAGCCCATGTAAAGCGTCTTTGTCTGGTGCTGAGAAAGGTCCATAGAGGCTGTCAAAAGACAGCTGCATCTCCTCTGGAAACTCCAAAGTGTAGTTATGCTTCATAATATGGATACAAACAAGCTCTCCTCCAGAAGTAAGAAAATCTCTCTCTCAAGCCACCCTGTAAGTTACATTTCCGACCAATTAAAAAGCCTTGATATATGGCTAAGAATTCTAGCCAAACCAGAGTGTGCCCCAAAAAAGAGACTTGCCCCTTTTGGCAGGGAACAATGCCTGTAAGACCACCTATGCCTACAGTTGTTCTCTTCAAGAAGAAACATTAACTCCATTAGGCTACTTTCACACTAGCGTTTTTGCTGGATCCGGCAGGGTTCAGCAAAAACGCTTCCGTTACTGATAATACAACTATCTGCATCTGTTATGAACGGATCCGGTTGTATTATCTTTAGCACACCCAAGACGGATCGGTCATGAACTCCATTGGAAGTCAATGGGGGACGGATCTGTTTTCTATTGTGTCCCCATTGACTTGCATTGTGGGTCATGACGGATCCATTTTGCTCCGTATCCCAGGACGGAAAGCAAACCGCAGTATGCTGTGGTTTGCTCTCCGGTATGAGAACGGCACGTAATGCATTTTGGTGCACTCCGTTCTGTTCAGTTACGTTTTTTGTCCCCATTGACAATGAATAGGGACAAAACGGAAGCGTTTTTTTCCGGTATTGAGACCCAATGACGGAGCTCAATACCGGAAAATATTAACGCTAGTGTGAAAGTAGCCTAAGCTACATCAAATATAGAGACGGATTGTACATACATTGATGCAAACAGGACAACACTAAATTAAAAATTATTTAAAACTGAGGCAACACTAGAGATCCATTTTTAATGATTTCTTCAGAAAAGAGGTGTCTTGGAGGGCAGTCGGCTCAGTATATTTCAGGTACAGCCGTTTGAGTAGAAATGGAAAGAGTACAGAGCTGGAGTTTACACACAACACCGAGCCCGTTACTATGTATCCCCGAAGCGTCTGCATCTAGTAGAACTTGGAACTTTAGAACTTGGCAGCTTCACTTGGACCAAGTCCAGATCTCTTATCAATGATAATAAAAGTGGCCGAGTAAAGATTTCAATAGAAAAACTTGCAAATCGTCATATAGGTGTCAAGGGAAATAACCTCCACCCTGTGTTACTGATTTATACAAAAGGTGTATTTGGTTTCTGTGTCGGGAACCTGGACAAGTGTGTATGAAACCCTATGCTCTCTGGTATCTACACACCTCTGTTTACTTTCCTTATAACGCAGGACGTTGGAGCCACATTGCACAAGTGAGTAGCAAATCACTGAAATCATATTTCACTAATGTACGTTGATTCATCAGCCAAGATTAAAAGGCCTCATGCACACGACTGTAGTTATGGTCCGCATCCGAGCCACAGTATTTGCAGCTTGGATGTGGACCCATTCACTTCAATAGGGCCGCAAAAGATGCAGACAGCACTCTGTGTGCTGTCTGCCTCCGTTGCTCCGCTCCGTGGTCCGGAAAAAAAAAAAAATAACCTGTCTTATTCTTGTCCGTTTTGCGGACAAGAATAGGCAGTTATATTAATGGCTGTCCAAGCCATCCGTGTTTTGCAGATCCGCAATTTGTGGACCGCAAAACACACAACGGTCAGCATGTAGCCAAACACTGATGATTCCCCCCTGATGAGCCACAGGCTCCATTTTTACATCAGTCTGAAGGGGCTGCTAAACTGTTGAGGTCCAGCCGCACAGGCACAAAGGGATATTTCCATGCCAAATATCAAAACCAAAACATAAAAATGGCCACCCTATGGCAAGATGTTACTCCTTGGTTTCCCAAGGAAAAAAGCAGCATTATTTTTTGGCACTTAGCTTTAAGGGAGAGTCCTCTTGCAGTCATTTGCATCAGCTGTTGTCACCTAATGCATGCATGTATTGCTGCTTTGCAGCGGTCCAGGCCATATCTTTCTATGCAGGTCATGTGTAATGCACAGATGCAGCGCCCTCCAGTGCCCACCTCCTTTTTTTGGGGTCATGAAAAGAAAACTGCCTCTGTTACTTTCATATGAACTAATACAGAGTGGGGTTGTCTAATGAGCCCGTAACAGAATGGAAGAGCTGTGGGATGGAAGAAAATTAGATAAGACATTTTTAAAGGGAATCTGTCACCAGTGACCTCCAACTGTTTGTAGTTCCCCTAAGGCTACGGTCCTCAAATTGCGGATTTGCAAAACACGGATACAGGCCAGATATAGAGCCAGCCGTATATAGAAAGGCTTATTATATTTCTTGTGCTGTCCACATCTTTTGCGTCCCCATTGAAATGAATGGGTCCGCACCCGTTCTGCGGACCCAGAAATACGGTCGTCTGAATGCACCCTAAAAATCTGTTTGTTTGTTTTCATTGATCTGAGGCTCCGTTCACGAGTTATGATACTTTTTTTTGAATATGCAAATTAGGCCTTTTGTGCAATGAGATCGTCGCCCTTGCGCCACTCATTTCTGTGGCTTGCCCCTCCCTCTTTGCCTTGATTGACATGGCCAGGCAGAAAAGGGCAGCACTTGGGGGCAACAAGAGCAACAGTGACACCCTCATTGCACTACAGGCGTAATTTGCATATTAAGAAAAAGCATCATAATAAAACGGAGCCTCAGATCAAATAAAGAAAGACAGCATTGTAATCAGATCAACCACAGCTATGTGTCTGTGCAAAGAGGTTGATAGGGAGCCCGCTGGTGACAGCTTCCCTTTAAGGGTTTTATTTTCCCAGAACTTTTATATTGATGATAAGATAAGTCACAAATGTCTAATCAGCTGCGATAGAAATAGGCACCAGAACTACATAGCTCCATCCATGGTGTAGGCGATGTGAATGGGGGGAGGAGCGCTGCAGTAACCAGCAATGTCTACTACACAGTGGATGATGCAATGCATTTCCGGTGCTACTGAAAAACAGCGGATCCATTGGGGTGCCAGGAGTCAGCCCTCCCCCACCGATCACATATTGAGAGCCTATCCTGAGAATAGGCCATCCATATTAAAGTCCTGGAAACCCCCTTTAAGGGATTTTCAAGTTTGTAGTTCCCTAGAATACAACTGCATTTCCTTGTTATTGTATTCTAAGTCAAGCCATTCATTAGTAAAGCTATATACAAAGGCGCTCATTATCACCTTGTGTACGTGCTGTACCATTACTACAAAGCACTGACCTGGAGCACTGCTTTACTAGAAGTACCTAGAAAACAGGAAAGTAGCTGACATTAAAGGCCCCGGACGGTGACAGGTATCAGCAGTGTGACTATTGTCACTACTGTAACACCGTCATTTACTTCTTCCTCAAAGGCAGTATGATGGATGGCTCCTGTCCTGCCATCCTGTAACGTGCTGCAGCGGAAGCATTCACTTTCACTGCTGATACATGTAAGCGGCAGTCTGAGACCCATTCACTATTGGGCTGAAGCTGTGTAATCCATTTTGAGTATTAAAAAGGATTTTCACTTACCGTACATCTCACATAATTGGTTCATTAGACTGAAGGTTTCTTTCTTTCTTTTTAAACCAAAACGAGGATTATACAAAAAGAAAGAGAAGTAAAAAGCTGTCCATACACTTTTAGATAGCTGTTGATAGTCCACCATATACATGCACACTCAGCTCTGTAGAGCACGCTTGTCTTTTCAATGGGGGGAGGTAAAGAAGCCTGAAAAAGCTAGCAGTGGCTTACAACCTACGGGATTAAAGGATCGAGCATGTTGACATCCAGCATGCCCAATCCTCCTTTCCATCAAAGTAGAGTGTCCCCCTCTAGGAGACGGAATGAAGAGCTTCCCATGTACAAGCGATTCCTGTCCTGCAGACTCAAGCCACTCTTGTATTATGCATTGCAATTGCTCAGTGTGAACAAGGCCTTAAAGTGACCCTCCAGTTCAAGAAAAAAGTTCACATTTACTGGGGAACAAACAGAACACTTGTATGGTGCCTCCTTTTTTATTTTATAGCTGCAGATCCAGCAATTCCCAGGCTCCTCTTCTATCTTCCACCTCGCAGGCCACCTGATGCACTCTGTGCCTTGGTAGCCCAAGACACTTCCTGTTGTCCAGCCCTGCTCTTGGATTGGCCAGCATCGTTCACATGAGCTTCACTGGCCAATCCTAAGGGAAGTGTCTCGGACTACAAAATGCACAGGATGCATCAGGTAGTCTGAGAAGCGGTGCGGCCATCTTCGATGACAGAAGAGGATCCCGGGATTTGACTGCTCTGCCTTGGTAAATGTAACATTTTTTTTCTTAAAGGGTCACATTAAGATGCTTGTACATGTCTACTTCTTCTGACAACCTAGGTACTTTGTTTCTTTCCCTTCCTTTTGGAAATATCGTACACAGCTTTTTAGCCTTTGTATGTCGTCTTGCTATCTATTGTGAAAATGTAAGAATTTGCCTTTCGGTTTCCAGTGCAGTGTCCACCTTTCCTGGGATACTCCAAAAGGTTTCACAATCCTAAGTGTTTGCGGTGGATTATCACATTGTTAGCCATAAAGCCGACATAAGCATGTAATGCTATATGCTGAAACCAGTGTATGCCGCCTATTCTGCAGTTAACCCCATCCCACCTCTTCTTATTCGGAGGCATCTTTATGTTTAGCAGATGTCACAGATGTACCTTACGTGTGCCTCACCATGTACTGTATGTCTGTGGTGACAATCACAAGTTCGTTCCAGGTGCCATAGAGTTCAGCTCTACAAACCCTTTTAACAAATATTAGCTCATGCCACACGGTTGCCAAGATAAACCCTGCTTTGGCAAAATTTCTGCTATCCCTATCCTGTTTTTAGAGGCCGGCCATATTTCGGATTTAATGTAAACACTTGACGAGGTGCATACGAGTCTTTTTACATTATTAAAAGACATTAATAACCCTGAAGGTAATGTCACTGACGCCAGCGGGTTACTGAGGTAACACTCTGTGACATCTTATTTGTACAGCTCCGTGAGGTTTGTCCCTAAACTATCAGGAAGTTTAAGGACATCCTAAAATAAGTTATATCTGGTGCCGCACATTACCCCAGGACAGTAGATCAGATCTTGTTCCTCGCAGCAGATATAAAATACATTAAGTTCCTTGACAGGCGTGGACGACTGCCTGTCCTGTAGGTATTTGGGCTGACAGCTGAGACATACAGTAAGTTGAAAATACTGTAAAGGTGATCATACGTGTTAGAAATCTGCCGATTTCAGCAAGACCAGCCAATGATCTAAGGCTAGTTTCACACTAGCGCTAAACCGTTCCGGCAGGCCGTCGCAGGAGAGGAACGGGCTGCCAGAGTTCATCGCATCCAGTATAGCCAGAAACTGCCGGAGCACCGCCAGGCCCCATTGAGATTCGACAGGAGAAATACCGCTGCAAGCAACTGTTTTTGTCTGACCGAATCCTGGAACTAATGCTGGAGACAGGCCGGATTCCTGCCGGGTCCCATTGTAGTGAATGGGCTCTGTAGAGAAAGAGACCTTCCAGCTACGAATCCCCCAGTGTCATATGGCAGGAGAAAGATCAGGCATGTTGGATATCAAGTGACAGAGGTGTCTGTTAGCGATTTATTCCTTTTTCCGTATTGAGAACACATGCACTTTTGGGCGGGCTAAGCATGCATGTGAATGGGTGCCCAGAAGGAATAGCTGTCAGTTCACAAGCACCAGTCATCTAAGCTCTATAGCCACACAGGACGGGTAGGTTGCAGAATGAATGTTGCCGATTTTCAGCAAATCCACAGTAACTCGTGTACATTTAGACGCAGATCCATGGCAAAATCTGTGGTGGATCTTTTAGGTACAAGTTAGGTCTCCTGTAGATGTAGCGGAAGAAAAGTCATTAGTGTGTGCACTGACCTTAGCATAGGCAACATAGACATCTAGTATTGCTAACTTGTATCCTACACCATGGACTTTAAAACATAAGTAGTATTTTCAGGAATACTCACACACCCAGTGCTATATAATGTAACCACTAAGTGATCTTCGTGTTATTTTAACAAATTACAGATCTTGTCTTCACAGGAACACTTTGGAAGATTTTCAAATATATTTTAGTACTTGCAGCAATCTCTTAAGTCAATTTAAAGGGAACCTGCAGGCAGCCTGTACAGTGCAAGAGGAGCTGAGCAGATTGATATATACAGGTGAAACTCGAAAAATGAGAATATCGTGCAAAGTTCATTTATTTCAGTAATGCAACTTAAAAGGTGAAACTAACATATGAGAGACTCATTACATGCAAAGCGAGATATTTCAGGCCTTTATTTGGTATAATTTGGATGATTATGGCTTACAGCTTATGAAACCCCAAAGTCACAGTTTTGAGGTCCCCTTTGCTCAGGGGGTATGGATTAATTAGCTGACCAGAGTCTGACACTTTGAACCTAGAATATTGAACCTTTTCACAAAATTCTAATTTTAAGCTGCATTAATGCAATTCCTTTTAAGTTGCATTACTGAAATAAATGGACTTTTGCACGATATTCTAAATTTTCGAGTTTCACCTCTACAGCAGTTTTATGGGGAAAGATTCAGAAAACCTTTCATTTATACATTTAATTTATTTCTGTTTTACATTTTTTCTCTTTCTGCTTTCAGCTCAGTTGTACATGGGCTCTTCTTATGGCTTCTCCTGCTCTATAACATGCTGCCTGCAGATTGCACTGCATTTTGCGGTGTCAGGTCCTCCGTAATGTAACTGTTTGAATTGGATAATAAAGGTTTAACGCACCGTTAGCCAAAGGAAAAATAAAGCAAACACTTTAGGCATATTTAGCGTAATTTGCCCAGGTTTGGAAAGCACGGCATGCTCCTGTAGAATGGCTGTTTCTATTTTGTCTCGGGGAAAGCTGTATTTAAAATATTTTCTAATATTTTTGGGGGAAGTTTAGTATTTTATATAGTGCTACATGGGATCCTAAACACAGATCAATGGTTATTAACTGAAACGTTCTTCCAACCATCCATGTATGTTGTGTGTTCAGATACCAATGTATCCCTTTTCTGAACCTGTGTTGTGTGCTGCAGGTGAACCTTGTCATTCATCTTGTAATGGGAAATGTTGGGGACCAGGAGAAGAAGACTGTCAGAAATGTGAGTTTTTCCAATTTGTCATCAGATGGTGTCAGTAATATTCGATAATTCACTCAAAAATGAGAGTAGATTTAGTACAATGATCCATCACCATGACATCCTTATATCTAAACAACAGTCATATGTGACATTATTCTCAGGTTGGCGTCACTGAGGAACTTAGCTGTCAGATATTCAGGAAGCCTGACTTTTTCTTGATTTATCACTTTCTAGTGAATTAAAAGGCTATTTTCTCCCTAACACTAATCAGTCCCAAAAATTGCTGTGTTCAATATTCAAATGTTCATTCTAATATGGAGGCCAAACAAACAAAACATGACGGTAACAATAACCGCAATGATGCCACTGTGGTGCCCACACAGTAGACCTGCATGGTAAACTACAGTAGTGCTCGACTGAAGTGCACATAAAGTAGTGCCATGTAGTGCACATTGCCACAGGTATTACTGTTCTTATGATACAGTGCTGGCAGCCTTGTATTAATGGGCACACTGGACTGCAAAAAAATATCGTGGTACCCATACATTAATTCCAAACACAAAGCAGTACCCATACAGTAGGTCCATGTGCTCCAATAGTAACATCATATACCGGCAAATAGGAGAAATGTGCTAATGCCATAATACATGGCCGATAAAGTAGTGGTAGCAGCACTATCATTCCTAAGCTATACTGCCATTCGCAGTGCTCAGATCACTGGGTCTTCCGTCTAGTAGTGCCCACATAATATTAAATGAATTCTCACATATAATTTTACTATCAACAGTTTTCCCATATAGTAGTACCAGCCACGTGGTTAACAAATGAGGCATTGCTGAAGGCATGGATAGTGAATAACATTGTATATGTATCTTTACCTGCAGTGACAAAGAACATCTGCGCACAGCAGTGCAATGGACGTTGTTATGGACAGGCGCCCACTGAATGCTGCCATGATGAGTGCGCTGGGGGCTGCACAGGTTCCCTAAACACTCAGTGCTTTGTGAGTGACGCTCAGTGAATTGTACTTTTCTCTCCCAAGTTCAGCATATTCCCATATTCATAACTGTCTTTTCACATACAGGCATGCCGAAACTTCGATGATAATGGAACCTGTGTCTCACGATGTTCTCAGCTGATTTACAACCCTCTGAGCGGTCAAATGGAACATGGTCCCGATTCCAAGTTCCAGTATGGAGGATCATGTGTGAAGAACTGCCCCCGTATGTATAGGCAGACACAAGTAATAATGTCTGACCCTTCCAATTAATTTTAGACAGTCGCAGGGAAGATAAAAAGAAAACGTTCTTCATCACAAAGTTCAATAGAAAGTCCTTTAGGCTCAGTTATTAATAATTAGTGCTAATTCAAGTGACTAGGGATGAGCTACAGTACCATCAGAGCTGCATGGCCATGTTGGTTCCCACAGAAAAATAGGGTAGTGGAGCTTCAGTCAGACAATATCCACTTTTATACCAAAAAAGTGCAAAGGATTTGCAGACTTTTATAGCAAAATTATTTTATTGTTACATCTCTATCCTGTACTAATGTTGTTTTCGACCATTTTAGATAACTTTGTGATAGACCAGAACTCTTGTGTTCGTTCATGTCCGAGCAACAAGATGGAGATGACAAAAAATGGAGTCAAGATGTGTGAGCCATGTTCCGGCCTTTGTCCCAAAGGTAACTTTTACTTTCTGGGGGTTGTCACATTGGTGACATGATACTGATGGTGTTAAATGGACTCTGTTCCTGTATCAAATGTTTTCAAGAATATTGTTATCAACAAACAATCTTTTAGATTCTTCTTCATTGATTGATTTTAATTTTTTTTCCTGGAGGAAAATGTTGATGCCTCATCCTCAGGATAGGTCATCAACATCTGATCGGCGAGGTTCCAATTCACCGGCTCCAGTGCTTATCACAGCATACCAAACACAGCACCGTTCACTGTGTAGTGGCTGAACTTGGTATAATAGTCAAGGCCCATTCACTTGAAAGGGACTGAGCTGAGCCTAGGCCATGTGACCGATGAATGTGACGGTACTGGTCTTGGAAAAAGCAGTGACACAGACTGGAGCGCCGTGGACTCTTTAAACAGCTAGTCAGGGCCCCGGGAGCCAGAACCCCATTAATCTGATATTGATCACCTATTCTGAGGACAGATCCATCTCCCAGATAACCTCTTTAGTGCAAATAATATGCAAATATTTCTCCATTACGAGAAATAAATCTCTTCTGTTATACTGGACTAAAATATTACAAAATAAATAATAAAAGTATGATTGCTATTTTCTAGAGAATGTATCTAGTTCACTTTTGTCTTCTATTTCTCTCCAGCCTGTGAGGGAACCGGTGGTAGATACCAGACTGTGGATTCTAGTAACATTGATAGATTCATTAATTGCACCAAGATCTTGGGCAATCTAGACTTCCTTACCATTGGTCTAGACGGGTAAGAAAACGTATTTAGTATTTTTCCTGTTTGCACTATAGGAAATGCACGGTGATATTGTATGCTGCACTTCTGGATTCACAGTCATTTGGATATAGTACTTTATGTTAGTACTACAATTTGTCTTTCTTTGCAGATTATTACTTTACTCTTATATTTGTTCCAAATGGTATAAATTTGATAATTTTATTCACATTTTTGGTCTAATTTTGCAAAAGATGAAGCAAAATTTGACTGGGTAGACTGGACAATATGAGCAGATAATCGTCCCATATCAAGTGCCATATAACTATGTAGAAGTTGATGGGCACTTTTTAACTTTCATTTTCATGTTACAATTACAGGTGAAACTTGAAAAATTAGAATATTATGCAAAAGTTAATTTTTTTCAGTAATGCAACTTAAAAGGTGAAACTAACATATGAGAGACTCATTACATGCAAAGCGAGATATTTCAAGCCTTAATTTGTTATAATTTGGATGATTATGGCTTACAGCTTATGAAAACCCCAAAGTCACAATCTCAGAATGAGGGGTTTCAATGAACAATCGATTGTCCAATCATCCGTTCTCCTCTACATTAGTGTCAGCGGCACATCTCATTTACATGAGGAGATTTGCTACTATCAAATGATAATTTTATACCATTATAAAGATATGGTGATCAACAAATGATTGCTTGTCGCTCGATTGCTGGGAACCTTTAGGCTGCCCGTACTAGATGCGGTCCAGCAGCGGCATCCTTAAGAGGATCACCTCTAATTGCCAGGCCACACCTCTACTTGCCATCCTACGCCTGTACATGCTATTTGAAACAAATAGCATGTACAGATGCGGCCCGGAAAGTACAGATGTGTCCTCACATGCAGACCCACAGCTCGGCCACATCACTGGGCAATAATCGGGAATGAACATTCGATCAATCATCAAGGCCCATAACTCTGGTCTGAACAATATTTGTAAGGTTACTAAGGAGTCATACCCAGTTGACTTATAGCCCACCCATAGGTGTGTGCCCAGATTTGACACAGTTTTCTTTTTTGGAGTTAAACTTGCTAGGACTGGCAATCAACAGTACGTTTATAGCATCAAGACAGTTGTAAACCTTGAAACATGCGGAAAAAAAAGTTTTTCTTCCTAGCCTAAAATGTTTAGAGAACCTGGTATCCATTTTGATATGAAGATAGATTTATCACAGTGATTGATGCTGGATGAACATGTGGTGCACCTTTAGTTGGAGACTTTGGCACAATTTTACTGCAGATTACCTACTCAATAAGCCATGCCCCCAGTTTATTAGCGCAAATTCTTCCAGTGTTCATGTATGTTTTGATGATTAAATCTCCCCCCTGTATGGTTCCAGAATATTATTGAAGTACATGCATATCTAGAAATGGAAAGTGGTGCATTTTTTTAAAGCCTCCATTGTTGACTAGACTGGTGGTTATAAAACTTACAGCTGAATTCTTAGCGTTATGGACTGTAGCATTGCAGTTTTTTTTTTTTTATTCTTCCATTTTTTTGACTGACCACGTGTATGATTCTAGGGATGAGTTTATGAATATCACCGCTCTGGACCCTAACAAACTGAATGTCTTCAAAACAGTGCAAGAAATAACAGGTAGGAGGAAAGCCGCTGACATTCTGGATCAGTAAATAATAACTTGTCCTGAAACTGACCAAACTTCTCACCGCAGGATATCTGAACATCCAGTCTTGGCCGAAACATATGAATGACTTCAGCGTCTTCTCCAGTCTCACTACCATTGGTGGTCGGACTCTCATGTGAGTATCTTATATCTGGAGGATATACGGGTGCAGCAGACTTTCTAGAACCTAATTGACAAACACTTAGTTTTGGAGGAATTTTATCATTGCAGTGCGTTCCTAAACTTCAGGTTGACTTTTTGATATCATTCCTCATGCCCCTTACCCAGTGTCATATACTATTTATTTAAAAAGGACCATTCAAGATGCAATCCTATTTTATGATGAAATTCAGTAAACAGTTCTTGATGTGGTCTCTACAATGGTAGTGTATATAGTAGGCTTGTATAAAGCAGCAAAATGTACCTGGAAAAAAACTTAAAGCTCCCTAGCTATATATAATACGTCAAAGATGTCACATTTTTCATATTCAATTTTCTAAGCAGTTCAGGTGTTTGAGAGGAATCCGTCATCAGAAAATCACATATTGTTCATACAACTGATTGGCAGGACTGCCGAGTGTCGGATCACCGCCGATCTGATATGGATGACCTATCCTGAGGATAGGTCATCAATATTAAAAGCCCGGAGAACCCCTTTAAGTTTAGTGGCCAGTGTCAGGAATTGACAGATTATTTTAAGAACACCTAGTGACGTGAACATTTAAAAAAATCACAAAAATTTCTATAATACATCACTTTCTGATAGTATATTCCCTTTAAGTATCCATTGAGAAATCAGACATTTCAGCAACTCCAATTTTTTTTTTCAAGCATAGTGTATAGCGTTGTACACCACCAGTGGCTTGTCGGTTAGACGGTAAGGTGTTTTATGTGCGTATTGCAGTCATAATGTTGGCACTCTACTTCTATATTACTTCACCTTTGTCCTCTATTATGTTTTTCTTGCATTTTTGACAAGAGACCCGATCTCTCAATGATCTATTACAGACGTGGGGTGTCACTTCTAGTGATGAAGAACAGCAATGTGACGTCTCTGGGATTTCGTTCACTGCGTGATATCAGTGCCGGGAAGGTTTATATCGCAGAAAATGAGAACCTTTGCTATTACAACACTATCAACTGGAAATACTTATTCCCAACTAAACGGCAGAACTTTGATATAAAGAATAACAAGTCTCCAGCCGATTGTGGTAAATCTCTGACCTTTGATTCTCTTCTGGGCATATAATACAGATATTTTTATTCTGGGTGGTATTAAAGGTATCATTTCCAAAAATGTTGCTTACAAAAGGATCAGAATGGAGCTGAGACATCTCATAACAGTTGTGTAAAATAAACCAACTTCATCTCTTTCTATTGAAGATTGTGCTGTTGTATTATGTACTTATTTGAACTGGTTGCGGTGACTGGATATATCCTTGATAGTAATGTGCATACAGTCTCCTAATTGAGTAAAGGGTGCTGCCCAATTCTATGCGTTTTTTTTGATCAAAGCAGAAATGACTGGGATCCAAGTTCCCATTATCCCGCATGGTACTTGTATTTTCCAGTGTTCATAAAAATGAATGAAAATCCATTGATTCCAAAAAGAAAATGGTTCTCAGACTAGGCTATAGCATCATAGCCATAGTATAATCCATTATGGCTGTAGTTACTTCATTGGGTCTATGTTCCTGTTGTATAATTATAGGAAAGCTTCTGTGATGGTCATAACACAAGCTTAACATACAGACTATTACTACAGTATTTTAGGCAGCCTCTGAGGGCAGCATAGTGTAGTGACGGACATGCTGATTTCAGTGTTCTGTCACCTATTGTCAGTACCTTCATGCCAAACAGTCCATTGCAAGGCCAGCAAGGAGTGCTGCAGTGGTATGCAGGTTCCCGCTCCCACTCTCATGATGCTGATTGACAGGTTTTCCCTATTAATGTGCACAGGGAGAAGCTTGTCAATCAGAGTCTGGAGGGTGGGGGAGTCCGCATGTCAGTGCACTGCACAGTTACTGTACATGTAAGTATTCAAAAGGCTTAAATCAGCATGTCTGTCACTATACAGTGCTGCATTCGGAGGCTCCCTTTAGGCCTCATGCACACAACTGTATGTATTTTGTGGTTTGCAAACCCCAGATCCACAAAATATGGATACAGGCAGTGTTGATGATGCATTTTTTGCGGTCCCAATAGTAGAAATGCCTATTCTTGTCTGCAAAATGGACAAAAATAGGATATGTTTTATAATTTACGGGAAGGACACACGGATGTCATCCATGTGCTGTCTGAATTTTTTTGCAGTCCCATAGAAATGAATGGTGAATGGTGCGGTCTTGTGGAAAAGGCCTTAAACTGTGAAGTAGTTTTATTTTACCCACATGTATAATTATTCATGTCTTCATAACCAATTATCTAATTTGCAAATAAAAGGGAGCATACCAACTGCATATCTTGCAAGTGGAAGACATACACCAGGGCTGGCCAACCTGCGGCCCTCCAGCTGTCGTAAAACTACAACTCCCACCATTCCCTGCTGTAGGCTGATAGCTGTAGGCAGACTGGGCATGCTGGTAGTTGTAGTTTTGCAACAGCTGGAGAGCCGCAGGTTGGCCAGCCCTGACATACACCATTAAAGTGACTGATGGGCGGTTTTAGAACAATTCCAGTTGAACATAGAGTACAAATGGAAGGACAGCGCATATATTCCAATGATAGCTTATACAGATATTGGCCTTGATTTATCATGTCTTCACCCCTGAATTCTGACATAAAAAAGTCACAAAATAGGGCTTTTGTGACTTTTTGCATTTTACACCACTCACTCCAGTTTTGAAATGTAGTAAATGTAGGCTTGGTTAGCTATCCTCTGGATAGATCATCAGCATCTGATCGGCGGGGGTCCGACACCAGTACCGCCGTGGCCTTCTCGCTGTTTACCGCAGGCCCAGTGACGTTACGACTAGTATCAATGGCCTGGGCGGGGCTAAGTTCCATTCAAGTGAACAAAGCTTAGCCGCGCCCAGGCCAGTGATACGAGTCGTGACGTCACTGGGCCTGTGGTAAACAGTGAGAAGGATGCGGCGCTGCTGGAGTGCCGCTGCCTTCTCAAACAGCTGATCGGCGGGGGTCCCGGGTGTTGGACCCCCGCCGATCAGATGCTGATGATCTATCCAGAGGATAGATCCTCAGTTTAAAAACACTGCAGAACCCCTTTAATAAGTTTCACTCCAGATTTATCAATAACTTTTTAGAAATTCGCAAAAAAAGTCTCACTCTCAGTCCAGTAGGAGGGTGGAGTAGGAAAACTGGAGGAGCTTTTCTAGACAAAAGTGTTAGGTTTAAGGATAAAACCAAATTTGTCAAACAACATGAGACATTTGATAAATGTCTCATAAAGTGCGCCAACACAGACTCGAGCAGAACTGCCCTCAGATATTCCCCTCATGATAAATCGTCTCCATTGTCTTTTCTTTGCAGTCAAAGAAAGAAAAGTTTGTGACCCACTTTGTTCTGATAAGGGCTGCTGGGGACCAGGACCTGGACAGTGTCTGTCTTGCAGGAACTTTAGTCGAGATGGGATCTGTGTACCATACTGTAACCTATATCAAGGGTAATTTCAGAGCCCATAATTACATTTGTATTTCTTTTGCATGTAAGTATAATAATGGCTGGCATTGTGTGGTTCTGTATACTAATAGTTTTTAATTGTTTTTCTGTGTAGAGATAGCAGGGAGTTTGCGAAGGATGGTGCTTGCTTGCTGTGCCACCCAGAATGTCAGAAGATGGAAGGCGCACTAACCTGCAATGGAACAGTAAGTCCTCACTGCTGATGCTAATCCCACAACATAAAAGGGTTTTTCTAGATTTTTTTTAAACTATTGCTTTCTTCTTTATGCCGTCAGGGTGCAGAATCTTGCTCACAGTGCGCTAACTACCGAGATGGGCTACATTGTGTGGACAAATGTCCTCATGGAGCCATGAGGGAAAAAGGACCAGTCTACAAGTACCCCAGTGTGAACAAGATCTGTCTGCCCTGTCCTGAGAACTGTTCACACGGGTGAGTTCATCCTCTTTGTGATCATTTTATGTCTTGTCCATGAAATAGTAGTTCTAATTATTAGCACTATACCCAACATTATCCGTATGATTATGTGGTGGGCACCTGGACTATGATCTGCTTATAGAACGATGTATAGATTTGGACATACAGGGGGGGCATTTATCAAAACTGGTGCTAAGGTAAACTGACTTAGTTGTCCATAGCAACCATTCAGATTCCATGTTTTATTTTTCAAAGTTCCTTTGGAAAAAGAAAGGATCAACTGATTGGTTGCTATTGGCAACTAAGCCCATTTTCCTTAGCACCAGTTTTGATAAATGTCCCCAATGGAGTTTATATGGGTCTTTTTTCTAAAATACTGCTTACACTTTGCATTATAGATCCTATAATATTAACAATGACAGGGGTATTTTGTCCGGGGCCCACATGGGGAAAAAACAAGGTATATTTTCACCTCCTTTGAATATAAAGGAGGTGTTAGCTCTCCTGACATGTATGTTCTAGTAAATGCTTATATTGTGTATGAAATCATGTTGGGGAATATTTTATTAGGATTCTATGTTGTGATGTTCCTGTTATTCCTCCTAGAAAAGTATGAATAAATCAATAAATTAACATCTGGTAAAATAACATCTCCCTACACAGTCTTAGCAGAGATTGGATGGTATTTAGGGACAACAGGAAAGGCCCAGTTGTCAATTTATTCATACGTTTCCAGGGGGAATTCCCGTTTTATGGGGGGCATATAGTATCTGGTAGTATTTGTTTCGTATTTGGTAGTATTTACCAAATGAAACATACAAGGAGAGTTGACAGGTCCTCTTCAGGATCTTTATGACACTATTTGGATCTATCTGTAGAGCCTGTGTGAGGGCCGTGTGCTAATTCACTATAGGGTACAGTAAATGTGTGCAGCGCTAACACAGACACCGGAACACCGGAGCAGCTCCAAACAGGTTTTGGGTCTTTGGAGAGTGTTACAATCTGCTTCAGAGAGGTGCAGTATTAAGAATCCTCAGACCCCTACTAATCTCTATTGAGTTTTTGTCTAGTCTTTAAAGGGGTTTTCCGGGATTTAACTTTTATGTTTTATTAAACATGCCCTGGCCATACTAATATAGTTGTATTACCTATTCTGTGAAGGTGCAACAATGGAGGTGGGGAAAGGCGGTGCATGACTGTGGACACAGGAGAAGGGCGTGCACATGCACAGAGGCAGCCCCTCCCTGACTCTGCCCCTCAATTCTGACATCACGTAGACGTATACACACCCCAAAGTAGTACCAATCAAACCATCATCTCTTCCCGCATAAAATGAGACCCTACCTAAGACAATCGCCCAAAAGATTAAAAATATGGCTTTCAGAAAATGAAGACACTAAAACATGATTTGTTTTTCTTCAAAAATGCTTTCATTTTAAAACTAAAATAAATGTAAAAAAAAGACATATTAGGTATCACCACATCCGTTATCATCTGCTCTATAAAAATATCAAATGATCCATCCCCTCAGGTGAACGCCATAAAAAATAAATAAATAAAAACGGTGCCAAAAATGCAATTTTTTGGTCACCTTCATCACAAAAAGTGCAATTCCAAGCAATCAAAAAGTCATACACACCCCAAAATGGTACCAATCAAATTGTCATATTTTCCCGCAAAAAATGAGACCCTACCTAAGACAATCATCCAAAAAATAAAAAACAATATGGCTTTCAGAAAATGGAGACACTAAAACATGATTTTTTCTTTTCCTTCAAAAATGCTTTTATAGTGTAAAACTGAAATTATTTTTTTTTAAAAGTAGACATATTAGGTATCGCCATGTCCGTAACAACCAGCTCTATAAGAAATATCACATGGCCTAACCCCTCAGGTGAACACTGTAAAAAAATAAAAACTGTACCAATTCCAAGCGATCAAAAAGAAATATGTACCCCAATATAGTACCAATCAAACCATCATCTCTTCCAGCAAAAAATGAGCCCCTACATAGGACAATCGCCCAAAAAAATAAAAAAAATATGTCTTTCAGAAAATGGAGACACTTAAGCATGATTTTTTTTCTTCAAAAATGCTTTTATAGTGTAAAACTGAAATACATTTTAAAAAAGTAGACATATTAGGTATCTCCACGTCTGTAATGACTTGCTCTATAAAAATATTATATGACTTACCCCTTAAGGTGAACACCATAAAAAATACAAAATAAATTTAATTTTTTTTGTCACCTTTCATCACAAAAAGTGTAATACCAAGCGATCAAAAAGTCTTATGCAACCCAAAATAGTACCAATCAAACTGTCATCTCTTCCTGCAGAATATGAGCCGCTACATAAGACAATTGCCCAAAAAATAAAAAAATATGGCTTTCAGAAAATGGAGATGCTAAGGGCTCTTTCACACGAGCGGATGCGGTGCAGGTAATCTGCTGCATGAAAGAGTGCCAAGCCCCGTTCTGGACAGCAGAGACATGGTGCATTAACATAATTAATAATGCTCCGTGCCTCTCTGTGATCTTTTTACTACAAAATCACGGTGACAACTTTATCTCACTGTGATTTTGTAGTAAAAGATCACAGAGAGGCATGAAGCATTATCAATCATGTTAATGTTCCGTGTCTCTGCTGTCCGGAACGGGGCCTGGCTCTCTTTCACGCAGTGGATTCCACACACGGGATCCGCTCGTGTGAAAGAGCCCTAAAACATGAGTTTGTTTTTTCAAAAATGCTTTTATTGCGTAAAACTGAAATACATAAAAAAAATAGACATATTAGGTATCGCCGTGTCCATAAAAACCTGCTCTATAAAAATATCACATGATCTAACCCCTAAGGTGAATTCCATAAAAAAATGAAATAGAAACTCTGCCAAAGCAACAATTTTTTTTTGTCACTTTGCCACATAAAGTGTAATATTCAGTGATCAGAAAAATTATATGTACCCAAAAATGCTGCCTATAAAAACGTCAACTCTTTCCGCCAAAAATTAGCCCCTACACAATACGATTGGCAGAAAAATAAAAAAATATAGCTTTCAGAAAATGGTGACACAAAAAAACATGATTTTTTTTCACAAATGCTTTTATTGTATAAAACTGAAAATAAAAAAATAGACATATCAGGTATTGCTACATCCGTAATGACCTGTTCAATAAAAATATCACATGATCTACCCCCTCAGTTGAATGCTGTTAAAAAAAAAAGCCAAAATAGCAATTTTTTGGTCGCCTTGCTCCAAAAAAGTGTCATATTGAATGATCAAAAAAATCATATGTACCCAAAAATGGTACCAATAAAAATGTCAGCTCTTTCTGCAAAAAAAAAAGCCCCTGCACAAGACGATCAGCAGAAAAATAAAAGAAATGTAGCACTACAAAGACACAAAGCATTTCTGAAAACAAAAATAATGTTTATATTATGTAAAACTAAAAAAAGAAATTGGTATTGTCGCGTCCGTATCAACCTGCTCTATAAAAGCAACACATGATCTATCCTGTCAGGAGAACTCCATAAAAAACTAAAAGTAAAAACTGTACCACAACATCCATTTTTGGTTACCTTGTCTCACAAAAAGTATAATATCGAGCAATCAAAAATCATATGTACCCCAAAATAGTACCAATAAGGCTACATGCTCACGACCGTATGTGTTTTGCGGTCCGCAAGACCGCAAATTGCAGATCCGCAAAAAAAACGGATGACATTCCGTATGGCATTTGTTTTTTTTTGCGGATCCGTTTTTTTTGCGGATCCATTGTAATAATGCCTATCCTTGTCCGCAAACTAGAAAAAAATAGGACATGCACTATTTTTTTTGCGGGGCAACGGAACGGACATACTGATGCGGACAGCACACTGTGTTTTTTGCGGACCCATTGAAATGAATGGGTCCGCATCCTTTTAAAAAAGGAGGAGACCACTGTGGTACTCAGCAGAAGTGGCCCAAATCATTAAAAATAAAAAGCTAGCATTTTGTAATTATAAAAAAACCCAGAGCAATGAAGATAAGGAAATCTACAAGATTAGGCAGAGAGAGGCCAAGCAAGTTATAAGAACTTTTAAAGCGCAGGCAGAAGAAAAACTAGCTCAGTCTATGAAAATAGGGGATAAAACATTCTTCAGATATATAAATGAAAAAAGGAAATTAAAACAAGGAATAACTAAATTAAAAACAAAGGACGGAAGGTATGTAGAAGAGAATAAAGGGCTAGCCGACTGCCTTAATGAATACTTCTGTTCAGTTTTTACAAAAGAAAAAGGAGAAGGACCTCCACTAGAAAGAATGACTAATAAATCGTTTGATGCATGTATCTTTACAGAGGAAGATGTTCTAAGTTTGCTGTCTAAGGTGAAGACAAATAAGTCACAGGGGCCTGATGAGATACACCCAAAATTATTAAAAGAGCTTAGTGGTGAGCTGGCAAAACCGTTAACAGATTTATTTAACCAATCATTAGTAACAGGAGTCGTCCCGGAAGATTGGAAATTGGCAAATGTCGTGCCCATTCACAAGAAAGGTAGTAGGGAGGAATCGAGCAACTATAGACCAGTGAGTCTGACATCAATAGTAGGCAAATTAATGGAAACCCTATTAAAGGATAGGATTGTGGAACATCTAAAATCCCATGGATTGCAAGATGAAAAACAACATGGGTTTACTTCAGGGAGATCATGTCAAACAAATCTTATAGATTTTTTTGACTGGGTGAATAAAATAATAGACGGTGGAGGTGCAGTAGACATCGCATATCTAGATTTTAGTAAGGCTTTTGACACTGTCCCACATAGAAGACTTATCAATAAACTGCAGTCATTGAGCATGGACTCCCATATTGTTGAGTGGATTAGGCAGTGGCTGAGTGACAGACAACAGAGGGTTGTAGTCAATGGAGAACATTCAAAACAAGGTCATGTTACCAGTGGGGTTCCACAGGGATCTGTACTGGGACCGATTTTGTTTAATATCTTCATAAGTGATATTGCAAAAGGCCTCGATGGTAAGGTTTGTCTTTTTGCTGATGACACAAAGATATGTAACAGGGTTGATGTTCCTGGAGGGAAACGCCAAATGGAAAAGGATTTAGGAAAACTAGAAGAATGGTCAGAACTCTGGAAACTGAAATTTAATGTGGATAAGTGCAAGATAATGCACCTGGGGCGTAAAAACCCAAGGGCAGAATATAGAATATTTGACACAGTCCTGACCTCAGTATCTGAGGAAAGGGATTTAGGAGTAATTATTTCAGAAGACTTAAAGGTGGGAAGACAATGTAATAGAGCAGCACGAAATGCCAGCAGAATGCTTGGATGTATAGGGAGAGGTATAAGCAGTAGAAAGAGTGAAGTGCTTATGCCGCTGTACAGAACACTGGTGAGACCTCACTTGGAGTATTGTGCGCAGTACTGGAGGCCATATCTCCAGAAGGATATAGATACTCTAGAGAGAGTTCAGAGAAGAGCTACTTAACTAGTACATGGATTGCAGGATAAAACTTACCAGGAAAGGTTAAAGGACCTTAATATGTATAGCTTGGAAGAAAGAAGAGACAGAGGGGATATGATAGAAACTTTTAAATACATAAAGGGAATCAACTCGGTAAAGGAGGAGAGCATATTTAAAAGAAGAAAAACTACCACAAGAGGACACAGTTTTAAATTAGAGGGGCAAAGGTTTAAAAGTAATATAAGGAAGTATTACTTTACTGAGAGAGTAGTGGATGCATGGAATAGCCTTCCTGCAGAAGTGGTAGCTGCAAATACAGTGAAGGAGTTTAAGCATGCATGGGATAGGCATAAGGCCATCCTTCATATAAGATAAGGGCCGGGGGCTATCCATAGTATTCAGTATATTGGGCAGACTAGATGGGCCAAATGGTTCTTATCTGCCAACACATTCTATGTTTCTATGTTTCTATCCTCAAAAAAAACGGAACGGACACGGAAACAAACAACGTTCGTGTGCATGTAGCCTAAAACTCTCACCTCATCCTGTAGTTTACAAAATGGGGTCACTTTTTGGGAGTTTCTACTCTAGGGGTGCATAAGGGAGTTTTCAAATATGACATGGCAACTTAAAATTATCCCAGCGACATCTACCCTCCAAAATCCATATGGCGCTCCTTTCCTTGTGTGCCGTTGCATCAGTTTACCACCATATGTGGGGTGTTTCTGTAAACTGCAGAATCGGGGTAATAAATATTGAGTTTTCTTTGGCTTTTAAGCCTTGCTGTGTTATAGGGAAAAATAGATTAAAATGGAAAATCTGCCAAAAAAATTGAAGTTCTGAAATCTCACCTCCATTTCCTTTCATTCTTGTGGAACACACACACAAAGGGTTAACAAAGTTTGTAAAATCAGTTTTGAATAACTTGAAGGGTGTAGTTTCCAAAATAGTGTCATTTATGAGTGGTTTCTACTATGTAAGCCCCACAAAGTGACTTCATAACTGAACTGGTCTTTAAAAAGTGGGTTTTGGAAATTTTCTTAAAAATTTTAAGAATTGCTTCTAAAATTCTAAGCCTTCTAACATTCTAAGAAAATAAAGTGATGTTTACAAAATGATGCCAACATGAAGTAGACATATGGGAAATGTACAGTAACAACTATTTTATGAGGTATCAGAATCTGCTTTAAAAATAGAGACATTGAAATTTCAAAAATTGCGAATTTTTCTAAAATGTTTGTACATTTTTTTATTTTTTTTTATAAAGGTAAAACATATTGTCTCAAATTTACCACTAACATGAAGTACAATATGTCACGAGAAAACAATCTCAGAATCGCTTATATAAGTAAAAGCGTTCCAGAGTTATTACCACATAAAGTTTGCAAAATGTGGTTTGGTCCTTATGGTGAAAATTGTCTTGGTCTTGAAGGGGTTAATCCCGGAAAACCCTTTTAATAGTAGAGCCTGATATAATTAGTCTTTATGGCCGGCTTGTGGCCTGAATTCCTCTTTTTGCTAATAGTAATGCAGAAATCTTTTTTTTCTGATAGGTGTGACGGTCCAGAGCTACAAGGTTGCAAAAACATCGTTCCTGGAGAAAGGTAAACTTTCCAAATGGTGTTTATAACCGAATTGATATTGTAATCAGCTTGGAAGATCCTGGAGGAGAACGGCTCGGCCCATATGTGTGATTTAGTGCTATATTAAAACACAAATAGGGCAAATCTGAATGTTACATGAAAGGGGTTTTCTGATGATCATGTTTCATTGCTTATGAATTTTATAGTGCGCTGTTTTTATATCTCTCATGGATGGATGTCTTTTCTCTAATTCCTGGGAACGGTTGGATTCTGATTATAGTTTTGGGCATCTATAACCAGCTGTGATGACATTTTCACTGACTGGCCCTGTCAATCAAAGTGCAGAGGGCTCAGCAGTTGCAGAGAGAGCTGAGCCCTTAGGAGTAACGGCAACACCCATGTTGCTCCGAGAGGCTCATTTGCATATAGTAAAACTTCATTTTTCTCAGCTATGCGGACACATATGAACATGGGACCAACACAGATGCCTTCAGCTGCCAAGTGCACATGTAACAGGTCAGCCAGTGTCATAGGTGCAAATCTGCTGACAGATGCCCTTTAAGTTATATTTAGCTGGTACAGTAATATTTAATCAGCAGAGCTCCCCATATGTGACAGAATAAACATATCCAGCCAGTGCACACAATAGTTGCTAATGGTGCTCTGAATATGAAGTACTTGCAGACATTGGACAGCTGTCACAGGACCTGACATTTTTGGCAAGTTTGGCATGGGTACCATCAGACATGACCAGTTAGCTGATCTAATAGGAAATAGGTAAATGAGAGGGATTTCTTTCTAAGGCCTCTTTCACACTTGCGTTGTCCGGATCCGGCGTGTACTCCACTTGCCGGAATTACACTCCGGATCCGGAAAAACACAAGTGTACTGAAAGCATTTGAAGACGGAACCGTCTTCAAAATGCTTTCAGTGTTACTATGGCACCCAGGACGCTATTAAAGTCCTGGTTGCCATAGTAGGAGCGGGGAGCGGGGGAGCAGTATACTTACAGTCCGTGCGGCTCCCGGGGCGCTCCAGAATGACGTCAGGGCGCCCCATGCGCATGGATGACGTGTCCAATGCGATCACATGATCCATGCGCTTGGGGCGCCCTGACGTCACTCTGGAGCGCCCCGGGAGCCGCACGGACGGTAAGTATACTGCTCCCCCGCTCCCCACTACGCTTTACCATGGCTGCCAGGACTTTAGCGTCCCGGCAGCCATGGTAACCATTCAGAAAAAGCTAAATGTCGGCTCCGGCAATGCGCCGAAACGACGTTTAGCTTAAGGCCGGATCCGGATTAATGCCTTTCAATGGGCATTAACTCCGGATCCGGCATTGCGGCAAGTGTTCCGGATTTTTGGCCGGAGCAAAAAGCGCAGCATGCTGCGGTATTTTCTCCGGCCAAAAAACGTTCCGTTCCGGAACTGAAGACATCCTGATGCATCCTGAACGGATTTCACTCCATTCAGAATGCATTAGGATAATCCTGATCAGGATTCTTCCAGCATAGAGCCCCGACGACGGAACTCTATGCCGGAAGAAAAGAACGCAGGTGTGAAAGAGCCCTAAACAATCGCAATTATTATCCTAAGAATACGACGGTGCCATTATAGGCTTGGACTGGTAAATCCTGCATGTGTGAGCTATTCAACCAGGCTTTTGGGAAGATGAAATACATTTGTGCAGGTAGAGAGTCTATGTTCATAGGCCTAAGGGCTCATGCACACGACCGTATTTTCTTTCCATGTTTCGGCAGAATCTGCGACTTCTTCTCTGCTCACGCCAGGTCTAAAAAAGGGGGTGTGGTATGTGGCCCATTAATTATTTTCTACGCCTAGTTTAGGCGTAGAAAATGATCTAAATGTAAGACAGCAAGGATATATCCTTATAACTTCTGCAAGTGCTCTATAACTGGGAAGGCCACATGGACCGCTGGGTAGTGATGGACGAACATCTGCCGGGACGGTTCGCAAACGCGATCGCGCAAACACGATCAAATGTTCGCGAACCGCAAGTTCGCGGCGGGTCCCAATCATTTTAATGGCAGGCGAACCTGAAAAACCTTCAGCTCATATTTACAACCACCAAATACTTACTAGAAGTGCACAAATAGTCCCACAACATGGACAGTGATATACCAGATGTATTATTCGAATTTGCGATCTCCATTCATTATTTTTTCAGTGCGAAATATCGGCAATATCATTTTCGCGTACATGCATGCGCACACCAGTTATAATAATTTTTTCCAGTACCGTTTGTGGTTTTGCTGCGTTCCCTCTGCTACACACAGTGACAAACAAATGCTGCTGTACCCAACTGCACTATATAGAAAGTATATTATTGGTATATAACACCTCGCTTCTATCAGTTTTTTGGGGGGCGACAGGTATATCACACCAGTTATAATTATTTTTTCTAATTGCGTTTGTCCCTCTATATACCTGCAGTACCGCAGCAGAACCGCACACAACTGCTGCACAATACAAATGCACTATAATATGCTTTCTATGTATATTATAAGTGTATTACACCCCTCTGTACTGCACACCTATCAATAGTACACCTATACCAGTCCTTAAAAGGACTTTTGTGGACCTATTGGCTAGCGTTTGGTGTCCCTAACAGCCTGTCCCTGCTCCACACAGCAACCTCTCCCTACACTGGCAAAACACTGAATGTAAAATGGCGGCCAGATCGGGTCTATTTATAAGGTAGGGGGTATGTTCATATGCTGAAACTTTTCAATTGGCTGTCCTGCACCACCCTGATGGATGTGTCATGGGTCAAAGTTCTTCACAATGTAAAAGAATATGGCGGGCGCGAATATCGCCATATGTTCGTTGAATCGCGAATGAGCAAAGTTCGCTGCGAATCGCAAGGCCATCACTACCGCTGGGCAGCTGAAGCGGTTGCACAGGCCGTGTATCTGCCCCTTTAACTGAAGTTTACGGCCAACTGCCTGTAGATAGCAGGGGTCTTCTTGTTCTCTGCTTGGTTTGTATGGAGGTGAAGAATGGCGGCCATACACACTCAGTATACTGAAATGATCATTTAGCTGACAGCTATTCTCGAGTGGAGAAAGCTACTGACGGACACCTCTGGCAGCAGCTTATCTCCTGGGAGAATAAAGGGATCAGGTGAAAATGTTCACTTTGACTGATCCTTCTCTCCTCCGACATCGGGAGCTCCCCGCACACATCCTAGGTTTCTGACAGTACACTAATGTGTATAGGGGCCTTTACACACACATTGATAGCATAAGCAGTGATAAAAAGAGAAGCAGATATATGCCACAGGTGTATGTGCCAGCAGTAGAACATTGAAGAATTATAGTGCCCACAGCTTTGGCACTGTCCTTGTATTTCCCTAATCAACCGTGTGGGATAAAGAGAAGTCACAGACTTTGGCTGGATTCCTGTTCTCCATACAAATGAGTACCAGTCAGTGAGAGGAACTGTGGGAACAATCATCCTGTGTTCCACATATGACCAGCACGTGATATCAGTTAAAGCGGAATGGTTTGGACGTGCAAGAATTAGAAGAAAAATACCTGCGCCTTACACCCTTCCTGCCCCTATTATACCACCTCAGGCAGAGGCTTTGGAACATGACTCATCCGATGACATCACTGCAATTATTTCAGCTTTCTCTTTCCCCCTTTAAAATGATTACTCCCCTCAGCTAAACATTACACCTCCTGCTACCTGAGGTTACAGTGTGCATGGGTTACTCCGAGATATCAGCTGCCCAGCAGAGCTCAGTATAAACTTATGATGGATGGACTTGCTAACAATCTATATGGAGTGCTGTCATGAAGTTCCCCCTAAGGCAGGGACTGTGGGGTAATGCCACCTGGATCCACCTTTTTAATGCCTTATTAATGAAAGGTTGTATCATGCTAATATTACATGCAAATTACATCCAAAACAAGGAGAGACGTCCAGCTTACCATAAAAAAAGTACTCATGGTCATGAGTAAGGGTCACATTTTAAGATCCGAAACGCGTAGACGCTAACGCTGTGTGTCTGTACTGTGTCATTAGATATTTTATCACTTTAAAGAATAAAGGCTATCACTTTTTTAGGCCTCCTGCACACGAACGTCTGCTTCCCGTTGCCGTATTGGGGATTCGCAATACACAGGCGCCATTCTGCGGCCATTCCGCATTACGGATGCGGACCCATTCACTTCAATGGGTCCGCAAATCCAGAGATGCGGAATGGTGCGGAACGTAAACACGGAACCCTACGGAGTGCTTCCGTGGGGTTTCGTCCCGTACTTCCATTCCGCAAAAAGATAGAACATGTCCTATCTTTTTGCAGAACGGCCCCATCGCGGACCCATTAAAATGAATGGGTGCGCGATCCGCTGCGGCTGCCCCACGGACGGTGTTCGTGCATTGCGGCCCGCAGCATGACTACGGGGCGCACACGTTAGTGTGCAGGAGGCCTTATGGGAAGCTGGATGTCTCTCCTTATTTTGGATTATATTCAGTGCCTGGTTCCAGGCTGAGCTGTACCTTCCCAAGTGATTGCACATGAGCGGAGCCCCTTACTGCTGTTGAACTTTGTATGCGAGTTACATGTTACATTAATACACATTATTTTTCACAAACCCTACAAAGATCATGTTTAATAATGCTGTAATACAAAATAACACAGCGTTAAACTGAACAGATATTACGAAAAAATAAGATATCCATTTTATGATGTTTAGAATTGTACAGAATACTTTTGCTGCCCCCTAGAGGCTAACTCTTTGTCTGCAGTTTCTGCAAAGTTTTGCTCGATAGAAGTTTCACAATGTACAGAAACTGGGCTATGGACCCTTACTGTGCCGCTGAATGCCTTAGATTTCACACAGAGGCATTGCCATATTATTCCTCTAATGAGGCTGAAATAAAATGTTGCTGTGTAAAATTAGAAGTAATGGACACTATCATCTGGGGACACCTAGCAGCAAAACGTGGCAAGCTTAATGATCTGGGAGGAAAGTCAAATTTGCTACAGATTATTTCCATGGCAAATCTGGAAGGCAAGTCCACACAGGATCATGCAGATTTGCAGTTGCAGATTTTATTGCTGATTTTGACTTCCCTATTGGAGTCATTGGGGAAAATCTGCAAAAAATCCATTAGCTTTACGCATCGCAGGTCAGTTGCCACACAGAAAACTTCAGCAGCATGTGGATAAGATTTTTTAAAATGTCACCTGCTTGCCTGGTACTATAATCCAGCATTTTGTTATCTCTCTTCTTTACAGTAAAACCCAGGCCATGGTCGCAGGCGCAGTGGTTGTGTCTATATTTGTCCTGTGTTGCTGCACTCTCCTAGCACTTCTATACTGGAGAGGACTGAGAATTCGAAAGAAGCGGGCTATGAGACGCTACCTGGAGAGAGGAGATGTAAGTGTCATTAGATGGCTGTCTGGAGCATTTATAATTCATTTTAGAATATCTGTCAAATACAGAACCACTGTAAGGCCTCTTTCACACGGGCGTCGCATTGGAGGGCCGGATAGGATGCGGGTGCGTCGCGGGAAAATGCACAATTTTTCCGCTCGAGTGCAAAGCATTTTGCACGCTTGTGAGAAAAATCTGCATGTCTGGTACCCAGACCCGAACCCGGACTTCTTCACAGAAGTTCAGGTTTGGGTTAGGTGTTGTGTAGATTTTCTTATTTTCCATTATAACATGGTTATAAGGGAAAATAATAACATTCTTAATACAGAATGCTAAGTAAATTAGGGATAGAGGGGTTAAAAAAATTAAATAAAAAATTAAACTTACCTCATCCACTTGTTCGCACAGCCCGGCTTGTCTTCTTTCTTCTTTGAGGACCTGGGAGGAAAGAGACCTTTGGTGACGTCACTGCGCTCATCACATGGTCCAACACATGGTCTATTCTATTATTTTCCCTTATAACCATGTTATAAGGGAAAATAATAAAGATCGGGTCCCCATCCCGATCGTCACCTAGCAACCATGCGTGAAAATCGCACCGCATCCGCACTTGCTTGCGGATCCTTGCTATTTTCACGCAGCCTCATTCACTTCTATGGGGCCTGCGTTGCGTGAAAAACGCACAATATAGAGCATGCTGCGATTTTCACGCAACGCACATGTGATGCGTGAAAATCACCGCTCATGTTCACAGCCCCATTGGAGTGAATGGGTCCGGATTCAGTGCGGGTGCAATGCGTTCACCTCAAGCATTGCACCCGCGCGGAAAACTTGCCCGTGTTAAAGAGGCCTAAGTGTTAACAGCTTGGCCTCGTAGAGACTAGAAGTTATCGTCGGACAACTGAAAAAGGTGGGATCGGTACTCCAGCAATTTTCTTTCCTTGAATAGTGCAGCATAGTCTATTAGTAAAGATTAATATAGAGGTTCTGGTGTATGGCTTGTACCTTTTGTACTTGATGTGCCATTTGTGGGTTGTCTGCAGTCTTCATTCTTTTTCCCCTCTGATTCGATTCCCCTAATGCAGCCCACATTTGCCATCATGCCTCTGGCTTGCCAGAAACAGAAACAGAGGAGGTTGGGTATCATCACACTGGACTACTGTGCCTAAGTCCTGTCTAAGGATAGCAAGTGATCATCAGTGACATAGTTTCACACTAGCACTTGACATCTCTGACATGCTGCGGCCGGATATCTGCCGTTCGCCATTATAGTTAATGTGGCCAGCGGACCTTCAGGCAACTTCTAGCAGTGCTGTATCCAGACATCTACGGCAAAGAGCAGCTTGCTGGAGATGTCAAGCGCTAGTGTGAAACTAGCCTAACTTAGTGTGAGATGCAGCCTTAGCCTTTCTCCCTTGCCTTCTGCTTGTGATTGTTTTCTCTCTGTCAGCTCTTACAAGCAGGAGGCAGGGGCAGCATTTTGAAGCTGCAGCTCATAGAAATACACTGGAGATTCTGCACACAGCACTCAGTCAGTTAAAGGGGTTGTCTCACTTGGCATTTATTATATAGAGGAAGTTAATACAAGGCAGTTACTAATGTATTGTTATTATCCATATTGCTTCCTTTGCTGGCTGGATTAATTTTTCCATCACATTATACACTGCTTGTTTCCATGGTTACGACCACACTGCAATCCATCAGTGGTGTCGTGCTTGCACACTATAGAAAAAAAACACTAGCCTATGTGCACCCTCACAGTCCCAGACCCCAAATAGGCCGGTGCTTTTTCCTATAGTATCAAAGCACAACCACTACTGATGGATTGCAAAGTGGTCGTAACCATGAAAACGAGCAGTGTAGAATGTGATGGAAAAATAAATTAAGCCAGCAAAGGAAGCAATATAGACAATCACAATACATTAGTTAGTGTCTTGTATTAACTTTCTCTACATGATAAATGCTATTTGCTGAAGTGACACAACCCCTTTAAGGTCCCTTTACATGGGACATTTCTTAGGAACAAACATTCATATGAATGCTCGTTCCTAATAATCAGTCCATGTAAAAGTGCCAATGCTCTTTCATCGAGGGGAAGTATTGTGATGCAGGCACCTAAATCATCATTTCTGGGCAGCAGATTTTGTTGTGTAAACTGATTTCTAGCCCAGAAGCAATAAATCTGTATAGGGACAAGCGATCACAGTAGTGATCACTCATCCCTATACAGTGGAGGTGATTGCTGCAGGTAAATTCAGCTCTATCCTTCTCCACTGATAAGCAGGCATTTATCAGGGGCTCATCATCTGATCCAGATACTTGTCTGCTCAGACGGCCGTGTAAAGGGCCTTTTGGCCGCTTTCACAGTCAGTATTTGATCAGTGATTTTGAACCAAAACCAGACATGGGTCAAAAACACAGAACAGGTGCAGATCTTTCCATTATTCCTTATCTCTGTATATACCAATCACTGATCAAATACTGACTGTGGCCTCTTTTTTTTTCTGTTTCCGTTCTGTTTTTTGTGTTCCGTATACGGACCATATACGGAACCATTCATTTCAATGGAACCGCAGAAAAAAACAGAAGGTACTCCGTATGCCTTCTGTTTCCGTTTTTCCGTTCCGTTCAAAGATAGAACATGTCCTATTATTGTCCGCATAATGGACAAGCATAGTACTGTTCTATCAGGGGCCAGCTGTTCCGTTCCGCAAAAAACAGAATGCACACGGACGTCATCCGTATTGTTTGCGGACCGCAAAATACTGAAAAAGCCATACGGTCGTGTGTAAGAGGCCTGTATGAAAGCGGACTTAAAGGGAACCTGTCATGTGGGTATTTGATTATAATCTAACTAATTATATACAATCATTAACTACTAAAAAGTGCCTTAGATGTATTCACTGACTGGTGTGACAGATGGTTATCTCATAATATACACACAAAGATGCCACATGCCGTATGCTAATGAGCTGATTTGAGTCCAGCGTGATGTCAGTGAGTCCATCGTATTTTTAATTCAGAGCTATAGCCACTCCCCTGCCCACCTGCTGCTGATTCATATGGAAAAAAACTGTCAATCAGCAGCAGGTAGGCGGGGAGAGTCAGGAGCTCATGAATATTCAGGACTCATCATTATCAGCTGGAGCTTTTCAATACAAGATGTTGGCAGATTGACTGGGTCAATTAAAGAACGTGACCCAGCATTGTGCTAAGAGAATCAGTCACTTATTTATGTTGCCCTTAGTTAGGACACCATAAAACTGGTGACAGGTTCTCTTTAAGGTACTATTACCAGCAGATGTCATACAGATCACGATAAACGAACAAAGATGTAGCGACTCGTTAACAACGAAAATTTCACTTATTATACATATAGATAATCGTTCTTACTTATGGTCTTTACTCATTTGCTTTTGAATCGTACCTTGTTATTACAAGTAAAGACGGGGGACGGATGCTTATTCAAAAGGCATGTATGAGATCATTAGCGAGTAGACGACTCCATGTTATACGAACAGATCTATTAACTAGGAGCGATAAATGTTTACCATGCTGAAAGATCATGATGGACGAGAAAACAATGAAGATTCCTATTCAATTACAGCAAGCAGAGATCTTGAGAGTTTCAATATAAAACACATTTATTTGCTGAAACCAGAACACCCCTTTAATCTGTTTTTTAACCTAGACACAGGAGAATTGTACTTCACTCATATAATTAGTTGCAGTGAGGGCCAGTTCGCAGTGTTCACCAGTGAACACATGCGGGCTGCCATCTTGACTCACAAGTCCGGCGATGCACAGGTAAGCCCTTACCTATGCCTGTGCCGGGAGCCGGTCTGAAACAAATGCGGTCACCGGGAGCAGGCAGTTCCGAGAACAGCCCGATGAAGGCCCCCGGCGGCTGTTCTCGGAACTGCCTGCTCCCGGTGACCGCATTTGATTTCAGACCCGCACAGGTAAGGGCTTACCTGTGCATCGCCGGACGGGTGAGTCAAGATGGCAGCCCGCATGTGTTCGCTGGCGAACACTGCGAACTGGCCATCACTGATTAGTTGTATATAACATCACATGCAGTTTTGTGTCTGTTAGGCCTCATGCAGCCGGGCGTTGTTTGGGTCCGCATCTGAGCCGCCGTTTTGGCGGCTCGGATGCAGACCCATTCACTTCAGTGGGGCCGCAAAAGATGCGGACAGCACTCCGTGTGCTGTCCGCATCCGTTGCTCCGTTCCGTGGCCCCGCAAAAAAAAATAGAACATGTCCTATTCTTGTCCGTTTTGCGGACAAGAATAGGCATTTCTACAATGGGCCGTCCGTTCCGTTCCGCAAATTGTGGAAGGCACACCGGCTTGAGGACCGCAAAAAACAGAAAGGTCATGTGCATGAGGCCTTAGGGATTTACATTAAGTGCCTATTAGCTGCTCATACTTTTATGCCGCTAGTTGGATACAAAATGTAAAAAATGTACATAAAAACATTGTTGCTGTTTCTCATCAGGGTACCGAAATGTTGGATCCATCAGAAAAAACCAACACCGTGCAGGCGCGAATATTCAAAAGCACTGAGCTGAAGAAACTCAAAATTCTGGGATCTGGGGTATTTGGCATAGTGCACAAGGTATAACATGTTTAACAGGACATATTAATGCAAAAAAATCCTTAAAAGGGTTTTCCCATCTCAGACAATGGGGGCATATCTCCTCGTAAAAGCAGCTGGCAAAGCAAAGGATGGCGCACCCCGCATGAGCGGCCGCCTTCCATTCATTTCTATGGGGCTGCGGAAATAGCCGAGCGCTGGTTCTGCTATTTGCGTCGGCCCCATTGAAATGAAAGAAAGCGGTGGCCATGCAAGTTCTTATTTATCTTTATACTAATTCAGAATAATTTTACAATGAATTGTCCAGTTTTAACATGTCTCCAGAGTTTCAGCAGTACTTACCCTCCTACCGCGCCACCGATTCCGCAATCTTGGCTGTAATCACATGACCACCCGACTGGCTGCAGGCTCTTCTGCTGAAGTCCCAACCAGATGTGCTCCTGTTTCTTCCTGTTCAGCTCCATGTACATAATGCAGTAGAACAGGAAGATACAGGAGCACATCCATCAGGACTTCATTGGAAGCAGCCAGTTGGGCAGTCATATGATCGCAGCCAAGACCAAGGAATGACGGAAGTGCTGCTGAAACTGGAACTCTCTTCCTTCCACAGGGTAGCTGAAACAGACAATTTAGGTAAAGCCCAGAAAAACCCCTTTAGGACACTCTTCTTACCATATTCTCCATATACTTTCCTCCACACAGGGTGTTTGGATCCCAGAAGGCGATTCTGTTAAGATTCCTGTGAGCATTAAATTCATACAAGATCGCAATGGTTGTCAGACTTTCCATGCGGTCACTGATGTAAGTCCCAATCAGCTATTTTACAAGATTTATGTGTATAAAATGTAGGTCGACTGTAAGATTACTTTTAATACACTGTATAAGTGGCAAGGCAAAAAATAGTAAAAGTTAGTAATACATTTGCATTAGCTTTTATGCTGTTCGCCTTCTGAAGTGTCTTCTGGTCAGAGCTGGAATGACATAACCAGGGCTTTCTGCACGGCAGTCACTATGGGTGACATTTATCAAGACCGGTGCACTGTATGCTGGTCTTGATTTCACCTGTGCTGCCAGAGGATGCGCCAAATTTTACAGAGGCGCATCTTCCAGCAGTGCCATACCACACACTTAAATCTACAACAGCCTCCTAGCTGCCGTAGATTTAAGTCTTTATTCACGCCAGAATAAAAGGCCTAACGAAAGATAAATGTGGCGGACCTGCGTCACCACCTGCTCACCACCCACGGCACCCCCCTTTTACTCGCCACTCCTGAAAAGTGGTGTGAAGGGGGAAATGTCCGAAATTTTACTGGCAAAATTTGCAACCTATTTACGCCACAAAAGTGGTGTAAATAGATTAGTAAATGTCCCCCTATGTTTTTATGTGTTAGGAAAGTAATACAAGAAGCTACTTCTAGTACAAGGAGAACATGTCCAAATGTAAAACAGACTGAATGCTTACTTCTTCCTTCTGCCATGTCGTAGCATTCATGCATAGTAACAGCTGCCTTACTCCACAGCACATGCTTGCCATGGGGAGCCTGGATCATGCTTGTATCGTTCGACTGCTGGGTATTTGTCCAGGAACACAGCTGCAGCTGGTCACACAGCTTCTGCCTATGGGCTCACTACTTCAGTATGTTAGACAGAACAAGGACACCAGCGTCATTGGCCCCCAGATGCTGCTTAACTGGTGTGTGCAGATTGCCAGGGTGAGTCTTCCCTTTCACACACATTATACAATCAGAGCAGACTGGATATAGTAGTCCTGGGTATACAAGTGCAAAGCTCGCCATTATTTGCAGTTATCTCAGCAAGTAAGCAATTTTGGGTTCCATCAAATGTGTTTATTTCAGTTTATTATTTGGTAAAAATATATTTGGATAAAACATCCAATCTGCTTGGAGACCTCAGGGGCAGTCAGTCTGCTTCCTTGTAAATTAAATGGTTACTTCTGGATAACATGAAAAATGACTAATCTGCCCACCAATGTGTAATGTGCAACTATGTATTAGTATACGGCACTATTTATTTGTACATGTTCTGCTTTTTCAGATGATGAGTTCATTAGATGATGAGTTCATTAGAAATGTGTTCTTTCTTGTTTGTCCAGGGCATGTACTACTTGGAGGAACATCGCATGGTTCATAGGAACCTCTCAGCTCGCAACGTCCTCATGAAGAATCTCAATCATGTTCAAGTGTCAGATTTTGGTGTGGCAGATCTGTTGTACCCAGATGACAAGAAGTACTGCTACAATGAGATCAAGGTAGTGTTTTATATGTATATTTGTAGAATAGTCACAGGGGAGATCAATTAAAACTAGTGCAGGGAAAAGTGGAGGCATTGCCCATAGCAGCTGATCAGATTCCAGATGCTTCTTGGAACTGGAAAGCACCAATCTAGCCCATTACTATGGACGTTACCTCTACTTGTCTTTTGTCAGCTGACCATTTCAATTCGTGATACAGATGAAGTATTATTCAGTCAGTGGCATGGCATGGTCATATGATTAACAAACTGCATAGTTACACAGTATAAGTATCGTTTTCTTACTAGCATTATATCTAATTGCAGCTGTATGTGCATTTATTTTTGCTTCCTTTTAATTACCTGATTTCTCTGACTCCCTGCAGACGCCTATCAAATGGATGGCTCTGGAAAGTATACACTTTGGAAAATACACTCATCAAAGTGATGTGTGGAGCTACGGTGAGTCTATTGTCTTATTTTTATAAAAATTCAGCTTTCCCCTTCCATAGTGCATTTTAATATTTTCCTTTCAATAGGATTGGGATTCTCCAGCACTAAGGTCACGTGTTTCTTTTGCTTCCTTCCAGGTGTCACACTGTGGGAAATGATGACATTTGGAGATGAGCCATATCCAGGTATCCGTCTGTCTGAAGTTCCAGACCTTCTTGAGAAAGGGGAGCGACTCCCTCAGCCTATAATCTGCACCATTGATGTCTACATGGTCATGGTGAAATGTGAGTCTCCGCTTTTACCACACCCGATGCCCCCATGTCTCAGTTAATATTTTCATGCAGCTGAACTCTGACATGTCTGACTGCCATCTTAGGTTGGATGATTGATGAGAATGTTCGGCCTACTTTCAAGGAGCTGGGAAATGAGTTCACCCGCATGGCCAGGGATCCTCCCCGCTACCTGGTCATGAAAGTGAGTGTATCTTAAATCTACTCCAATAACTGTTTTCTGCCTATTAAGGAAATTCTTTTGTTGGGTCCTGGTTAATGCAGATACTGTAACCAATCGAATCATGTTATGTATGTAGTGGCATTGAAGGAGGAAAGCAGGTTTTTGATTGGCTATCATAAGTAAGCCTTTGCATACTAATTAGGGGAACTTAAAGAGCCTCTGTCAGCATTAAACCAGGCACACTGCCTGATAGGGTTGATCGTGTTGATTAAAACAATACCTTTCTTTTGTCTGTATGTTAAACAGATGCAGAGATATCTGTGTTTGTATTCATATACAGATGAGCACATTGGAGCACCAAGTGGAAAGTCTGAATCCATGGAGCACTGCTTTTCTAACACCCCTGTGCTCTGCACACTCCCCCCTTCTTTTTATTGACAGGGCTAGACTTCAGCATGCTGAGGGCATGGCTGTTTCCTAGAGCTGTCATAACATGTACATGTGATATACTCTACTTACTATAGCCTTGCCATGTTGATGATAGAGATTTTCTATGCTTAGAAAGCTAATACATATTACTGTTTTATTCACAGGCACAATATAAGATTATAAAGACACCAGTATTATGTATTGGCTTTCTAAGTATATAAGATAAAAGGAACAGGAGGCAGCGCCACATGTGTAGGATCAGTGTGAATAAACTATAATTAAATGGGTTAGGGTACACTTACCGTCCCAGGTTGTGAGGAGTCACAACCACTGTTAAAAGCCTCGCTGGTGATTCTTGGCCGGCCAGCACAACGGCATGTTCCAGACTGCAGCCGCGGTCACTCTGCGGGGCCTCAAACAATGAGGTATGCACAGGAAAAATTGCAGGAAACAGTAAAAACAGATTTTTGGACCGCTTGTTCCGGCGCTTGTCTGGAGGAAATATTCACCAGGATCACTGGTAGGGTGAAGTAGATAGTTTTATTAGCAGGATAGTCAACGCGTTTCGAGGGTGGAAAGCCCTCTTCTTCAGGACAATCTGCATTTCTACTTCTACTTCACCCTACCAGTGATCCTGGTGAATATTTCCTCCAGACAAGCGCCGGAACAAGCCGTCCAAAAGTTTCCTGCAGCTTTCTAAGTATAGAATATACAGTGGGATGCGAAAGTTTGGGCAATCTTGTTAATCGTCATGATTTTCCTGTATAAATCGTTGGTTGTTACGATAAAAAATGTCAGTTAAATATATCATATAGGAGACACACACAGGGATATTTGAGAAGTGAATTGAAGTTTATTGGATTTACAGAAAGTGTGATATAATTGTTTAAACAAAATTAGGCAGGTGCATAAATTTGGGCACCACAAAAAAGAAATGAAATCAATATTTAGTAGATAATTACAGCCTCTAAACGCTTCCTGTAGATTCCAATGAGAGTCTGGATTCTGGTTGAAGGTATTTTGGACGATTCCTCTTTACAAAACATCTTTAGTTCATTCAGGTTTGATGGCTTCCGAGCATGGACAGCTCTCTTTAAGTCACACCACAGATTTTCAATTATATTCAGGTCTGGGGACTGAGATGGCCATTCCAGAACATTGTACTTGTTCCTCTGCATAAATGCCTTAGTGGATTTTGAGCAGTATTTAGGGTCGTTGTCTTGTTGAAAGATCCAGTCCCGGCGCAGCTTCAGCTTTGTCACTGATTCCTGGACATTGGTCTCCAGAATCTGCTGATACTGAGTGGAATCCATGCGTCCCACTGGCCACACAGCCCCACAGCATGATGGAACCACCACCATATTTTACTGTAGGTAGCAGGTGTTTTTCTTGGAATGCTGTGTTCTTTTTCCTCCATGCATAACGCCCCTTGTTAGGGCCAAATAACAAAATTTTTAGTTTCATCAGTCCACAGCACCTTATTCCAAAATGAAGCTGGCTTGTCCAAATGTGCTTTAGCCCACCTCAAGCGGCACTTTTTGTGCTGTGGGCGGAGAAAAGGCTTCCTCTGCATCACTCTCACATACAGCATCTCCTTGTGTAAAGTGCGCCGAATGGTTGAACGATGCACAGTGACTCCATCTGCAGCAAGATGATGTTGTAGGTCTTTGGTGCTGGTCTGTGGGTTGACTCTGACTGTTCTCACCATTCATCGCTTCTGTCTATCCGAGATTTTTCTTGGTCTGCCACTTCGAGCCTTAGCTTGAACTGAGCCTGTGGTCTTCCATTTCCTCAATATGTTCCTAACTGTGGAAACAGACAGGGGAAATCTCTGAGACAGCTTTCTGTATCCTTCCCCTAAACCATGATGGTGAACAATCTTTGTCTTCAGGTCATTTGAGAGTTGTTTTGAGACCCCCATGTTGCTACTCTTCAGAGAAAATTAAAAGAGGAGGGAAACTTACAATTGACCCCCTAAAATACTCTTTCTCATAATTGGATTCACCTGTGTATGTAGGTCAGGGGTCACTGAGCTTACCAAGCCAATTTGAGTTCCAATAATTAGTTCTAAAGGCTTTGGAATCAATAAAATGACAACAGTGCCCAAATTTATGCACCTGCCTAATTTTGTTTAAACAATTATAGCACACTTTCTGTAAATCCAATAAACTTAATTTCACTTCTCAAATATCACTGTGTGTGTCTCCTATATGATATATTTAACTGACATTTTTTATCGTAACAACCAACGATTTATACAGGAAAATCATGTCGATTAACAAGGTTGTCCAAACTTTCGCATCCCACTGTATACTAAGAAAGGTAATACATATCACTGGTGGCTTTATAATCATATGTTGTGCCTGTGACTAAACTAGTAACATGTATTAGCTTTCTAAGATAGAAAACCTCTATTCTCAACATGGTAAGGCTAAAGTAAGTATTGTATATGATATGGATGTGCTAGGATACAGCTATGCCCTCAGCATGCTGATGTCTAGCCCTGTCAATCAAGGGGAAGGGAGAGTGCTGAGCACAGGGGGTGTTATAAAAACGGTGCTCCAAGGATTCAGCCCTTCCACTTGGTGCTCCAACGTGCTTATCTGTATATGAATAAAAACACAGTTATCTCTGCAGCTGTTTAGCATACAGACAAAAGGAAGGTATAGTTTTAATCAGCATGGTCAACCCTACCAGTCAGTATGTCTGGTTTAATAGGGTTGATTACACTGACAGAGGTTCTTTATTATGTTCAGTCCAATCGCAGCAGCCCTTCTCACTGGCTCTGATTTGGTCCGCTGCGATTGGACCATGCCACAGCCAGGGAGAAGGAGACACCCACTGAGAAGCACTGGTATCTCTCCTCCCTGTACCAATGCTATATATTAGCATACAGGGCACAAAAAAACAAATGGGGGCACAGCAGGGCAGCAGAGGGGCGTTTGAAAAAAAAAAAGGTTTTAGCTGCATCAGTGGAGCGTACCCCTCTTGTAAAGGTACTTAGTTTAAAAAAATAAAAATGTGAGAAGTCCTTAAGTTTTTTTTCCTGCTTTTCTGATATACAGAGAGACAGTGACGCTACCCAAGAACCTCTCCTTGGGGAAACACCACAACTGAGTGATAAAGAAGAAGTGGAGGAGATTGATACTGATTTAGGAACAGAAGAAGATGAAGATATGGGACCACATCCGAAAACTCCAAGCACTGTCTATGCATCCCGACCGAGAATAGACTATACTAGAGTAAGGTTTTCACTAACAAAACTCCAGCCATTGGTGAACATTTCCTATGGATGATTTGGTCTTTTTCTGCTATTTCTGTTGTATGCTTTTATTCAGAGGTGCCTCCGTTTTCATACATTAACTATAGTTATGGCTTTATTTGCTACCTCCTTCCCAGTCTATTGATCTATGTCCTAGTTGATGGTGCCCTATGCATCAAGAGCAGATCACACTGTATAGCCTCTGCCATTAAAGAGATTGGACTGCCACTGAAGTGACAGGGTCTGAAATGATCAGTGCTCTGTCACAAAAAGAACTCCGCACAGCTCTCAAAGTTAATGTGGTGTTTGGCACTAAGACCCGAATGAAGGAAGCATCTTTCCTGCATTCAGACATTGACATGGAAACTCATGACCACCATTGACCCACAATTGTCATCTTGGGGAGAGGAGGATGCTGGGAGGACATGATCTGCATCCTCCCAGCATCCTTTATATGCAAATCACCGTACTAATGACTAGCAGCTATTAGATCACTATCATGTATGATCTGTATACAAATGGCTGAGATATATTGCACTGATATTTAATTATAAAAGAAAAAATATGGACATTTTATTTTTTCATAATTTAAACATCTGAAAAAATGGCTAAAGTGTAAATAAAAAAGTGTCAGGACATGTTCAAAATAACAAAGAGGCATTACTCACCTTCACTGATTCTCCGCCGCTGCCGTCCTGAAGCTGCTCCAGTCCCTGCTGCTCTGCACTTTCTACCCCAGAAGCAATAGAGTGGGTCTTTCCAAGCATTTCCACCATGTTGAGCAGGGACAGGATGTGTAGAGCAGCGGGAACCAGAGCAGTTTTGGAACAGAAGCGGTGGGGTATGAAGGTGAAGGTGGCCTGTTTTTTTCACATCTCCCTGGAACACCCCTTAAACTGGTTCCCTGAATTGTTGAAAGGTGGTGTGGTGAACAGCAGATCTTAGGAACAGTGGCTGTGGATGCACAGAAAGCTGCATACCCAGAGAAGCTATGTAGACACAAACTGTGCTTACTTTTCTGCTGTAAGCTGCCATATTCAGAATGTCTTTATTGGGAAAACGTATCACGTCAGGTGCTATTAAAGGGGTTTTCCAGGTGTTTAATATTGAAGACCTAAACTCAGGATAGGTCATCAATATCTGATCGTGGGGGTCCAACTCCTGGCACTCCTGATGATCAGCTGTTTGAAGAAACTGTGACGCTCATTGTTTCTAGACCATCATGTTAGGGTCCATTCACACGTCCGTTGTTTCTTTCCTGATCTGTTCCGTTTTTTGCGGACCAGATCTGGACCTATTCATTTTCAATGGGTCCTGAAAAAAATCGGACAGCTCAATGTCTGATTTTTTTTCAGGACCCATTGAAAATGAATGGGTCCAGATCTGGTCCAGATCTGTTCCGCAAAAAACGGAACAGATCAGGAAAGAAACAACGGACGTGTGAATGGACCCTTAATCATATGACCGAGGCGCAGCTCAGTCCCATTTAAGTGAATGGACCTGAGCTGCAATACCAAGCACAGCTGCTATGCAATGGTCGGCAGGGGTATTTAATACTGACGACCTATTCTGAGCATAGATCATCAATATTAAACAACCGGAAAACCCCTTTAAATGGAGCACAGAACATGTTGTGAACAGACCCTTTATTGATCGATATGTTAACCAGTTATTATTTTCATGTCACATTGGTACATAATACAAGGATAAATCGTCTGAAGAGTGGATTCTGTGGTGCAGATTATTTGCTTATTGTAGGTGACTATATGTTTTGCCGTTTGTATTTTAGAGTCAGAGTGTGCAGAGTTCACTCGCTGGATATCTCCCTATGAACCAGAGCACTGGTACCATCAACAAGAAGGTAACTACATACTGGAGAAAAAAATCTTATAGATGGTGTGTTACTCTTTTTATTTCTACTGATTTGCTTCTTGCCATAAGTTCTGAAGAATTAACAAATGTTGATTTTTGTGTGCATTGAATTTGACAATTTCCCTTTGTTTCCAGAGTTCAACCCACCGTGCCGATCCAAGCCCTAGACGTGCGACCAGGAGAAGGCAGGACTCTGTGGGCCGCACAGTGTCAGAGTCCTCCGAGGGCTGTTGTACTCTATCTGACATGGAAACGGCAGAGGAAATATCATTTGGATTTGAAAGCCTGGGCCGTAGCCCTCGCTCACGTTTAGACAGCGCTTATCGCTCCCAAAGGGAAAGTTTACTTGCTGGCACCCCAGATACTGACAGCGAGTACATTATGCCTGAGCTTAGCCAGGGAGGTATGTATATATCTAATCCACAGCCGTGGTAGATACCACCACTGGTGCCCAAACCTGCTAATGATCTAATGTGTATGAGGGTAGCCTCACAGTTCCCAATGTTGGGGGGGATTTCAACATGCTGATTCCTTGTTCCCTTTCTGCCAGAGGTGTCTGGAGGGGACAGACACTTCTGGCAGCATCTAAATTCCGCTCCTTCGATGTATGCATGCAAGCTTTCAAGAGACAACCGTGCATGCTTATGGGGGCAGCAGATGTTCAGAAGAAATAGCCTTCAGCTGATGATGATCTAATGCAGGGGTGCCCAACCTGTGGCTCTCCAGCTGTTGTAAAACTACAACTCCCACAATGCTGTGTACCAATAGCTGTAGGCTGTCCAGGCATCCCTGGAGGACCGCAGGCTGGGCATCCCTGACATGTGATCTAAGGCCAGTGCAAGTGCAATGAAAAAAATGGCTTTGAGCCACTGATCTAGAACATAACATTTTGCCAAAAGGCTCTAGTCTGGTTCAGGCTGTATGTTCTGTATGTAACCATGGGCATATAACTTTAACCACCCCCTTCTCTGACCAGACACATTTCAGTTTATTTTACCTCATGTGGCTTTGATCGCCATAACGTTATCAATGTTCAGTTATATGATATAATACATGGGGCTTCTTTTTTTATTTTAGTATTTTTTATACCTGGTGCGCAAATACAATATATTTTTTTTAGCATTCCCTTTCAGTTTCAGTTGTTTTGATATATAGCGGATATATAGTTTATGGTCACCGGGGCAGGGCTAGAATCTGCAATGTGGGCTAGTGGTGGTATTTTTTAAATTCTTATTTTATTTGTCTTTTTATAAGGTAATACACAATACTTTGAGGGCATTTTAACATTACATTTCATAGCTATAGTATCTGAGAACTACAGCATCTCCTGATATGCACTGCACAGCTGATCTGAGTCAGCAGCTGACCCAGTGATCAAATGATCGTCTGCCCAGTGATGACATGATCACTTAGGACAGAGCAGGAGGTGGTATTACTGCTTACTGATCTGTATACACAGTGCTTATTGGGCGCTATGTATACAGAGATGGGGAAGGCAAGGACAGTAAAAAATCATCTTCTCAAATGAAAGCGCTGATATTTATAGAATGGCAAGGGGCAATAATACCAACTTGGAAATGTTTTTAAATGTAACTAAAATTATGGATCTGCCTCTAACTATATAGGATAACATGGAGCATTTTTGTGCCCTATGCTGGATCAGGAATGTTGGCCCAAGGCCCTGTTCTCTTCTTGTCATGCAAACTCATTTGTCATATGTAGCCAATGCAGGAATAGGACCAAATTGACTTAACTGAGGTCAAAAGGGTGTTGAATGGGATTCGCGGGCATGTCTCTTTTTTTACTATAAAAGTAAGGCTACTTTCACACTAGCTTTAATATTTTCCGGTATTGAGATCCGTCATAGGCTCTCAATACCGGAAATAAATGCTTCCGTTTTGTCCCCTTTCATTGTCAATGGGGACAAAACATAACTGAACAGAATGGAATGCTCTAAAATGCTTTCCGTTCTCATAATGGAGAGCAAACCGCAGCATGCTGCGGTTTGCTTTCCATCCTGGGATGCGGAGCAAAACGTCATGACCCACAATGGGGACGGATCCATTTTCTCAGACACAATCTAACACAATAGAAAACGGATTCGTCCCCCTTTGACTTTCAGTGGAGTTCATGACGGATCCGTCTTGGCTGTGTTACAGATAATACAATCAGATCCGTTCATAACGGATGCAGACGGTTGTATCATAAGTAACAGAAGCAGTTTTGCTGAGACCTGCCGGATCCAGGAAAAACGCTAGTGAGAAAGTAGCCTAAGCAGGGCAAACTGAGCTTTACTGTACAGTAGGTGACAGAAAAAAATGTATAATATGCAGTACACATATAAAGGTTGTCAATTTCCACTGTATATGTCTACACAGTGGCATGTGTCAGAGGTATATGTTGGGGAACACTTACAAAGTATACCCCAATTGTGATGTGAACAGAGCATTACAAAATTATTGCAAAATAGCAAGTACCTTCATCCTGCATGTATACTGCTGCCTTAGAGTACTTGAATAAAGAGAAAACTATCTGCCTGTGAAGAATTTTCTGAGCATTTGCACTAATTGTTCTGTATAATAGAATAGAAATTCACACATTCATGCATACCTCTTCACATTCTTGCACAGATCTATCAGAGGATGGAACACTGAAGTCCCAAGGATCTAGATCGATAACCCCGTGCAAGACCAATGAAGAGGATGATGAGGAATATGAGTATATGAACAGGAAGAGGCATCTGTCAGAGAGGTTGGAGTACGAGTATATGGACATTCGAGGAGTAGGGGATGGAAACAAAGATGGCATAAGCTGTACACGGCAGGACAGTACAGATAATTATTACGAATATGAAAACAAGGAGGACTATGAGTATATGAATGAAAAGGGGAGATGCAGTCAGAGCCAAGAACTAGTTGATGAAGGCGAAGATGAAGGTACAGAGTACACCTACATGAACCGAAGTAGCAAAATCAGAAAGGACAGCAATTCGGATGACAAACAGGGCTACGAGGACATGAAGTTAATTACAAGCCAGCCAAAGTCCTTGAGCAAACCCACAGTGGTTCCACAAACATGCCACAGAGAGGCTTTACAAAGAGGTTACATTCAACCTCTGCGAGAACTGGAGGTAAAAGACTGTGCATTTGATAACCCGGACTACTGGCATAGCCGTCTGTTTGTTAAGAGTGACCTGCAACGGACATAAAAAAAATCCTAAAGTGCTGGGCAATGCACTCAAATAGAATACCATTGTGATACGTACCTTCTGCTTCTGAAGATGGGTACAGGAATATACTGTAGTCATTGAACCAAATGCTAATATCTGCAGTCGTGTACCATTAATGGCTACTGGAACAAAAGTGGATAGGGAAGATTTTTACATATGTCATGCTATACAGCAGTGGCTATTCCTAAGCGATTCCAGGAGCTTAAATAGTCACTAACTTTTCACACAATTTTGCATAACTCAATAGTACATGGAACCACAAGAAAAGTAATATTTTATCAGTTCAGTGAGAAAGGTCTAGTTTTCCTCCTCTTATCAGCTGTGTACCAGCTGCTACCCCCCTGCTAATTGCTTTTCATTTTCAAAAATTCCCTTTTCCTGTCCAGGACAGGATCATCTGTCATATTACACATGTCAATGTAAGTCTATGGAGAGGGGAGGGGGAGGAGTGTGGAGGAACTGAGGAGACACACAAAGAGGAGCAGGACTGCACAGCAACATAAGAAGCTTATAGCTCAGAAGAAGTGCTCCATTCTCCTGGGGCTGCTTCTGAGTGACTGTGAGACAGGAAGGAGATTTTCCTCTACTTTGTGTGTGTGCAGTGGATGGAGGCCAGCACGCACAACGAGATATTCAGCAAGCACAGAGTGTTATTCCTCATCTACTGAACTATTGGTTACTGCAAAGTTTGTTGAAAGCTCAGTGACGCTTTAAAGTCATGAAGGTTAGAACAAGAGTACTTAAAAATATCACCGCTATCTGCTAAGTAAAACGTATAAATGAGAAAAGTAGCATCTCATAATTGCACTCAATTGTACTCCTTTGCTCATGCCACTTCTTTCTAGGATTACAGATATTACATGTTCATGCTAATGATGAATGAAATATTGCCTCATATGAACAAATCAAACATTGGTCGAGCTGAATTATAGAATAGGTATAAACTGCAATATAAATCATTTTGACGCAAGTGACAAGGGATTCTGCATAAGAAATAGTAATGACATTGAAGTGTAGCAAAGAGCTGTGTTGTCGATGTCAGTCTTTGGTGTTCCTCAATTCGTGTCATGAGCCCCCACTTTAGGCCCTGCAGTAGGCATAACACAGTGTATAAGTTTTACCCACAGTGCAGCTTTGCGTATCTCCACTACATTCCCACTCACCTGGATATACCCTTGGGTAACCTTCATACTCATGATCTTTGAAGTACTTACTATTCTCAGTACTGGATTGTATGCAAATTTCCAAGTGGGTACCTCTAATAGCCAAAAAAAACTATTCATTATAATACTGCACTGCCATATTACATATACAGGTGAAACTCGAAAATTTAGAATATTGTGCAAATTTCCATTTATTTCAGTAATGCAAATTAAAAGGAATTGCATTAATGCAGCTTAAAATTAGAATTTTGTGAAAAGGTTCAATATTCTAGGCTCAAAGTGTCACACTCTAGTCAGCTAATTCATCCATACCCCCCGAGCAAAGGGGACCTCAAAATTGTGACTTTGGGGCTTCATAAGCTGTAAGCCATAATCATCCAAATTATACCAAATAAAGGCTTGAAATATCTCGCTTTGCATGTAATGAGTCTATCTCATATGTTAGTTTCACCTTTTAAGTTGCATTACTGAAATAAATGAACTTTGCACAATATTCAAATTTTTCGAGTTTCACCTGTAGATGGAGATGGTCTAATTACAGAGAACCAGCCAATGCTGAATATTTAGAAAATTTTCAGTGTAACTGTCATATGCTGTCAGAAATAAAACAATTATTTTCACAGACCACCTCTAATATACCATATGTAGATTAAAGGACATCTGTCAGCAGATTTATACCTATAAAACTTACTGACCTGTTACATGTGCGCTTGGCAGCTGAAGACATCTGTGTTGGTCCCATGTTCATATGTGCTCGCATTGCTGAGAAACATGATGGTTTATTATATGCAAATGATCCTCTAGGAGCAACGGGGGCGTTGCCATTACACCTAGAGGCTCTGGTCTCTCTGCAACTGCCGCACCCTCTGTACTTTGATTGACAGGACCAGGCATTACGATGTTATCACTGCCTGGTCCTGTCAATTAAAGTGGAGAGGACGTGGCAGTTTAAGAGAGAGCTGAGCCTCTAGGTGTAATGGTAACGCCCCCGTTGCTCCTAGAGGCTCATTTGTATATATTAAAACTTCATTTTTCTCAGCAATGCGGGCACATATGAACATGAGACCAACACCGATGCCTTCAGCTGCCAAGTGCACATGTAACAGATCAGCCAGTTTCGTAGATACAAATCTGCTGACAGATGCCCTTTAAATTAAAATGACCCTGGACTAAAGATGGCCGGTCCTTTAAAGACATATTCCTAGAACTGAAACCACATCTTGTGGTGTCCACTATTCATATTGTACAGAAGAGATACCACACCTGGAGCATGCTCCAAACTGCTGCACAATGCACATGGATGGGTATGACCAAATCTCCATCCACTACCATTGCTTCCCTAGCCTTCCATAGAACAACATTGACAGCGACAGTTTGTCCACTGAAGACTCATTTTGCCTTCCATGCAGAATGGTTACATTACATATGGAGTTATAGTAAGGGGTTCACACACCGGCGGCACAATGCAGATTTTTTTTTCTGTCGTTTTGTTATATGTGACTTCAGCGCTTATTAATAATGTCTTTCACCATTTTGTTTCACTGACACTGTCATTTGGACAGAATAACACAGGTTTTAGGACATAGATATTCCCAGAAGCTCATTTGTCTTTTGTCCTTGATGTAAATAAGTTTCCTACATATCAATTAAAGCTCCCTATGCCCACTCCTTCCTTGGCACGTGCCAATCATCAGAACTACTGCAATCGTTTGGATGCATCTCAGTGTGCGGGAGGGAAACCTACAAAGAGCAGACTGGGGGTCCTGACATGAACTTCTGGCTGTGGCTAGCACTGATCATATGCTACAGCACAAGCCGTGTTTCTGACTTTAGCCATTGCTGGAGCTGTATTCGTTCGATGACAATGTGGATTTTCCACTGAGATGGATTTGGAGTATGAAGTGTAAACCTACTGATAACATTGTCTTTTGTGTTTTTTCTTTTTACAAGAAAAGTATGTACTGTATTTGAACACGCAGAATAAACTGAATGGTGCCATCTCCTCCATGGCATTGACTAAGGCCTCGTTCACACTTCAGTGTTTGGTCAGTGATTTACATCAGTTATTGTGAGCCAAAACCAGGTGCGGGTCAAAGCCACAGACAGGTGCAGGTCTTTCCCTTATACCTTATCTTTGTATAAGCTTCGCCTCTGGTTTTGGCTCACAAATGACTGACCAAACACTGAAGGGTGAACAAGGCCTAAGGCTGGCCGCACACATGAGATAGCTGTCAGGTTTTGTCATCTGACAGCTATTGCTTTTGACCTCCCCTTACACACACAAAATGTGCATGTGTAAGCAATAGTAGAAGCGAGTAAGCTGCTGCCAGACACCTTAAGAGAACTGCTGATCTCCGTTGCAAATGAGAGGATCGGGCATGTTGAAATCCAGTTGGTTTTGGGAGGAGAAGCAGGAGGTCCTGCCAAAATCAGCATCTTCAGCTCACATTAAAGAGGTTGTCCCATGATGAAAGAAAATCAGACATCCTATAGTAAATGACAATCTCTTTCTAAGAAAGCTAGAACCAGCCCTGTACCTCACATGGATCCAGAGATCTCCCTATTCGTTGCTCCAATTACCAATTACTTATTTCAATCTGACAGTTCTGGGGGGGCGGCGTGCACTTTCTCAGGTGGCATGTCCTTTCTGCCGCAGCTGGTGGCAGTTGAAGGGTGGAATTGAGCATGTATGTCAACCTCAGTGAGCTGGGTGGAGAATTTAAATAACGGGCAAACAGCAGGTGGCGCTATACAGATAGATTTCAGTGAATAAGGCCTCATTCACACATACGTGGACCACGGTCCGTGAAAACCCAGCCTGCAGTCCTGCTAAGTGCACGAGCGCATGGCGTGGTTCCTATGACACAGTGCGCTTCGTGCCGCCACCACTGTACAGTAATACGCTCGTATGATCTATACGAGTATATTACTGTACAGCGGCGGCACAAAGTGCACGGCATCAAAGCAACCAATGACGCCGTGCACTCGGCAGGATGGGTTTTCACGGACCGGGGTCCACGTATGTGTGAATGAGGCCTAACTCAGTGGCTATACAAAAATTTTAATTACATGCAATTACAAAAGTATTCAGATCCAGGTGCTGGTTTGAAAACTGTTGAATATTTTTCAAGGGACAACCCCTTTAATGAATGTGTCCGGCCAGCTTAAGTGTGTAATAATGTAATGGTGGATACTGTATGCTGCATAAACATCTTTATAAGGATCCTGTCATTTACACACAATGGCCACCGTCACGAAAACAGTCCATTTCTTAGTGCTATACTGTATATTTTAAACTGCGTTCTTGTGGCCATGACAGGTTTGCTCCATAAAATGTTGTGTTTAGTTGTGGCATCTGCTAACGTTTGCACCTTTCTGTGGATACAGTCAGTTGGTTTTGTACATTTGTATGAACATTGTTATCCAGAGTCTATTTTTGTACATTATTTTTGTACCACTGAAACAGTAATGAGAATTGTAACTTTTACATTTGGTGCATACTCCAAGGGTCTCAAAGAGCCGTCAGACTAAAGGGACCTTGTTGTCCTTTGTAACCAGAGGTCAGTTTTAGTTTTTTTCTAAATTGCACTGGAAATTGAAACATGAAGACTGCTTGCTTTGGGTTACAGGCCGCTTTGTTCCTGATGGATTATAAAGGGAAATGTACAGCAGGGATCACACGTGTAACTAGTCTCATCTGCTCACCTCTGAGTCATTTAATGTATAAAGGAAATGTATCAAATAAAATGTCTTTTTATACAGAAGACGGCTGTCAGAGTGTTTTTGACCAATATACCAGTAATATAGATTGGGTATAGATCCTTCCATACATACATTGGGCTTCACGTGTTTCAGATCAAGGTTTCCTGGGTATACATGTTTCAAATCCACTATAAAAATGAATAACTAATAGCTACACTTTAGGCTTTTTTCACACTGGCGTTTTGGCTTTCCATTTGTGAGATCCGTTCAGGGCTCTCACAAGCGCTCCAAAAGGGATCAGTTTGCATGCTAATGAATTCTGAATGGAGAAGGATCCGCTCGGAATGCTTCAGTTTGCATCAGTTCAGTCTCCATTCTGTTTGCAGCGTTTTGGTGTCCGTCTGACGAAACTGAGTCAAACGGATTCGTTCTGACACACAATGTAAGTCAATGGGGACGGATCCGTTTTCTCTGACACAATCTGGCACAATAGAAAACTGATCCGTCCTCCATTGACTTTCAATGGTGTTCAAGACGGATCCGTCTTGCCTATGTTAAAGATAATACAAACGGATCCGTTCTGAGCGGATGCAGACGGTTGTATTATCTGGTGCGGATCTGTCTATGCAAATGCATGACGGATCCGAACCAAACGCGAGTGTGAAAGTAGCCTTACATAAACTTTTGATATATCATAGCGACATATTAAAGCTCTCTCCAAGCACTGAGATCGCTAAAAGAAGGAGTTAAAGGGGTTGTCTCACTTCAGCAAGTGCAATTTGTCAAGTAGATAAAGTTAATATAAGACACTTATTAATGTATTGTTATAATCCATATTGCTTCCTTTCCCAGCTGGATTCATTTTTCTATCACATTATACACTGCTCGTTTCCATGGTTACGACCACCCTGCAATCCAGCAGCAGAGGGCGTGCTTGCACACTACAGAAAAAGCATCAGCCTATGTGAAACAGCAGGTACTTGGTGGCTTAGTGCTCGGCTTACTCTGAAGTCGTCGCTATCTTTAAAAACCCAACATCCACTGTACATGTATAGTGGATGTCGGGAAAGGGTTAAAGGCAAACCATCACCATGAAATTCACTGTTAAAACAGAAACAATACCTTGTAGGGCTAGCTCAGCTTAATGCAATAATATATTCCACTTAGCAATCCATTGCTTACTTCTGGAGAAGTACTTTTGATTCATATGCAAATTAGCTGTTAAGTGCACCGAGAGCACACCCAAGCCACCCTGTGACCCTTGCTCCTCCAGCTTCCAATGCCTTCCTGTCACGCTTATAGGGGGAACACAGAATCAGGCCTGAAAACTACGGAAGGAAAATGGACAATAGGGTTGGGCGATATCAAAAATATTCAGACGATAACGATGTTAAGAAATTTATCGCGATAACAATATATATCGCGATAAATACCCGTTTAAAAGAAAAAAACACAAGGAGACATTATACTGTGTGTGGGGAGCAAGAAGGAGACATTATACTGTATGGGGCAGCCACAAGGAGAGGTTATACTGTATGGGATGTCTCTCCTCCGGTCCATAACCCTTCCAGTGAACAAGATACTGAAGAGATCTACAGAGAACTCAAGAGTCAATTATCTTGGCGATCTGAAATTCCAAATTACCGTCCACCATGACAGGAGCGGGTGGCAAGGAAGACGGCTCCAAAGGTTCAACTTATCTCTTCAACAAAGATTAATTTAACACATTATGAATTTTCAGGGACTGAGGGAGTTCAAGATAAAAAGCTACAGGATTAATAATGGCAGTGATCTTATATGGACCAATAAATCTTGGACCCAACTTCCAAGAAGGTACCTTCAACTCAATGTTTTTTGTGGACAGCCACACAGAGTCACCCACTCTTAGGTCCGGACCGTTCATACATTTCCTTTTACTCACACGTTTATACTTGTTGCCCATATTCATCAAGTTATCTTGTATTTTCCGCCATATAGATGACAATGATGACGAAAAACGTTCCTTCTCAGGGATACCAGAAGTATCTGAACCAGAAAATGTGCCAAACTGCGGGTGAAACCCATATGCCCCAAAAAACAGCAACTTCCCAGTGGATTTCTGTCTACGATTATTTAAGGCAAACTCTGCCAAAGACAAAAACGAAGACCACTCCTCCTCGTTCTCAGAGACAAAACATCTCAAGTAAGTCTCCAGACTCTGATTAGTGCAGTTCGTCTGTCCGTTCGACTGAAGATGAAAAGCTGAAGAAAAGGACAGTTGTACCCCCAGTCGAGTACAGAACGCTTTCCAGAATCTGGAAACAAACTGAGTCCCACGATCCGAGGCCACGTCAGAGGGAATGCCATGGAGTTTCACAATGCTATAAAGTGCACCATTTTACTAAAGCGATCAACCACCACCAGAATAACTGTCTTTCCTGAAGAATTAGGTAGATCAGTGATAAAATCCATGGATAAGTGAATCCATGGTCTGGACGGGATGGGCAGCAGAAGTAGAGATCCGGAAGGCCGAGTATGTGTCACTTTAGCACGTGCACAGGTACTACAGGTTGACACATAGTCCTTAATACACTTACACAACCCCGGCCTCCAGAATCTACTAGAGATAAGGCCAGCAGTGGATCTGCTCTCCGGGTGTCCCATAAGAACCGTACAGTGATGTTCCTCAAACACCTTGTGACGCAATTCCGATTGGCAGTTTCCCAGAGGGACAAGAATCTGGTGCATCTCCCTGGGTCTCTAACACCTTCACTTCTAGGTCAGGGTAAAGAGCGGATATCATCACCTCTTCTGACAGTATAGGACTCGGATTTTCTAAATCACCACCTCCAGGAAAACTATGTGACAACGCATCTGCCTTGATGTTCTTAAAAGGTAACTGTCATTTTTTCATCAAAAAAATCTATTTGAGCATATGTTACTGCTGCTGCAGCATTATGCATAAAGCAATCTTTAGTTTCTTCACATACCACTGTTTTCCTTGAGTTTTTCCCTTAGTTACGGCTGTTTAAACATTTACAATATGAGGATCTACTCAAGATGGCTCCTCTGCCAGTTCTCTGAGGCCAAAACTGCTTTCCCTAACTTCCCATACACACTTGCTGTAGCCAGAAGCTCCTTGCTAGCCAATCAGATTAGATTACTGAGAGACACGCCTCCTCACTCTAAAGCCTAATACAGGCATGCAGTGTGAAGGACCGCCCCTCCGTCTTCCTGTCTTCTTAGCCAGAAACAGACAAGCCATAGCAACTGTCTTTTAAGGGAGCAGTGAAAAGTGACAGGGGACATTAATAAAATCTGGTATTATAAGGTAATTACAGATCTTTTGACAATCATTTACAGACTAATTCAGGTATACATGCCTAGATCTAATAAACTAGCAAATAAAAAAAAAATAATATGACAGTTATACCTTAACCCCAGGATGATAGGTGACAGTGAAATTGAATCTGGTGAAAAACAAAGACCATCTGGCCTGCCTCGGGTATAGTCGTTTAGCCGACTCCAGGTAAGCCAGATTTTTGTGACCTGTGAACACCCTGATCTGATGAATTGCCCCTTCCAATCAATGACGCCACTCCTCAAAAGCCAACTTAATGGCCAGTAACTCTCTGTTCTCCACATCATAATTTCTCTCTGCGGTAGAGAGTTTTTTTTAGAGAAAAAGGCACATGGACGCCATTTACCAGGTGACGGGCCCTGCAATAAAATTGCTCCTACCCCCACCTCGGAAGCGTCCACTTCCACAATGAAAGATTGTGATACATCCGGCTGCATAAATATAGGGGCGGAAGCGAAGCACTCCTTAATCGCAGAAAAGGCTTGCAACGCCGAATCAGACCACACTGAAACATCTGTCCCTTTCTTAGGTTAAGGGTTTTACTATTGTCGAATAGTTCTGAATACATTTTCGGTAATAGTTGGTGAACCCCAAAAACCGCATAAGAGCCTTCAGATTTTCGCATCGATCCCAGTCCAATACAGCACGGACTTTCTCTGGATCCATTCGAAAACCTGAAGATAACAGCAGGTAGCCCAAAAACTGCACTTCGTGTACAGCAAAAACACACTTCTCTAATTTTGCGTACAATTTATTATCTCTTAGGATCTGTAACACCTGTCTAAGATGATCCTGATGTATCTCCACGTCTGGAGAATAAATTAGTTGTGTCATCCAAATACATGACTACAAACCTTCCCATAAGGTGATGAAAAATGTCATTCACAAAATGCTGGAAAACCGCAGGAGCATTGGTCAACCCAAAAGGCATGACCAGGTTCTCAAAGTGCCCCTCATCAGTATTAAAAGCCATCTTCCATTCATCCCCTTTCTTGATCCTAACCAGATTATATGCCCCCCTTAAGTCCAACTTGGAGAACACCTTGGCACCAACAATCTGGTTAAACAAATCGGGAATCAAAGGAAGAGGGTAAGGATCACGGACAGTAATCCGATTGAGTTCACGGAAATCCAGACATGGCCGAAGACCTCCGTTCTTATTTTTAACAAAAAATAACCCTGCTGCCACCGGAGATTTGAAAGGTCTTATGTGTCCTTTAGCTAAACTCTCAGCAATATACTCTCTCATGGCCAGTCTTTCAGGTCCAGAAAGGTTATGCAATCTAGATTTTGCCAACTTTGCTCCGGGAATAAGGTTGATAGGACAATCATATTCCCGTTCGAGGGTAAATCCTGGCATCCACTCTCAGAAAATACATCGGCAAAATCAGATATAAAAGAGGGTATTGTCTTAGTAGTGTAAGAAGGTACCTGGAATCATCCTGGATGGAAGGTATGTGTCACCGAGGTTCCTGGCCTCGGTGAAGTAAGAGCCGGCATTTTATGTGTCAGCAGCAGCTATTGCTAATTGACACTTTGAGATTTAGCATGGCTGTCATAGCTGATCCGGGACGGCTCTTACTGGGAGTAGTCAAAGTGCTGGGTGGGTGACTACTCCCCCATGTTCCAGGCCGGGTTTTGCCAGGCATAAAAACCAGCCAGCACTGCCAGGTGTGAATTTACCTCCCTCTGACAGTGGAGCTCAGGAGTCTGTGCGCTGTGAACTGAGGGCTGTGCTGGGATTTGAGGTTTGAGCCGGACTGGAGGACTCAGGCCCCTCTAAAGGCAAACAGGCCGCTTATGGAATTGATGAGGCTGAACTGCTAATAGGGTGTGAATTAACACCCAGGAGAAAAGGTGACTTTTATTGTTTATGGACTTTCCTTGTGTGTGGACAAACACCAAGCCACCTGCGTTTTGTGATACACCTTATCTGCATTTTGTTATACACCAATGTGTGAATAAACACCGCTGTTTAATTCATGAACTGTGTATTTTGCCTCTATACTGCATCCGCTAGTCCCAGGGCCGGATTAAGAGCATCATGGGCCTGGTGCAGAAGATTTTAATGGGCCTTTTTATAGAAAATGAAAACGCAACGCAGAGCAACTTTTTATAGCACAAATAAAGTGTGAATTTACGCAAAATTACACATGTGAAAATACGCATGCATAAAGTTTGAAGTGTGAACGGGTCTGCGTAATCCCATTCAAGTCTATTGGACTAAAGTTCATGAGTAATTTTGAAGCAGATTTACGCACGGGTTTGCGTGTGAAAAATCTGCTGTGTGAACTTATCCTAAGTGTACATCTCTGGCCACAGTTTAAATATACAGCCATCTATAAAGATGGCTGTATTATGTATAGCCACCCCCCAAGGAGTTAACTAGTGCTGCTGGATATGTCATTCAGGAGCATGAAAAAGCTATTCACGTCTAGCTTTTCCATGCTCCTGAATGGCATATGTGTTTATAAAAGCTAATCTATGATAAGCAGATATGCCATTGAGGAGCTTGGAAAAGATAGGTAGGCAAGAAATAGTCACCTAGCTTTTCCATGCTCCTGAATGGCATATCTGCTTATATGCATACATGTTTATAATAGCCAAGTTATTATATGCAGATCTGCCATTCAGGAGCATGGAAAAGCTAGGTGACTATTTCTCACCTTACCTTTCCATGCTATGCTCCTGAATGGCAAATCTGCCTATAGGCATATCTGTTTATAATAGCTGATCTATTATAAGCAGATATACCACTCAGGAGCATTGAAGAGCTAGGTGACTATTTCTCACTTAGCTTTTCCATGCTCCTGAATGGCATATCTGTTTATAATAGATCAGGCTCAGCTATTATAAAGATATATATGCCTATAAGCAGATATGCAATTCAGGAGCATGGAAAAGCTAGGTAAAAAAAATCATCACCCAGCTTTTCCATGCTCCTGAATGACATGTATAATCATCTGACAGTCAGCACGGTTCGGTCCTACTAAAGGTTTGCGGGGCGGCCGCCAGGCAACCTCAGCGAGGCGGCCTATGCGGACAGGGCCGGACTGGGGATAAAAACCAGCCCTGGAAAAAGTTGCACACCAGCCCCACAGCATTGTGTCCTTATTTACTTGTTTATAAAAGGCGAAAGCATTCATTTTAAAACACGAATATGAATTTTGCCCCACAATAGCTCTTTTGTAGAACCCCCATGGGGGGGGGGGGGGAGCATGTAGCAGAGCTGTGTGTAGCATGTAGCAGAGCTGTGTGTAGCATGTAGCAGAGCTAGTATAGCATGTAGCAGAGCTGTGTGTGTACAGGGTGCATGCAGCAGTGTAGCAGAGCAGGAAGCCTGGTAGGGACTCAGTGACACTATTCTTTTAACTAATAAACTCTCAGACAATTATCTGAGTCCCTGCAATAACTATAGCCACTACATCACAGTCTGCTCCACGGCATTCACTGCAGCAGAGCTGTGTTTGCCAGGAGCCAGTCCCTCCTGACCTTCGGTTCACTTGAGAGCCGACTCAGGCTACTTTTACACCTGCGTTCGGAGCTCCGCTCGTGAGCTCCGTTTGAAGGGGCTCACGAGCGGTCCTGAACGCAGCTGTCCAGCCCTAATGCATTCTCAGTGGAGGCGGATCCGCTGAGAATGCATCAGTCTGCCAGCGCTCAGCCTCCGCTCCGCTCAGTGAGCGGACACCTGAACGCTGCTTGCAGCGTTCGGGTGTCTGCCTGGCCGTGCGGAGGCGAGCGGATCTGTCCAGACTTACAATGTAAGTCAATGGGGGCGGATCCGCTTGAAGATGACACCATATGGCTCAATCTTCAAGCGGATCTGTCCCCCATTGACTTTTAATGTAAAGTCTGAACAGATCTGCTCAGGCTACTTTTAGACTTAGAAATTTTTCTAAGTTATAATGCAGACGGATCCGTTCTGAACGGATGCAAACGTCTGCATTATAGGAGCGGATCCGTCTGATGAAACATCAGACGGATCCGCTCTGAACGCTAGTGTGAAAGTAGCCTCAGCAAGTGAACCGAAGATCTGATTCATGAAAAAGATCCGAACTTCCCATCTCTAAGAGCAGTGACGCAGCCGCGGTGACAGAGTGGGAAGGGGGGGGCGTGGTGTAGTGACAGCGTGGGGAAGAAGAAATTACAGAGCTGGAGGGGTGGAGCAATGAAAGGTTCTGGGGGAGGAGCAGTGACAGAGCCGTTACAGAGCCAGGGGCATTGATAGAACTTTCACCTCTGCCAGCACCCCTCAGAGGACCCCCTTTCTGCATGTGTTGTCAAACTGGGAAGGTGAGGGGGGTCCTTTCCATGCCACATCAGCAGCTAGTTTGCCTAAACCACCTAGAGGTACGGGTAGTAATGTGCTAAGATTAGCAAGAGTGTGCACTAAACTAATTGCTGTGATCACATTAAGGCCTCGTTCACACCAGGCAGTGCGTTCCGGCCTGATTCTGTCCAGAATGCCCTGCACCGCATTGCGGCCGGCTAACTATATTGTGAGGCAGGAGGGGGCGTAGTGGTCTGTTGAAGTGATTGGCACCATAACCATGCCCAACGGCTGCAATGCGATTGGCTGCACAGGATCGCAAGGCACATTATGTCTGCGGTCCAGTCAAAACAAAATGCTGCAAGCAGCCTTGTGATCGGACCTCAGGCATAATTGTGCCTTGCGATCCCGTGCATCCGATCGCCTGCGCCTGTGGCTACGGTGCCATTCACTTCAATGGATTGTCACGCCCCCTCCTGCCCCACAACATAGTGAGCCGGCCGCGATGTAGGCATTCTGGACAGAATCATCTGGTGTGAACGAGGCCTAAACTTAGTCATTTCACACCACAAAGGCTGGAACGCAAGCCAGCCACCCATCCCTGCATAAGAAAGCGTGGCGGTGCATTGAAATAAGGTTTTGATTTAAAATTATTTTTTGTATCAGGACAAGTAGGTTGTCATGAGGAACAAGTAGATCGAGCCCCCGCTTTAGTCCTTCGACAAGTAGTTTTTTTTAAAATTTCCACACCCCTGCACTGTTATGGGGGATCTGCGGATGGCACTGTTATGAAGGATCTGCGGATGGCACTGTTATACAGGATCTGTGGATGGCACTGTTATGAAGGATCTGTGGTTGGCACTGTTATGGGGGATCTGTAGATCATGCTGTTATGGAGGGGATCTATGGATGACACTGTTATGGGGATCTGTGGATGGCACTGTTATGGGGATCTGTGGATGGCACTGTTATGGGGATCTGTGGATGACACTGTTATGGGGATCTGTGGATGACACTGTTATGGGGATCTGTGGATGACACTGTTATGGGGATCTGTGGATGACACTGTTATGGTGATCTGTGGATGACACTGTTATGGGGATCTGTGGATGACACTGTTATGGGGATCTGTGGATGACACTGTTATGGGGATCTGTGGATGGCACTGTTATGGGGATCTGTGGATGGCACTGTTATGGGGATCTGTGGATGGCACTGTTATGGGGATCTGTGGATGGCACTGTTATGGGGATCTGTGGATGGCACTGTTATGGGGATCTGTGGATGGCACTGTTATGGGGATCTGTGGATGGCACTGTTATGGGGGACCTATGGATGATGCACTGTTATAGGGGATGTGTGCTATGACTGTACTCTGTACTCAGCCTCCGAGTCCTACCTGATACACAGCCCTGAACAGCCGGATGACAGCTCTGCACAAGCAGCAGCTAGCAGGCTGAAGGACCTTCCGTGATGTCATGATCATGTGATCAGTCACATGTGTGGGAGGAGTCAGGCTCCGGGCAATGTCCGTGCTGGAGCCTGCTGTTGGGGGCGGGGCCGGGGGATGGGCTCCTCTCTCTGTCAGTCCCTCTGTGTAATACTGCACCAGTCAAGGAGCCTCCTCGCTGTCGGCACGGCCGGCCGTGCAGCAGTCAAGGCTACCGGCCTAACGGGCCGTGCCAGTCCGGCCCTGTATGCGGGCTGCTGGGCCTATTTTCATGCAGGGGCCTGGAGCTGCAGCTCCATCCGCCCCTACGTTAATCCGGCCCTGGCTAGTCCTAACTACCAGAGCGAATCCCCACAATTGGTGGAGGATACGGGCAAGCGCAGTGAGGCTGTCGTGAACGCCGATATATTTTTGGGTTTGCATTTTTGGGCACAGTTGTATGTCATACATCAAATCAGCTGTATTTCAACCTGTGCCCCACGACAAAATGGAGGCTGTTGTGAAGGCCCTCATGGAGGCTAATTTGCAGCAGCGAGAGACCAACCTGCACAAACGGGAGGCTAATAAGTAGCAGCAAGAGACCAACCAGTTGCTGCTACAAAACGTGATGGCTTTGCAGACAGCAGGAGCAACCCCAAGCATCCATGATGCCTGGAAAGCAGTTCATGCAGCAATCCCTAAGATGACACTTGCAGACGACATCGAAACCTACCTGGCGATGTACGAGAAAGTGGCAACCAGGGAAAAGCTGCCCCGAGACCAGTGGGCTGAGTTTGTCGCTCCTTTCCTGGCATCAGAGTCCCAGCGGGTGTATTTCGACTTGCCAGACAATCAAACGGCCAACTACCCGAAGATAAAGGGTGATTGTCACAGTCCCTCAGGTGACTGATGTCAGGAAATCAAGAAGATTGGCTGAGCATGGTGGGATCTAACAGCCTCCTTGATTTCTCTTGATTCAGTGTTTATAGGGTTAATGACCACTTCCCTTTTCTTAGCTGTTGCTCAGTGGTCATCACTTCTACCCTTTATAGTCTCACCCCACCCTTCTGACTATGTGGTTAATAGCTTCATTTGGGTTTGGCTGAGCTGGTGTGAGATCCTCTCTGGTGTTCCTGTTCTTCCATCTCTACAGAAGTTAAGTGTCGCATTTGTATTTGTTATATTCCCTGTTGTTGTATCTGGGCCTGAGACAGAGACTTCCATTCATCCATCTGGGGAGGAATGGGTTGTCTCTGGTCCTATACTTATTCCAGGGACTTATAGGGAAATCAGGGCCTAGGTCTATTTATATTGATAGGTAGTCAGGGCCCGGATTAGGGTTGTCTAGGAAGTGACCTGTTTCTTCCCTAGTTTCCAGGCCCAGTTACTGTTCCCCTTCCCTCCTGTGTTCAGTGTGGAGTTTCCCCCCCCCACACGTGACATTATCAACCGCCACAAAAACCGCCATTTCGTTCAGGTCAGTGCAGCTATGGATCCTATGTCTGTACTGGTCGAACAGCTGCAGGGACTGTCTTTGGAGGTAGCTGACCTCCTGGGTACCAGGCCTGCCCTGAACCTAAGGTTGCCCTCCCGGACAGATTTTCTGGGGGTAGTGACAATTTCATTTGGTTCAGGGAATTGTGTAAATTCTACTTTAATTCCAGCAGAATCTATTTACATAAATAATGGGGTATACAAAGTATATATCAAGTTCCAGCAGAAAAGTAACCGCTAAAAACACAATTTTAATGATATGCCTTTAAAGGGCTTCTGTCACCCCACTAAACAGTTTTTTTTTTTTGGTTACTTTTAATCCCTATACTGCAATTTATGCATACATACTGTAATTAATAATTTTGGTTCAGCAGATTATGTTAAAAACGTACTTTTAAAATATGCAAATTACCTTGCTACCAGCAAGTTGGGCGGCTACTTGCTGGTAGCAGCCGCATCCTCCTATCCTAAAGACGCCCCCTCCGCATGTTGATTGACAGGGCCAGCGGACGGGATCTTTCTCTGCTGGACCTGTCTGCATTCAAAATCTGGCGCCTGCGCCGTACCTGTCTTCAGTCGGCGCAGGCGCACTGAGAGGCGGACGCTCGCTCGGCCGCTCCACCCTCAATACGCCTGCGCCGATGACGTCACATCTACACCCGGCGCAGGCGCATTGAGGAGGGAGCGCCGAGCGAGCGTCCCCCTTCTCAATGCGCCTGCGCCGGGTGTAGATGTGGTGGCTATGATCTAAGTGCTGTAGTCCAGATCCGGGAGGCCAGAAAGAGGTGTATTCCCCGTTCTGTTGGACAGAATAATCATATGCCCTAATCAATGGAATTTCCAACACATGTATACTCAATTCAAAATAGTGTATTGCACACTTACAGTTGCAGGATAGGATACACCCTTGTTTGAGGAGAAAGTTGTTTCCCCCGCCCTATAGGACAAAATGATCATGTGCCCAAATCAGTAAAAGACTCCCAGCATAGATAAAACTTAAAGTCAATATGGCATACTGCGCACTTACAATTAGAAGATACAGTATGCCCCAGTTAGATATGGTGGATCAAATGACGTTCCGGCCGTCCTGCCATGAAAGGGTCCCAATGAACCCACGCTATAATTAAGAGACAAGGATAACATAAGTGCTTACTAGAAACTCCTATATCCCTCTAATCAGGGGTTGTAGCAAGTGCAACTTACGTTCTGCAGGCCTCCCTCCGTTTTGGACTCCCCCTGGTAGGCGATCTGCTAGCCCACTGCAGGTGCATTTAAACCTCTAATAATTAGCGCCACTCACATCATTGGTTGATTGCACACGTTCCGGGCTGCCTCACTTCCGGATGTTGGAACGCAAATGCGTTCCAGAAGAAAGTTTCCGGTTTCCGGTGGCACCACACTACTGTTCCCGGGCTGCTTCTCTTCATGCTGTTGGAATGCACATGCGCTCCAGGGGACCGGAAGTGAGGATGTATCCCGGCTAATGATCCTAACATAGGAACCTGAGCCGGACCGAAAGTTGTGCTTTGGAACGCATGTGCGTTCCGGGGATCGGAACTGGGAGCACCTATATCCGGTTACAGGATCGGGGGATAGATGCATATCACCGCTTTCCCTGAGGGACCGGAGCTGATCTGTTGGAGCGCATGTGCGTTTCAACAGCAGGAAGAGAAGCAGCCCGGGAACAGTAGTGTGGTGCCACCGGAAACTTTCTTCTGGAACGCATTTGCGTTCCAACATCCGGAAGTGAGGCAGCCCGGAACGTGTGCAATCAACCAATGATGTGAGTGGCGCTAATTATTAGCTTGTCTTGTCTTCCTATGTCATCACTTCCTGTATGTCATGGAGAAATGCTGGATGTAGAGTGCTATCACATTTGTATTTTCCGTTTGTATATGTATGTCATCACTTCCTGTATCCTTGTCTTGGGCCAGCCCCTTTTACACCTTTGGCTAGTAAATAAAAGTGAACAGACTGAGCAAGGCGGAGCAGATGCTCAGAGCCTATGCAGTTGAGGGTGCTACTCCTGGGACTGCTGGTAAGAGCTCTGGTCATATGAAGGGAGTATTTTTTTGTTGTGGTAAGAAGGGACATTTTGTGAATATTTGTCCGTACATTCAGCGTCAAGGTGTAAACAAAAAAAACAAAACGCTTAATCCCCAAATTACTATTGGTGGTGTGGGTGGGGAGCAAGAAAACGTATTTTTGTCACTTACTGGTAGTACCTGACTTCTCCTGTCTGCTGAGGTGGCGCTAGAGTCCAAAACTGTGGAAATCAAGGTATTTATCGACAGTGGGGCTGGAGTCAACCTGATTGATGGACAGTTTGTTCATACTCATGGGTTAACTACTAGTGCACTAGAGAGAAGCATTTCTGTCTTTGCAATTGATTCTGTACCTCTTAACAAAAAATGCCTGTCGCAGGTGGTAAATGACATCCATTTAAGAGTGGGTGATTTCCATCAGGAATCTGTCTCGTGTTATGTGTTGGAGGGTCTGCCTGCTCCTATGGTTTTGGGCTTACCATGGTTAAGCAAACATAACCCTACCATCGACTAGCAAGTGAGACAGATTCTCAATTGAATTTTTTGCATGGACAACTGTCTTAATGCGTCTTTCTCTGTGGTCACCACTTAAACTGTACCTGTTACGAAGCCGCTGGTACCCGGCTGAGTACCCTTCGCACAGCTCCTTCCTGCACCTTGAAACCCTCCAGTATACGATAGCCCACCCAATAACTAGCCGAAACTTAGTTAAGAGTGAATCAGACGGATTTTATTAACAGTGCCTGCACCAGGCCTCATATACACCTGGACTCCACAGGGGTCCCAGGGACAGAACAATGGGACACAGCCATGGAGCCGCTGTGTCTGGGAGATAGGGATAAGATTAGTTTGACTCACCTTCTCTATCAGACTACAGGGTGCCCATACAAACAGGACACTTTTTACATGGTTACACACATTATCCTTTGACACAATATATATCCCCAGATAGCTCTGGGGATGGGGAACACTTGTGGAAAATAGCGCTTGGATAGGAGCTAGGGGACCAATGCAATCGTCGAGCGAAATACACCGGTGCGTGGCTTGTCTCCGATCCGAGGAGCAGTTCCATGGGCTTAATCGTGTTAGTCCGCCGGATTCGAATATGGCGCTGGAACTCGAGCTGTGCGTGGCCGACCAATCAGCTTAGTCCTGGAGAGCAGCATCTCAGGGATTGGACAGTTCAAAAGTAAACAACCGTAGCTCTCCTGCTGATTGGCTGGCACTCTTCTCCGGCGGACCAGCGGGTCAGGTGGAAACTTGTAGCCCGCCCAGGGCTCCATGAAACTGCGGCAAAACGTCCCTGGGTACTCGCGTCTCTCTCAGGAGGATATCTCCTCATACGTAGCACCAGTCTCGGCAGACCCGGCTCGACCCCAATCGGGTTGACTTGGGGGTGTCGGGGAAAGTAGGTACTCAGGGAGTAGACACCAATTCCGTCTGGCGGGACAGCCCATCAGCATTCCCGTTCTGTTTGCCTGGCCGATAGTGAATAGTAAAGTTATGAGGTTGCAGGGCCAGGCGCAAGAGAACTCCTGGAGTCCCTCTAGGAGTCGGTAGACCTTCCTCTGAAATGTAGCTGGGGCGTTCTTCATCCCGAATGGTATCACCTAACTGGTAAAGGCCAAATGGGGTGGGGAAGGCCGACTTCGGGATGGCCTCCGGCGCCAGTGGGATCTGCCAGTATCCCTTGCATAAATCTATCGTAGTCGGGTAGATTACTACCCCAATCTACTCGGGGCATAGGGTAGGCGTCAGTCACAGTCTTGTCGTTTAACTGACGATAGTCCACGCAGAAGCGTGTGGATCCGTCCTTCTTGGGCACCAAGACTACGGGGGAGGCCCAGGGACTTTTGGAGTCTTCAATTACTCCTAGGTCCAGCATATCCTGGATCTCGGCTCGCATCCCTTCCCTGACTGCTTAAGGGATGTGATAGGCTGGCTGATGCACGGGCGTCTGACCGGGGGTTTCTACGGGGTGAGTGGTTAGGTGAGTATAACCCGGTTTGGCGGAAAACATCTTCCGCTGTTTGTGAAGTAGTTGGCGGACTTGGGTCTGCTCCCCCCGGGTTCAACCCCTCTCCAAGCTGGACCCCCTCGACTGTCCCTTCTTGCTTCTGCACTTCTAAAAGGTCGGGCAGAGGAAGGTTTTCACTATCATAAGCGGCTGGGGCACAAACCTCTGTGACTTCCTCTGTCCGCTCCTCGTATGCCTTCAGCATGTTGACGTGGAAGGTCCGACGGACCCCCGCGTCAGAACATGCGGATACAACATAGGTGGTGTCATGGATCTGCTCCACCACCTGGTACGGTCCCTGCCAGGAGGCCTGTAGCTTGTCGCGCTTGGTCGGTTTAAGGACTAGTACCTTCTGGCCGACCCGAAAGCTACGGTCCCTGGCCCTCCTGTTGTACCATACCCTCTGGCGCTTCTGGGCCGTCTGGTAGTTCTCTTGGACCAACTGAGCCAGCTGCTGCAGACGGTCTCATAGTTCCAGAACGTATGGCAAAACAGGGGTCCCTTCGTCACTAGTTGCCCCCTCCCAATGCTCTCTGATGAGGTCTAGGGGTCCCCTTACCCGCCTCCCATACAACTCAAACGGCGAGAACCCAGTAGATTCCTGTGGCAATTCTCGATACGCAAAGAGTAGATGCGGCAGGAATCGCTCCCAATCTCTGTAAGCGGTGGCAAAGGTCCTGAGCATCTGCTTCAGGGTCCCATTGAACCGCTCACAGAGGCCGTTAGTCTGGAGGTGGTACGGAGAGCTCTGTAGCGGCCTAATTCCACAAATCCTCCAGCTGGTGGGTGAGGGCTGCTGTGAATTGGGTCCCCTGATTGGTAAGTATCTCTCGAGGGAACCCAACTCTGGATATTAGGCAGCGCTACTGCCTCGGGGTATCTCGTAGCGTAGTCCTCCACGGTGAGAATGAATCTGTTTCCTGATGGACTAGGCTTGGCCAGGGGTCCCACGATGTCCACAGCGATGCAGCCAAAGGGCTCGCTGACTATGGGCATCGTGCGGAGACTGGCCCGCAAGTGATCCCCTCTCTTCTCTGTCTGCTGGCAGGCATCGCACATTTTACAGCATTCTTTGACGTGCCAAAAGAAGCTTTGGGTCAGCCTATGTAACGTACGGCAGATCCCCATATGCCCTGCCAGGTGGATATCATGGCTGAACCGCAGCAGTTCGGGACGCTACTTTTGGGGCACAACTAATTGCCATTTGGGGGTCCGAGCTGCCTCCATGACCCTATATAATAGGCCTTGTTCCCACTCGAATCGGTCACCGTCTAGCCCTCCCTGGTCCTGGTCTGCTTGGGCACGGTACTTGGCCAGAGACAGGTCCTGCCTGGTCTCTTCCTGGAACTCAGCCGCTGTGTCCCAAGCTACTAGAGATACTGTCAGGGAGTTGTCATGTTCCTGACTCGTTGGGACAAAGAGGGTGTCAGGTATAGTCGGGGGAGGTTCAGGGTCAATGGGTCTTACCTGGGCCTCTCTGGAGTGAGGGTGCTTTTGCGCTTGCGCTTGCCGGGTTTGGGACTGGGTGGTAACGGGGCAGGCTGTTTCAGTGATGGCAGTGTAAACGCAGAGGTCAACTGACCCAAATCGTTCTCTATTGCAGGACCTTCGCTGGTAAGTTCTGCATTACTCTGACCTCTACGATGTGGGCATCAACACCCCAATCCAAGTGAACTTTGGCCGTGGGCAACCGGTAGATGGTGCCGCCCGCTACCCTGACCACCATCTTGCGCCCCATTCTCTCTGCTTGGGGTACTCAGTGGGGTTGGATCAGGGTGAGGGTGGCCCCAAAGTCCTTCCGCGGCTTGTCCATTCACTCGGACCACTTGTCGGTAATGCCACCTGTTGTCTGGGTTGCCGGATAGCACCGGATCTGCCTCGTGCAAGACTCCCCAGCTTTATTCTGCTGCCCAGGTATCAGTCTCCGGTCTAAGGGCTTATGTTTCCCAGTTCAGGCAGTGGGAATGCTCCCGAGGTTGGTTGTACCCCGGTCAGGACCATAAGGGTTTTTGTCCCGGATGCGGGCAGTACCACTGCCTGTGCCCCCGCTGATTACACTTGAAGCAGCGGGCTTGGGATCGCTGTACTGAGGAAGTTGCTGCTTGTGGGGTGGTGGAGCTCGGTCGCAGTGCCAGGGTCGGTGTTGGGGTTGCCAGTTTGGCTGGTTTTTACCCCCGTCTTGTGTCCTGGTGCTCATCCGCAAGACGGCTGGCTTCCTCCATGGTAAGGGGCTGTTTATCCCTTACCCAGTCTCTCACCTCGGGCACTGTGACCTCGTAAAACTGTTCCTGGAGTATGAGCTCCACCACATCCTCCAGGGTAGAGGCTCGAATGCCCTGTATCCAGCTCATCGCAGCCCTGTGTGTTCAGTAGTCCCATTCTGCATAAGAGTCTTTGGGCCCCTTTTTGAGAGCCCTAAACCTGCGTCGGTATGCTTTTGGTGTGATAGCATACCTGGCTAGAAGTTTTTCTTTGACCCGAGCGTAGCTGGTGCTGTCCTAGTCTGGTACTGCCTGGTACGCCTCTGCTGCCCACCCTCCAGGTCATCGAAAGCATTGAACGTGGCATAATTGATCTTCCTCTGACCTGAGGGCTCGCTGTTCTGTGTCGGGTTTGGTGACACCCGAATTCTGGTCTCCGCCATCTGCAGTTGGTGCTGCCTCTCCGCATTCCTTTCCTCCTGTACTTGATTTATCTGCAGGATCAGCTCAGTCCCAGGGTTCGGCCCGAAGAAGGCTAGCCGTCCCTTAACTTCTCTCTGGAATTCCGAGTCCTCGGATCCCCTGGACAAAGGAACGGCTGATCCCGTTGTTCTCCATGCGCTCTGCTATGATGACGGCCTTGGACTTGTTGCTCGCCATTCTCCCTCGAGCCTCCAGTAAGTCCTTCAGCATCGTTCTCTTAAGCAGCTGATCATTTTGCTCCATCCACCAGTCTCGTACTGGTTCCGGGGTTTTTCTGGCGCGAAGGAGTGAATCCCGCTGCTGCTAACCAATGTTACGAAGCGGCTGGTACTCCAGCTGAGTACCCTTCGTACAGCTTCTTCCTGCGCCTTGAAACCCTCCAGCATACGATAGCCCACACAATAACTAGCTGTAACTTAGTTAAGAGTGAATCAGACGGATTTTTATTAACATTGCCTGCACCAGGCCTTATATACACCTGGACCCCACAGGGTGTCCAGGGACAGAACAATGGGACACAGCCCTGGCGCCGCTGTGTCTGGGAGATAGGGATAAGATTAGTCTGACTCTCCTTCTCTCCCAGACTACAGGGTGCCCATACAAACAGGAAACTTTTTACAAGGTTACACACATTATCCTTTGACACAATATACACTTACCTAAAGAATTATTAGGAACACCTGTTCTATTTTTCATGAATGCAATTATCTAGTCAACCAATCACATGGCAGTTGCTTCAATGCATTTAGGGGGGTGGTCCTGGTCAAGATAATCTTCTGAACTCCAAACTGAATGTCAGAATGGGAAAGAAAGGTGATTTAAGCAATTTTGAGCGTGGCATGGTTGTTGGTGCCAGACGGCCGGTCTGGGTATTTCACAATCTGCTCAGTTACTGGGATTTTCACGCACAACCATTTCTAGGGTTTACAAAGAATGGTGTGAAAAGGGAAAAACATCCAGTATGCGGCAGTCCTGTGGGCGAAAATGCCTTGTGGATGCTAGTGGTCAGAGGAGAATGGGCCGACTGATTCAAGCTGATAGAAGAGCAACGTTGACTGAAATAACCACTCGTTACAACCGAGGTATGCAGCAAAGCATTTGTGAAGCCACAACACGCACAACCTTGAGGCGGATGGGCTACAACAGCAGAAGACCCCACCGGGTACCACTCATCTCCACTACAAATAGGAAAAAGAGGCTACAACTTGCACAAGCTCACCAAAATTGGACTGTTGAAGACTGGAAAAATGTTGCCTGGTCTGATGAGTCTCGATTTATGTTGAGACATTCAAATGGTAGAGTCCGAATTTGGCGTAAACAGAATGAGAACATGTATCCATCCTCTGATGGCTACTTCCAGCAGGATAATGCACCATGTCACAAAGCTCGAATCATTTCAAATTGGTTTCTTGAACATGACAATGAGTTCACTGTACTAAAATGGCCCCCACAGTCACCAGATCTCAACCCAATAGAGCATCTTTGGGATGTGGTGGAACGGGAGCTTCATGCCCTGGATGTGCATCCCTCAAATCTCCATCGACTGGAAGATGCTATCCTATCAATATGGGCCAACATTTCTAAAGAATGCTATCAGCACCTTGTTGAATCAATGCCACGTAGAATTAAGGCAGTTCTGAAGGCAAAAGGGGGTCCAACACCGTATTAGTATGGTGTTCCTAATAATTCTTTAGGTGAGTGTATATCCCCGAATAGCTCTGGGGATGGGGAACACTTGGGGAAAATAGCACTCGGATCGGAGCTTGGGGTCCGGTGCAATCATTGAGCGAAGTACACCGTTGCTTGGCTTGTCTCCGATCCGAGGAGCAGTTCCATGGGCTTAATCGTGTTAGTCTGCCAGATTCGAATATGGCGCTTGAACTTGAGTTGTGTGTGGCCAGCCAATCAGCTTAGTCCAGGCGGCGTCTCAGGGATTGGACAGTTCAAAAGTAAACAACCGTAGCTCTCCTGCTGATTGGATGGCACTATTCTTCGGTGGACCAGCGGGTCAGGTGGAAACTTGTAGCCCGCCCAGGGCTCCATGAAACTGCGGCAAAACGTCCCTGGGTACTCGTGTCTCTCTCAGGAGGATATCTCCTCGTACGTAGCACCTAAGGGAGCGCTTTTCCCAGGGTGGAAAACAAAGGGGGAAAAGTACAACTGGGCCAAAGAGAGCCCTCCTGAGATGGGGCAAATAAACAGAATGGGGCAAACACGAGGAGGGGCTGTCCCTAACTGTCACAGTACTCGTTCATTTCTGAATTTTCTGATATGTTTTCCGAGAGTGGTAACCAGGAGTCACCCCTGCATTGGGAGTATAATTCTCACGTCAATCTTATTCCTGGAGCTAAACTGCCCAAATCTCGGTTGTATAATCTTTCGGAGCCCAAAAAAAGGCTATGCGAGAGTATATCACCGAGAGCTTGGCGAAGGGTCATATCAGACCATCCAAATCCCCATTGGCTGCTGGGTTGTTCTTTGTAAAAAAAAAAAGATGGTACCCTTAGACAATGTCTGGACCATGTCTGGACTTCCGTGAGCTCAACTGTATTTCAGTCCGTGATCCTTACCCCTTCCTTTGATTCTGGATTTGTTTAGTAAAATTGCCGGTGCCAAGGTGTTCTCTAAATTGGATCTGAGGGGGGCATATAATCTAGTAAGGATCAGGGAGGGGGATGAGTGGAATATTTAATACCCCTGAGGGTCATTTTGAAAACCTGCCCTGCCCTTTGGGTTAAACAACGCTCCAGCGGTTTTTCAACACTTTATCAATGACATCTTTCATCATCTGGATGGGAGATTTGTTGTTGTATATCTGGATGACATACAAATTTATTCTCCAGACATGGAGACTCATAAGGATCATGTGAGAAAGGTGTTACAGATCCTAAGAGAGAATAAATTGTATGCAAAGATGGAAATATGTGTTTTCGCTGTTCAGGAAGTGCAATTCCTGGGTTACCTGCTCTCACCCTCAGGATTTCGTATGGATCCCAAGAAAGTCTGTGCGTTGTTGGACTGGAATCGACCTGAAAATCTGAAAGTGCTTATGCGGTTTTTGGGATTCACCAACTACTACCGTAAATTCATCTTGAACTATTTGACTGTGGTTAAACCTTTAACAGACATGACTAGGAAGGGGGTTGATTTCTCTGTTTGGTCTGAGGCGGCATTACAGCCCCTATTCTGGTTCAACCGGACGTGTCTCAGCCATTCATTGTAGAGGTTGACGCATCTGAGGTAGGGGTGGGAGCAGTTTTGTTGCAAGGTGCTTCACCTAGTAAATGACGCCCATGTGCTTTTTTCTCTAAAAAAACTTTCGACTGCTGAAAGAAATTATGACGTGGGTAATAGGGAATTGCTGGCCATTAAGTTGGCTTTTGAGGAATGGCGCCATTGGTTGGAAGGAGCAATTCATCCAATTACGGTAATTACTGACCAGATTTAACTTCATTGTCACCTACGAATGGGGTTAAGAACGTCAAGGCGGATGCGTTGTCGCGCAGCTTTCCTGGGGGGGGGGGGGGGGGTTCTAAAGATCCTAGTCCTATTTTGTCTGAAGGGGTAGTCATATCTGCCCTATATCCTGATCTTGAGGCTAAGGTGTTGGAGGCCCAAGAGGATGCTCCGGACTCATGTCTCCAGGAAAATTGTTTGTTCCTACAGATTTCCATCATAAGGTATTTGAGGAACATCACTGTACTCTCTTGGCTGGACACCCTGGGAGTAGATCCACTGTCGATCTCATCTCGCGCAGATTTTGGTGGCCGGGGCTGCCTAAGTGTTTTGAGGACTATGTGTCAGCCTGTTGTACCTGTGCTTGTGCTAAGGTGACACATACTCGGCCTTCTGGATCTCTTCTTCTGTTATCCATCCCGTCCAGACCTTGGACGCATTTGTCCATGGACTTTATCACGGATTTACCAAATCCTCGGGCAAAAACCGTGATCCTGGTGGTAGTTAATCGGTTTAGCAAAATGGCGCATTTTATATCATTGCCTGCTCTACCTAATGCCAAGATTCTTGCACAGGTGTTTGTCAATAACATCATGAAACTACATGGCATTCACTCTGATGTGGTGTCTTATTGGGGGACTCAGTTTGTTTCCAGATTCTGGAAAGCGTTCTGTACTCGACTGGAGGTACAACTGTTCTTTTCTTCAAGACGGCTGGCTTCCTCCATGGTAAGGGGCTGTTTATCCCTTACCCAGTCTCTCACCTCGGGCACTGTGACCTCGTAAAACTGTTCCTGGAGTATGAGCTCCACCACATCCTCCAGGGTAGAGGCTCGAATGCCCTGTATCCAGCTCATCGCAGCCCTGTGTGTTCAGTAGTCCCATTCTGCATAAGAGTCTTTGGGCCCCTTTTTGAGAGCCCTAAACCTGCGTCGGTATGCTTTTGGTGTGATAGCATACCTGGCTAGAAGTTTTTCTTTGACCCGAGCGTAGCTGGTGCTGTCCTAGTCTGGTACTGCCTGGTACGCCTCTGCTGCCCACCCTCCAGGTCATCGAAAGCATTGAACGTGGCATAATTGATCTTCCTCTGACCTGAGGGCTCGCTGTTCTGTGTCGGGTTTGGTGACACCCAAATTCTGGTCTCCGCCATCTGCAGTTGGTGCTGCCTCTCCGCATTCCTTTCCTCCTGTACTTGATTTATCTGCAGGATCAGCTCAGTCCCAGGGTTCGGCCCGAAGAAGGCTAGCCGTCCCTTAACTTCTCTCTGGAATTCCGAGTCCTCGGATCCCCTGGACAAAGGAACGGCTGATCCCGTTGTTCTCCATGCGCTCTGCTATGATGACGGCCTTGGACTTGTTGCTCGCCATTCTCCCTCGAGCCTCCAGTAAGTCCTTCAGCATCGTTCTCTTAAGCAGCTGATCATTTTGCTCCATCCACCAGTCTCGTACTGGTTCCGGGGTTTTTCTGGCGCGAAGGAGTGAATCCCGCTGCTGCTAACCAATGTTACGAAGCGGCTGGTACTCCAGCTGAGTACCCTTCGTACAGCTTCTTCCTGCGCCTTGAAACCCTCCAGCATACGATAGCCCACACAATAACTAGCTGTAACTTAGTTAAGAGTGAATCAGACGGATTTTTATTAACATTGCCTGCACCAGGCCTTATATACACCTGGACCCCACAGGGTGTCCAGGGACAGAACAATGGGACACAGCCCTGGCGCCGCTGTGTCTGGGAGATAGGGATAAGATTAGTCTGACTCTCCTTCTCTCCCAGACTACAGGGTGCCCATACAAACAGGAAACTTTTTACAAGGTTACACACATTATCCTTTGACACAATATACACTTACCTAAAGAATTATTAGGAACACCTGTTCTATTTTTCATGAATGCAATTATCTAGTCAACCAATCACATGGCAGTTGCTTCAATGCATTTAGGGGGGTGGTCCTGGTCAAGATAATCTTCTGAACTCCAAACTGAATGTCAGAATGGGAAAGAAAGGTGATTTAAGCAATTTTGAGCGTGGCATGGTTGTTGGTGCCAGACGGCCGGTCTGGGTATTTCACAATCTGCTCAGTTACTGGGATTTTCACGCACAACCATTTCTAGGGTTTACAAAGAATGGTGTGAAAAGGGAAAAACATCCAGTATGCGGCAGTCCTGTGGGCGAAAATGCCTTGTGGATGCTAGTGGTCAGAGGAGAATGGGCCGACTGATTCAAGCTGATAGAAGAGCAACGTTGACTGAAATAACCACTCGTTACAACCGAGGTATGCAGCAAAGCATTTGTGAAGCCACAACACGCACAACCTTGAGGCGGATGGGCTACAACAGCAGAAGACCCCACCGGGTACCACTCATCTCCACTACAAATAGGAAAAAGAGGCTACAACTTGCACAAGCTCACCAAAATTGGACTGTTGAAGACTGGAAAAATGTTGCCTGGTCTGATGAGTCTCGATTTATGTTGAGACATTCAAATGGTAGAGTCCGAATTTGGCGTAAACAGAATGAGAACATGTATCCATCCTCTGATGGCTACTTCCAGCAGGATAATGCACCATGTCACAAAGCTCGAATCATTTCAAATTGGTTTCTTGAACATGACAATGAGTTCACTGTACTAAAATGGCCCCCACAGTCACCAGATCTCAACCCAATAGAGCATCTTTGGGATGTGGTGGAACGGGAGCTTCATGCCCTGGATGTGCATCCCTCAAATCTCCATCGACTGGAAGATGCTATCCTATCAATATGGGCCAACATTTCTAAAGAATGCTATCAGCACCTTGTTGAATCAATGCCACGTAGAATTAAGGCAGTTCTGAAGGCAAAAGGGGGTCCAACACCGTATTAGTATGGTGTTCCTAATAATTCTTTAGGTGAGTGTATATCCCCGAATAGCTCTGGGGATGGGGAACACTTGGGGAAAATAGCACTCGGATCGGAGCTTGGGGTCCGGTGCAATCATTGAGCGAAGTACACCGTTGCTTGGCTTGTCTCCGATCCGAGGAGCAGTTCCATGGGCTTAATCGTGTTAGTCTGCCAGATTCGAATATGGCGCTTGAACTTGAGTTGTGTGTGGCCAGCCAATCAGCTTAGTCCAGGCGGCGTCTCAGGGATTGGACAGTTCAAAAGTAAACAACCGTAGCTCTCCTGCTGATTGGATGGCACTATTCTTCGGTGGACCAGCGGGTCAGGTGGAAACTTGTAGCCCGCCCAGGGCTCCATGAAACTGCGGCAAAACGTCCCTGGGTACTCGTGTCTCTCTCAGGAGGATATCTCCTCGTACGTAGCACCTAAGGGAGCGCTTTTCCCAGGGTGGAAAACAAAGGGGGAAAAGTACAACTGGGCCAAAGAGAGCCCTCCTGAGATGGGGCAAATAAACAGAATGGGGCAAACACGAGGAGGGGCTGTCCCTAACTGTCACAGTACTCGTTCATTTCTGAATTTTCTGATATGTTTTCCGAGAGTGGTAACCAGGAGTCACCCCTGCATTGGGAGTATAATTCTCACGTCAATCTTATTCCTGGAGCTAAACTGCCCAAATCTCGGTTGTATAATCTTTCGGAGCCCAAAAAAAGGCTATGCGAGAGTATATCACCGAGAGCTTGGCGAAGGGTCATATCAGACCATCCAAATCCCCATTGGCTGCTGGGTTGTTCTTTGTAAAAAAAAAAAGATGGTACCCTTAGACAATGTCTGGACCATGTCTGGACTTCCGTGAGCTCAACTGTATTTCAGTCCGTGATCCTTACCCCTTCCTTTGATTCTGGATTTGTTTAGTAAAATTGCCGGTGCCAAGGTGTTCTCTAAATTGGATCTGAGGGGGGCATATAATCTAGTAAGGATCAGGGAGGGGGATGAGTGGAATATTTAATACCCCTGAGGGTCATTTTGAAAACCTGCCCTGCCCTTTGGGTTAAACAACGCTCCAGCGGTTTTTCAACACTTTATCAATGACATCTTTCATCATCTGGATGGGAGATTTGTTGTTGTATATCTGGATGACATACAAATTTATTCTCCAGACATGGAGACTCATAAGGATCATGTGAGAAAGGTGTTACAGATCCTAAGAGAGAATAAATTGTATGCAAAGATGGAAATATGTGTTTTCGCTGTTCAGGAAGTGCAATTCCTGGGTTACCTGCTCTCACCCTCAGGATTTCGTATGGATCCCAAGAAAGTCTGTGCGTTGTTGGACTGGAATCGACCTGAAAATCTGAAAGTGCTTATGCGGTTTTTGGGATTCACCAACTACTACCGTAAATTCATCTTGAACTATTTGACTGTGGTTAAACCTTTAACAGACATGACTAGGAAGGGGGTTGATTTCTCTGTTTGGTCTGAGGCGGCATTACAGCCCCTATTCTGGTTCAACCGGACGTGTCTCAGCCATTCATTGTAGAGGTTGACGCATCTGAGGTAGGGGTGGGAGCAGTTTTGTTGCAAGGTGCTTCACCTAGTAAATGACGCCCATGTGCTTTTTTCTCTAAAAAAACTTTCGACTGCTGAAAGAAATTATGACGTGGGTAATAGGGAATTGCTGGCCATTAAGTTGGCTTTTGAGGAATGGCGCCATTGGTTGGAAGGAGCAATTCATCCAATTACGGTAATTACTGACCAGATTTAACTTCATTGTCACCTACGAATGGGGTTAAGAACGTCAAGGCGGATGCGTTGTCGCGCAGCTTTCCTGGGGGGGGGGGTGATTCTAAAGATCCTAGTCCTATTTTGTCTGAAGGGGTAGTCATATCTGCCCTATATCCTGATCTTGAGGCTAAGGTGTTGGAGGCCCAAGAGGATGCTCCGGACTCATGTCTCCAGGAAAATTGTTTGTTCCTACAGATTTCCATCATAAGGTATTTGAGGAACATCACTGTACTCTCTTGGCTGGACACCCTGGGAGTAGATCCACTGTCGATCTCATCTCGCGCAGATTTTGGTGGCCGGGGCTGCCTAAGTGTTTTGAGGACTATGTGTCAGCCTGTTGTACCTGTGCTTGTGCTAAGGTGACACATACTCGGCCTTCTGGATCTCTTCTTCTGTTATCCATCCCGTCCAGACCTTGGACGCATTTGTCCATGGACTTTATCACGGATTTACCAAATCCTCGGGCAAAAACCGTGATCCTGGTGGTAGTTAATCGGTTTAGCAAAATGGCGCATTTTATATCATTGCCTGCTCTACCTAATGCCAAGATTCTTGCACAGGTGTTTGTCAATAACATCATGAAACTACATGGCATTCACTCTGATGTGGTGTCTTATTGGGGGACTCAGTTTGTTTCCAGATTCTGGAAAGCGTTCTGTACTCGACTGGAGGTACAACTGTTCTTTTCTTCAGCTTTTCATCCTCTTACTTGAAATGTTTTGTTTCGGAGAACCAGGAGGAGTGGTCTTCATTCTTGTCGTTAGCTGAGTTTGTCATTAATAACCATAGACAGGAGTCCTGATAAGTCACTGTTTTTTGGGGCATATGGATTCTATCCACAGTTTGGCACATTTTCTGGTTCGCAAACTTCCGGTATTCCTGAGGAGGAACGATTTTCCTCTTCTTTGTCTTTGATTTGGCGGAAAATTTAAAATAGCCTGAAAAAGATGGACAACAGGTATACGCGTGTGGCTGACAGGAGACGTATGAATGGTCCGGACCTGAGAGTGGGTGATTCTGTGTGGCTGTCCACAAGAAACATTAAGCTTAAGGTACTTTCTTGGAGGTTGGGCCTAAGATTTATTGGTCTATATAAGATCACTGCCATTGTTAACCCTGTAGCCTTCCGTCTTGAACTTCCTCAGGCTTTGAAAATTCATAATGTATTTCATAAGTCGTTGTTGAAGAAATGTGTCGAACCTGTTGAACCGTTCTCCTTGCCTCCCGCTCCTGTCATGGTGGATGGTAATTTACAATTTCAAATCAGCAGGATTGTGGACTCCCGAGTTCTCCTTAGATCCCTCCAGTAACTTGTCCACTGGAAGAGTTACGGAACAGAGGAGAGGATATGCGTTCCAGCGGCCGATGTTAATGCAAATCGTCTGGTGAAGGCCTTTCACAGAGGCCATCCTGATAAGGTCGGTCTTGGGTGCCTGGAGGTCACCCATAGAAGGGGGGGGGGGGTACTGTCACGGGTACATAAAAGGTGTTTAATACGGCTGAGCCGGCGAGACCCCAGTATTATGACTTACCCCACCTTTTGCAAAAGTGGCTACAGCCTGATGTGCTGAGTCCCACGGCTATGCTGGATAGACTATTGGCTGACATATTCTGGAGGGCACTGCCACCCCCACTCCAGCACTGGATCGGCCAGGTATCTCCTGGAAATGGTGTACCTGGCGGAACGCTATGAGGCCACCAAGAATCTCAAGGGGGGTTCTTTTTGGAGGAGGGCAGTCAAACTCCAGAACTCCCCAGCGCAGGCCCACCGGTATGAGCCAATGAAACCCTCCCAGGAGGTTCCCCCTATGGGCCGGACCCAGTTAATCTGCTGGGGGTGTCAGGAACCTGGCCACACCAGGGCTGAGTGTTCTCATCGGGTTGAGCCCATGGACACCAATTGTGGTTACCGAAAATCGTTATATGCTAGGAAACTGTGTGCCACAGGTACCCCGAGGCTCTAGACCACTTGTGCCAGGTGGAAGTGGGAGACACTCAAGCGGAGGCGCTGCTGTACTCAGGGAGCTTGGTGACCTAGGTAAGGGCTACCCTGGTGCGGTCCGCTGAGTATTCTGGCCAGAAAGTTGGGGTGATGTGCATTCATGGAGACTTGAAAGACTACCCCACCACACTAGTGTCTCTAACCACGGTGGCCGGCAGGTGGACCCGCGAAGTGGCAGTCGACACAAATCTCCACTATGAACTCATAATAGGGAGAGACTTTCCAGGTTTCCCTGCCCTATGGCCGGTTGTGAGAGTTAAGCATACCCCTGAGACAGGAATAAACCCAGGAGATTGGCCTTGTTCAGGGGGAAGGTCAGAACCCTGGGAACCTGAGGCCGAAGGGCCAGCAGTAGGGGTGACCGCCACTTCGGTGGAAGAGGGGGAGACAACCCCATATAGGGTAATGGTGGGAGACGTGGAGGAGAATGTGGTAATACTTGATGATGTATCCCAACCACCTGGGGCCGAGTCAATGTTTCCCCATTTTGTGGTCCACCAGAATATGCTATATCGGGTAAACCAGCTGCGGGGTTAACGTGTTGAACAGTTGGTGGTGCCCAGGGCATATCAAAAACTCATGTTAGAATTAGCCCAACAACATGTTCTCGGGGGTCATCTGGGACTGCAGAAGACACAGGACTGGATACTACAACAGTTTTTCTGGCCCAGTGTCTTTAGAGAGGTGGATGACTTTTGTAAGTCTTGCCCAACCTGCCAAACCACTAGCTCCCAGCAACTGTTCCGCAGTCCCTTATTGTCCCTCACGATTATCGAGGTACCATTTCAGAGAATCGCTTTGGATCTCGTAGGCCCAGTACCGAAGTCCGCTAGGGGACACCAACACATCTTGCTCATCCTAGACTACGGCACTCGGTACACGGAGGTTCTGACTGACCAGGGGACTCCTTTTATGTCCAAGGTCATGCGGGAGCTCTGTAAATTGCTGAATATCAAACAGATACAGGCATCCGTCTATCCCCCGCAAACTGACGGCCTAGTAGAAAGGTTTAATCAAGCGTTAAAAACTATGTTAAAACGAGTAGTAGCTAAGGATGGAAAGGACTGGGACCTCCTTCTTCCCTATCTTATGTTCGCAGTGGGAGAAGTGCCCCAGGCCTCTAATGGGTTCTCGCCCTTCGAACTACCATATGGCAGACATCCACGTGGTCTGTTGCACATAGCCAAAGAGGGAGCAACAAACCACACCATATTAAAGTGTTGTTGAACACGTCGCCCAGATGCATGAACGTATGGAAACCGTGTTGCCGTTGGTAAAGGAACATATGGAGGCAGCTCAGCGAGCTCAAAGTCGCGTGTATAATCGGCAGGCTCGGGTCCGGATCTTTAACCTGGGAGATTGGGTTTTGGTTCTGGTACCGACAGTGGACAGTAAGTTACTGGCTAGGTGGCAGGGACCCTACGAGGTACTCGAAAAGTTTTGACAAGTAAACTACAAGGTACACCAGCCAGGGCAGTGAAAACCGGAGCAGGTGTACCATGTGAATTTACTCAAACCGTGGAAGGATAGGGAGACTAGTAGTGACGATAGCCCGCGGCCGAGTTTTCTAGGGGGAGAGGTTCTGGCCCCTAAGTCTTATGTAAGGGAAACGGTTGCCACAGTAAAGATTGCTGACAGCCTCTCCTCTAAACAGACTCAGGAGGCCAGGGAGTTCGTCAGCAGGAACACGGATGTGTTCTCAGACCTCCCTGGATGCACTCCATAATCCAGCATGACTGAGCCTCAGGACAAAATCCGGTTGAAACGATACCGGGTACCCAAGGCTCGGCGACAGGCCATCTCTGAGGAAGTACAACTAATGCTGCAACTAGACGTCATCGAGGAGTCTAGAAGTGAGTGGGCCAGCCCTATAGTACTGATACTCAAACCGAACAGGACGTTGCGGTTTTGTAACAATTTTCGAAAATTAAACGAGGTATCTAAGCTCGACGCGTATCCCATGCCCTGGGTAGACGAGCTGATTGAGAGGTTAGGACAACCCCGGTATTTTTCTGTTTTGGACCTCACCATAGGGTACAGGCAGGTACCCTTAACGGAGGCTGCCAAAGAGAAAACGGCCTTCATCACACCGGAGGGGCTGTACCAGTATAAAGGTGTTACCCTTTGGTCTGCATGGCGCCCCCGCCACTTTCCAAAGGCTAATGGACATTCTGCTGCGACCACATCGTCGGTATGCTTTGGCTTACCTGGTCGATATTGTCATCCTCAGTACCAACTGGGAAAGTCACCTGCCCAAAGTGCAGGCTGTAGTAGACTCCCTTCGAAAAGCTGGACTAACTGCTAACTCATAAAAATGCACGATAGGGTTAGAGGAGACAAAATACCTAGGGTATGTCATTGGGCGCAGAGTGATCAAACCCCAAATAAACAAAATAGAGGCGATAAAAAATTGGCCCCGACCTGTCACCACTACACAAGTAAAGTCGCTCCTAGGAATGATAGGCTATTACATGAGATTTGTTCCCCACTTTGCCACTATAGCCACGCCCTTGACAGAGCTCTTGAAGAGATGAAAATCAGTGATGGTTCGCTGGGATAAGCGGGCAGAAGAGGCTTTTTCCACTTTGAAGTCGGCCCTGTGAGGGCTACCGGTTTTGGTGACGCCCGACTTCAATAGGGAGTTCGTGGTACAGACAGATGCCTCCGAAGTAGGCCTCGGTGCTGTACTCTCTCAGGAAGTCAAAGGGGAGGAGCATCCCGTTGTCTTTTTAAATCGCAAGCTCACCCCAGCCGAAACGTATAGTGGAGAGAGTGTGCCTGGCTATCAAGTGGGCACTCGAGTATCTCCGCTACTATTTGTTGGGGAGAAAGTTCCGCCTGGTGACTGACCACTCCCCTCTCAAGTGGATGAGCCAGGCCACGGAGAGAAATGCCCGAGTCACCAGGTGGTTCCTGTCCTTACAGAATTTTAAGTTCTCCGTGGAACACAGGGCAAGCCGGCTGCAGGGAAACGCGGATGCCCTGTCCCGGGTATACTGTATGGCATGTGTTCACCCCCTCAGGATTGAACAAAGGAAGCAGGTATGTAAGAAGTTACCTGGAATCATTGTGGATGGAAGGTATGTGTCACCGAGGTTCCTGGCCTCGGTGAAGTAAGAGCCTGTATTTTATGTGTCAGCAGCAGCTATTGCTAATTGACACCTTGAGATTTAGCATGGCTGTCATAGCTGATCCGGGATGGCTTTTACGGGGCGTAGTCAAAGTGCTGGGTGGGTGACTTCTCCCCATGTTCCAGGCCGGGTTTTGCCAGGCATAAAAACCAGCCAGCACTGCCAGGTGTGAATTTACATTCCTCTGACAGTGGAGCTCAGGAGTCTGTGTGCTGTGAACTAAGGGCTGTGCTTTTATTTTAGGTTTCAGCTGGCGAACAGGCAAACAGGCCGCCTATGGACTTGATGAGCAAAAACATGTCAGATCAAACCAGATGGTTGGCAGTCTCACAGATCTCCTGCCACCTGTCGCGGGAAGGTCCGTGATACCTCCCTCCCCTTCCTGACTGACAGGGTTAGGCGAGATGACTATACAGGAACTTGACCCTGTCAATAAGGAGAGGAAGGAGTTTGCATAGAAAGCAGGAGGAGCAAGGGTATACAGAGTGGTTTAGGCTTGCCTTTCATGCACTTAAAGGGGTTGTCCGAGTTATTTTTTTGTTCTTTGTATGTTTCTAACTAATCAAATGTAATGGCTTTACCATGCACTTACTTCATCTGCAGTAGCTGCTTTCTCAGATTTCACTAAGAGTCACATGACCTGTGATGTCAGCTTCTCTCCCTGCTCTGATAATGTTTTATGCACAAGCCTGAGATAGCAGATATGTGTCTGAACAGGAGAGGTCACTGTGCTGGCCACACACCCCTGCACTGCCGGCTGCTGCTTATTACTCTCTCCCTGGTTTCTTCAGGAAAAACTTTAACCCCCTTCAACAGCACAGACTCAGGGCCGAAGGCTTTACTGAGTAGCTGCAGGCAGTGAGGAGACAAATGCTAGGCACGTGAGCTGACTGGAGCAGTTCTGCAGAGCATTGCACAAGCACAGGTATGGAGAAGTGTGTGTATCAGCGGTGTCATTGTACAGCTGGGACTTGTAGTTCTACACATACAAAATGCTGCTGAGTATCCCAGCAGACAGACATGTCACTCGGGGAATACTTATTCACACCCTTTTTTTTTAGAGCAGGGGGAGGGGCAGAGATTGGTGTCATTGCAGGTAAACAAAGGGCCAGAAGAGAACCAGGGAAATGAGGAAATATAATTTTTTTTTACTTAAACTTGCTTAGCTTAGTTATATATTGCTGCACATCAGATTTACAGTGCTATATTTTATTTTTCATAACTCGGACAACCCTTTTAACTGCCCACTTTGGGTACTTAAGGCACCTTTGCCTATGGGAAGGTGCCTGAGCAATAGGTTCCTAGCTTATTAGTTCCTGCAAAGGTCTGCTGTATCTGTTTGTCTGTGTACCGACTTCTGCCTGTTTCTTGGATTTTGACCCTCCACTGCCTGATTGTCATGACCGGCGTGCCGATCACATACGTGACGCAAAGGGAGGGAAATGGGAAGGCCCTGTCCAAGGGAGAGGGAAAGGTGGTGACCCCTAACTCACCTTGAGGCTGGCACCTGACTGCCCTGACGTCCCTAGATGGGTTTCTCACCCGTACGCCAATCACGTGCCTAAACCCTGGCTTTCCCTGAGATGAGCCCTACGTAGTGAATAGGGCGGTGGGAACACTAGTCCGCACCACTAACACTAAAGGGAAACACCAAGGAGAGAACAGACAATACAGACAAAACATATAATCCCAGGTGGGCGACAACAGCGGACAACAAAAGCCCAACAGGGATCCGGAGGGTAACGCTCTGGAACAACAACCAGGAATCACAGCTACACAGCTCCAGTGGGTCAGTATAGAAGTCCAGGCAGGAAGCTCTATATCTGGCAACCAGAGAAGTGGGAGATGGGAATATAAGGAGGTTGGGATTGCTGGACAAGAAACAGCTGAGGAGGAGAAGCTACGGATCCCTGAGTGAGCCAAAAAGGATTGCAAGGCAAACCCAGAAAGCTACCATTAAGAAACAGCACTATCTTTAGACATAGAGCGCGCAGCCACCCGCTGCGACTTCCTGACCCCGGGTATAATGGAGTCAGACATGGCTCTTGACACCCTCGTGACAGTACCCCCCTTTCCACGAGGGGCCTCCGGACACTCAGGACTAGGTCTCTCAGGATGAGAGGCATGAAAAGCCCGAACTAACCTGTCGGCGTTTACCTCAGACGCTGGGACCCACATTCTTTCCTCTGGACCATAACCCCTCCAATGCACCAGATATTGAAGAGAGCGGCAGACCCGACGAGAATCAACAATTTTGGATATTTGAAACTCTACATTACCATCAACAACAACAGGAGGGGGTGGCAGTGGTGACGGTTCTAGAGGTGGAACATACTTTTTGAGTAACGACTTATGGAAAACGTTATGGATTTTAAAAGTTTGAGGTAGCTCCAGGCGAAAAGCCACGGGGTTAATGATGGCTACTATTTTGTAAGTACCAATGAACCTAGGGCCCAGTTTCCAAGAGGGAACCTTTAACTTAATATTCCTAGTAGATAACCACACATAGTCATTCACTCCTAGGTCCGGACCTGGCGACCGTTTCTTATCAGCCATGCATTTATATTTACCTCCCATATTTTTCAAGTTAGCTTGCACCTTCTGCCATACAGATGAAAGAGATGACGAAAACCGTTCCTCTTCGGGAACCCCAGAAGACCCCCCCTCTTTGAAAGTACAGAATTGTGGATGAAAACCATATGCACCAAGAAATGGTGACTTGCCAGTGGATTCCTGACGGCGATTATTTATAGCAAACTCGGCTAACGGTAAATATGATGACCACACCTCTTGGTTTTCAGACACAAAACACCTTAGATATGTCTCAAGGTTTTGGTTGGTACGCTCAGTCTGTCCATTCGACTGAGGATGGAAAGCTGATGAAAAGGACAAGTGTACCCCCAAACGGGAACAAAAAGCTTTCCAAAACTTAGAAATAAACTGGGTTCCCCGATCCGAAACAACATTGGAAGGGACCCCGTGAAGCTTCACGATTTCACTGATAAATACCTGAGCAAGAGTCTTAGCATTAGGTAGTGTGGGTAACGCAATAAAGTGTACCATTTTGCCAAACCTGTCTACTACTACCAAGATAACTGTTTTACCCGCAGACAAAGGTAAGTCAGTGATGAAATCCATTGATAGATGTGTCCATGGCCTATTGGGAATGACAAGTGGCAATAAAGACCCTGCGGGACGTGTATGAGAGACTTTCGCGCGTGCACAAGTAGACACAAAATCCATTACATCCTGACGCAACCTTGGCCACCAAAAACGACGAGACAATAGCTCCAAGGTTGCTTTACTACCCGGGTGCCCAGCAAGTGCCGAATTATGATGTTCCTTTAATAATTTGAGACGCAGGTTTAACGGTACAAACAATTTCTCTGAGGGGCAAGAGACCGGGGCGTCCCCCTGGACCTCTAACACCTTCCCCTCCAGAACAGAGTGTACAGCCGAGACAACCACTCCTCTTTGTAAAATGGGTACCGGATCACCCACATTACCCCCTCCAGGGAAACTACGAGATAATGCATCTGCCTTGGTATTTTTTGCCCCAGGACGATAGGTAATGAAAAAGTTAAACCTGGTAAAAAATAGCAACCACCTAGCTTGTCTAGGGGTGAGACGCTTAGCTGATTCGAGGTACAGAAGGTTTTTGTGGTCCGTAATCACCGTGACGGGGTGGATTGCCCCCTCTAAAAAGTGACGCCATTCTTCAAACGCTAGTTTAATAGCTAATAGTTCCCTATTGCCAATATCATAGTTCTTCTCTGCTGCAGATAGTTTTTTAGAAAAGAAAGCACAAGGACGCCATTTGCCAGGAGACGGACCCTGAGACAGTACAGCCCCCACTCCCACCTCTGACGCATCTACTTCAACAATAAAAGGCTGTGAGACATCAGGTTGGATTAGTACAGGTGCCGAGGTAAACCTCTCTTTTAGAGAGGAAAATGCAATTTTAGCGGCGTCAGACCATTTAGAAAAATCAGTCCCCTTCCTAGTCATGTCAGTAAGGGGTTTGACAATCACCGAATAATTTTTAATGAACTTTCTATAGAAATTTGCGAAACCCAAGAACCGTTGCAGTGCTTTAAGGTTCTCAGGAAGATCCCAATCTAAAATTGCCTGGACCTTCCTAGGATCCATACGGAAACCTGAAGCAGATAATAGATATCCCAAGAACTGTATTTCCTGAACGGCGAAGACACACTTTTCAATTTTCGCATATAATTTATTAGTCCGTAGGACCTGCAGTACCTGTCTGACATGTACCTCATGTGTTTTCAGATCAGACGAATAAATTAAAATATCATCTAGGTATATCACCACAAACCTGCCGATAAGATGACTAAAAATGTCATTAACGAAATGTTGGAAGACAGCAGGAGCATTGGTCAGACCGAAAGGCATGACTAGATTTTCATAATGCCCCACAGGGGTGTTAAAAGCTGTCTTCCACTCATCCCCTTCCTTGATACGAATCAGATTGTAGGCCCCCCTAAGATCAAGTTTGGAGAACCACCTAGCACCCGCAATCTGATTAAACAGGTCAGGAATGAGAGGAAGAGGGTATGGGTCTCGGATGGTTATCCGGTTTAGTTCGCGGAAATCTAGGCAAGGACGCAGGCCCCCATCTTTCTTTTTAACAAAGAAAAACCCTGCAGCCACGGGTGATGAAGAGGGTCTGATGTGTCCTTTAGCCAGACTCTCGGAGATATAATCTTTCATGGCTTGTCTCTCGGGACCCGAAAGATTATATAACCTGGTCTTGGGTAATTTTGCCCTGGGAATCAGGTTAACCGGGCAATCATAAGGACGGTGAGGTGGTAACTTCTGACAACCCTTTTCAGAAAACACGTCCTCAAAGTCCGAAACAAATGTAGGTAGAGTAGCTATGGAGGCGACTAAGCAATTGCTATTTAAGCAATTTTCTCTGCAATGCTCACTCCACTCCAATATCTCCCTGGCCTGCCAATCCACCACTGGATTGTGCGCTACCAACCAGGGAAGACCCAATACCACCGGAGTGGGAAGCCCCTCCGGAACATAACACGATAGACACTCGTCATGGTGGTCCCCTACCCGAAGGTGTAAGTTATGGACAATGTGAGTGAGGTTTCTCTGAGACAGAGGAGCAGAATCAATAGCGAATATGGGAATAGGTCTCTGTAGCGTACAGAGAGACAAACCCATAGTGCGGGCAAAATGGGCATCTATAAAATTTACTCCTGCTCCACTGTCTAGAAATAAAGAAATAGTCTCAGTCTTAACACCAAAAACAACAACCGCTGCAAACACAAATTGAGATGTTCGTATGGAGGAAACGTATACCCCCCGGCTGACATCCTCCACACAGCCTGGGGTTAGTAGTTCTGACGGTCTTTTGTTTTTGAGAAAGGAAGGACAGACATTAATGAAATGACCCCTCCCCCCACAGAAAAAACAAACCCCACGCCTACAGCGAGCCTCAGGAGGACGGACCTGACGAGTAGTTCTTCCTAGCTGCATAGGCTCGTCTAGGTCCGTACAGACTAACTGCTGCTTGAGAGGGGTTACCAATTGCTCAGGATTTTTCAATCTGTCCCTCAGACGTCTATCTATTCTGATAGAAAGGGACATAACAGCATCAAGGGAAAAGGGGGTCTCATACAGCGCAAGCGCATCCTTAACCCTTTCGGATAACCCAGAGCAGAACTGACTCCTGAGAGCCGGGTCCTTCCACTGGAAATCCGTAGCCCACCTACGAAACTCTGAGCAATACTCCTCTGCTGGCCTCTCTCCCTGTAGGAGTCTCCGTAATTTCGACTCAGCCAGGGCGACTCGATCAGGGTCATCATATATTAGACCCAAGGCCCCAAAAAATTCATCCACTGACCGGAGAGCCTGGGAATCAGTGGGTAAAGAGAACGCCCAGGATTGCGGGTCCCCCTGAAGCAGGGAAGTAACAATCCCCACCCGCTGTTCTTCATTACCAGAGGAGTAAGGGCGCAGCTTAAAATATAACTTACAGGCCTCACGGAACATCACAAATTTGTCCCTTCCCCCAGAAAATCTGTCAGGAAGAACAACCTTGGGTTCCGCAGCAACCTGGTTACCCATAGCAACCGCTGGGCTTGCGGTCTGTTGCAATTGCTGCTGTTGCTGGAGGACCGACGCCTTCAATCCTGCCACCTCCAAAGACAGGCCTTGAAGTTGCTTTTTTTTTTCTTTCTTTCTACCTACGCAAAATAAGGGCCAGATATAATGTCATGACCGGCGTGCCGATCACATACGTGACGCAAAGGGAGGAAAATGGGAAGGCCCTGTCCAAGGGAGAGGGAAAGGTGGTGACCCCTAACTCACCTTGAGGCTGGCACCTGACTGCCCTGACGTCCCTAGACGGGTTCCTCACCCGTACGCCGATCACGTGCCTAAACCCTGGCTTTCCTGAGATGAGCCCTACGTAGTGAATAGGGCGGTGGGAACACTAGTCCGCACCACTAACACTAAAGGGAAACACCAAGGAGAGGACAGACAATACAGACAAAACATATAATCCCAGGTGGGCGACAACAGCGGACAACAAAAGCCCAACAGGGATCCGGAGGGTAACGCTCTGGAACAACAACCAGGAATCACAGCTACACAGCTCCAGTGGGTCAGTATAGAAGTCCAGGCAGGAAGCTCTATATCTGGCAACCAGAGAAGTGGGAGAGGGGAATATAAGGAGGTTGGGAGTGCTGGACAAGAAACAGCTGAGGAGAAGAAACTACGGATCCCTGAGTGAGACAAAAAGGATTGCAAGGCAAACCCAGAAAGCTACCATTAAGAAACAGCACTATCTTTAGACATAGAGCGCGCAGCCACCCGCTGCGACTTCCTGACCCCGGGTATAACAGAGTCAGACGTGGCTCTTGACACCCTTGTGACACTGATCTAACCTCCATATTGACCCTTCGCTGCCTGCTCTGCCCTCGGATTGTTTATCAAATTGCATGTGCTCTGTCTGCCATAACCGTGGCCTGTCCACGACTACAATTTTGCCTGACCCCTCAGTCCTCTGCACTGGGGTCTCTGACTCCCATGGGTTAATCACACAAAGACTACTCCAGGAGGTAGCTGCCTGATGGTTCCCCTGCAGTGAAGTCAGGGGTGAAAGCCAGGGGACTGCCTGGATCAACCCTCAGGAATAGCCCAAAGCGAAATCTGTTGGTAGAAACTGTGGTTCCATGCCCACTGCTAACCATGCCCTTTTTAACATGAGTTCTTAAACCCTTCCCACTCAGCAGCATCCAAGTCCTGTGCTCGCTGGCTCTTTAAAGATTGCACCCGCTTGAGAGCACCATAAACACTAGTGGCTAATGTTTGCAATTGACGATAACGTTGATCACATATATTTAAGGCTACTTTCACATCTGCGTTTTCCTTTCCGGTTTTGAGATCCGGCACACGGTCTCAAAATCAGAGGAAAACGCTTGTTTTTTTTCCTCCTAATTCATTGTCAATGGGGACAGAACTGAACAAACCGGAAAGGAGTGCACCAGAATGCATTCTGTTTAGGCCTCTTTCACACTTGCGTTGTTGGGATCCGGCATGCACTTCCGTTGCCGGAGGTGCCTGCCGGATCCGTAACAACGCAAGTGTACTGAAAGCATTTGAAGACGGAACCGTCTTCCAAATGCTTTCAGTGTTACTATGGCACCCAGGACGCTATTAAAGTCCTGGTTGCCATAGTAGGAGCGGGGAGCGGGGGAGTGGTATACTTACAGTCCGTGCGGCTCCCCGGGCGCTCCAGAATGACGTCAGAGCGCCCCATGCGCATGGATGACGTGATCCATGTGATCACGTGATCCATGCGCTTGGGGCGCCCTGACGTCACTCTGGAGCGCCCGGGGAGCCGCACGGACGGTAAGTATGCTGCTCCCCTGCTCCCCGCTACACTTACCATGGCTGTCAGGACTTTAGCGTCCCGGTAGCCATGGTAACTATTCAGAAAAAGCTAAACGTCGGGTCCGGCAATGCGCCGAAACGACGTTTAGCTTAAGGCCGGATCCGGATCAATGCCTTTCAATGGGCATTGATCCCGGATCCGGCCTTGCGGCAAGTCTTCAGGATTTTTGGCCGGAGCAAAAAGCGCAGCATGCTGCGGTATTTTCTCCGGCCAAAAAACGTTCCGTACCGGAACTGAAGACATCCTGATGCATCCTGAACGGATTACTCTCCATTCAGAATGCATTAGGATAATCCTGATCAGTATTCTTCCGGCATAGAGTCCCGACGACGGAACTCTATGCCGGAAGACAATAACGCAAGTGTGAAAGAGCCCTTAGTTGCGTTCCCATACTAGACACAAAACCACTGCAAGCAGCGTTTTTATGTGCGGCATGGGAAACTGAACATGCCAGATCCGACATAAAAAACCATATAAGTCAATGGTGCCGGATCAGTTTTTTCCTGACATGAAAAAGCCAGATCCGACGCCCATTGACTTACAATGGTATTTGATGCAGGATCAGGTATGCTCATTTTCAATATAATACAACCAGATCTGTTCTGAACGGATGCAGCCGGTCGTATTAATTCCAACGTATGCGTTTTCCTCTTGTTTTGAGACCCTCTGCTAGATCTCAAAACCGTAATGGAAAACGCAGATGTGAAAGTAGCAAGTGGCACTTATCATGTAGAGAAAGTTAATACAAGACACTTACTAATGTATTGTGATTGTCCATATTGCCTCCTTTGCTGGCTGGATTTATTTTTACATCACATTGTACATGGCTCATTTCCATGGTTATGACCACCCTGCAATCCATCAGTGGTGGTCGTGCTTGCACACTATAGGAAAAAGTTCCAGAGTCTCTGGTGGGCAAGACCATGGGAGCTCACATAGGCTGGTGCTTTTTTCTATAGTGTGCAAGCACAGCCACCACTGATGGATTGCAGGGTGGTCATAACCATGGAGCAGTGTATTAAGCGATTGAAAAATGAATACAGCCAGCTAAGGAAGGAATATAGATAATAACAATACATTAGTAAGTGGCTTGTATTAACTTTCTCTACATAATAGATGCCATATGCTGAAGACCCCCAGCCTCAGATCAGACCCCCCAATAGGCCCCCAGGTCTCAAATCAGCTCCCCAGCCTCAGATCAGACCCCCCAGTCTCAGACATTTAAAATAAATAAATAAATAAACTTACCTCTCCAGCTCCGGACGGCCCTTTCACACGGGCGAGTTTTCCGCGCGGGTGCAATGCGTGAGTTGAACGCATTGCACCCGCTCTGAATCCGGACCCATTCATTTCTATGGGGCTGTGCACATGAGCGGTGATTTTCACGCATCACTTGTGCGTTGCGTGAAAATCGCAGCATGCTCCTCTTTGTGCGTTTTCCACGCAACGCAGGCCCCATAGAAGTGAATAGGGCTGCGTGAAAATTGCAAGCATCCGCAAGCAAGTGCGGATGCGGTGCGATTTTCACGCACGGTTGCTAGGAGACAATCGGGATGGGGACCCGAACATTATTATTTTCCCTTATAACATGGTTATAAGGGAAAATAATAGCATTCTGAATACAGAATGCATAGTACAATAGGGCTGGAGGGGTTAAAAATTTTTTTAACTCACCTTAATCCACTTCTTCTTCTGTCTTGTTCTGTGAGGAATAGGACCTTTGATGTCGTCACTACGTTCATCACATAGTCCGTCACATGATCTTTTACCATGGTGATGGATCATGTGACGGACCATGTGATGAGCGTAGTGACGTCATCAAAGGTCCTATTCCTCACAGAACAAGACAGAAGAGATGCCGGCTGCGCGAACAAGTGGATTAGGGTGAGTTAAATTTTTATTTTATTTTTTTAACCCCTCCAGCCCTATTTTATTATGCATTCTGTATTCAGAATGCTATTATTTTCCCTTATAACCATGTTATAAGGGAAAATAATACAATCTACACAACACCGAACCCAAAAGTTCGGGTCTGGGTACCACATTCAGTTTTTTATCACGCGCGTGCAAAATGCATTGCAGCCGCGCGATAAAAACTGAACGGAACGCAATCGCAGTCAAAACTGACTGCAATTGCGTACCTACTCCAGCGGGTTTGCCGCAACGCATCCGGACCTTATCCGGACACGCTCGTGTGAAAGAGGCCTTACCCTCCCTGGTCTTCTTCCTGCCGTGCTGTATTGTGACCTGACAGCGCACAGCGTCAGGTCATAATGCGCATCTACTGTACGTGTCAGGACACAGCGTGGGCAGTGCTCCAGACAAAAAAAAATAAACAGGAGCCATTGGCTCCTAAACTGAAAAATTTAGGAGCCAAATTAAATTTATATATAATTATAATTTTTTTTTAAAAGACTTGGAGAAGATGAGACGCAGGTCACAGTAATGAGCCAGCACTACATATAGGAGAATACAGCACCACATACCTCTTACATCCAGTGACATCTCCTGTCAAGTAGACCTTCTCTTTCCTCTTCTCCTCCATTTGACCCAGACCTCCATGACTGTCAGCTGCATCTCGTCTCAGAGTTTGTTACACACACGTTAGATTTTTCCATCAACCTCCCCATCCTGGTGTCCCAACAATGTCATCCTGCTGCCATTCCCAATACTGTGACCGTGGTGCTCCCCAATGCCAATGCAAGGTACTATACTGCTAAAAAAATAGCGACCATACTAGAAATAATGTCCCTATAGTGTCTACAGCAATTATACATGCTACCTAGAGTGCCCCAGTAATAATAATAAAACCTTAGATTAATTAACCCCCACACTGCCCTCACATAGTAATTCCCCCCCCCCCCCACACTGCCCGCATAGTAGTAACTTCCCCCCTCACTTAGTAATTTTCTCCCACACTGACCACATATAGTAATTTCCCCACACATAGTAATTACTCCCCCAAAGTACAGTCGTGGCCAAAAGTTTTGAGAATGACACAAATATTAGTTTTCACAAAGTTTGCTGCTAAACTGCTTTTAGATCTTTGTTTCAGTTGTTTCTGTGATGTAGTGAAATATAATTACACGCACTTCATACGTTTCAAAGGCTTTTATCGACAATTACATGACATTTATGCAAAGAGTCAGTATTTGCAGTGTTGGCCCTTCTTTTTCAGGACCTCTGCAATTCGACTGGGCATGCTCTCAATCAACTTCTGGGCCAATTCCTGACTGATAGCAACCTATTCTTTCATAATCACTTCTTGGAGTTTGTCAGAATTAGTGGGTTTTTGTTTGTCCACCCGCCTCTTGAGGATTGACCACAAGTTCTCAATGGGATTAAGATCTGGGGAATTTCCAGACCATGGACCCAAAATGTCAATGTTTTGGTCCCCGAGCCACTTAGTTATCACTTTTGCCTTATGGCAAATGCATTGTTCTTCACCAAACTGTTGTTGGATTGTTGGAAGAAGTTGCTGTTGGAGGGTGTTTTGGTTCCATTCTGTACTGTGTACAGTTCTGGGCTCCTGTAAACAAGGCAGACATAGCAGAGCTGGAGAGGGTCCAGAGGAGGGCAACTAAAGTAATAACTGGAATGGGGCAACTACAGTACCCTGAAAGATTATCAAAATTAGGGTTATTCACGTTAGAAAAAAGACGACTGAGGGGAGATCTAATTACTATGTATAAATATATCAGGGGGCAGTACAGAGATCTATCCCATCATCTATTTATCCCCAGGACTGTGACTGTGACGAGGGGACATCCTCTGCGTCTGGAGGAAAGAAGGTTTGTACACAAACATAGAAGAGGATTCTCTACGGTAAGAGCAGTGAGACTATGGAACTCTCTGCCTGAGGAGGTGGTGATGGTGAGTACAATAAAGGAATTCAAGAGGGGCCTGGATGTATTTCTGGAGTGTAATAATATTACAGGCTATAGCTACTAGAGAGGGGTCGTTGATCCAGGGAGTTATTCTGATTGCCTGATTGGAGTCGGGAAGGAATTTTTTATTCCCCTAAAGTGAGGAAAATTGGCTTCTACCTCACAGGGTTTTTTTTTGCCTTCCTCTGGATCAACTTGTAGGATGACAGGCCGAACTGGATGGACAAATGTCTTTTTTCGGCCTTATGTACTATGTTACTATGTTATTCATGGCTGTGTTTTTGGGCAAAATTGTGAGTGAGCCCACTCCCTTGGATGAGAAGCAACCCCACACATGAATGGTCTCAGGATGCTTTACTGTTGGCATGACACAGGACTGATGGTAGCGCTCACCTTTTCTTCTCCGGACAAGCCTTTTTCCAGATGCCCCAAACAATCGGAAAGAGGCTTCATCGGAGAATATGACTTTGCCCCAGTCCTCAGCAGTCCATTCACCATACTTTCTGCAGAAGATCAATCTGTCCCTGATGTTTTTTTTGGAGAGAAGTGGCTTCTTTGCTGGCCTTCTTGACACCAGGCCATCTTCCAAAAGTCTTCGCCTCACTGTGCGTGCAGATGCGCTCACACCTGCCTGCTGCCATTCCTGAGCAAGCTCTGCACTGGTGGCACTCCGATCCCGCAGCTGAATCCTCTTTAGGAGACGATCCTGGCACTTGCTGGACTTTCTTGGATGCCCTGAAGCCTTCTTAACAAGAATTGAACTTCTTTCCTTGAAGTTCTTGATGATCTTATAAATTGTTGATTGAGTTGCAATCTTAGTAGCCACAATATCCTTGCCTGTGAAGCCATTTTTATGCAATGCAATGATGGCTGCACGCGTTTCTTTGCAGGTCACCATGGTTAACAATGGAAGAACAATGATTTCAAGCATCACCCTCCTTTTAACATGTCAAGTCTGCCATTTTAACCCAATCAGCCTGACATAATGATCTCCAGCCTTGTGCTCGTCAACATTCTCACCTGAGTTAACAAGACGATTACTGAAATGATCTCAGCAGGTCCTTTAATGACAGCAATGAAATGCAGTGGAAAGGTTTTTTTGGGATTAAGTTAATTTTCATGGCAAAGAAGGACTATGCAATTCATCTGATCACTCTTCATAACATTCTGGAGTATATGCAAATTGCTATTATAAAAACATAAGCAGCAACTTTTCCAATTTCCAATATTTATCTAATTCTCAAAACTTTTGGCCATGACTGTAGATATATGCTCCAAAGTAGTAGTTTCCCCCCATACTGTCCTCTAGTGACTCCCTTATGGCTAGTAATGTCTTCCAGTGCCCCCCCTTCCGGCAAATAATGTGCCCCCCTTCCGGCAAGTAATGTCTCCCAGTGCTCTTTTTACGGCCAGTAATGTCCCCCCAGTGCACCCCTTATGGCCAGTAATGTCCCCCAGTGCCCCCCTTATGGGCAGTAATGTCCCCCAGTGCCCCTATATGGCCAGTAATGTCCCCTCAGTGCCCTCCTTATGGCTAGTAATGTCCACTCAGTGCCCCCCTTATGGCTAGTAATGTCCCCTCAGTGCCCCCCTTATGGCTAGTAATGTCCCCTCAGTGCCCCCCTTATGGCCAGCAATGTCCCCCAAGTGCCTCCCTTATGGCCAGTAAAAAAAAAATTAAAAAGCTAAAATGTTATACTTACCTGTGTCCTTTCGCTGGCGCTCACTAGCTGCTGGTACGGCCCAGGATGGTGTGAATCAGACACGCACACCTCACTGCTGTGCGTCTCAGCACAGGCGGGCGTGATGATGTCACCACGCCTGCCTGTGCCAGGACGCACAGCAGTGAGGTGTGTAGCCTGTAGCATAGGTGATCGGCGGCGGGGCAAGGAATTATTGGCTCCCATGCCCCGCCACAATATTCAGCTGCAGCGCAGCAGCCCTGTCGCAATCTGCAAATTTTAAGGTGCCTTGGCGACCATTTTGGTCACCATCTGGAGCGCTGGTGGGGCCGGAAGAAGACCAGGGAAGGTGAAGACAGCCAGTGCAGCGCTGTTCTCACCTTCCTCTACCTCCGGGATGCTAATGGCCGCTTCCATAATGGAAGCGGTCAGTAGCATTTTCTGGCAGGGGGCCGGGGGCCACATGAAACGGTCCTGCGGGCCGGCCGGAGGTTCCCCACCCCTGCCATACAAAGAATTGTGGGAAGAAAATCAAAGTGGGCAATTTGTGTTTTTTCCATCACATCAGCTCCCTAAGAAAATTTAATAAAAAGTTTTAAAAAAGTCATACACACTCAAAAATGGTATCAATAAAAAGTACAATGGATTATGAAATGGATAGACCAGGCACTCAATATATGTTACTATAATGAGATATTTATTTCACACAGTGATAAAAAGATAAAATTAATAAGGTTAGTCCAACTGGACAGACAATGTGACAATATAATGTACTAAGGCAGCAGCAACAATAACAATTATAGCAGCAATAATATGCAACAGTGTAGCACAAGTAGCAAGGGAAAAAGGGTGATAGGTCGCAATCAATGATTGAATCCAAAATAAACCGCATATGTGACTATGGAAATAGGTTGATCGCAAAAATAGCAGCATAGATAGTTCCTTATAGAGAAATAGCAGCATAGATAGTTCCTTGTAGAGAACCATAAGGTAGTTACCAAATCCAGGAAGTTTAGGTAAAGACAGTTCCGCTCCTACCTCGTAAAGCTGTAGAAAAGGTTAGTGGTTCAGCGGTCCTTTCGGTCTTTGCAAACTGACCCCAGGTACGAAACAATAAGCGCTCATGGTGGCGTCCCACTCACTTGCGCAATATTACCTTAGTCTCGTCGCTTTGTTTCTCTAAGATATTGACTCCCCGATCGGTGAACAAGTCCGTAACAGCTGACTCTGATTCAGTATCGTCAGCGTACTTGGCGGAGTCGGGTGCGGTGTTTGCAGAGCTTTACTTCAGAGGTCTATTCAAATCCAGGGAAGATTTTTCCAGCATGCCGGTACAAGGAACACCGCACCCGACTCCGCCAAGTACGCTGACGATACTGAATCAGAGTCAGCTGTTACGGACTTGTTCACCGATCGGGGAGTCAATATCTTAGAGAAACAAAGCGACGAGACTAAGGTAATATTGCGCAAGTGAGTGGGACGCCACCATGAGCGCTTATTGTTTCGTACCTGGGGTCAGTTTGCAAAGACCGAAAGGACCGCTGAACCACTAACCTTTTCTACAGCTTTACGAGGTAGGAGCGGAACTGTCTTTACCTAAACTTCCTGGATTTGGTAACTACCTTATGGTTCTCTACAAGGAACTATCTATGCTGCTATTTCTCTATAAGGAACTATCTATGCTGCTATTTTTGCGATCAACCTAATTCCATAGTCACATATGCGGTTTATTTTGGATTCAATCATTGATTGCGACCTATCACCCTTTTTCCCTTGCTACTTGTGCTACACTGTTGCATATTATTGCTGCTATAATTGTTATTGTTGCTGCTGCCTTAGTACATTATATTGTCACATTGTCTGTCCAGTTGGACTAACCTTATTAATTTTATCTTTTTATCACTGTGTGAAATAAATATCTCATATATTGAGTGCCTGGTCTATCCATTTCATAATATATTACTTGTTTGTGGCTGGGTGGGCCACCTAGACCAAGAGCACCTATTCCATCTTGTCCAGCTGAAGTGATCCACAGATAATTTACTGCTAAAAAGTACAATGGGCATCAAAGTTGGCACAAAAGTGTGATTTAGAGGGTTAAATGAATTTGGGCTACTGACTGTGCACTACAACCACAAAGATGTTAGTACCGCCTATCGCAGGGTTCAGCAACCTCAGGCACTCCAGTTGTTGTGAAACTACAACCCCCAGCATGCTCCATTCACTTCTATGGGAGTTCTGAGCAGGGCTGTGGAGTCGGAGGCAATTTTGGGTACCTGGAGTCGGAGTCGGCAAAAATGAACCGACTCCGACTAAATTTAAATTGGAATAAAAAATAAAATAAAAAAAGCACGTATAAAGGGAGACTTTCACGCTGATTCACCCTATTAACCTAATAACAGTGTTATGTCCACGGCATCCCCCCTATTAAAACTGTGCTTACCGTTTGTTCCTTGCTATCATCGTTCTGCAGAAAAACACTTTTAATCCACATGCAAATGAGGCTGTGAAGGTGCCCAGGGGCGGCGTTACAACGGCCGGTGCCCAGGCCCCTGGGTCATTTTCATACGAAGCCACTCCCCCTCCGCAGCATCTGCCCGCCCTTAGTCTCTGCTCTAACCTCCCTCCTCCCGTCCGTAATCCCGTGCATGCGCCGATGAACGCGATATCGGCGCGTGCGCATTGAATGACCACAGTCGGGCCGGGGCATCACAGTTTACCGGTAAGCACAGTTTTAATAGGGGGGATGCCGTGGACATAACACTGTTATTAGGTTAATAGGGTGAATCGGCGTGAAAGACTCCCTTTAAATGTCCCAATTCACAAAAAGTTATACTTAATTACTTCTCTACTGTAAGAATAAAGGCCAATGCATGCAGTGCGTCACGTTACCGCAAAACGAACACGTTAAGTGACCGTGAAGAAGCATGCTTTTCATATGCTTCACTATATGGCACGCAACACACAGTTAAGGAGCGGCAATACTTATACTTTCCATTGTCTTCTGTTCCGCTGTTACAGGGAACGGAACGCCCATGGTTACCCTAGCCTCTCACTGATAACTGATTAAGTAAATATGGTTTTTGCAGGACTAGACACTTGTATAACTGAAGGGAATGGATCGTCAATAGTTCAAGACTGAAGCTGTAAACCATTTGAAAAACTGCTGTCATTCAGCTAAGGCTATAAAAACTTGTAAACTCAGATTGTTAGTTTAGGCCCCATTCACACGTCCGCAATTTCGTTCCGCATTTTACGGAACGGAATTGCGGACCCATTCATTTCTATGGGGCAGCACGATGCGCTGCCCGGATACGGAATTGCGGACCCGCACTTCCAGGTCCGCAATTCCGTTCCCGAAAAATAAAGAACATGTCCTATTCTTGTCCGCAATTGCGGACAAGAATAGGCATATTCTATTAGTGCCGGCAATGTGTGGTCCGCAAAATGCGGAACGCACATTGCCGCTGTCCGTGTTTTGCGGATCCGTGGATCTGCAAAACATGTTACGGATGTCTGAATGGACCCTTAAACTTTAAACATGACTATGAGATTCTACTAGGGAAATCATGTTTTAAAATAAATGCCCCTTCCTGGATCCTCCCACTGCCCTATCTTCAGCAGAAGATCAGCACACAAAGGAGAAGGCAGCAGCACCATTTTTGAACTGGTAAAGTTCCTGATATTTATGCCTGCTGCTACTATCCAGCCACTTGATAAAACTTTGTTGTTTTCATTGTGTTTGTCTTTTGCTTAAAGGGAGTCTGTCACCTACCTGACCGGTTTCAAACAGGTGACATTGTTCAGTTGGGCACAAAGACATGACACAGATGTTACCCGTGTTTAGTTCTTCATAAGGTTCAAATCGCCCAAAAAGTCATTTTTATAATATGCTAATGAGCCGTCGCAAGTGCCCAGGGGCGGAGAGTTTAGTTCCCCCGCCTCACTCCGCCCCTCAGTAAGCTCAGGCCAGCCCTGTGACATCATATTTCCCTATAGGCTGTTCGCGCATCACTGCCGGGCCCGGGCATGTGCAGTGTTCTGCCTACTGTGGTCAGAGGCTCAGAGACATGCAGTGCGCATGCGCCAATTTCACGCCAGTAACTGGTGCATGCGCACTCCATATCCCTGTCCCTCTGCCCACAGTGGGCAGAACACTGCGCATGCCCGGGCCCGGCAGTAATGCGCGAACAGCCTATAGGGAAATATAATGTCGCAGAGCCACAGGGCTGGCCTGAGCTTACTGAGGGGCGGAGTTAGGCGCGAGTGAGGCGGGGGAACTTGGGCACTTTCAGAAAACTCTCCGCCCCTGGGCACTTGCGACGGCTCATTAGCATATGATAAAAACGACTTTTTGGGCGATTTGAAGCATCTGAAGAACTAAACACGGGTAACATCTGGGTCATGGCGGCTTTGTGCCCCACTGAACAATGTCACCTGTTTGAAACTGGTCAGGTAGGTGACGGACTCCCTTTAAACTGTTCAATACAGTAGACTGTTGGCTTCCTAGCCAGTAGTTCTGTGGTAATGACATGTATGTTGCCTTTCTTTCCCTCAAAGAATGTATAAAATACATTCGCATATTAAATACAGAGGAGTCAGAGTCGGAGCATTTATCTACCGACTCCACAGCCCTGGTTCTGAGAACAGCCAAGCAAGTGTGCATGCTGAGAGTTGTAGTTTCACCACACCTGGAGTGCCAAAGGTTGCTGATCCCTGCCCTATCATATTCTATTGAGTTTAGCCTGGTCTAAACAGGTTCCGGGCACAAGAACTGGCATCAAAATGGGCAGATGGACACTTTTCACTGATTTGAATAAGTAATGGAGTTTTAAATGGTTGAAGGGGTTGTCCCACGTAAAATATTCTACAGTTTTCAAAGCAGCTCCTGGATCAGAATTCTTTAGTAATTGCATGTATTTGATAATTTAGTCAATCAAGGAAAGGTGAGAGTTTTCAGAAGTAGGAGGCCCAATGGTGCACAGAGTGACCTGGGCCCGCCCTCTGTGCACTTAACTGAATATGGATTAAAAAGTACTTTTTCTCCAGAATCAAGCAACAGATCTCTTAGAGTACTTTCACACTTGCGTTTTTCTTTTCCAGCATAGAGTTCCGTCCTAGGGGCTCAATACCGGAAAAGAACTGATCAGTTTTATCCCTATGCATTCTGAATGGAGAGTAATCCTATAATGCTACGGTTTTATCTCCGGCGAAAAAAACTGAAGACTTGCCGGAAATGTATTTTTTTCCATAGGAATGTATTAGTGCCGGATCCATCCTTCATGCGCAGACTGAAAAAAAGGTGAAAAAAATAAATTCTGGATCCGTTTTTCCGGATGACACCGGAAAGACGGATCTGGCATTTCAATGCATTTTTCTGACTGATCAGGCAAATGCCATAAGTTGGCATACGTTTTGCCAGATCCGGCGATGGATCACTCTGCGTGAAGTGTGAAAGTACCCTAATTAAGTGAGAGGTATCATTACATTCAGCTGGGATAGCCTGCTTTATCAGTGAATTTCCCCTTCAGTCTATAATCCATTTTGTCACAAGACCGGATGGTGCCCTCACCACACACACTGCAGCCAGCCATGCCTCTGCTCTACAGTCCCAGTGACAGTCCTAGGAGCTTCTGATAAGGTACAGTATTCTGACAGAACACCGGCTCAGGAGAACTACAGCTCCCGGCATCCACCGCGATCAAGCGTGGTTCGCTCACTTAGCGCGCGCCCAAAGCGGCCCTGACGTCACTGGACGGAGCGGCTGTGAAGAACTACAGCTACCGAAGTGCTTTGCGGCTAACCCGCCTGACCCTCAACCCTACGCCTGCGGAGTGCTCCCGCCTCCTGAGCCCTCGCTCTCTCTCTGTGTCTGTCGCACGCCTGTGCAGAAGGGAGATCGTTGGACGCCAAAATGTCGGGTGACGATGAGCAGCAAGAGCAGACGATCGCTGAGGATCTGGTGGTCACCAAGTACAAAATGGGAGGCGACATCGCCAACAGTGAGTGTCCGGCTGTCAGCGGGGGGATGTGGTTTTATTTTTTGCCGGGCTCTGAGTGTCCGCACATGAATGCCGGATAGCACCTGGCCGGGGCGCGGGGGCAGATGGGCGCCGCTGCTGGGTCTCCCCGGTGTGCGCCCCGCATGTATCGGCGGCCGGTGTAAAGCTAAACGACAGTGGGGGAGGGGATCGCACGTGTCCCGCCTGCCATGTGCCTCCCCGGCACCCGTACATCTCCCGGGCACCCACGTGTCTGCCGGGCCCGCCGGATCCCATCTGCCTTTACTTTGGTATGGCGGGCTCGTCGTGACCCGGTGCTGAGGGCGGCTGCAGCCATGTCTAGAAGGGACCGATTGTCCCAGATCTGAGGACTGGCAGCTGACCTGTTATTATGTGGTCATTGTAGCCCCTGCAGCCCTCTCCCCCACCAGCAGTGGGCGCTCTTCTGGACAGGTTCAATAAACCCTGTAGAATGATTGTGTCAGGTAGGGGTCGCATGAAAGATGTCAGTGTCCAAAAACAGCACCACCCCTGTCCACAGGCTGTGTCCATTATTGTAGCTCAGCTCCATTAGGGCTCCTGTACACAACCATAGTGGCTCTGTGCCCATATTGCGGATAGTAAATGGCCGTGTGCACTCCGTGGTGCTGACCCACTGACTTGAATGGGTCCACCATCCTCAGGATACGACTGAAGTTAGGACTTCGCCTGTCTTTTGCGGAACGGAGGTACAGATCGGAGTGCTTCCACAGGCTTTCAGGTCCGTACCTCTGCACCACAAAAAGATAGAACGTGTTCTGTGTTCACCCGTATCTTGTGGAATGCACCCGGCCAGTGCCTGTCCATTGCGGTCCGCAGCACGAGCACCGATCCATTACACATGAGCCCTTAGAGTCAGTTGGGCAGAGCTGCAATACTGCACACAACCTGTGGACAGGGGTGGTGCTGTTTGTGGAAGAAGGCTGCTATGTTTGGCTAATCCTGGACAACCCCTTTTACCCTATAATATGAGTTTGGAGTAAGGGTCCGATGGAAGGAGCAAAAGTGCCTTAGGTTATAACTTGAACCCTCTTGAGGAAAAGTGTTTGTCACCGGGACATTCACTGATAAACCAGGCACAGTTTCTTGCAGGGCTAGCTCTGCTGAATGTAATGATACCTTTCACTTGGTCATCTGTTTCTTCATTCTGGAGCAAACATATATTTTTAATCCATATGCAAATGAGCAGTTAAGTGCACTGAGGGTGGGCCCAAGCCACTCTGTGCACCCTTGCTCCTTTTTCTTCCTCTGCCTGCTGCTCCCTCTCGTTGCCATGGCCAGATGAGATGACAATGCAGGAACCTGTCCCTGTTACTCAAGACGAAGGGGTGCACAGAGTGACTTGGGCCCTGCCCTCAGTGCACTTAAAGGCATTCTCCTGTTTTTTTTATATCGATGACCTATCCTGAGGATAGGCCATCAATATCAGATCGGTAGGGGTCCGGCACCCAGCACACCCACCGATCAGTTGTGGGAAGGAAAGGTGTGCGCCTTCCCTTCATACAACTGATCGGCGGGGGTGCTGGTTGTCTCGCCCCCGCCAATCTGATATTAATGACCTTTCCTGAGGATAGGTTATCAATATTAAAAGCCCAGAGAACCCCTTTAACTGCTAATATGCATATGGCTTAAAAGTACCTTTTCTCCAGAATTAAGCAATGGGTCACTGTGCTAAAAATGAATACACTGTCAGTTTTTCATGGCCATTTTGAATGCGCGTGCACATCCATTTTCTGACCTTCTGTCTGTCTTTAACGGCCATTTTGCAGTCATTAACAGCTGGCCATTAAAAACAGTTTTAGTTCATTGGCTTTTTTCCCCCCCCAAACACTGCAGTGCCCTCGGTATACATAATGCCCCCTCATACTAGTGCTCCGGTAGACATAATGCCCCCTCATACTAGTGCTCCGGTGGACATAATGCCCCCTCATACTAGTGCTCCGGTGGACATAATGCCCCCTCATACTAGTGCTCCGGTGGACATAATGCCCCCTCATACTAGTGCTCCGGTGGACATAATGCCCCCTCATACTAGTGCTCCGGTGGACATAATGCCCCCTCATACTAGTGCTCCGGTGGACATAATGCCCCCTCATACTAGTGCTCCGGTGGACATAATGCCCCCTCATACTAGTGCTCCGGTGGACATAATGCCCCCTCATACTAGTGCTCCGGTGGACATAATGCCCCCTCATACTAGTGCTCCGGTGGACATAATGCCCCCTCATACTAGTGCTCCGGTGGACATAATGCCCCCTCATACTAGTGCTCCGGTGGACATAATGCCCCCTCATACTAGTGCTCCGGTGGACATAATGCCCCCTCATACTAGTGCTCCGGTGGACATAATGCCCCCTCATACTAGTGCTCCGGTGGACATAATGCCCCCTCATACTAGTGCTCCGGTGGACATAATGCCCCCTCATACTAGTGCTCCGGTGGACATAATGCCCCCTCATACTAGTGCTCCGGTGGACATAATGCCCCCTCATACTAGTGCTCCGGTGGACATAATGCCCCCTCATACTAGTGCTCCGGTGGACATAATGCCCCCTCATACTAGTGCTCCGGTGGACATAATGCCCCCTCATACTAGTGCTCCGGTGGACATAATGCCCCCTCATACTAGTGCTCCGGTGGACATAATGCCCCCTCATACTAGTGCTCCGGTGGACATAATGCCCCCTCATACTAGTGCTCCGGTGGACATAATGCCCCCTCATACTAGTGCTCCGGTGGACATAATGCCCCCTCATACTAGTGCTCCGGTGGACATAATGCCCCCTCATACTAGTGCTCCGGTGGACATAATGCCCCCTCACACTGCTGACAGGTACACCACTTGTATAAGAGGGATCCCAGTGTGACCATGTCAGGTCCTGCTGCCTCTAGTGCGGAGCAAGTGTTCCCTTGCGTGCAGGTAGTGAGGTGAGTAGTAGTAGTATTTTATTTTATTTATTTAACCCCTGAAAGGCCCTTATTTTCGTACATTGTGTAAGGTTTTTTTAACGGCTGTTAGACAGATGCACTCATGTCTAAATGGCTGTTAACTGTAAAAAAAATATAGGACATGTGACTACCGCCATAGACTTTAAAGGGGTTGTCAGACTTGTTTTATGAACAGGTTGGGATTAAAAAGAAAATTTTATGGCCGCTTCTATGGTCAGTGCCCTCGGCAGTCCATAGTTGCTGTGAACAATATAGAAAGAGTATTCCGGTAGGTAAAAGTTATCAGATCGATGGGGGTCCTACTGCTGGGACCCCCACCAATCACAAGAACAGGGGCCCGTATCCACTACAGACCCCTGAAAAGAACGGGGGGGGGGCGATCCCACAGGTGCGTGTCCGCTCCATTCTTTTCAATGGGAATTTCAGGGATAGCCGAGTACAGCAGTCATTTCAGGTGATCGGTGGGAGTCCAGCGGTAGGATCCCCTATCCTGTGGTTACAAGGAGTTATCTACATATCCGGAGTACTAACTGTAGTTGGCGAGGAGTGTTATCTGCCTGCTTGCCAGTGCTCGGCACCACTGTAGGGTCCATAGTGGGGTGCTGTAGTGCCGGCTGATTGCTGACTTGAGTGGTTTCTTGGCCGTGGACAACCAAACCTCTGGTGGTCATCAGTCGTCCGTAACCAGCTGGCTATTGGAACCCCCAGGTGTGCAGACCGTGCTCAAAGCTGATGCCAAATTAATGGCATCGAGAGGGGGGGGGTTTTATTTGTATAGTCTGAAAGAAACATTTAGTGCCAAACCCCCACTGTTCTGTCTTGTGCGGGGTGGAGCATGACCCAGTATATTGTTGGTTTGGTGTCCCTTGAAGTACGGTCATTACCCCAGCCCTTCATGACGCTCTATGGACATAGATCTATTACATTAATATTGTTAAGTGCAAGTATCAGCTGCCGAGTGCACTAACCATAGAAGCGGCCATAAGAGTTTCTGGACTTGTTGGGCTGAAAATTTTCTGTTCATAAAGCAGGTCTGAATGTGACCTAATTTAAAGGAGGAGACGGAGTTGAGGACAAATAAAGCGTGAACCGGTCGCGCGAGTCGTTGGTCTATGGGTGTGGTGGGTAGGCAGCAGTACTTACCTGACTGGTACCTTACATGGGCACGAGGAGCACATTTGCTTCTGAGAGGACTCCTTGCTCTCAAACCGCAGTACCTGAGAGTGACATTTATTAGCTCCGTCCATAGCATACAGTCTGGGGAGCAGAAAGCAGCTTTAAAGGGATTGTTCGCTTTTTTTCCTCGGGATAGGTCATCAATGTCAGATCAGGTGTTTGAAGAGAAAGCAGCACTCATAATTATAACTATGGCGTCCTCATTCACTTCAATGGGACGGCTGCTGTAATGGGACTTTGGAGCTGTAATTACATCTGCTCACCGCTGCACCGGCGAGCAGGAGAACATGGGGTTCGTGCATAGGGCAGATGTGTTTGTCATTATTTAAGGAGTCATAGAGGAGCCACAAGCTGCATGATCCCTCCGTGCCTCGGGGAGCTGGTGACATGTCGATGAAGGTCCTACCTCTAGGATGTCCTCTGGTCGCAGTGACCAGGTGTGGGGCACACAGGTATGCTGCTAGTGCCAGCCGAATCTCTTCATTCTCCCAACAGGTTGGAGTCTTGCCTCCACAGACATTGATGCCGTACCCTGTGGAGCATATACCCCCTTTTAAATGACATGTGAACCTTTGTGTTTTTTCAGCAATATCAATGAATAAAAACACATAAGAAAATGTTTTAGGCCATTTAGAACAGGGATGCCCAACCTGCGGCTCTCCAGCTGTTGCAAAACTACAACTCCCAGCATGCCCAGACAGCCTACAGCTATCAACCTACAGCAGGGCATGGTGGGAATTGTAGTTTTACAATAGCTGGGGGGCCACCGGTTGAGCATCCCTGATTTAGAATGTTTTTTTTTGTTTGTTTTTTAAAGGAGAAAAAAAAAAGTTTCCTACAATCGACTAATGACCAATCCACAAAACAAGTGATAAATGTCTGATCGGTGGTGACCCCCAATGAGACTGACATGAATAGTCAAGCGAGTCCCTTAAACTTTGAATGGAGCAGCAGTGGTGGTGAGGACAAACAGGGGCTTGGAACCCCTATTTTAGTGCTCCTGGGGGTCACAGCACTGAGACATTAGGCACTTATTCTGTGGATAGATTATAAAAATTGATTGCAGGAATAGCCCTTTAAAGGCTCAGGACATCTGTGGGGGCATTTTTACCATTGCATTTTACTCACTAATTAAAACAATTTTCAATAGTTTTTCCTCTACAGCTTTTAGTTTTCGTGAAACTACAGACTAGGGATCGACCGATATTGATTTTTTAGGGCCGATACCGATACCGATAATTTGTGAACTTTCAGGCCGATAGCCGATAATTTATACCGATATTCTGGGAATTTTCATTTTTGAGAAAAAAAAAATTCCTACACAAATCTGCTGAAAATTAATATGTTTATTGTTAATGTGTATTTTTTTTTGTTTATTGTTAATGTGTATTTTTTTTTTTATAAATCTTTTTCATTTATACTTAATATTTTTGTGTTTTTTTTTTACTAACTTTTAACCCCCTTAGGGACTAGAACCCTTGTCCTATTCCCCCTGATAGATCTCTATCAGGGTGAATAGGAGCTCACACTGTCCCTGCTGCTCTGTGCTCTGTGCACACAGCAGCATGGAGCTGAACATGGCAGCCAGGGCTTCAATAGCGTCCTGGCTGCCATGGCAACCGATCGGAGCCCCAGGCTTACACAGCTGGGGCTCCGATCGGAGGAGCAGGGGAGAGGGGATCCTGTGGCCACTGCCACCAATGATTAATACTGGGGGGGGGGGGGGGGCGCACTGCGCCACCAATGTTTTTACTATTGGCCGGGATGGGGATGGGGGGCGCACTGCGCCACCAATGAAGATAAGTCTATCGATCATTCATATACAGGAGGCGGGAGCTGGCTGCAGAATCACATAGCCGGCTCCCGACCTCTATCAGCGGTAGCTGCGATCCGCGGCACCTGAGGAGTTAACTACCGCGGACCGTAGCTGTTGCTCATAGAGGTCGGGAGCCGGCTATGTGATTCTGCAGCCAGCTCCCGCCTCCTGTATATATGAATGAATGAAAGGCTTATCTTCATTGGTGGCACAGCGGCCACAGCCCCTCCCCTTCTCTTATGTTCTATCCCCTCATTGGCGGCAGCGGCATCAGCAGCACAGGGGGAGGAGACACTGCTTCCTTCTCCCCTGTGCTGCGGAGGGAACACAGAGAGCGCTGTCAGCAGCGCGTTCTGTGTTCCCCATACGTTATCGGTATATCGGCAAAATAGATGCCGATACCGATAACGTTCAAAATCCTCAATATCGGCCGATAATATCGGCCAAACCGATAATCGGTCGATCCCTACTACAGACTATTGTTCTCTGCATTGCACTGAATCTACCCGGAAGCTGCTCTGATAGCTCGATCTGTAGGCCTCATCTCTGAACTCCTGACAGCTCCTAAGCACTCATTAATGTTGAGCGAACTCGTGGTTTCAAGTTCAGTGTACAAAGTTCGGGTTATATAAGAATTCTGTTATGGATTCTCTACCACTGACCATAACTTAAGGTCCGTGGTAGCGGAATCCATAACGGAATTCTTAGATAACCCGAACTTTGTACACTGAACTTGAAACCACGAGTTTGCGCGACATTATTCATTATAGCTGAATTCTTATCAAACAGATAAGTGTTTGAGCTGTCAGGAGTTCAGAGACAAGGACTACAGATCAAGCTGTCAGATCAGCTCCGTGCTGTTGAACTGTTAATTTTTTTTTTTACTAAAGACCAATTGGAAAAAAAAACTTAAAGCCCAAAATGAGTAAAATGCAATGATTAAAAAAAATGGCATCCAAAGGTTTCCATAGCCTTAAAGACCTATTGCAACATGGGTAATTTCTCATTTTTAGAGGCATTGAAACGTCCAAATATTGCACATTGCCGTTTACTGGTAAAAACAATGACCAGCTTTGTAATATAAAAACTTCTGTACACAATAGCGAGCAGCAGCTCCAGAGTACAGACTGCATGGTTACTCCGACTTGGACACCCATGAAGAAATCTTAAAATGCTCTCATTCGTCATCAGCCTGAACCTTGGGCATGGTCCACAGTTGGGTTGGGGGGGGGGGGGAATTATGGAAACCCCACCCGAGTGGGCCCCATTAAAGAGACTTTCTGGGAGTTCGATATTGATGACCTCAGGACTCCAGGCAATCAGCTGTATGAAGTAAGTTGTGATATGAGATTGGCGGGGGTCCGACTCGTGGAACCCTTCGCCGATCAGCTATTTGAGGATGTCGCGGCGCTTACCATGACTTTCTCACTGCATACCAAGCAAGACGCGGTATGTTGTATAGTGGCTATGCCCAGGTGCATTCACTGAATGGGGCTGAGCTGCGCCTAGGCCATGTGACCGATGAACATGACGTCCCTGGCCTAGGAGGGGGCTTCAGCGCTCACTTAAACCCTGCAGCCTCTTCAAACAACCAGTTGGTGGGGCTACCTGAAGTCTGACCCCCACCGATCAGATATTGATGACTTTTTCTGTAGATAGGCCATCAATATTACCGGAAAACCCCTTTAAAGTAAAAAGGAACAGAAGCCATGAACTAGTGTGAACAGGGCCTCACTTCTCAAAATATTGCATTGGATTTCTAAGCCTCTTTTCGTATATACTTCACGGTATGTCTGACCTGCAATGGTCGCCTCTGAGCTGTGATTAGGTATCCTAAAAAATGACAATTGTCTTGCGTTGTAAGAATTTTAGTAAATACAGGATTTTTCATATTTCTATTCTCATGTTTACTGGTGTTTTTTCTTGTAAAAAAACATTGCCAGCCCGCTTTCATCCCTTTTACTTGTTTGTAAGAGAGGCCTGAATCTGGCTTCCAAGGAGTTAATTACCCCCTGAAATGACTCCTTTTGTAGAGGAATAATGCCGCTTGGTGTGACTCTCCCACGTGAACCCCGGAATCCACAGCGAGCGCTTCTTAGAAGGTTTCAGGATGATTCATTTTCCGCCTTTGTCTTCTCCAGGGGTCCTGCGTGCACTTGTGGAGGCCGCCACTGCAGATGCTTCTATCCTCAGCCTGTGTGAAAAGGGAGACGCCATGATCATGGAGGAAACTAACAAGATTTTCAAGAAAGAAAAAGAAATGAAGAAAGGTCAGTGGACGTGGGTTGCGTTTTCATTCTGTAGTGTCGTCAGAGCCTCCGGCATATGAAACGCCGCTCTTAAAGGGTTTGTTCACCTCCGCGTGACTTTTTCTGCAGGCCCCCAGCATTGCAGGGGGGGGGGCCTACTTACCTGATCCAGCTCCATCATTTACCCTCAGGCGACGTAGGTCTTGGGTTCCCCCTCGTCAGCCTCCATTTTTATGCAGCTCAAGTGGCCAATGACTGCCGATAGCAGTGACGTGACCCAGTGGCCTTCCGCGTGTCCCACCATGCTGGGTGCAGAAAAGGTCCCTAGAAGTGAACATCCCCTTTAAATCTGCCCCAGTCTTAAACTGACTTGCATTGCAGAAAAACGTGCCTCTTAGGTCTCATGCACACGACTGTGCCGTTTTTTGCGGTCCACGGATCCGCAAAAAACGGTAGGCGCCCGTGTTGCCTTCCGCAATTTGCGGAATGGAATGGGCGCTGGCAATATAAATGCCTATTCTTGTCCGCAAAGCGCAGACAAGAATAGGACATGTTATATTTTTTTTAGCAGGGCCGCGGATTGAAATGAATGGGTCCGCATCCAAGCCGCCAAAACGGCGGCTCGGATGCGGCCCCAAACAGACGTGTGCGTCAGGCCTTAAAAGGAATCTGTTACCAGTTTTATGCTGCAGTAACTAAAGGGGGCATAAATTCCCTCAGTAAAATGTTGGGTCGCTTTTTTTTAATTGACCCAGCAGGTTTGCTAACTTTTTTTTAATTTTTTTTTATTATTATTATTATTGATCAGCTTTAGCACTGGAGTTGTTTAAAGGGATTGTCCGCTTTTGCTGTATTGATGACCTATCCTCAGATCGTGGGGGCCTGACTGCCGGCTGTTCAGCTGTCTGTTTACCTGCTGGACATCGTCATTGCAGCAGTGAGCAGAATTCACTTCAATGGGACGGCTCTATCCTTCAAACAGCTGATCGGCTGGAGTCGGGGGGGCCCCCTCCAATCTGATATTGATGACCTATCCTGGGTATAGGTCATCACTGTAGCAAAAACAGAGAACCCCTTAAGTATACAGTGTGAGCCGATGAGTTCTGATATTCATGAGGAGCCATCTCTCCTTGCTCCCGACTATTGATTTCAGTAGGATAATATAAGTCATGTGTAGGGGCTAGGAGAGCTTGGTCTTCATAAATATCAGGACTCTGGGTGCTGGAGCTTTCTGTACAAGATTTCAGCAGAGTAGCTGGGTCAATTAAAGAAAGTAACCCAGCGTTTTCCCAAGGGGATTTGTCAAAAGTTTATGATGATGTAATTTGGCACCTTTTGGAGTAGCACAAAAAGTTAGAGAAATTCCCCCCTTTTTATGGAGTACGGCTGCTAAGATCATGGTGCCCAGTTCCACTGTGATTGCACCTCTTTGGGCGATTCCAGTAGCCACTTCTTCACATTGCCCTTTACTGTATGTGCTATTATTTTAGCCCCTTGTTTTCTTTATTGCAGGTATTGCCTTTCCAACAAGTATATCTGTTAATAACACTGTGTGTCACTTCTCCCCTCTGAAGAGCGACCAAGATTACCTCCTGAAAAACGGTGATCTAGTTAAGATGTAAGTACTCATCACATGATTGTTCTTCACTTCAAATTAAATTAGAAGATAAAAATAAAACCTCTCTTTTCCCTTATGTCAATCCAAACTTAACGAATGCATAGTTTATAGGTGGCCATTTATGTTAGGATGTCGACCGGCTGACCACCCAAATCTCAACATAATCCTCTGTGCTTTAAGGGGAACACACTTCTAAGGGGATGGCGTTGCTGCCAGAGATATTTGGCAACTGCCTATTCCCCTCTCCGCATTGAGAACACATTCGCTGGGCTCCGAGGGGGGCAGGAGGAATAGAAGTCAGCCAAATCGATAGCTGTCAAATGTGTGTGGGCCAACTTAAAGGAGTTGATAGTGTGGGTTAAGCCCATCTTAGCCTAAGTGCTGACTTACATGGCTGAAGTTACTGGGGCGGCTGAGCAGCTGCCCCTCCGCTGTTTCCGTAACTCCCATAGCAGTAAATAGGAGCTACACAAACAGCATAGCAAAGCCAGACACTGCTTCCGCAAGGCCCTCTTGTCTTATGTCATCTTAAATTGATCAAACTGACTGTTTTATTCAGTCCAAGACTAGGGTTATGTGCTGCGTACACTCGCCAGTAGGACTGACAACTTAAGATCTTTGAAATAGTCATGTTAGATGAAGTAGTATTGACTCTGCTGATGTCTTTATATTAATCCTGTTCAATTCTGTGTTACAGAGACCTAGGAGTCCACGTAGATGGTTTCATTGCTAATGTTGCTCACAGCTTTGTTGTTGGTGCTTCCAATGTAAGAGCGATCCTTCCGCATCTCTGCTGTTCTTCTACTTTTATTATTCAGGCCTGTTCCTTCATTTATAGCTGCTTGGCCCTCCATGTTTGCTTCCTGACTTCTGTGTCTGGAGCTGATTGTAAGAAGGAATACTGCAGTAAACTTGCAACCCTAGTTGCATATCTGTACATGGGTATTTCCATCCTCTAAGGTGATGGCGTATCACTAACATATACCATCACTTGATAATCATGGTGGGAGAGGGGGGGGCTACTTTTGAGACACCATACTCAGTCCAATGGTGCACTCCTTCTCAGTCTGTCAACTGGTCAAAATGTCTTCGTAGAGGCATTTCTAGCAGTGGACGATCTCTCACCAAGAGGTACACCACCAGTGTCTAATCAGACCAGACCTGTAATCATTTACATACATGCCGGAGACATAAGGGCTGTGTTTGGGTATAATATGGCCGCAGCCCTACTTTAATTTTGACAATGATGAATTTTAAAACTTTTTGTGCTGAATTTTATTTTCCTGTCTTGTAGGATTCACCAGTCACTGGTCGTAAAGCAGATGTTCTCAAGGCTGCACACTTGTGTGCAGAGGCAGCCCTCCGTCTTGTAAAGGCAGGAAACCATGTAAGAAGAGTAGTTCAGTTTTTTGGGTGGACACTATTGCATTTGAATACATAACATCACAGCATTTGTCTCCCGTGTATTTTACCTTTTAGAACACGCAGGTGACTGAAGCATGGAACAAGATTTCTCCGTCTTTTAACTGTGTACCCATTGAAGGTAGGGGCTAGATGAGAAATATTTCCTAATAATAGTTTTATAATTCTGTGTTTGTCTAGAACTACAAACAAAATGGAAAATACAAGTTTACATACTAAGGCCTCATGTCCACGGCCGCTGACCGTGTGCACTCCGCATCACGGATGCAGACCCATTCACTTGACTGGGTCCGCAATTTCGGAGATGTGGAACAAAGTCACGGGACACCAGAAGCACTACAGAGTGCTTCCGTGGTGTTTCTTTCAGTTGTTCTGCACCGCAAATAAATATGACGTCATATTTTTTTGCGCTGCGGACAGACAACGGACCCATTCAAGTTAAATTGGTCCGGCCCGCTGCACGGATGCGGTCCCAATGCACGGAACGGCCGTGTGCACGCGGCCTAAGGCTGAGTTCATATCACCGTTTAGGCCAGGTTCCCATCTGCGTCTTGAACTCCGGCACTGTAGCCGGTGTACATGCCTGCTTTCAGCCAGACAAAAAATGGTGCATATATGCCAAAAAGCGACCAGATTACTGCTGGATCCCATTACACTGAATGGGGATCTGGCGGTGCACGGTGGTATCTGGCTATGCCAGAGTTCAGTGCAGATGTAAACCCAACCTTAACTTTCCGTTCTTCTCATCCATCACGAAGCTGATGCTAAATGAGCCTAAGGCTGGGTTCAGACCTGAGCGTTTTACAGTGCGTTCCTACGTGCTGTAAAACGCTCAACAGGCAAGAACCAATGTTTCCCTATGGGAATGGTTCTCACATGAGCGTTTCACAGCACGTACGATCGCACTGTAAAACGCCTGACGCCCCAAGAAGTACAAGAGCTACTTTGGGGCGTCTTGTCGCGCGTTCCCGTACATAGACTTCCGGGAACGCGCGACAATGGGCGTTCGCTTGTTCCGGAGCCACGTCTGTAATCGCGCATACAGAGCGCTCCATCCTGTACGCTCAGGTCTGAACGCAGCGTAACTGATTCTTAAAATACAGGATCTGTTTTTTGTTTTATTTTTCAGTTCTTCTGATGGATCAGAAGAACGGAAAGCTAAACGGTGATGTGAACTCTGCCTTATTGGCATTGTGACATTGTCAGTAGACCCTACTTACACTATCTATATGTTAGGAAAAGCTTGCAGCATATATGCAAACATATCCATAGGGCTCCATTCACCCTCAGCTGGGCTGGTGTACATCGATATAACTTTTCCTTTTCAACTTTATATAGTAGTGTAATTGATAACTTTTTACTATGCATTGACATCCCAGAAAGACCATATACTATGCAGTGATTTTTTTTTTTCTTTTTTTTTCTTCGATGGGCATGGATGAGGCACATACCACTGTATAGGCATTTGTCGCACGGTATTCTTTTGACTGAAGGCTCTTACCCATACTGATGACCTATCATAAGTCTCAGAAAATCCTTTTAAATCATTTCAGCTTTTCACAAACGCATTCATTCTTAACAGCTATGAGTATCAGAACTTTCTCTGAAACCTGTTGGTTTTTTCCTCCATGCAGGGATGCTTTCTCACCAGTTGAAGCAGCATGTTATTGATGGAGAGAAGACAATTATTCAGAACCCAACTGACCAGCAAAAGTATGTTCCTATTGTGTATCTAAAGATAACATGTCACCAAAAATAGGTATATACAGTTTTGTTTTTTTTTAATGCCCAAACCAGTTATGCGGGTCCTCCTAAGCTGCGAGGCTGCCATTGGAACTTCTGTTCCGTACCACAGTGACCAGTCTACAATCGAGTATTTAGGAAATACAATATCTCCTTATGGAGAGCATTGAATTTAGGTATGGTCAGCAAAGATATGACCATAGCCTAAAACCTTCTAGAGTGAATGATGCACCTTAAGGGTAACTGAAGTCACTATACAAACTGGGGCTCTTTTAATAAAATTAGCGTAAAGGGTCTGAACTCTTTAAAAAGGTTGTCCGGGACGCAAATATTGAGGATCTATCCTTCAGGTGGGTAATTAGTATCTGATCAGCAGGGGTCTGGCTCCTGGCACCCCTGTTGATCAGTTGTTGGTAAGGGCCTCTCGGGCGCCTCTTTTTTGGCTTTTGATGTCAGATCCGTCAGTCACATGGACTTTCTGCAGCTCAGTTCCATTCAAGTAAGTAGGAATGAGCTGCAGTACCAAGCACGGCTACTATCCAATGGACAACGCCGTGCTTGATGCGCTATGAGAGGCCGCAGCACTCATTCAAACAACTGACCGACACTGGTCCAGGGAGCAGGCTCCGATATGGATGACCTATCCTGTGGATAGGCCAACAGTATCCGAGTCCAGGAAAACCCCTTTAGCCGACTTGTCCCTGCTTCATTTTTTTTTTTTTTTTTTTAAACCAGCCTTAGGTTAGCCATACAATTAGCTGTTGGCCAGACGACTGCAGTTTCTCCTAATCCCCTCATACATATACCTACCCGGCCAAGCCACCATGTGGTTCACATTTTTGTGAAATGAATAAATATTGGCTTTATTCGGCCTAGGCCTACAAAATTGACATATATGTATGAACCAGCTTTCTGCTGCATTATTGGTTGTTCCAGCATCAACGAACCTTTCTTCTTTTGTAGGAAAGACCATGAAAAGGCAGAGTTTGAGGTTCACGAGGTGTATGCGGTTGATGTACTTATCAGCACTGGAGAAGGGAAGGTGAGGACAGTGTAAAATGCTGCAAAGCTTTGTGGCTTATCTTTACTTTCCTAGCCATCTAAGGTTTTTAATTTTTTTTTGTGAATTTTATTTTTTCCAATTAGGCAAAGGATGCTGGCCAGAGGACAACCATTTACAAAAGGGACCCAACCAAGCAGTATGGTCTGAAGATGAAAACCTCTCGTGCCTTTTTCAGTGAAGTTGAGAGACGATTTGGCGCTATGCCATTCACTCTCAGGTATAACGTTATGTAGCCTTCTGCATATGGTATGTGCACACAGCTGTATAATTATACACTGGGCAATAAAAAACGTTTTATTTTTATTTTGTGTAGAGCCTTTGAAGATGAAAAAAAGGCTAGAATGGGTGTAGTGGAATGCGCCAAACATGAGCTGCTCCAGCCTTTCAATGTACTATATGAAAAGGAAGGTGAGAGTTTTTAATGTAATCTTACATTTAAAGGGAACCTCTCACCTAGAAAATGCATATTAAACCGCCAGCAGTACCTTATTGCTGCATGAGTATAATGTGCCAAAAGTCTGAAAAACGATAGTCTTGAAGTCGAGGCTTTCTCTCCTGAAGTCAAGCGTGCCCAGCCCCCTTGCCCACCCCTTAGTATTTGATTTTTAGGGTGTCCAATTCCTTCACTGCTGGGCGCTTGAGCGTAGTCTCGCGCAGGCTCTCATGTGCGAGTGCCTGATCATTGAGTCTACCTCACAGCAGAGTGGAACGGTGTGCAGGCGGCGGCACTGCAGGGACACAGCGCACGCGCATGACTATGTTTGAGCTTCCAGTGGTGAAGGAATTGGAATTCCTATCAATCAAACACTAAGGGGTAGAAAAAGGGGGCGGGGCACGCCTGACTTCAGGCGAGAAAGCTGCTGCCCCCAGACGTCAAGACTATCGTTTACATGGCGTACCAAGTTGAATAAAAGTATTTTGTCAGACTTTTGGCGCATTGCACAGAAAAGACAGACACCTTTTATAATCATGCTACAGACTGCAATAAGGTACTGCTGGCGGTTTTAATATACATTTTCTAGGTGTCAGGTTCCCTTTAATGGTTTCCGAAATGCCCGGAGTGCTGTTCCCCCGACCTTAAGGCTAGGGGTACACGACGACATCTCAAATGGATTGTTTGCGACTGTCACAGTGCGACACCATAGACTATCATTATAAAAATTGTCGCGCGACATTGGTGCGACAAATGTCATCGTGTAGACCTAGCCTAACTCTTCTCTCTTGGAGAAGCAGGAGTTTCATAATGCCCTTTTTTTTTTTTCTTAAAGATGCTTGTTTTTCTTGATTAAATGCACTGAACTCAACGCGGTTTTCCCCTCTTTCTTCAGGAGAGTTTGTTGCACAATTTAAGTTCACAGTTCTCTTGATGCCTAATGGCCCCATGAGGATAACTAGTGGACCCTTTGATCCCGATGTGTATAAATCTGACCTTGAGGTGCAGGATACAGAACTGAAGGTGAGTACATTTATAGTGATATCATTTGTATCTTGCCTGCCAACCGAGCTTCATGAGTGACACGGCACTCTAAAAATGGAATATGTGAACTCTCGCCTAAAAGCGGTTGTCCACTTTCTGTTGACGTTTCTAAAATGCCTTAACCAGTAGTGCTCTGGCACAGAAGACTATACCTCGCCTCAAAACATTCAGACTTATCTTTGTTAGTTATCTTAGCCACGTTTTTAGGATGGATTCACATGTGGAATAACAGGGCAGCAAATCCGCCACAATCTGCATGTGTTATATGTTTATTTTTACATGGACTTCACTCTCTGCAAGTCTATGGCCGTATGGCCAGCCGATCACTTCCAGTTCTCTTTTTGTTTTATCTTGGGTTCTAATGTACTCCTGGCACATTGCGCCACCTAGGATAGGGCCTTAAAGGATAATATGGTGGGGGGTAATGTACAGCTCTCCAGTTAATACATTTGGAGCCATACGCTTCAATGTTGAAGTTTGTAATTTTTTGTTTTTGTGTGCTCTTTTATTGTGTAACAATTAGTTTTTTATTTTTTATGGTTAATTTAGGCACTACTGCAAAGTTCAGCAAGTCGGAAGACCCAGAAAAAGAAGAAAAAGAAGGTAACTGCTCCAGTGTAATATATAATATATTGTAGCTCACAGAACTAATAGCTTTGAGAGATATTATAAAGAAGAAAAGTACCATTAAGGGCTTGTTCACATCTGTGTTGGAGGTTTGGGTCATCACAGATCCCATCAAAAAGACCAGAAAAGTCCTGCAGGACGCTCTGCCTTTCTGGGGGCCATAACTTTTTTTATTTTTCCATTCACTTAGCCGTGTTAGGACTTGTTCCAAATGAGGTGAAATTGGGAAAAAAAAAATCAATTCCTTAACAATTTTATGGGTTTTGCTTTTACAACATTCCCTATACAGTAAAACTGTTACTTACATTCTCCAGGTCAGTACGATTATGATGGTGCGACATGTGTAGTTTTTCTTGCATTTTAATACTGAAAAAAAATAAAAACCTTTAAAAAATAATTTTTTTCTTCTTTTCGTCGCCATATTCTGACCCCTATAACTTTTTTGCCGTTTTATGTACGGAGCTGTGTGATGGCTCATTTTTTTTGATGGGCGATCTATACTTTTCATTAATAAGGCAATCCTATCGAATGCTTGTTTTTGATGAATGAGAAATGCTCTTTTGTCAAATGACTGCTTCTTTGATATGACGGCCCAAATTTTTGTTTATTGGCAGCAAATGGTCATGTCTAAACAGGGATGCGCTGCTAACAGTGTACAAAATGAATGGGGGATGAACAATCGTAATAAAAATTATGCACCTAAGTTTCGCTTTGCATCGGGCCATGTAAAAGGTCATTTAAACCAAGCACCCAGCATTGGCTTGTGTAAGAGGAGCCTAAGGTTCCTTTAGTTTTTACCATGTCAAGATAACTATTGACAAAATGTTCTGTCATCCTGAGATTTATACTGATGACCTACCCTCTGGATAGGTCATTAGTATCTGATCATTGGGAGTTTCACACTTGGGATCCCCACTGATCAGCTGTTTGAGAAGGCATCAGTTCTCACAGTAGCAGCGTAGCCTTCTCTCAGCAACCCAAGCACAGCACTGTACATTGTATAGCGGCCGTGCTTGGTATCACAGCTCAGCCCTATTCACTTCCAAGGGGCTAAGCTGCTCCTACGCCATTAGGGTCTATTCACATGTCCGTAGTGTATTGCAGATCCACAATACACCAGGCTGGCACCCCTATCGAAATGCCTATTCTTGTCCGTCTATTGCGGACAAGAAATGGACATGTTCTATTTTTTTCAGGAGCCGCGCACCGGAAATGCAGATGCAGAGAGCACAATGTGGGATGTCCGCATCCTTTCCATCCCTATTGAGAATAATCGGGTCTGCACCCGTTCCGCATAATTGCGGAAGTGGTCCGGACCCATTCAACGGACGTGTGAATGGACCCTAAGGCCTCATACACACGACCATTGTGTGTTTTTGTGGTCCGCAAACCACGGATGGCGTCCATGTGCGTTCTGCAATTTGCGGAACGGCATGGACAGCCTTTAATATAATTGCCTATTCTTGTCCGCAAAGCACGGACAAGAATAGGACATGTTGTTTGTTTTTTTGCAGACCACAGAACGGAGCAACGGATGCGGACAGCACACTGAGTGCTGTCCGCATCTTTTGCGGCCCCATTGAAGTGAATGGGTCCGCACCTGAGGCACCAAAACTGCAGCTCAGATGCGGACCAAAACAATGGCTGTGTGCATGAGGCCTTAGACTGATGAACGTGATGTCACTGGCCTAGGCTATGCTTTGAGCCCAGGTGCCTTCTACAAGAGCTGATCGGCAGGGGTCCCGGTTGTCGGACCCCCACCAATCAGATACTGTTGACCTATCCAGTGGACAGGTAATCAGTATAACAGTCTTGGAAAACCCCTTTAGATGGGTGAACCCTAATCAATGCTAAAATGTTGTGCATTATCTATTACAGGCTACAAAGAATGCTGAACAGGCCACTGCTGAGGATAATGAAGGCACAGAGTGAGGATAACACCACGTGAAGGTGTTTGACTTCGACCTGCCAGTTTATTTTTTAGCGTCTACGTTATTTTTGCCTCTTTCCCCTCTCCCAAGAAGTATGAAATGTTGAAACACAAAAAGCCTCTGATGGGTGATCCCGCAGAGTGCTAATGGATTCAGGCCTCCCCTTACCCTCTTTGGATACAAAACATGGACACTGAGGGAAAATTCTTTTTGGAATTTACACCAGACTACTTAACCAAAAAAATATATATAAAAAAACCAAACAATAAAATCAGGCATAAAACCAGTCTTAAGCCCCTCTTTCTCAATAAATGTTGATTTTTCTATAGGATTGGAACAAGTCAACCTTTAAGACTTGTATCATCGCTGACACCCACTCTCCAAAATCTCACTCTGTCTTTTAAGGCGGCTCTGTTACTGATTACAGAACTGCTTTTTTCTTCTTTTTTCCTCTTGTGTGAATTTCATGCCAGTTCTGGTGAAACCATGACTATTCGAGCCCAAATATAAATTACCAATAAGTAGGTTATAATGAGGCAAACTGTGCACTTAATGGTTCTTAAGAACTTCGGAAATGTTTTGTATTAATATTGCAGAGCAATGGTTTTCAATATGATATGTCCTATTGCTTCCACCTGAATATTAATTGAAGGTAGAAGCTTAAAACTTGGTGCATTTATCTGCCACCCAGGACACCACTGATTCAGTGCCTGCTTAGAAGAGTAGGCATGCTGTACTGCGTCTTCCTCCAGTCTATCCTACAAGCTTTTCCTACCCTTACCATCACTCTTACTATAAGGAATAAATTGTCTGCACAGTACTACTTTGGTTGTTTGTATTATCTGTTTTCTCATGTATCTGCAAGGTCAGCAGACTGGTGTAGGCACTTAGGGCTCATGTACATGACCGGGAAACACAGTCCATATGTTGGCCACATCTCCCGGACCGATCGGTGCTCTCCTGACCCAAACGGACTGCGTCGTAGTAATTTATGATAGTTCATGGGGTAATTTCAGTGCCTTTCACATCATCATGTGAGATCACTGCAATAGCCTCTCCATCCAATGGTAACTGATTGTATCATAAATTACTATGATACATTTTGGGTCAGGGAAGCTGCGGTCAGCCCGGGAGATGCTGCCGGCACACGCACCATGTTTCCCAGGCCAATCACAGTCCAGTGCGTGATGAGCCCTTACCCTGTACAGAGCTGTATCTGTTTCCTTCTACTGGTTTCCTTGCCTGCTCTGAAATGAATCTAATGTTCACCTTTTTAAACCCATTTTTGAAAACTGCATACATTGGAATGCATTTAAAAAAAAAAAAAAAAAAGTTTCGTCTGTCCCCAAAGAAATTGAACTGGATTCCGTTTTTTCTGTTTTAATCTCTATAGAAGGGAATTAAACCTGAGCCAGTAAAAGTGAACTCGATGTTGTCAGCTGTGTATTGTTCAGCCATCAAGTCTACAAATCGTTCTGCTTTTATTTTCACATTGCGCGTCCTTACTATATTGACATGCCGCAGATTTTATGATTACGCTTCTTATTGTTGTGACCAAGCTGTGCATTCAGCCATATTTAATTTTTTGGGTCTGGAGTAATAGTTTATTGCTGATTCTAGGTTCATGAGTGCACTCCTAGAGGTATTATTTTATTTTTTTATATATATTATAATTGTTTTTCATAAAACATTTGCTATGTCATAGTGACACATCCAAAGGCTTTGATCAGTGTCTCTGTGCTGAGACCACCACCGATCGCTAGAATGAGGAGAGAGAAGTGCTCGCATATCTTTCCTCACTGTAGGAGAGGAAGCAAGACTGACTATAGAAAATCTATGGGCTTGTCTTTATTCTGTCCCTTGCAGCAAGAAGAGAGCACGATATGTGGGTGATTCCCTCTCCTCATTCTAGCAATCGGTCACTCGGACACCCCCCCTGATCAAAACCTTTGATATGTGACTGACATACCCAAATTTTCATGGTGATGTTGCTTCCAAATTTTTAAAAAGCTTTCAAAGAAATTCAACTTTTCTACTCTGCTGACTCTTCTTTTGAAGAACCTATGCGGAAGCTGGTAACATCCTAGTGGCCGATTCCCACAGCAGTGTCTGATTATCCGTCTGCAAAAATCGGATGGCCTCCATGTGCCTTCTGTTTTTTGTTCTTGCTCCCATACATTGAATGGGTGAGTCTGATCTGGAAAAACAGACCAGAGTAGGACACACACCGATGTATGAATAGCCCTGTTGACTTGCATGGGACTGTGTGAATAAGCCCTACTACCCCATAGTGCCATGGGCTACACTGCTACTTTTCTGTAGCGCTACAAATTAATTTGAACTATTGAGCCACAGCTGTAGTTCCAAGGAATATATTCGGTTTTTCGTAATCTTGTGGACTGCAAATGTCGCTTAGTAGTTAAAATCAATCACGCTACAAAAAGTCGCAGTGTAGCCCAAGTCTAAGGGCAGATTCACATGACCACGCTTGTTCCAGGAAATGCAGCCCATTTGTAAGCTGCATCTTCTGGACTACAATCAGTTGCCCTGACCTAAACTGACTGCATCATAGTGATTAATGATAGTCAGTTCATGTCTGATCGGGGGTTTAAAGTGCTGTACTCATATCATGTGAGTACAGTACAATAGAGCCTTGGTCAGATGGGAACTGACTGTATCATAAGTCATAATTGGCCACGTTTCCCAGGCCGAGCATTGGTAATTCAGCCCTAAATATGTAAGTTTAGGCTACACTGAAAGAAAGTTTATCACTGAGAATAAACCTTTTTATATCTGGTAGATACCCTAACTATATAGCTAACCTTAGTGGTTGCAGTATTGACCACTAGATGTATGCGAGACAACGCACACACCTCTCATGAAGATCATAGCTCCAAATGTATCTTTTTTGTCATGAAGCTCGTTAGGTGAAAAGGAGCCCTATGATCTCATTCAGACTGTTCCTGTGAACATGACTATTATGTAGCACTTAGTTTTTTTTCCCCTACAGCCTGTGTTACACAGTAGGATAGTGGTGGTAGGTCCTTTCCCTTTGATCATTAGGTTTAATATTAAAGCAGACATCCATCCAATTTCCGCACTATGGAGAAAAGGTAGATTTTATACCATGTAATAAATAAGCATCACATCTTTCCTGCCTGGGTAGACGTGCTACAGAGACTGCAGTGGGTCCAACTTACGAAGAATGGTGGCACTATCCACCTAGTCAGTAGATCTGAAGAGATGGGATAACACACCTTCATGAGAAAAGGACAGAAGCTAATTGTGCTTTTTTTCTGATAAATCTTTATGGCTTGGCTTTTCTATGTGGTTAATTCTGGTTTAAAGATGGGTTAAAGCACTGTGACTGCAAGACGAAAACACATTTTTTACTCACTTTTACTAAATATGTATTACTTGGAAGAAAAAAAAATGCCTGCAAGTAATGTTACAAGGTTTCCTTGCAATCTGTATATTTTCCAAAATAAAATTGCTATTGACTGACTGGTATATGGTTATCAAAGCATTTTTATTGTCATTTTTTCTTTTCCAGAGCTCTTATTAGGGAGTTTTTCCAAGAGTAGAATATTGATGACCTATCCTCAGTATTAGGTCATAAATATCTGATTGGCGGGGGTCTGGCTCCCGGCACACCCACTGATTGGCTGTTTGAAGAGGCCATGGCGATCTGGTGAGCGCTACAGCCTCTTCACAGCAAACCAAGCAGTGCCATGCATTGTATAGTGGCTCAGCTTGGTATTGCAGCCCAGGCCCATTCAATGTGACCGAAGAACATGTCACTGGCCTAGGAAGAGACTGAAGCACCACAGGCTCTTCAAACAGCTGATCGTGTGGGTGCCTGGAGTCGGACCCCCACCAATCAGGTATTGATGACCTATAATCCCTTAGCTCTGACAGTCACATTCCCTTAAAGGGAAACTGCTCTCACTGAGGGTGCTATAAAGTAATGAGGGATGCTAATGTCAGCAGTCTGTTACTCATGAGCAAATAAGTGGTTACTGTGATCTCTCTGCAGTGTCACTGAATTAACCACAAGGTCTACAACCACCTAATATCAGCAGATCAGTGACCACTGAAATCTGTCACTCACTACTCTATACTGCTCTCTGAAAGACAGTATAAAGTTGATTGTTTCCCTTTAAAGAGGCAGATACAATTTTAGTTAGTGGACGTCCACCGCAACTAACTTTAAAATCTAACTATACAGAACTAGGATACAGTTCGGATACTACTAAAATTAGCACTGATCATATATACCAGTGCATCTCAATAAATTAGAATATCAAAAAGTTAATTTATTTCAGCAATTCAAAAAGTGAAACTCATTGAAATAGATCACTGTGTAATGAATTTATATTGTTTATTTATTTTAATGTTGATTATAGCTTACAACTAATGAAAACCCCAAAGTCCGTATCTCAGAAAATTAGACTATATAAGACCAATCAAAAATGATTTTTAATGCAGACATGTTGGCTTACTAAAAAGTGTGTACAGTATATACACTCAATACTTTGTTGGGGCTCCTTTTGCATGAATTATTGGATCAATGTGGCATGGAGGTGGATCAGCCTGTGGTACTGCTGAGGTGGTATGGAAGCCCAGGCTACTTTGATCACGGCCTTCAGCTTATCTGCATTGTTGGGCTGGTATCTCATCTTCCTCTTGACAATACCCAATTGATTCTCTATGGGGTCTAGGTCAGGTGAGTTTGCTAGCCAGTCGAGCACAGCGATATGTGGTTATTACACCAGGTATTGGTACCTCTTTCTCATGAGGTCGTTAAGGTTGCCTTGTGGCCCAGTAATTATCCTACAGGTCCCATATGGCATTGAAGAGTACTATTTTGTCCTGAAACATGGCCGTAAAATATTCCATTGTTTGGACCTCAATCACCCTAGCGTACAAATCAGAAACCCGTGGCGGTTCAGGGCTTTTCCAAGCTCGGGAGATTAGACAACGAGCTGCTGTTAGTATCAATAGTAATAACTTAAGTGACTGTTTAACTTGAATGGGGACCACATTAAGCAGGAAGGACATGGGGTCAGGTCGGATTTCCACTGCAAAAATATCACTCAGGAGGGTGCTCACTCCGGTCCAATAGGGGCGTATCTTGGGGCAGTCCCAGAAAATATGAGGCAATGTACCCCTATGTAAGCTGCATCTCCATCAGTCTCCCGGGACTGCTGGGTTCATTCTATGGAGGTCAGGAGTGTGGTACCAGTATATTAAGATTTTATATTTGTTCTCCTGATGAAGTATCGACATAGAGGATTTCGCTGACCTCCTCCATATAAGGTGCCAGAGTGCGTCCGGTAAGGCCCACCCCAGATACTCCTCCCACCGCGCCATGTAGGAGTGCCTTTGAACCCGATCAGGGAAGGGAGTCAGCAATATGGAGTAAATCTCAGAAATTAGACCTTTCGCATGTACCCACCCCTTCCCTGCAAAGACGTTCAAAGGGAGTCGGGAGGGAAACTGATTCCTGAAAAAATGGACTGTGCGAAGTGACTAATCTGGATATAAAAGTAATTGGAGGAGGAGGGGAGATCATATTTGGTCTGGAGGGTAGAAAACGGCAAAAGGTCCCTAGTGGAGGGGTCCACAATATCTGCAAACCGAAACACACCCCGCTGAAACCATGGTCTCGTTGTGGACGTGGTAAGACTAGCAGGGAGCGTAGGGTGATACAAAAAGGAGGTCATGGCGGAGTGGCTAGAAACCAGAGGGAATTTGCCACTGCACTGCTGCCATATGAGTCTGGTACAAGCCATGGGCCCTAATAGATCCTTAGTTGGTAGAGTCTTGTGAGATCCGGACCATAGCATGGAGTTAGGATGTATAGGAGCTAGCCAGTCTTTCTACTTGCATCCAGACAGAGTATGGGTGCAAGGAAGCCCAGGCCATGACAGAATGTAGCTGGGCCGCCCAGTAATATTTGGACAGATCCAGTACCCCTAGTCCACCCTGATGCCTACTAGATAGAAGGACTGACCGTGGGATTCTATGACTCCTTCCCGCCCATATGAATCTAAGGAGGTGAGATTGAATGGATCTCAGGTCTTTGAGGAGAACTATAATTGGTAGGGTCTCAAAAAGATACAGAAGCTTGGGCAAGATAGTCATTTTAGTCACAGCAATACGTCCCGTGGGAGAGCGTGCCACTTGTTCAGGAGACCCCTGATCTCTGCATATATGCGTGGGAAGTTATAGAAACATAGAATGTGTCGGCACATAAGAACCATTTGGCCCATCTAGTCTGCCCAATATACTGAATACTATGAATAGCCCCTGGCCCTATCTTATATAAAGGATGGCCTTATGCCTATCCCATGCATGCTTAAACTCCTTCACTGTATTTGCAGCTACCACTTCTGCAGGAAGGCTATTCCATGCTCCCACTACTCTCTCAGTAAAGTAATACTTCCTGATATTACTTTTAAACCTTTGCCCCTCTAATTTGAAAAACTATGTCCTCTTGTAGCAGTTGTTCTTCTTTTAAATATTCTCTCCTCTTTTACCTTGTTGATTCCCTTTATGTATTTAAAAGTTTCCATCATATCCCCTCTGTCTCGTCTTTCTTCCAAGCTATACATGTTAAGGTCCTTTTCATCTTTCCTGCTAAGTTTTATCCTGCAATCCATGTACTAGTGTAGTAGCTCTTCTCTGAACTCTCCAAAGTATCAATATCCTTCTGGAGATATGGTCTCCAGTACTGCGAACAATACTCCAAATGAGGTCTCACTAGTGCTCTGTAGAGCGGCATGAGCACCTCCCTCTTTCTACTGGTAATGCCTCTCCCTATACACCCAAGCATTCTGCTAGCATTTCCTGCTGCTCTATGACATTGTCTGCCTACCTTTTAAGTCTTCTGAAATAATGACCCCCTAAATCCCTTTCCTCAGATACTGAGGTTAGGACTGTATCACTGATTTTATATTCTGCTCTTGGGTTTTTACACCCCAGGTGCATTATCTTGCACTTATCAACATTAAATTTTAGTTGCCAGATTTTTGACCATTCCTCTAGTTTTCCTAAATCCTTTTCCATTTGGTGTATCCCTCCAGGAACATCAACCCTAGCTTTATAAAGCTCCCCATATTGGGGAGTGAGGTCAACACCCAAATATCGCAGGGAGTCCGTCTTCCAATGGACAGGGAAGTTAACCCTAAGAGCCCAGGGCCATCTGAGAAAGATTAAGAGGGAGGGCCTCAGTTTTATGGGTGTTGACCTTATACCCCGAGTTTTGACCAAATTCCTGCAGGATGGAGTGGAGGTTTGGTAGGGAAATATGAAGCTTGGTAAGGGTAAGATGGATGTCGTCTGTATATAGCGATAGCTTAAACTCCCTGTCCCTGACCATAACACCTCTGATGTCTGGACATGTCCTGATTTTGGCCGCCAGGGGTTCGACACACATGGCAAATAATAGCGGAGATAGGGGGCAGCTTTGTCTCGTCCCGTTAGCAATGCCTATGGGTCGAGATTGAGCATGAGGTAGTTTGATTGTCGCTGTGGGGGAGGAGTATAGGCTACAAAGGGACCAGAAAGGCCATATGCCTGCAAGGTAGCAAAAAGGCCAACCTAAACGGTCAAACGCCTTTTCAGCATCTAAACTAAGAAGTAGCGCCTCCTCACCCGAGCGAGATATGACATCTATCAAGTCAATATTTCTTCGTGTGTTGTCGGCCACCTGACGGCCTGGGACAAATCCCACCTGGTGTTTGTGGATCAGGGAGGGGAGAAAAACGTTTAGTCGGGAGTCTAGTGCTTTGGTGTAAATCTTAAGGTCTGAATTAAGCAGGGCAATGGGCCTGTAATTATGGCATTTGTGAGGATCTTTCCCAGGTTTCGAAATCATTGTGAGACATTGGGGCAGGTACTGCGTTGCCAGCTAGAAAATGATTAAAAAGGGTTACTAAGTGAGGGATTAGTTCGGTCTTGAAAGTCTTATAATATTTATACGAAAAGCCATCAGGCCCTGGGGATTTATGATCAGGTAGATGGTCCACCACTGCCCCAATCTCTTCCAGCGTGATCGGACTATTAAGGGCCTCAAGATCAGAAGTCGATAGGGTAGGAAGGTGACAGGATGCCAAAAAAGATTGGAGTGTACTATCCCTAAGTCTCTCATTTGAGGGGAGGGTAAATTGTACAGGGAAGAGTAGTAGGTTGAGAACCTCTCTGCTATCACTCTGGGGTCATAGTGGATTGTTCCGTCAGTCCCCCTAATAGCACTCGGACCCGTTTGGGAATTGCGATTCCTGAGTTGTCTGGCCAGCAAAGTATGAGGTTTGTTCCCCCAAGCATAATAATGCTGTTGTGTGTAAAGTAGTAACTTGTTGACACGACCTAAAGATAGACTCTTCAATTGGGCCCTGGTATCAACAATTCGTCTGAGTGTGCATCGGGAGAGGTGAGCAGCCATCTTGTCTTCTAGTATTCGCAAGCGAGACGTAAGGGTCTTGACCAAAGCAGTCGAGTCCTTCTTTAATTTTGAGCTTATTGCAGTACAATGTCCCCTCATGACAGTCTTATGCGCTTCCCACAAAGGACGGACATCTCCTAACGATCCCTCATTTAGTTCAAAGTACGTTTTCAGGTGTTTGCGGAGTTCCTCCCTAGTAATGGGCTGCTTCAAGAGGGAATCATTAAGTCTCCAGTGGCATTGGTGAACATGGCCCGACTCACTACTAATGTCAATTAGTACAGGAGCATGGTCAGACCAGGTGATTTGGCCCATGTCCGCTCCTTCCAATATCCTGAGGGTCGAAATGGTACCAAAGAGGTAAGCAATACGGGTGTGGGAACCATGTGGGGCAGAGTAAAAGGAGAAGGACCTATCAGTGGGATAAGTGAGACACCAGAGGTCATACAGGGAGTATTTCCGCACCAGTTTACGAAAGTCCCTGGCTAAGCGCTGCTGTGTCGAATGTATTGGTCTGCCCGGGAGGGCCATCGATTCAGAAAACACTGCATTAAAGTCCCCACCTAGGAGGACCAGGGGCTTAGAAGAGTCCACTCCCTCAACAAAAACCTTGTGGAAGATTCCGCCGAGAAAGCAGATCTGGGAAGTGTTTGGGGCATAAATGTTACATAAGGTGATTGGTTTATCTGCTAAATGGCCACGGAGAATAATATAACGCCCCTGTGGGTCTAGAATTGAGGATTCAATTTTGAGGGGACATTGTACAGATACCAAGATGGCAACCCCCGCCTTCCGACGGCTATGAGTAGCCTGTTGTGCCTAATAGGATACAGGTGACAGGCAAAACGAAAGGAGGAGTTGCCATCAAAATGTGTTTCTTGTAGGAACACAATGTCCGCTTTAAGGGATTTCAGTTCCAAAAGCAAGAGTTTCCTCTTGGCGTTGAGCCCCTTGACATTGAAGGTTATGCACCGCACCATGTGAGCATGTGATGATATATAATATATGCAGGGTACAGCTCACCGAGGGCGTCAGTATACGTCAGTGGCTTCACACTAGTTGAACAACAGATCAAATGCAAAACTGAGGTACACGATCCCCACAGGCAAGGAAGTTCAGGCACCTACAACAGGAGAAAGAACACAAGAGGTGGGGGGGAGACAGGACGAGACAACACAAAGACAGACAAACAAATAGCAGTAAACAACAATTCCCAAGGATATAATCCCTGCTAGGGGCAAATAAGAAGCCCCTTTGGGGGTGTAAGTGTCGGAGACCAACAAATTGAGGCTGGCCAAAGAGCCAACCACAGGTATCTGAAAAAGAAAGAAAACAATTAACAACAAGGTGGGCCCTTCAGATAGCCCGCACCGTAACGCAGCAACAAGAAAGCAATAACTGGCTTAACAGAATAATAAACTACCAATATGGGGGCCCATCAGAGACCGTCGGTCCTGAGGACGTGAATGATTAAGGGCAGAGTTCAGGATGACCAAGTCCTCCAAGCTATTGGCGTTCAGCCAGATCGACGATGCCCTGATGACGGAGGAGACCGCGGAGAAGAGGATGCACTTGGACCAGGTCGTCTTTTCCTGGTAACAGGAGACCAAATCTGTGGTGGCGGAAGCGCTGGTGACTCAAACTCCCAATCCGACATGTCGGGGATAGGAATTCCGTGCGATTCGCAAAAGGGGTGAAGATCCGAGAAGGAATGGAATGTCTCTGTTCTTCCTTGATGACGGACCATCAGGGCAAAGGGGAATCCCCAGCGATAGGCAATCTGGTGGTCCCTGAGTGATGTGAGGAGAGGCTGGAGATGTCTCCTTTTCTGGAGTGTGAACCAGGATAGGTCAGAAAACCTTGTACTGGAGCGCCATCAAAGTCAAAGTTGCGTAAAGATCTCGCCTTAGCCATGATGGCTTCTTTAAGGGTGAAGTCGTGGACACAACAAATTACGTCCCTAGGATGTGCAGCAGAGCCCTTGGGCTTGAGTGCTCTATGAGCTCTGTCTAGCTTGATCTTATGCGAGGATAGTTGTCCCAAGATCATTTTAAATATGGCTTCCAGTGTGGCAAAGAGGTCCTCAGCTCCAGTAGCCTCCGGAAGGCCCCGTACCCGGATATTATTCCGGCGGCCTCGGTTGTCCAAGTCCTCTAAATGCCGCCCCATGCCCCTAAGCACAGCCGTTTGGGCAGAAATGGATTCATGAAGAGTGGATATGTATTGCCTGGTGTCATCATGGGCATTTTCCAGGGAGTCCACCCGGTCCACCACGTGTTTAATATCAGTGCGAACTGCCGCAATTTCAGTTCTGCAGGCTTCTGTAACTTGAGAGATAAGAACCCGAAAGTCCTCTTTTGTAGGAAAACGGCTAAAATAGCTGGCCCAGGGCTGTGGAGGTTCAGAGAAGGGTGGGGGGTCCATAACAGCAAGTGATGGAGGGCTTGGAGATTTGGCACAGATGTCAGAAGGGAGAGGAGAGCTGCTGTCCCCTTGATCCAGCAATGGTGGGGCTGGGGACTGCTTATTTTGCCAGGGCTCATGCAAGGGGGTCCTAGGAAGGCTAGGTGCAGGGTCCACTGGGGTAGTATCTCGTCCGCTAACAGGAGCCACAGTACCTTTTGCGTGATGTCTCCCTCTGAGGGGTGAGTCCAGGAGCCATCATGGTGGGATCCCTCCTTTAAGCAGCGGCTGGCCAAAATACCAGGGCAGCCGGTGAGAGGCCCAGCTCTGAGATTCCGTGCGAGGACACCGCCAGCGGCAATCCAGTCCCTTGGTGAGCTCCAGCAGAGGTTTGCAGCGCTGGATCACGCTCACTGCTCATAGCGCGGGAGTCATGCGGGGGAAGGGAGGAATGGCGGGAGGCCCTCTGTGCCTTGGTGCTGTGCGGTGGAAGCACTGGACCCGGAGCCTGATCCCAGCACTGCTCAAGGGTCCTGGCAGGTGAGGGGGATCGGGGAGGGAGAGGGGTCTTCTTGAGAGCCACTTTTTTCCCCATATGAGCCGCAACAGAGGAGTCGCTGGCCAGAAAGCTGCGGTGCGGGCAGGAGCTGGTCTTTCAGGCGGTAATCACAGTCAGCGTCCGGACACGCCCCCCCAAATGGCCTTTTCTTGACAATCCTTTCAAGGCTGCGGGTATCAATGTTGCTTGTGCACCTTTTTCTACCACACTTTTTCCTTCCACTCAATTTTCCTTTCATATGCTTGGATACAGCTCTCTGTAAACAGCCAGCTTCTTTAGCAATGACCTTTTGTTGCTTCCCTTCCTTATTGAGGGTGTCAATGACTGCCATCTGGACAACTGTCAAGTCAGCAGTCTTCACCATGATTGTGTAGCATACTGAACCAGACTGAGAGACCATTTAAAGGCTTAGCAAAAATTTGCAGGTGTATTGATTACAGCTAATTAGAGTGTGACACCATGGGGGAGATTTATCAAAACTGCCTAACAGTAAAACTGCTTTAGCTGAGCATTGATTTATTTTTTTTGCTATGGGCAACTAAGACAGTTTTACTGTTTACAGGTTTGATAAATGAAACCCTCTACAATATTGAACTTTTTCACAATATTTAAATTTTCTAATATACTGACTTTTAGGTTTTCATTAGCTGTGTGTAATGAATATATGAGTTTCACTTTTTTAAATTAATTGCAAAAAAAAAAAATATTAAAGAAGTATTCCCATCACAGACAATGGGGGAATTTCGCTAGGACCCGCACCTACACAGAGAACGGAGCGGGTAAGGAGGCGGAGGGTGCACTGCGCATGCGCAGCCGCCCTCCATTCATTTCTATGGGGCCGCCAAAAATAGCCAAGCGCTGGCTTGGCTATTTCTGTCAGCCCCATAGAAATAAATGGTAGCGGTGGCCACACAAGCGCGGTGCGCTCCCATTCACTTGTATGGGGAGAGAGCTTGGCAGCAGCCGGACCCCGGGAAATCCGGGGTCTTCCAGTTACCACTCTGCCCGCTACATTCTTGGTGTAGGTGTGGGACCCGCACCTATCAGACAATGGGGGCAAATCCTAGCGTTATGTCTCCATTGTCTGTAATAGGAACAACCCCTTTAACTTTTCGATGATCTAATTTATTGAGGCACTAGGGTGTGTGTGTGTGTGTGTGTATATATATATATATACAGTCATGTGAAAAAATTAGGACACCCTTTGAAAGCATGTGGTTTTTTGTAACATTTTTAATAAATGGTTATTTCATCTCCGTTTCAACAATACAGAGAGATTAAAGTAATCCGACTAAACAAAGAAAACTGAAGAAAAGTCTTTTCAAGATCTTCTGTAAATGTCATTCTACAAAAATGCCTATTCTAACTGAGGAAAAAGATAGGACACCCTCACATGTATTCCCTCTTAAATTGGCTCAGATCTCACACAGGTATATCACACCAGGTGCACATAATTAGTAGATCGTTACTCTGCATGTTGAATGAGGCTTGCCCTATTTAAACCTCAGACATTTAGTTTGGTGTGCTCCTGACTGTTGAAGTGAGAGTGAGCACCATGGTGAGAGCAAAAGAGCTGTCAGAGGACTTCAGAAAAAAGATTGTAGCAGCCTATGAGTCTGGGAAGGGATTTAAAAAGATCTCAAAAGATTTTGAAATTAGCCATTCCACTGTCCGGAAGATAGTCTACAAGTGGAGGGCTTTCAAAACAACTGCCAACATGCCCAGGACTGGTCGCCCCAGCAAGTTCACCCCAAGAGCAGACCGCAAGATGCTAAAAGAGGTATCCAAAAACCCTAAAGTGTCATCTCGAGAACTACAGCAGGCTCTGGCTACTGTTGATGTAGAAGTACATGCCTCTACAATCAGAAAGAGACTGTACAAGTTTAACTTGCATGGGAGGTGTGCAAGGAGGAAACCTTTGCTTTCCAAGAGAAACATCGAGGCCAGACTGACATTTGCCAGCGATAAAGTTGACAAAGACCAGGACTTCTGGAATAATGTTCTTTGGACAGATGAGTCCAAAATTGAATTATTTGGACACAACAGCAGAGGACATGTTTGGCGTAAACCAAACACAGCATTCCAAGAAAAGAACCTCATACCAACTGTGAAGCATGGAGGTGGAAGTGTCATGGTTTGGGGCTGCTTTGCTGCAGCAGGACCTGGTCAGCTCACCATCATAGAATCCACGATGAATTCTACTGTGTATCAGAAGGTGCTTGAAGAACATGTGAGACCATCAGTTAGAAAATTAAAGCTGAAGCGGAACTGGACCATGCAACATGACAATGACCCAAAACATACTAGTAAATCAACCAAAGATTGGCTGAAAAAGAAGAAATGGAGAGTCCTGGAATGGCCAAGTCAAAGTCCAGATTTGAATCCCATTGAGATGCTGTGGGGTGACTTGAAAAGGGCTGTACGTGCAAGAAACCCCTCAAACATCTCACAGCTGAAAAAGTTCTGCATTGAGGAGTGGGGTAAAATTTCCTCAGACCGATGTCGAAGACTGGTAGATGGCTACAAGAACCGTCTCACTGCAGTTATTTCAGCCAAAGGAGGTAACACTCGCTATTAGGGGCAAGGGTGTCCTATCTTTTTCCTCAGTTAGAATAGGCATTTTTGTAGAATGACATTTACAGAAGATCTTGAAAAGACTTTTCTTCAGTTTTCTTTGTTTAGTCGGATTACTTTAATCTCTCTGTATTGTTGAAACGGAGATGAAATAACCATTTATTAAAAATGTTACAAAAAACCACATGCTTTCAAAGGGTGTCCTAATTTTTTCACAAGACTGTATATATATATATATATATAATATTAGTCCAGAAAAATGAACAGCACTCCAATAGGTTATAAGAAAATAACTCCTTTAATCACCCGTGTGGTGCGACGTTTCGGCTCAATGCTAGAGCCTTTTTCAAGCAAAGAACATATACATGTGGTGGGTATATATAGGTGAAACATCACACATCATCATCATCATGTGACCCAATCAAAACAGTGGGTGTTGACAAAATTAGCATACATAACAATGAGAAAAAATACATCAAAATATACAATGTACATTGCAAACTAAAAATTGCATAGATGAAGACATGGTCAATCAATCATTGTGATATAAATTATAATCTGATGTCCATGTATGATCCATAATAATAAACACCATCTCCCGTGTTGACCATGACAGTTGTGAAAACCAAAGTAAAATGTAAGGGGAGGAGCCAAAAAGATTGAAAATGCTAACATACCCAAGGGATGAGGCACACGATCCACACGCCATCCCGGCGTTGTATACAATCTACTGCGCCTGCTCAGGGGAGTGCCAATCAGGTAGGCAGCTGAGAGCGTCCTGCGTCAGAGACAAATATTTGCGCATGCGCATTCCCCTTCTGCCGTTCCACTCATCTGCCCATTCTACAGAATACTGTGCGCATGCCCAGTGCGATCCAAGCACACACGCGCCATCTTGGTTGCTGGTCAACTGCCCTACCTTTGCTTATCAATGCTGTTCATATCGGAATACAGCCTTATAATCGAGCATAGTGCTGCAAAGCGGCCTGAGGAGATCCCTCTTGAGTTGAATGATGCCTGCATTACTTTCATGGTAACCCCCCCCCCCAGATAGCCGCGTGATATGTGGTGGTCTTCGGGACGTTGCCTGGAAGGGTGGGGCTGCAGCCCTGTGAAGGGGACTGCCCCTACCGCTTTGCAGCACTATGCTCGATTATAAGGCTGTATTCCGATATGAACAGCATTGATATGAGAAGGTAGGGCAGTTGACCAGCAACCAAGATGGCGTGTATGTGCTTGGATCGCACTGGGCATGCGCACAGTATTCTGTAGAATAGGCAGATGAGCGGAACGGCAGAAGGGGAATGCGCATGCGCAAATATTTGTCTCTGACGCAGGACGCTCTCAGCTGCCTACCTGATTGGCACTCCCCTGAGCAGGCGCAGTAGATTGTATACAACGCTGGGATGGCGTGTGGATCGTGTGCCTCATCCCTTGGGTATGTTAGCATTTTTGGTCTTTTTGGCTCCTCCCCTTACATTTTACTTTGGTTTTCACAACTGTCATGGTCAACACTGGAGATGGTGTTTATTATTATGGATCATCCATGGACATCAGATTATAATTTATATCACAATGATTGATTGACCATGTCTTCATCTATGCAATTTTTAGTTTGCAATGTACATTGTATATTTTGATGTATTTTTTCTTATTGTTATGTATGCTAACTTTGTCAACACCCACTGTTTTGATTGGGTCACATGATGATAATGTGTGCTGTTTCACCTATATATACCCACCACATGTATATGTTCTTTGCTTGAAAAAGGCTCTAGCATTGAGCCGAAACGTTGCACCGCACGGGTGATTAAAGGAGTTATTTTCTTATAACCTATTGGAGTGCCGTTCATTTTTCTGGACTATAATTGGGGTAAGGAGCCTATTCCCTTAAGGACGTGCACCCAGACTTGCTTATTAGCCAGTGCCGCCATTTTTCGTTGATATATATATACAGTACAGACCAAAAGTTTGGACACACCTTCTCATTCAAAGAGTTTTCTTTATTTTCATGACTATGAAAATTGTAGATTCACACTGAAGGCATCAAAACTATGAATTAACACATGTGGAATTATATACATAACAAACAAGTGTGAAACAGCTGAAAATATGTCATATTCTAGGTTCTTCAAAGTAGCCACCTTTTGCTTTGATTACTGCTTTGCACACTCTTGGCATTCTCTTGATGAGCTTCAAGAGGTAGTCCCCTGAAATGGTTTTCACTTCACAGGTGTGCCCTGTCAGGTTTAATAAGTGGGATTTCTTGCCTTATAAATGGGGTTGGGACCATCAGTGGCGTTGAGGAGAAGTCAGGTGGATACACAGCTGATAGTCCTACTGAATAGACTGTTAGAATTTGTATTATGGCAAGAAAAAAGCAGCTAAGTAAAGAAAAACGAGTGGCCATCATTACTTTAAGAAATGAAGGTCAGTCAGTCAGCCGAAAAATTGGGAAAACTTTGAAAGTAAGGGCTATTTGACCATGAAGGAGAGTGATGGGGTGCTGCGCCAGATGACCTGGCCTCCACAGTCACCGGACCTGAACCCAATCAAGATGGTTTGGGGTGAGCTGGACCGCAGAGTGAAGGCAAAAGGGCCAACAAGTGCTAAGCATCTCTGGGAACTCCTTCAAGACTGTTGGAAGACCATTTCAGGGGACTACCTCTTGAAGCTCATCAAGAGAATGCCAAGAGTGTGCAAAGCAGTAATCAAAGCAAAAGGTGGCTACTTTGAAGAACCTAGAATATGACATATTTTCAGTTGTTTCACACTTGTTTGTTATGTATATAATTCCACATGTGTTAATTCATAGTTTTGATGCCTTCATAGTCATGAAAATTAAAGAAAACTCTGAATGAGAAGGTGTGTCCAAACTTTTGGTCTGTACTGTATATATATATATATATATATATATATATATATCCACTCACAAATAAATGCAAATGTTTCCATGCAGAAAGCTGTTGGAATCTGATGACTCACTTTCAATGTCTTCTTCAGGCTCCTGTACTGTAATAATAAAGGTGTAGCGTGAGAGCAGTCCAGTCCAGTGTATTAATAGGGTATTCCAACCCAGTAAAGATCTTCCCACAGCCTGCAAATGGTTAAAAAAACAAGAGCTTAAAGGGGTTACCGAGAGTATAAAAAGCCCCCACGCTAAATATACTTTCCCCTCTCCTTGTGCTGCTGCTGTACCGCTGCTACAGCTTTTCCCTGTACGCGGATGAAAACATCCGGTGTCAGGTGGGAACAGCCAATGGTAGGTGGGGATGGGGACGAGCCTCCCTAGCATCGCGGGTGACACAGGATGTTTTCATCCGCATACAGGGAAAATCGGCGGTGTGGGGACCAGGAGCGGCCCAGGTAAGTATATTCAGTGTGGAGGGGCTTTTTTCACTCTTGGATAACCCCTTTAAACTCTCATTGCTGATCCCCTATTGCTGTTATTTCAGCAGTCCCTGTGTCCTGATGTGCTCCACTTCCTCCTGATGTCTTGACACAGAAGGAAATGGATGTGACTGCAGCTCAGCCAATCACTGGCTTAGGCGGGTTATCGCTGCCACCATTAATTGGCTAAGCAGTATTCCTAGCCATTTCTTGCTGTGTTGAGATGAGCAGGAAGTATGGTGGAGCAGGACACAGAAAACGTACGAACAGCTCCGCCCACTGACAGATCAGCAACCCCCGCACTCCAGCTGTTCTGAAACTACAACTCCCAGAATCCTCCTTTCACTTCTATGGAAGTTACAAGAGCAGCCAAGCCGCTCTGTGTGCTGGGAATTGTAGTTTCACAGCAGCTGGAGTGCCGGATGTTGCTGATCCCTGCTCTGATGCACTGTGGTCAAGCTGAGGTTGGTTTACCAGGAAAAATCCTTATCCTAGCAGTCTTCCAGTCAACTGCATGTGCCACTAAATGTTAGAGGCTTTTTGTGTGCAAAATAAACCTTTCCAACCATTGCTTTGTTTGAAATGTAGATAGGAAGACATAAGCAGCACTCCATCCCCCCAATCATTGGCAAGCTGAAGAGGTAGTGGATACTTTCACCTAGGCTGAAAACCGCACTGATGTGATTATACCACAAATAGGAAAAAGGTTTTCAAATTAATTTTAAACAGGGTGTCCAGCCTCTTACATTTTTACCTAAATGTTAAAGGGAATGTGTCTCCAAAAAGTGTTTCTGCCAGTTAATACCAGATAGTGACGCATACTTTTTTTTTTTTTTTTTAAAGCCGCTTTCATAAAGTCAGTATTTGATCAGTGATTTTCATCAGTGATTATAAGCCAAAACCAGGAGTTGAGCCTCCACAGACATAGGCCCGTTTCACACGGGCGAGATTTCCACGCAGGTGCAATGCGTGAGTTGAACGCATTGCACCCACACTGAATCCGGACCCATTCATTTCTATGGGGCTGTTCAGATGAGCATGCTCCTTTTTGTGCGCTTTCCACGCAACGCAGGCCCCATAGAAGTAAATGGGGCTGCGTGAAAATCGCAAGCATCTGCAAGCAAGTGCGGATGCGGTGCGATTTTCACGCACGGTTGCTAGGTGACGATCGGGATGGAGACCCGATCATTATTATTTTCCCTTATAACATGGTTATAAGGGAAAATAATAGCATTCTTAATACAGAATGTTTAGTACAATAGGGCTGGAGGGGTTAAAAATCATTATTTTTTTAACTCACTTTAATCCACTTGTTCGCGCAGCCCGACTTCTCTTCTGTCTTCTTCTTATCCGTCGGCCCCAGCACTAAGAAAGAAGAGCCGGGCTGGAGAGGATCCCCCCTTGGACAACGAGCAATTCCCTGGATGGGCTGAGTATCCACTACCCCACCAACGATTAACCCCTACTACCTGCCCATATTACCTGTAGCCCCTACGGACCCCTATATTCATTAACCCTCCTAACCCTCCCTATACCACCAACGATTTATACCATACCCCAAAACCACCAACATACCCCTATACCCGTACAATCATCCCACCATCACTCCCTGCTACACCCCTATCCCTGCTGATCCCACCAACCATACCCCTATCCCACTGACGTACCCCTATACCCTACCCTAACCCTGTAGGAGCATCCCTGCTACCTATTCTGTACCCCAGTATCCTGTGTCTGTGGCCTGCATTTGCCCTTACAGCGCCACCGTTAACCCTTCATTTCCCTGCAGGGATAGTTTTTAGTCCAGATGGGGTGGGCTGCTAATGTATGTGTGTAAGTGTATTGTATAGTTAGTTTGTGGGTGGAATTTGGGATTGTGTAGTGTAGTTTAGTACTGTATTTTTAGTACTGTATTGTTAGTGCTTTGCGTACGTTGTGAACTGTAGGTTAATAAATACTGTGTGTTATTTGTACCTACTGTGTAATGTGTTGTTATTAGCAGTAGCTAGCTCAGTTAGGCGCTTGCAGCTAGCTTAGTGATTAGCGTAAGGCAAAGTGAAAGTAGCGTGTTATTATTATAAAGGTATAAATAGGCAATGTCATCGGTAAACGACTCCTCCTATTTATGAATATTAATTATTTATATTTGCATAAATATTGGTAATTAATATTCCCCCTTTACAGTAATATAGCTTTTGTTGGTATTATGTGCAGTTTTCCTTATAAGTCACGTCCCCTTGTTGGAAAATTACCTTCTCCATTCAAACACACTGCACTTGTGTGAAACGTCCAACAGTACAAGTGGAGATGGTGGAGACATCACTGGAGGTGACTTGACTGGTCCCATGACCCTCCATCAGCAGCCATTTTATTAACAAGAGTTCTGTGTGGACATCACTAAAGAATTGGCAAACAAGGGGTCATATTTTATAAAATATAGAAAATGGTGCAGAATTTCAAAAAAGGCTGTGTTAGTAAGTGCCGTATAGTCATTATACAAATACGTTTGTCAATAGTAACAGCAGCCACCATGGGCCAATGACACAATGGATGGGGGACACCTCAATGACTATATATATATATATACACACACACACTGCCTGGCCCAAAAAAATGCTCACCACCTGGATTTAACTAAGCAAAAAGGTAGGAGCCTCCCATTGGTAATAATTACTGCATGGGCGATTATGATGCAGTGAGGAGCTTCTCATTTGGTAAAACAACCATGTGGTATGACACATCCTGTGGTCATAGAAAATATGATAATCTGTTTCAGAAGGGTCAAATTATTGGCATGCATCAAGCAGAGAAAACATCTAAGGAGATGGCTGAAACTACTAAAATGGGGTTAAGAACTGTCCAACGCATTATTAAAAAGTGATAGGACAGTGGGGGAAAATCATCTTCGAGGAAGGAATGTGGTCGAAATGTTTGGTGAAATCAAATTGTAGAAAAACAACAGTAGAACTCAGGGCTATGTTTAATAGTGAAAGTAAGAGCATCTCCTCGCGCACAATGCGAAGAGAACTCAAGGGATTGGGACTAAACAGCTCTGTAGCCGTAAAGAAAACCACTTGTCAGTGACCGGCAAAAAAGGCTTCAATTTGCTAGGGAGCATAAAGATTGGTCTCTGGAGCAATGGAAGAAGGTCATGTGGTCTGATGAGTCCAGATTTACCCTGTTCCAGAGTGATGGGCACATCAGGGTAAGAAGAGAGGCAGATGAAGTGATGCACCCATCATGCCTAATGCCTACTGTACAAGCCTGTGGGGGCAGTGCTATTATCTGGGGTTGCTGCAGTTGGTCAGGTCTAGGTTCAGCAACGTTATATGCCCAAAGAAGGGGGTCAGCGACTACCTGACCATACTGAACGACCAGGTTATTCCATCAATAGATTTTTTTTTCTTCCCTGATGGCACGGGCATATTCCAAGATAGCTATGCCAGGATTTATTGGGCTCAAATTGTGAAAGAGGAGTTCAGGGAGCATGAAACATGATTTTCACACATGAATTGGCCACCACTGAGTCCAGACCCCATTGAGAATCATTGGGCGGGAGGGGGGGGGGGGCATTATGGAGCACCAGGGGCGGTGCTCGAACTGCATAAGCCCACCTCCTGGTGCTCAAATAGTTCATTTACATAATTTTAAAAGTAATTTTTTTCTCTGCAACGATACCACAGACAGACATAAGACAGGTATTGTTTTATTTGGTGTTATCAACTCTACCAGGCTATGTCTCTGGTAGGGTAGGGTTGATCTGGGTGACAGAGCCACTTTAACAATGAACTTGAGCACAATGCCAGTTTGCAGTAAAGCAAAAAAAACATATAGTACCACCAATAACCCCAAGAAAAATTGCAAAAGAATAATAATAAAATATAAAGTTTATTAAATCTCATAAATAATGACACCATATAACAAATAGGGCAAAGGCCCCCAAGTAAATGCTACAGAGATGAAGCCCAAACAGGGCTAATAGGACTATGTCAAAAGGATAGCTAGTAAGTATAAACAGATTTCAAATAATATACCTGTATAACCACTCGTTATTATATTAGTAAAAAGTATCCCAAATATTTCATATGGACACTCTGTGGGGGTCACTGAAAAATGCAGCACTATATTAATATATCTACATATGTTAAATAAGTAGATCCTTAAATACAAAGGAGTTAGTCACCATAAATATTATTGAGCTGCATTGACAAGAGTCTCCCATAGAAATAACATAATTGCGTGGACAAAAATCACAATACAGAATATACCATAAGTATCAATTCAATAAATCATATAGATACCCATATTGGCGATGGTCCCAATTATGCCCCGTGTGGCAGAAACCCTTTGATCCCCAGTTTCTGAGCCTGAAAATTATTTGAAGGCCACTCTAAAGTATGGTAATACTGCATGCTGGTGTTTTTGGCTACATCATCCCTGGGTATTTAAGGCCCTTTCCCCTATATGAGGGTGCCTGAGCAAATCTTGCTAGTCCTTGCAAAGGAGCATTCTTATTCAATTTTGACTTACCTTGCTCGTCCTGTCCCTTTTTACTGGATTTGACCCTGTGCTGCCTGACTTGACTTCTGCCTGACTCCTGTATTGACCCTGTGCTCCCTACCCCTACCTCTGGACTGATTATCAGATTGAACGTGCTTCACCTGCCCTGATGCCCTGAACTTGGCTTGTCTGCCCCCTTGGTACCATGCGCAGATGTCTCTTGACTCAACTGGGTCAGAAGTTACTGAACAGAGACTTCCTCAAGAAGTAATGGGCTGGTGGTTCCCCTGTAGAACAGGTCAGATATCTGAAGTAGTCCTAAGCCAAATCTGTTCAGTGACAGAGTGGGTCAACACCTGCTTCATGACAACCAGGAGCTTAACGTAGCCTACATTTTATACTTTGCTTGCACTTTTCAAGCAGATGAATTAACCAATGGTAACAACCCATGTCTTTGACCTTGTGAATCTACAGAACCACAGTGCCTCTGTAGAGCATGATATTAGAGAGCTATCACGCCCATGAAGCATTGCTTCTACAGCAGAGCACTCTAATATGGCATCTGATAGAGCATGCTACAAAGCCTCTGTATGAAATCAGAAGTGTACAGTAGGGCGCCAAAATTGTTTTTTAAAACCATGTAAGCCCTTACTCTGCAGGCTGTATTCTGATGGCAATCAGCCTTTCATAACCAACCACCACTGACAATGGGACTTGAACAGTATGTGAACATTGTATTATAAAATTGATAATTTTGCATTTATTTTAAAGTGTAAAAATAAATTGTCATTGTCACAACTCATTTCCATAAGTCCTGTTAGAGCAATAGTGGAGGTAGAAATAAGGAGATCATCCCCCAATCAGCCAAAAGCAAAAGTCGCTACAATTATGTGATGCGAACATGGCTCAAGTGCTGTATAGCGCTCAATTTCTGAGCAATGTGAATGCTCAGTGGCCCAGGAGCAAGACCCATGTGATCAGCTCATTGTCATAATCAGATTTATAAACTGGCCAGTACTTTGCATCAATCAGTAGTTGTAAGCCAAAACCAGAGAAAATGTATAATGGAAAGAGGTGTGCCTCTTGCATGTTTTGGACTAACTCCTGGTTTTGGCTTTCAAATACTGATGCAAAATACTGACCATGTGAAAGTGCCCTAAAGGCCCCCATGCACATTAGTGTACTGTCGGCCAAATCCACCAAGGGCAACAGATGCAGTCAACAATCTAAGGCCTCATGCACACAACCGTAGTTTCTTTCCACATCCGATCCACATTTTTTGTGGATCAGATGTGCACCCATTCATTTCAACGCGGCCATGCAAAAAAAATAGAACATGTCCTATTCTTATCCGTTTTGTGGATAAGAATAGGCAATTCTAACAGAGAGCAGGACGTAGCAAAATGCAGAACGCCAGTATCCATGTTTTGCTGAACCATGTGTAGAGAAGAGAAGGATCAGGCAAACAGAATATTTTTGTCTGATTCTTTTGTTCTTCCAGGGGATAAGACACCGCCAGACATGGCTTCTCCTATCTCTCTACTGACAAACGTGTCTGTGTATGAGGGAGTCGAGAGATAACCAAAAGGTGTTCGGCCGACAGCTACTGAATGTGTAAAGCCAGCATTACGTTCACAGCTAGGGATGAGCGAACCTGATGGGTTCTGTGGAAATTCTGTTATGAATTCCATTATCAAGGAATAGAACGAAATCCTATGACGGAATGCACCACGGAAGCCTTTAAGAGGCATTCCGTTTTGCATTACATCATAATAGAAGTCTATGGGCAGCATAACGGATCCATCCAGTTTCCGTTATGCAGGAGTCCTGTCCTGCATAATGGAAACCAGCTGTGAAAATTTGTGAAAAAAGCGTCCTTGTTGCATCCGTGAAGGATCCGTTTTTGGTCCATGTGCCAGTTTTTATCCTCTGTGTGTCATCTGAACTCCACGGACGCTGTTCAGCTGAAAATTTCCAAAGCATCTCCTATCAGTCTTCAGTGGAAAACAGACGCAGCACAGATACCATCCGTGTTGTGAGCATGATTTTCACTGACCCATAGACTTCAATGGATGTGTTTGGTCTGCATCACGGACCAAAGCAGTGCATGTCTCAGTACAAAAATTCTGATATGTGCACAGACACTTTAAAATAAATGGGTTCGCATGCTGTCCGTGGAAAATGCGGACAGCACACTGCAGTGAAAAACGAAAATGTGAACAAGGCCTTGGGCTTAAAGGTAGGCAAACACATTTGTCTAAAGTTGATGAAAATGGACGATTTCAACCAAAATGATCGTTCATCAGTGAACGGTTTTAGCCGACTGTTGACAGACCATCACAGTCTAAAAAGAAGTTGGCCGTGTTGGAAATTTTGGTTGATAGACAAAAGATCTTTCTTTCAAAGAAACTTGAATGAACTTTCCCAGGAATATCTTTCGTCCATCGCCTGGTTTCATTGAACGTGTATGGGCAGTTTTGAACAATTGTAACGGCCTATGGACTCAAATGCGTTTTGCCGTGTCTGTGCAACGAACGTTCACCAGGTGGTTTTGTTCTATCTGATGTCTTAGGAATCGTTCTATAAGAGTTATGAATCGTGGTGTATCATGTATGTGCCACATTTCAGCTGTATAAAACCAGACACTATTGTGTATTCTTGTACACTGGGTGCTAATCAAATTTCCAGCAAGGTTCTTCCTGAATTGCTACTACACCTAGCACCTGGGAGACTAGATTCAGGATGTTGTACTATGGAGGGGGCAATTAAAGTAGTTTGCAGACAAAAGGCCCCAGACTATCCTTCCTTCCAGCTAGCTTGGAGATGTCAGTAGAAGTAAGTTATGGTACACAGTAAATCTGCAATTAATAAATGTTCGAGAAGAAGGCATATGATCCATAGACCAGAACATATACTTCAAAAGCAGTCTTGTCATAATTCATGTTTTGCAATAAATAATATGGTCAGAGAATTTAGGCGCATCTTTGGTCACAAGCAGCAGGATTTTCGGCTTAGGAAACCTACCCAATTACATATTGGTGGATTGGATTATTATTTCATATTGATGTTTGGTATGCCTGGGTTGGTAAAAATAAAACTTGCTGGTCATATTATCATTATCAGAGATACCTACAAGAAGTTTTGCCCCAAAAACTCGCCACTTTTTGCATGGAATTAGCCAGTCCCCGACACGTGACTAGGAGGAGGGTGAGAGGGTGACTAGCAAGACCCTTTTAAACTGGCATACTGGAAACCATACATGGTTAGAACCCAGATATACATCTAATGTAGGACTGATCAGATTTCAGCTGTGCTACCAGCGTGGATCCTTAACCAATCACATACACTGCGTGCAGAATTATTAGGCAAATGAGTATTTTGACCACATCATCCTCTTTATGCATGTTGTCTTACTCCAAGCTGTATAGGCTCAAAAGCCTACTACCAATTAAGCATATTAGGTGATGTGCATCTCTGTAATGAGAAGGGGTGTGGTCTAATGACATCAACACCCTATATTAGGTGTGCATAATTATTAGGCAACTTCCTTTCCTTTGGCAAAATGGGTCAAAAGAAGGACTTGACAGGCTCAGAAAAGTCAAAAATAGTGAGATATCTTGCAGAGGGATGCAGCACTCTTAAAATTGCAAAGCTTCTGATGCGTGATCATCGAACAATCAAGCGTTTCATTCAAAATAGTCAACAGGGTCGCAAGAAGCGTGTGGAAAAACCAAGGCGCAAAATAACTGCCCATGAACTGAGAAAAGTCAAGCGTGCAGCTGCCAAGATGCCACTTGCCACCAGTTTGACCATATTTCAGAGCTGCAACATCACTGGAGTGCCCAAAAGCACAAGGTGTGCAATACTCAGAGACATGGCCAAGGTAAGAAAGGCTGAAAGACGACCACCACTGAACAAGACACACAAGCTGAAACGTCAAGACTGGGCCAAGAAATATCTCAAGACTGATTTTTCTAAGGTTTTATGGACTGATGAAATGAGAGTGAGTCTTGATGGGCCAGATGGATGGGCCCGTGGCTGGATTGGTAAAGGGCAGAGAGCTCCAGTCCGACTCAGACTCCAGCAAGGTGGAGGTGGAGTACTGGTTTGGGCTGGTATCATCAAAGATGAGCTTGTGGGGCCTTTTCGGGTTGAGGATGGAGTCAAGCTCAACTCCCAGTCCTACTGCCAGTTTCTGGAAGACACCTTCTTCAAGCAGTGGTACAGGAAGAAGTCTGCATCCTTCAAGAAAAACATGATTTTCATGCAGGACAATGCTCCATCACACGCGTCCAAGTACTCCACAGCGTGGCTGGCAAGAAAGGGTATAAAAGAAGAAAATCTAATGACATGGCCTCCTTGTTCACCTGATCTGAACCCCATTGAGAACCTGTGGTCCATCATCAAATGTGAGATTTACAAGGAGGGAAAACAGTACACCTCTCTGAACAGTGTCTGGGAGGCTGTGGTTGCTGCTGCACGCAATGTTGATGGTGAACAGATCAAAACACTGACAGAATCCATGGATGGCAGGCTTTTGAGTGTCCTTGCAAAGAAAGGTGGCTATATTGGTCACTGATTTGTTTTTGTTTTGTTTTTGAATGTCAGAAATGTATATTTGTGAATGTTGAGATGTTATATTGGTTTCACTGGTAAAAATAAATAATTGAAATGGGTATATATTTGTTTTTTGTTAAGTTGCCTAATAATTATGCACAGTAATAGTCACCTGCACACACAGATATCCCCCTAAAATAGCTAAAACTAAAAACAAACTAAAAACTACTTCCAAAAATATTCAGCTTTGATATTAATGAGTTTTTTGGGTTCATTGAGAACATGGTTGTTGTTCAATAATAAAATGAATCCTCAAAAATACAACTTGCCTAATAATTCTGCACTCCCTGTAGGTAAGCATTTAACATATCATTTTTTCCCTGTTATTTTCTGTACTGTTTGCTTACATGTATGTTCTTTGTCATCTTTTTGTAACTTGTAGCAATGTACTCTTTTTGTATAATAAATCTTACCATTCTGCTGTGTTATCATTGTGCTACAGTTTTGCATATCGTATGCTAGAACGCAGTGCGTTCCTGTGGGAGTTGTGCGTCTCTACTGCTGTGTTGCCCCATCTGCCATGCTAAATAACTGACGAGTGGTGGCAGCATGGTGTGTGGATGTGTTTGGGGGTTACTTAGCTCCTTGGTAGCCTATCCGTTAGGTGAATGTAAGCGGAGTTCCCCCTTACAGTCACATCCAAGGTCACGGGTGCAGTGGATGCCAGAGTGCCCCTCGTGACCTGTCGTGTGTTGTGTGTGTGTCGCATGATTCTCGTGACATGCTAGAGCACCTTTAGGCTGATAATCTAATGACTGCAAAGTGGCCCTGTCAATGGGTGGATTACTGGTGGGGTTAGGGCTGGGAAGTACGGTATAGTTCAATCACATAGCTAGAGCTCTGCAGTTTTGCACAGCCTGGACGGTTCCTCTGCTGGATATTATTACAGATTCGGGAGGAAACAAATATTTGCTTCACAATAAACCCATTGTTCTTCTGTATCATGAGCTTCTGGAAGCCTCCACGAGCTCCATACCGGAGAAATAACATACTCCAGCGCTGCCCTGCAGGCCCTATCAACAGGACATATGATGGCCCTTATCAGGTGCCCAAGGACAGATATAGGCTAGTGACAGTGGCATGGCTGCCTGGCATCAGCAGGGTGTTTCTTTATATTGTCCTCCAGCATTATCAGATCTCTTTTACTGGTAATGGGAGCAGCTCCAGTTATTTCTGACGGCATTTCCAAAAAATAGTTTTTAGCCTGATAAACTGAATGCATATAGCTACTACTACTGCAGCTACTAGCGCGAGTAGCTCTATAATACGGTGTATTGGAGTAGGCCTACATTTCTCTATGCTCGGTAGAAGCATATGGGGGTACAGTAAGGACCCATAGAAACCTATGGGGGCAATATTATTGTTCCGTACAACTTAGTCTACTTTCACACTGGCATTTTGGCTTTCCGTTTGTGAGATCCGTTCAGGGCTCTCACAAGCCGTCCAAAACTGATCAGTTTGCATTCTAATGCATTTTGAATGCAAAAGGATCCACTTAGAATGCATCAGTTTGCATCAGTTCTGTCTCCATTCCGCCTTGGGGGTGGACACCAAAACGCTGCTTGCAGCGTTTTGGTGTCCGTCTCATGAAACTGAGCCAAACGGATCCGTCCTGGCACACATCGTAAGTGAATGGGGAAGGATTTGTTTTCACTGACACAATCTGGCACAATAGAAAACGGATCCGTCCTCTATTAACTTTCAATGGTGTTCAAGACGGATCCATCTTGGCTATGTTAAGGATAATACAAACAGATCTGTTCAGAACAGATGCAGACGGTTGTATTATCTGAACGGATCCGTCCATGACGGATCTGCACAAAACGCGAGTGTGAAAGTAGCATATTTACTTACAGTACAGACCAAAAGTTTGGACACACCTTCTCATTCAAAGAGTTTTCTTTATTTTCATGACTATGAAAATTGTAGATTCACACTGAAGGCATCAAAACTATGAATTAACATCAAGAGAATGCCAAGAGTGTGCAAAGCAGTAATCAAAGCAAAAGGTGGCTACTTTGAAGAACCTAGAATATGACATATTTTCAGTTGTTTCACACTTGTTTGTTATGTATATAATTCCACATGTGTTAATTCATAGTTTTGATGCCTTCATAGTCATGAAAATAAGGAAAACTCTTTGAATGAGAAGGTGTGTCCAAACTTTTGGTCTGTACTGTATGTACATGAAACTTTAGGAACATTAGCTTTTATCTTAGAGGCTACCTACATCATGACCTCATTCTTTGGGTCAGTATTAGGTCCCATTCACACGACTGTATTTTTGGTCTGCATCCGATCTGCATTTTTTTGCAGATTTGATGCAGACCCATTTATTTAAATGAGTCCGCAAAAAATATGAACAGCACTCCGCATCCGTATGTCCGTTCCGCAGTCCCACAAACTGGAGAAGAATAGGCGTTGTTACAATGAGTCAGCACAAAAAAAGGAGGCAACACGGGCGTCATTCGTATTTTTTGCGGGCCACAAAATACATACGGTTATGTGAATGGACCCTTAGTATGGCAATACCAAAGTTATATAGTTTCAGTTACGTTTTGCTTCCTTAAAAAAAAAAAATTTGCTATTTCGCCATACTCTGACACATAACTTCATAACAAAAGTTATATTCTGTGCTACAGTGCTTGTAAGAAGGCTTATTTTTGCAGGGCAAGCTGTAGTTTTTATTGGTACCAATTTGGTGTATATACGACCTTTGATCACTCCTTTTTGTTTTTCGGGGGGGGGGGGGGGGGACACAAGGTGACTGAAAAATGGCAAATTGCACTTTTTTCCCCATTACATTTTCTGTGAAGGAAAATTATTTTTATATTTTAAGAGTTTGAACATTTTCAGATGCAGAGATACCATTAATGTTTATTTTGAATTGCTTATTGAAGTGAATGGGCCTGCATCCGATACAAAAAAATGCAGATCAGATGCCGACAAAAACCACGGTCGCGTGCATGAGCCGTAACAGATACAGAAGTTATGCAGTAGATGGCAGATAATTCATCCAAATAGCTAGTTCAATGTGGGTCAAAATCAAAACCCCTCCCCTTCTCCCACCACAGCTTTTGCGTCTATCTCCAAATGAAGAGTCTTGCCTTTCCCCCAGATCTACAATACCAGCGGCCCCAAAGATCCCTTCAAACTCTCCATGGCGTACCACTGTGTACATACCTTCCAACTTTTTGGACGGTCAAAGAGGGAAACTAATGGTTCATTTTGTGAAATACATTTTTCCTGCCTATCTATACACTTCAATAGATTTTTTCTACACAATAGCACAAAAATGATCTTAAAGAGGACCTTTCACCGATTATTACACTATGAACTAACTATACAGACATGTAGAGCGGCGCCCGGGGATCTCCCTGCACTTACTATTATCCCCGGGCGCCGCTCCGTTCTCCTGCTATGTCCTCCGGTATCTCCGTTCACTAAGTTATGGTAGGCGGAGTCTGCCCTTGTTCTTCTGTAGCGCTGGCCAATCGCATTGCAGAGCTCACAGCCTGGGAGAAAATAACCTCCCAGGCTGTGAGCTCTGCGCTGTGATTGGCCAGCGCTAGAGCAAAACAAGGGCAGACTCCGCCTACCATAACTTAGTGACTGGAATCTCCGCCTACTATAACTTAGTGAGCGGAGATACCGGAGGGCATAGCAGGAGAACGGAGCGGCGCCCAGGGATAATAGTAAGTGCAGTGAGATCCCCGGGCGCCGTTCTCCATGTCTGTATACTTAGTTCATAGTGTAATAATCGGTGAAAGGTCCTCTTTAATATAGAAATGTCTAAAATCCAAATTGCATTAAATAATGAAATAATATACAGGGCACGCTATAATATACAGATAGGAACCAGACAAATACTTTGCGAATCAATATTGTAAATAATGCTAATCTATACTTCAGATCAAAAAGAGGGACATTTAAAGGGGTTGAACCCAGACAGAGCTGAACCCGGACATATCGCTTTCACTCAGGTTTCACTCTGACATGAGCATCAGAGCTTTTCATGCTTTTTGTTTTTATTTTTACACTGCCAGGCAGAGGCTTCCGCATGGCGGTGTTACCGGTGACGTCACCAGCACTGATGGGCGGGCTTTAGCTCTGCCCTAGCCATTTTACAGGCTAGGGAAGCACTAAAGCCCGCCCATTAGTGCCGGTGGCGTCACTGCTAGGCGGAAGCCTCCGCTTAGCTTTCCCTATCAAGAGCCCAGTATGTCACTGGATCTCCTAAAAAAAAAGCTTTTGCCCTGTGCGATTCAGTGCAGGGCAAAGGAGAGCTTTGGAGCATGAAAGTGTTGAACACTTTCCTGGTACTGTAAAGTGTGAGAGCATGTCCATACCCCATTCCATAGGTATGTTGAAGTCATCCGACATTTGCTGCATGTTGTTGTGAACCTATCTAGGCGAGACAGGGATGGTGGAATATTGAAAGCATATATCACTCCATGCATTCTCTTAATGTGCGTCTCCCTGCACTTTTCACTAATGAGTTTTTTTTTTACCTTTTCCAATCCTATTTGGATCTTATCTTTAGCCTCTGGGTCTTGAAGTATGGGTTCCTGCAATGTGCCGCACCCCAGGGCCGATCGTGTCCCAGGTTTATAGGAATGCCGAGTGGTGTGGCCTTAATAGTCTATATTTGTCAATGTGCTTCTTCCCGGATACTGTCGCTCCCCAGGGCTTGGCTCCAAAGCAATAAAGGGAATGAGTAATGGTGGAGGTGGGGAATAAATAGAGTCCAGACCTTGATGAAGTTCAACAGCTTTAGGCCTCATGCACACGACCGTTGTGTGCATCCGTGGCTGTTGTGCCGTTTTTTTTCGCGGACCCATTGACTTTCAATGGGTCCGTGGAAAAATCGGAAAATGCACCGTTTTGCAGCCGCATCCGTGTTTCCTGTCCGTCCAAAAAATATGACCTGTCCTATTTTTTTGACTGAAAACGGTTCACGGACCCATTCAAGTCAATGGGTTTGTGAAAGAACACGGATGCACACAAGATTGGCATCAGCGTCCGTGATCCGTGGCTGTAGGTTACTTTCATACAGACGGATCCGAAGATCCGTCTGCATAAAAGCTTTTTCAGAGCGTCCTGGTTGCCATGGTTACCAATTGGAGCCCCAGCGATTAAACTGGGACCTCGATCGGAACTCTCCGCTGCCACCAATGATCAGGGGGGGGGGGGGGGGGAGGCCGCACACTGTGCCACCAATGAAAATAATACAATAGAGGGAGGGAGGGGGGCCGCACTCAGTGCCACCAATGAAAATAATACAATAGAGGGAGGGAGGGGGAGCCGAGGGGGGTCTGCCCCCTGCTGCCTGGCAGCCCCTGATCTCTTACAGGGGACTATGATACGCACAATTGACCCCCCTCAGGTGCAGCACCTGAGGGGTTAATTGTGCGGATCACAGCCCCCTGTAAGAGATCGGGTGCTGCCAGGCAGCAGGGGGCAGTCATGTACACAGTTCTTAGTATATTCTAACTTGAAGCATCCCCATCACCATGGGAACGCCTCTGTGTTAGAATATACTGTCGGATCTGAGTTTCACGATCTAACTCATATCCGACAGTATATTCTAACATATAGGCGTTCCCATGGTGATGGGGACGCTTCAAGTTAAAATATACCATCGGATTGGAGAAAACTCAGATCCGATGGTATATTAACTCCTGGAAGAAAAATTGAAAATTAACGTGCTTTAGAAAACTTGATACCTTTATTAATGAATGGGTATGAGCAAGAGTGGTCGATATGCTCAGATGCTCTGATATATAAAAGGAAAAACGAACCTCCTATTATAGATAGGTGGTGAAACATTGAATCACTATAGGGACGGGGGTGATATTGGGTAAGTCTGTGCCGTAACTGCTCGGACAAAGAAAACTTTTACCAGGAGTCAAGGAAACTTAAAATGAGATTATTACAGAGAGGGTATCCCAAGTCCACTTTAAGGGAAGCTTTTCAGGCAGTTGAGAACAGGGATAGGGCCGACTTATTAATACCAAAAAATAAAGATAATAAGGACAGCTCAATAATTCGCCTAATTTCCACATATGATACGGCTAACAGTGAAGTTAACACCATCTTAAAAACTCACTGGCCAATCCTAATGATGGACAAAGATCTGTCCAAGGCCATCTCCAGTTACCCCCAAATAACATATCGCAAGGGGAGAAGCCTTAGAGATAGGCTCGTACATAGCCACTACACCGGCATCAAAAAGGAGGGTACTTGGCTGGACAGACAACCAAAAGGGACATTTAAGTGCGGCAGCTGTAAGGCCTGCAAATATATACGCATTTCTAAAACGGTCACTTGTTCCAAAACCAACATCATTCAAACATTAGGCTCCTTTGCCAATTGTAAAACACAGGGGGTTGTCTACGTATGTCAGTGTACCTGTCCGAAAGACTACATCGGTAAGACCATCAGGGAGTTTAGACGTAGAGTCTGCGAACACATCAATGACGTAGCAAAGAAAAAAGACACCCCTGTTGCAAATCATATTAATGATCAACATAGGGGAGACCCAAGTTCCCTCAAATTCTCAGTCCTCGAGGTTATCCCTAAACCCCTAAGGGGAGGTGACTGGGACCGGAAGATACTACAAAAAGAATCTGAATGGATTTATCGTTTCGGGTCTCAGTCACCAAGTGGTCTCAATGAGCAACTTACATATACATGTTTCATTTGATTTAATGTATTTCTTAAACCCCTACTTTTCTTGTACCAGAGACTATTCCTCTGCCCGTATCTCATATAAATACCCTTAGTTTATTGTCCCCCCTTGTCCATGTCGGTGCGTGAAGCACCATATCCTAGCAAAGATGACATATATCATTGTCACTTCAACCTTTCTTCCTCACGTTCATGTGGCTCCTATAATTTCAGCTATATAAACGTGATGATTTTTACATTATAGTATCATGTTTATGCCTCCAATTAGAGTGTGGTAATTCAGGGCTCAAAATAAACAACATAGTCCTCCCACAACTAATCCTATATGTGCAGGGGACTATACAACCACCTCGGTCCAGTTATTTTGGCCAAATCAATAGTTGCTGAGAAGTATATACATACCAGGAACTTCCAGCATTGCCGGCCGCATATGCGTTCCAATATGCGTTCCAAGGACCGGAAGTGACGCATCGCGTCATTGCGATGCGGTCCACTTACCGGAAGTGCCTTCTCCTTGGCGTCCGGAAACACGTGTCAGCACCAGCGCTTAAAAAGCAAGCGCTGACACAGTGCCATGAGCCCTCCAGCCTCCTAGCATACGAGCTGCACTTTCTACAGGGCCCCCCTCTGTCTGGTGAGTACACAGCATCATTTTCATCATGGACCTGTTTTGTTCTTTGCTCTAAGTTCAAGCACCGATTGACATAGAACTAATTTATTATAGATTAGTATACTACTGCTATGAATGTCTTATACACAGCGTCTATATCTTCAGATTTGCATAAACCCTGTGTGAGTACATAGCATTACCTATACCTATGGACCTTATACTGTAGATCAGTATATTACTGCAATTAATGTCTGACATACAGTGTCTATATCTTCTGACTTGCATAAATATCTGACATAGAGTACCTTTTACCCCCAGACTTCATCATACATACGGACAAGAGGTACATATCTGTATACACAGCGCCATCAAGTATGCTAAGGAGCTAAGTATCATCTTTTTTTGAAGCACCATCTTCTTGCTTTCTCCATTCCCTACGTATAGTACATTGTCATCACCTCCTGATGAGCTGCTGTATGCAGCCGAAACGCGTTGGGGTTGTGTCTTTATATATTTCTATATTAGACTTATTCTTTTTGTTTTTTTCACTGGATCAATATTTCCCGATCCAGCTTTTCTAAGTAGGGCATCACTAGGGCCATATCTAGGCCTAGGTACGGGGGCAGGGTGTCTCCACCATCAGGGGACATCCCTGTGCTAAGGACATAGTTCCATAGGGTCGTCTAGGGAGAGTAACTTTCCACAGACTTACCCAATATCACCCCCGTCCCTATAGTGATTCAATGTTTCACCACATATCTATAATAGGAGGTTCGTTTTTCCTTTTATATATCAGAGCATCTGAGCATATCGACCACTCTTGCTCATACCCATTCATTAATAAAGGTATCAAGTTTTCTAAAGCACGTTAATTTTTCTTCCAAACCTATTTTTCCTACGTGTAATTTATCAATAGATATCCTTCCAAGTGTTTTTCATATATTAACTCCTGACTTTACATTGAAAGTCAATGGTGGACGGATCCGTTTGCAATTGCACCATATTGTGTCAACGTCAAACGGATCCGTCCACATTGACTTGCATTGTAAGTCAGGACGGATCCGTTTGGCTCCGCACGGCCAGGCGGACACCAAAACGACTTTTTTTTCATGTCCGTGGATCCTCCAAAAATCAAGGAAGACCCACGGACGAAAAAACGGTCACGGATCACGGACCAAACGAACCCCGTTTTGCGGACCGTGAAAAAATACTGTCGTGTGCATGAGGCCTTACTTGCATAAACTTCCATCCAGACAATATTCAGGCTTTCTCTTGGTTCCAGCAGGCTTTGGCGTAAACTGGCAGGCACACTTAAATATTCTGCTTTATCTATCTGCTGTGCTAAACTCTGAGCCTGTTTTCTATCTGTGGAGTGGGGTCCCTTTGGCTGTTGACCCCCTTGTAACACTCTGTAGATAAATCTGTAAGGAGTCAGGGTGCTCTATGAGCTACTTCCCTATTGAGACTTCTGCTCCAAGAGGTGGAACTTTCCCCTCGCTGCTACATCTTTCATGTCTTCTCAGCCCCACTATTGAGTCTAAACTGGAACTAACTAGAACTGCAACCCCTCCCTTTGGTAGGAAACAGGACTAGGCCACTTCAGCCCAAAAAGGGGAGAATGGAATGGTAAGCCCTATTCTATCTAAGGATCTCTCACTCTGCCAGATACACACCGCCACCTGCTGGTGAACCAGCCATATTACATGTACAAAACAGTTGCATAACAATAATATCAATGCACAATGGTGAAGGATCTGGAAATAAATACAAAGATGACATTCATGTTAACCATTAGAGACAGTAGCGTAGTGCAGAAATGGTAATACCACTCCGGGATATTACATTCCCACTGAGCAAAGATTTAGTGGGGGTGAATGGTTAAAAATCAATCTCTAAAAACCCTATAGAGAGGAGAAATATATCCTCCCGTGCCTAGAACCTCAACTGGAATATTCCGCATCTCATTTTCTGTCTTTGCCAAGCGTGATTTACAAAAAGATCTCAACTTCATATACTGAAGAAAGTGTTTCTTAAGGTCCCGTTAGACTGGCCTAGAATCGTCCAGATTATCGCTAACCAATAAATTATCTGCCGGTGGATATTTGCCGCCGATTACCCGGTCTTTGTTCGGTCACCAAAATCATAATTTGTAAGCAGAAGATCGTGTCGTCTAAACAGTACTCTGTTGCCAGCAGACAATGATTCTATATAGGGATGAGCGATCGCTCCTTCCCATATTGTGGAGGAGATCACTGCATGTAATAGTATTAGTCTCCTTCACTGAACGAGCAGGCAATTGCGGGGAAGGAACGCTTCTTTCCCGACAATCGCCAGCAAAATTGTCCAATGTACAGGGGCCTTTAGGGATATCAAATCTCTCTGAAACCTCTGGAAACAAGAGCCATCGCTTATCTTGTGAGAAAAGTAACTGAGCAGGGGTGACAAAACCCTTTACTCCCCACCCTCTCAAAATGTTATCATGTAGCCCAGCTGGGATTTCTAGATGCCCCCTAAATGGTGTGTGTTTGGAGAGCAAGAAAGGGAGGCGGAAACACTTCCTCATCTCTTTTCATGGGGCTATAGTATCTCTTAGGACAATCTGTGGAAAATTTGAATATCTCGAGTGTAGCAATGCTTTTAGATTCCATGGAGAGGCTAGTTCCGTTTCCAATGAAATAGAGGAATAATGAGAAAAGGAATGTATCCTGTCCAACACTCTCTCTAAAGAGACAAGCTACATTATAAACCTCTAATGTGAGGCATGTTGAGGCCCACCTCTGGTCTACACAGAATGAGCTTCTGTAGTGCCACTCATCGTTTCCCTCCTACCCATACAAAATGCAGAATCACTGAGTTCAAAGTCACAGTATCTTTTTGTTTAAGCAACATTTGAATCGTGTGGAGGGATATATCACCCTAGGGAATAAGATCATCTTGAGCAAATGACACCAGCCAAGGAATGATAGGGGGAGGTGTTGCCACTGTCATAATTCAGAGGCTACTTTTGCATAAATAGAGAAAACGCCAAATACAAACTAAACTATTCCACTATATTTATTGAACAAGGAGGAAGGGTGTAAAGGGCTCCTCCATTGTGTCAAAAAGGAAGGAGGATTAGGCTTCCCTATTTTTAGAACCTCACTTTTAGCTATATGATATCTTGAGAGGCTAACAAATTGTTCCACAATGTCAAGTACTCTAGCTAAATGGGTTTGCCCAGAAATAAGAGCAAGTTGTCTTTATTGCTTATTTTTATATGTAAAATTGGGAAATTGTGACTTAAGTAAATATTTTCGTGCTTAGAAAAAACATTTTTGTTTAGTTTTTCTACTGTACTTTTTTAGTCCACTTAGGAGACTTGAAGAGGAAATCCTTTTATCGTTTGTACCATACACTGCAATAGTATACTATTGCGGTCTATGGGACTTTAACAGGTTGACTCTCAGGCAGCTCGCTATGACAGGTTCTGATTATAGAGGATACCAGAGCCCCTACCTCTGTCTAAGGCCTAGTTCACACGAACGTTTTTTTTGCGAGTGTACGGTCGGTATACGGAACCATTCATTTCAATGGTTCCGCAAAAAAACGGAATGTACTCCGTATGCATTCCGTTTCCGTTTTAAGATAGAACATGTCCTATTATTGCCCGCAAATCACGTTCCGTGGCTCTATTCAAGTCAATGGGTCCGCAAAAAAAACGGAACACATACGGAAATGCTTCCGTATCCGTTCTTGCTGAACCATCTTTTGAAAATGTTATGCCTAGCCCAATTTTTTCTATGTAATTACTGTATGCTGTATATGCCAAACGGAAACAACGGAAACAGAACGGATCCGTGAAAAACGGACCGCAAAACACTGAAAAAGCCATACGTTTGTGTGAACTAGGCCTAACTGCTCAGATGCTGTAGTCATTACAGACCATGGCATCTAAGGGGTTTAATGACCAGGATCGACGCAATGATGATGTAAGTTTGGGTCAGAGGAGCAATGTTTGGCCCACAAATGTGGTTCTCAGACAAAACATGTTTCTTGAAACGTGCTCGTATAAAATTAGCCATAGGCAAGTGTAAGTGTGAAAATCAGGAGAATATCTACCACATGCTTCCTCTTACTGCAAATTGTCTGGTTAATCTATGTAAATCAAAATGTGAATAACATGAATTTATAGTTTTTAGCATGTTATATTTTAGAAGCCTCCAACAATAACAAGAAAGTATTTGAAAGGTAAGGCACCTAGTATACATAACCAAACCATATGTGATGCTACTGTTGCATCTAGAATGGAGTTTCTCCTGGCAGGTCCTCCCTACAGTAACTCCACTCTAGACAGTTCACTGGTGAACTTAAGGTAGCCCTGGAAAAAAAACAAAAGGAGCCCCATGTTGTAGGTGGGTCCAAATCAACAAAAGGCAGGGCAACAGAAGTAGGCAGGGCCTGTAAAACTGTAGTGTAGCACACAATTCCATGTAGCTACTTTATTATCCATTGAGCAATTTTGTAACAGCTTCCAAGCAGCTATAATTCATTTTCTTTTTTGCTTATTTTTATTTTTTTAATTTTGGAGTCTGTCGTCGGTTTTGCCCACCAACCAGTTACTTGTACACCTGTAGGGTAAAATATTTTTCCACCTCTCTCAATAGTATCTTAGATCCAGCAGTCTGGTAGGAGTTCTGCTTTTGCGGAAGGTAAAGCTCGGATGTGTCACCAGCAGAAATCTATATTAAACATTATTGGTTCTCCATTAGTTAAATGTTTTCCAGAGTCATGCGGGTCCCCCCAGCCACATTATAACATGCCAAAATAGAGGTCTTACTTAAAACGAATCTGTCACCGGGATCAAATGAAATGAACTTTTAAAATTATGCAAATTAACTATTTGAGCACCAAGAGGAAAGCTTATGTGGTTCGAGCACTGTTCCAGTGAAGCCTCTCTGCTTTTTATCACACCCCTCCTACTCGTGTGCAGAATGGCGCATGCATACATCTTCGCTCGTCGGGATGAAGCCGAAGATGTGCACAAGCGCCGTTCTGGGCACGAGTGCGGTCTAACGCTATTAATCTAAAGGCGGGGGGTGTGATTAAAAACATAGGGGCGTCAATATGGAGGACTAATGGGGGTCTGGAGGTCTTGTCTGGGGTCTGGTCTAAGGTCTGATATGGGGGTCTGAAAGGTCTAATAGGGGTCTGGTCTGAGGTCTGATATGGGGGTCTGAGAGGTCTGCTGGGCAGTGGCGTACATACAGGGGTCGCAGTTGCGACCGGGCCCGGCACTCCAGGGGGCACATATTGTGGTCACGCTCAGCCATATCACGCCGCTCAAGCTGCTAGCAAAATGCCAGCGCCCAGCAGTCAGTGCAGTGAGTGTCAGAAGCATCTCCGTCATGCGCCTCCTGCCCCGTCTGCCTGCTCCTCCCACTTTATGAATGAAGCAGGCGGCTCAGTGAGAGATGTTAAAGGGATTCTGTCACCAGGTTTGACCCCTGTCAGCTAAACATATGCTGATGTTCAGGGCGTCTTCACGATTCCTAATGTGGGCTTATAAATGTCATCTGTGGGCTTATTTAGCTAAAAAACAGCTATTACTAACCTGTCAGTCAAACAAATAAGGTGCCCAAGGGGATGTTAATGGGTGCAAGATGCCCGCCGCCTTTCCGGACTTCTGCGCCGCCTCCTGCTCTCCCTCCCTCCCCCCTCCTTCTGCTGTAAGATCTCGCACTTGCGCACAGGGCTCTGCCTGATGCGCCCGTGCGGACTTCTCCATTTGGCTTCTTACAGCGAAGTGCGCATGCGCCGGCACTTCGCTCAACCCCTGTATGCGCGAGATCTTACAGCAGGAGGAGGGGGGAGGGAGGAAGAGCGAGAGGCGGCACAGAGGATTAGGAGGCGGCGCAGAAGTCCGGAAAGGCGGCGCTGGGCACGAACGGCGGTGGGCATCTTGCACCCATTAACATCCCCTTGGGCACCTTATTTGTTTGACTGACAGGTTAGTAAAAGCTGTTTTTTAGCTAAATAAGCCCACAGATGACATTTATAAGCCCACATTAGGAATCGTGAAGATGCCCTGAACATCAGCATATGTTTAGCTGACAGGGGTCAAACCTGGTGACAGAATCCCTTTAAGCTCAAGCTGCCGGCGCGGCAGCGAGTCTGCATGCCACGCCACCCTAGTTAGTAAGTACAGCATTTTTTTACAAAGATTAAGCTTTATTAATAGCTGTGTGTGCGGAGCCGCTGTATTAGAGTAGAGTCACTGCACCGGCCCCGCTGCCAGTGTTCCTGCCTCCTCCCTCCCCACTGATACATTACTAGAAGGCACTGTTATGGGGATATCTGTGGAGGGCACTGTTATGGGGATATCTGTGTCACGGTGGGGAGTGGGGGAAACCCCCCACCGTATAATAGGAACTGTTACTAGGCCAGACAACAATGAAGGGAGCAGGCCACAACCTACAGCCGCCCTAATCCTGACCCTGATCTTCTGACCGCATGAGCAAACCCTGAAGGTGGGAGGGATTATGCACTGGAACCTGCTGACCCTGACTGTCCCTGGCATAGGGGTCAGGAATAGGAGACAACCGGTTCCTCAGGGACTCAGACGAACCGGAGTCTCCAGCTGCCTAGTAACAGGGAAGGGAAATGACTGTATGCAGCATCTGGATCGGCAGGTAAGAACACCGGAAAACTCACTTACCTGCCGCTGTCACCATGACTGGAACCCGTGCATAAGTACAGGTGCCCACACACCAAATAGGACACTGTACAGACAACACACACACAGGTATCCAGCACTCCTGATACTGCCTGGGCCCCATACAGCTAGGTGGACGGCAGCCCCAGGCAGCACTGCATCCAGACATATGGTTAACCCCTCTGAGAAACCAGCCCCCTTTCGGAGGTATAAACATACAGGGTAACGTATGGCATACATGCAGGGACCAACACCAACAACAGCCCAGACATGTAACAACCAACAAAACGCTACACACCCAGAACATAAACCCACACCACACATACAAGTGAGGGTAAAGGTACAAGGAGGGTATAAAAGGGAGGACAATTTATGTTCCATAAGGTGGCCCTCAAGGACTGGGCTGGAACACCCAGGCAAGGCTGTAGTACAACTGCACCCAGCCAGCAAGTCACAGGTTTATATCAAGCTTGCGGCCACACCCAGGAAACACCTTAATCTCCACTAGCCAGAAGATTAACCTCTTGCTCACCAAACAGCAGGGAGGCACACCTTAAAGGGGAAGTGCACATGCAAACCACACGTTGCCCCTGGCAACCAGTCTGTACGGCAACACCAATATGACCGTGACACTCCCACCCCTCAAAGCCCCCCCAACAGAAAAGGGGAAGCAAGTGAGGAACCCACAAACAGGGATGGGGGAAGGAAAAAAAAAAAAAAAAGTAGCAGAATTCGTGTCAGTGCAAGCGAGTCTCCCCAGAATTGCTGCCAGCCCCTGGAGCAACACACAGGAACCAGGGTGCCAGCCACCAAACAGTCAGGAGAGACCGCACTGGTCACTGCGTCCACACTCAGACACGGTTCACACCAAGTCGCTACCAGCATGCATCCCCCACCAGCATACACCAAAGCCAGTTCAACAAGAAATGCAGCCAGCCATCACAACACAAGCAACAGAACCACTGAGACATGGACAAGTGACGGTTCACACCCACTGTTCACACCCACTGTTTTGCCTTCGGAAGAGGGCCCAGCAGCAAGGTGCATGGCAGCTCCAGGCAGCACTGCATCCGGACATATGGTTAACCCCTCCGGGAAACCAGCCCCCTTTCGGAGGTATAAACATACAGGGTAACGTATAGCATACATGCAGGGACCAACACCAACAACAGCCCAGACATGAAACAACCAACAAAACGCTACACACACCCAGAACATAAACCCACACCACACATACAACAAGTGAGGGTAAAGGTACAAGGAGGGTATAAAAGGGAGGACAATTTATGTTCCATAAGGTGGCCCTCAAGGACTGGGCTGGAACACCCAGGCAAAAAGCAATGCTCCAACACCAAGCAAGGCTGTAGTACAACTGCACCCAGCCAGCAAGCCACAGGTTTATATCAAGCTTGCGGCCACACCCAGGAAACACCTTAATCTCCACTAGCCAGAAGATTAACCTCTTGCTCACCAAACAGCAGGGAGGCACACCTTAAAGGGGAAGCGCACGTGCAAACCACAAACTACACGTTGCCCCTGGCAACCAGTCTGCACGGCAACCGCGTCACGGTCAACACCAATATGACTGACAATCTGTGGATGACACATATATAGCATAAGATGCTATATATGTGTCATCCACAGATATCCCCATAACAGTGTCATCCACAGATCCCCCATAAGTGTTCTACCGACAGTGACCTTTGAAACTGTGATCCCAGCTCTCTTCATGTCATTTGCCAGCTCCTCCCTTGTAGTTCTGGGCTGATTCCTCACCTTTCTTATCATCAGTGATATCCCATGAGGTGAGATCTTGCATGGAGCCCCAGTCCAAGGGAGACTGACAGCTGTCTTTAGCCTCTTCTATTGTCTAACAATTGCTCCAACAGTTGATCTATTTTCACCAAGCTGCTTGGCAATTGCCCCGTAGCCCTTTCCAGCCTTGTGGAGGTCCACAAATTTGTCTCTGGTGTCTTTTGACAGCTCTTTGGTCTTGCCCATGGTAGTAGTTGGCGTCTGACTGACTGTGGGGTGGACCGGTGTCTTTAAAGAGCTCAGATAGGGCTACTAAGTTACCATAATGAGTGGAGTAGAGGTGGACTTTTTAAAGGCACAGTAACAGGTCTTTGAGAGACAGAATTCTTGCTGTTTCTCAGGTTCTCAGGTTCAAATACTTATGTTCAGCAGTGCAAGATAAATAAATTCTTTAAAAATCATACAATGTGATTTCCTGAAATTCTTTTTTTTTATTCTGTCTCTCAGAGTGGGAATGCACCTACAATGTGAATTTCAGACCCCTCCATGATTTCTAAGTGGGAGAACTTGCAAAATCGCAGGGTGTTCAAATACTTTTGTTCCTCACTGTATATACTGCATCAAGGAGACATTATAATGTATGCGCGCAACAAGGAAACACCAGTACATGTTTTGAGTGTTTTTTATTCTAAATGGGCATTTATCGTGATATATATAATTATCGCAATAAATTTCTTAATATCGTTATCGTGGGAATATTTTTGATATCGCCCAACCCTAGGGGGGTCTGGAGGTCTAATGGGGGTCTTATCTGATGTCTGCTATGGGGGGGGGGGGGGGGGGAGTCTGATCTGATGTCTGATACATGGGGGGTCTGAGAGGTCTAATGGCGGTCTGATCTGAGGTCTTATATGGGATCTGACAGAGGTCTAAAGAAGGTCTGGTCTGAGATGAGGGGTTTCATCTGAGGTTTGATATGGGGGTCTGATCTGAAAGGTAAGGGGGTATTTTTTGTACTGGCGCACAATATAAAGGGGTATTTTTGTACTGGCGCACTATCTGTGTGGTACCAGTATTTTCAGGGGAACTGTTTCTGCAGGGTAGTATTGGGGAGCACAGCGGACACAGTATTGGGGGTGGCAGGATGGGTTGTTGAGAAGGTGAGGAGGATGGAAAAGTAGGAAGCTAAGATGTCTGTTAGGAAACATGCACATGACTGTATAAATGGTTTCGCATCCGTTCCGTGATTTTGCAGAACGTGTGCGGACCCATTCATTTCAATGGGGCCGCAAAAGATGCGGACAGCACACCGTATGCTGTCCACATCCGTTGTTCCATTCCGCGGCCCCGCAAAGAATATAGAACATGACCTATTCTTGTCTTTTTCTTGCAGACAAGAATCGTTAATTTCTAACGATAATTTGTTTTCCCTTAGTCCTAACAGCAGCACAGATGGGGTTAACCACCCCCCGTGGATTAGTAGGATTGGCGGAATTTTAATGAGCCCAAGTAATAAACTTAATGAAACACTTAAGCCTCCCCTTTAAAGGAGGGAATCACCTCCAGCCCACTGTGTTATAGAAAGAAAAAAAACTAGCCTTACTAGGGTGGGATATTTGTGTGCTGCTGTTAGGACTAAGGGAAAACAAATTATCGTTAGAAATTAACGATTCCCTTACGTCCTACCAGCAGCACAGATGGGGAGATAGCAAGAAGAACCCCTAGGGAGGGCCATCATGCATGGCAGAACCAAGTATAGTCTGTCCAAAGGCCGAGTACTCAGCTAATCTGGTATCTAGTCTATAATGGGAGATGAATGTTGATTCAGAGCTCCAGGAGGCAGGCAGACTCGCAAATCATGTCGAGCGGAAGAAGACTCCTCTCGGCAAAAGAAGTAGCTATGGCCCTAGTAGAATGGGCCTTTACAAACCCCGGAGGGTCTAGAGATTGGGAAACAAAGGATTCCCTAATAGCCTCCTTAATCCATCGACTGATGGATAGTTTAGATGCCTTACGGCCTTTAAACTTACAAGCAAACAGGATTAGAAGATTTTCATCTCTCCTGAACTCCTTTGATCTATCCACATATATCCGGAGGCATCTCGAGACATCCAGAGGATGTATAGCAGGTTACTCAGAGGAGGTAGAAGGTGTAGAAAGAACCGAGAGGGATATCACCTGATTAATATTCTGGAACGAAGGAACCTTAGGCCTAAAGTATGGGAGAAATCTTAGAAGGACCCGGTCTTACAAAAAAATGGTATAGGGCTCGTGCGCTGAGAGAGCTTGAAGCTCTGAGATCCTCTTGGCCGAAGTCACTGCAAGGAGAAACACAAGTTTCCATGTGACAAACTTGAAATCTACCTCCTCCAAAGGCTCAAAGGGGGGAGATGCTAACCCCTTGAGAACTACTGATAAATCCCATTGAGGAATGGGTCTCAATACTGTAGGCTTTAATCTTTCAGCTCCTTTAAGGAACCGTTTGATGAGCGGGTCCTGAGAAAAAGACTTGTTGAGGCAAGCTGAAATGGCTGAAACTTGAACCCTTAAGGTAGATGGAGCAAGGCCTTTGTCAAGGCCATCTTGCAGAAACTGAAGAATGATGGGGAGGAGCGGATCTGCAGATGCCACCTCCTTGAGAAGAGAATATCCATAATCCGTAAGTAGCCTCTCTTAGTAGAGTCTGCTCTTGAATGAGACAGCGTTCTCAGGACCGACTCTGAAAGCCCTTTTATTCTGGGAAGGGACTGATCAACCTCCAGGATGTCAGGTTGAACCTGTGCAGATCTGAGCAGAGGTGAGTGTCCCATGACACCAGGGTCTGCTGAGGGGGGAGCCTCCAATATTGCCCTCGACTCATTCGGGTGAGCTGGGTAAACCATGATCTCTTCGGCCAAAACGGTATGATGGCTATCACCAAGGGCTGATCCTGACGGATTTTCATCAATACCCTCGGAATCATGGAAAAACGGAGGGAAGATGTAAGCCAGCCTGAACCTCCAGGATATTGACAGAGCATCTATCGCCAGGGGGTTTTCCTCCCTGTAAAGGGAGCAAAACCTCTCCACCTTGGCATTGAACCTTGTTGCCATAAGATCCACCTTTGGCATCCCCCACTTGAGGACTATCTGCTTGAATATCTCCAGATGTAAAGACCACTCCACTGTTGGAAGACCGCGGCTCAACCGATCCGCTATCATATTGAGGGAGCCTCGAATGTGGATCGCAGATAAGTGGGAAAGGTTTGACTCTGCCCAACCGATAATCACCCCGATCTCTGATAAGAGGGGAAGTGATCTTGTGCCTCCCTGCTTGTTGATGTAAAGTACCACTGTCATATTGTCTGACTGGACTTTCACCGCTTTGCCCCGGATCTGAGGGGCGAAGTGAAGGAGGGCTAGGATAGCTTGAATCTCGCGGAGATTGGATGAGAGGAGCCGCTCCTGAGGAGACCAGGATCCATGAACTGGAGATTCGTCTAGGTGAGCGCCCCAGCCTACCTGGGACGCATCTGTTGTCAATATGACCGAGGTTGGCTGGGTCATAGACTTCCCGTCTAAAAGATGGCTCCACCATCTGAGGGAATGCCGAGTTTGCCAAGACAGGGAGTTCAGCACAGCGGGGCTGCCATTCCATTTGGAGAGGACCTCCGATTGCAGCGGCCGGAGGTGCCATAAAGCCCAAGGGACTGCTTCTACAGATGCTGACATGAGCCCCAACATCTTCATGAGAGTCCGAACTGGGACTCGCCGAGGCACGGATAGGAACTCTGCCGTGTTCTGTATTCGGGATCTTCTTTTTGGAGTGAACCGGAGAGACATCCCAACGGAGTCGATTATGAAGCCTAGATATCTTACTGAAGTCGACGGGTTCACGTTCGACTTCTGTCAGTTGATGATCCACCCTAGGCGGAACAGAAAGGAGATCGCTACATGAAGATGGTGGGTCAGGACCACTAGGGAAGAGGCTTTTAAAAGCCAATCGTCCAGATAAGGAATGATGGTCAGTCCTTGAAGCCTCAGAGCCGCCACCACAGAAGCTACCACCTTGGTGAAAGTGTGAGGGGCAGAAGAAATGCCAAAAGGAAGGGCAACAAACTGAAGGTGTCTGATGACCCCCGAAATCTGGACCGCAATTCTGAGATATCTCCTGGAAGCAGGATGAATCGGGATGTGTAGAAACATAGAAACATAGAATGTGTCGGCAGATAAGAACCATTTGGCCTATCTAGTCTGCCCAATATATCTGAATCCTATGAATAGTCCCTGGCCCTATCTTATATGAAGTATAGCCTTATGCCTATCCCATGCATGCTTAAACCCCTTCACTGTATTTGCAGCTACCACTTCTGCAGGAAGGCTATTCCATGCATCCACTACTCTCTCAGTAAAGTAATACTTCCTTATATTACTTTTAAACCTTTGCCCCTCTAATTTAAAACTGTGTCCTCTTGTGGTAGTTTTTCTTCTTTTAAATATGCTCTCCTCCTTTACCGAGTTGATTCCCTTTATGTATTTAAAAGTTTCTATCATATCCCCTCTGTCTCTTCTTTCTTCCAAGCTATACATGTTAAGGTCCTTTAACCTTTCCTGGTAAGTTTTATCCTGCAATCCATGTACTAGTTTAGTAGCTCTTCTCTGAACTCTCTCTAGAGTATCTATATCCTTCTGGAGATATGGCCTCCAGTACTGCGCACAATACTCCAAGTGAGGTCTCACCAGTGTTCTGTACAGCGGCATAAGCACTTCACTCTTTCTACTGCTTATACCTCTCCCTATACATCCAAGCATTCTGCTGGCATTTCGTGCTGCTCTATTACATTGTCTTCCCACCTTTAAGTCTTCTGAAATAATTACTCCTAAATCCCTTTCCTCAGATACTGAGGTCAGGACTGTGTCAAATATTCTATATTCTGCCCTTGGGTTTTTACGCCCCAGGTGCATTATCTTGCACTTATCCACATTAAATTTCAGTTGCCAGAGTTCTGACCATTCTTCTAGTTTTCCTAAATCCTTTTCCATTTGGCGTTTCCCTCTAGGAACATCAACCCTGTTACATATCTTTGTGTCATCAGCAAAAAGACAAACCTTACCATCGAGGCCTTTTGCAATATCACTTATGAAGATATTAAACAAAATTGGTCCCAGTACAGATCCCTGTGGAACCCCACTGGTAACATGACCTTGTTTTGAATGTTCTCCATTGACTACAACCCTCTGTTGTCTGTCACTCAGCCACTGCCTAATCCACTCAACAATATGGGAGTCCATGCTCAATGACTGCAGTTTATTGATAAGTCTTCTATGTGGGACAGTGTGAAAAGCCTTACTAAAATCTAGATATGCGATGTCTACTGCACCTCCACCGTCTATTATTTTAGTCACCCAGTCAAAAAAATCTATAAGATTTGTTTGACATGATTTCCCTGAAGTAAATCCATGTTGTTTTTCATCTTGCAATCCATGGGATTTTAGATGTTCCACAATCCTATCCTTTAATAGGGTTTCCATTAATTTGCCTACTATTGATGTCAGACTCACTGGTCTATAGTTGCTCGATTCCTCCCTACTACCTTTCTTGTGAATGGGCACGACATTTGCCAATTTCCAATCTTCCGGGACGACTCCTGTTATTAATGATTGGTTAAATAAATCTGTTAGCGGTTTTGCCAGCTCACCACTAAGCTCTTTTAATAATTTTGGGTGTATCTCATCAGGCCCCTGTGACTTATTTGTCTTCACCTTAGACAGCAAACTTAGAACATCTTCCTCTGTAAAGATACATGCATCAAATGATTTATTAGTCATCCTTTCTAGTGGAGGTCCTTCTCCTTTTTCTTTTGTAAAAACTGAACAGATACGCATCCTTGAGGTCCAGGGTTGCCATCACGTCTCCAGGATTGAGAACGTGAACCACTGACCTGATGGTCTCCATACGGAACCTCACCTTCCTTACATGTCGATTGAAATATCTCAGATCGATAATCATCTGAAGATCCCCTGACGCCTTGGGAACCAGAAATACTGGAGAGTAGATCCCTAAGCCCCGTTCCCCTGCCGGAACTTCCTCCAGAGCCCCCTTGTGGATGTAATCCTGAATGTATGTCTCCAGAACCGACTGCCTTGCGGCCTGTAAAAGTTTGGTCCTGATGAACCTGTCCGGAGGAAGAGAAATAAGACTGATTAGATATCCCTCTGAGATGATATTCAGGACCCAGGGATACGAAATCTCTCGGATCCAAATGTCCTTGAAGTGGGAGAGACGACCCCCGACGGGAAGATGAGGCAGGGGAGTGGGGAAGTCTTCTAGCAGGACGGCAGGAGTAACGGGAGTCATCCAAGAGCCTCGAGGAGGCCCGTAGTCAGGAGGTGGATATTTTACCCTTGGCTCCTTTGCGAGAGCGCCTCCAACCCCTTTGCTGCGCTCCCCAGTCCCTCCGGGCTCTTGACTGCAGGTCAGACTTACCACCATGGTTTTGTCTGCCCTGCCCCGAAAGGACTGCTGGGGAAGACTCTTCCCCTTTTTATCCGACAGGCCGTCCATGATCTTATCTAACTCTGAGCCGAACAAATGGTTGGGCTCAAAGGGAAGGCCACATAAATTATATTTAGAGGAATTTTCAGCGACCCAAGGCTTAAGCCACAAAGGCCTGCGGGCCGCTGACACCAGGGCCATGGATTTGGCTGCCAATTTCAGCTGTTGTTGCTCTGTATCACACAGGAAATCCATCGCCAGGTTGACAGTCTTGAAAGCCGCCAGAATGTCGTTCCGAGACACCTTCTGATCCACGTCCGTCTGGATCTGGTTTAGGCGAGACCGGAGAAAGGTAGAGACTTCTGTAGCAGCGATGGCAGTAGAAGCGGAAGCTACAGCTGCCGAATAACCTTTCCTGAGAGTGCACTCCGCTCTCCTGTCAAGGGGATCCTGCAGACTAGACCCATCGTCCGCAGGAACCAGAGTGCGCTTGGACAATTTGGCAATAGCCATGTCCACCTTTGGGAATGGAACCCCACGATTCCACCAAGGGTTTAGCCATCGGAAACATGGTTCTGAATCTCTTGGTTAGAACCGGACCTTTTTCGGGTTTCTTCCACTCTGTACGCATGACAGAGAGGAGGGTCTCATCCTCTTTAAAGAAACAAAGTGCCTGACCAGCGGGATCAGAGGGCTCCCCCGGGTCAACATCATGGTCCCCTGACCTGATGGACTTAAGTAACTTTTGTGTCTTATCAGCAGGAAAGAAGCATGAAGTAAGCTCCTCCTCATCCGAGGAGGAAGAACCCAAGGAGACCACGGAAGGTCTCTCTACCGGAGCCGAAGACTCCATAGGAGTATGAGCACGAAGCCTCTCATCCAGCAGGCTTATAACCCTATTTGATAGATCCATCAACATAGGTCTTCACCCATTGATACATATCCTGCATCGTAGGTTCAGTGGAAGGTTGGACCCTCGGACGGCAGCCGTCACACCTGGAGTAGGGACAGCTATCCTCCAAAAGCGCACTACAATCATAGCAAGATAAATTCACAGATAATGGGTCGCACTACTGTATGGAAAAACCCGGATGGGTGCTCACAGCCCGCAGATTCACCCAATCTAACAAGCAAAAAATTATACAAAAGAAAAGGGCTGGGCACTCACTATATCTAGTAGCCGTGGTGCTTTATTAATTAGAATCAATTATTATAATATTAGAAACACATATTCTAACACACATTCATACACATCAATAATAGTATCTAAAATATAAATATAATCACTGTAACACAATGGTAAAAGGACCTATTTGATATATATAAAAGTCAGATATGATCAGTAATTCGCATATGACCAATAATCCGCATATGTGGAGGACGAAAACAGTCCAAAACTATCCGAATGTTCAGTCCAATATCAGAAGTGTGCCATATACAAAAAGGACGGATGAAATAGTTGATCCGATATCCTGAGATCTTTTACAGAGACGAATAGTCCTGAATTCAAATATTCGCACAGTTCAAAGTAACAGCGTTAGTTTCCAAATGGATAATTTGTCAGTTGTATTATAGTCTACGCGTAATAGTCAGGGTATGATCTCCGCTTGTACGTGTGAGCCACAACTTCACAATGGAATAGTCTTTGATAACTCCTAGTAGGTTTCACAGAGAGTTTTCAACAAGCTGTTTTTCAATTGAACAATCAAAGTTCCTCACTTACTGGCGCCAGTAGTATCTTTGTAGTCCACAGCTCTGCAGATATGCGTTCCACCTTCAATTTATTTTCTCCAAGAAGGGGCGAAGCTGCAAAGGTTGGTGGTCCTTAGGTCCAGTCGGGGGGTCCAGTACCAGACGCGTTTCGGGGCTCTTAGTGGCCCCTTCCTCAGTGGTTGAGAGACGCAATTGGAAGTCAACCGAGAGTTTGAAAAGGATCACTTGGGCCTCTGCACTGGATGAGCTGTTACACAGGGAAGAGATGTATGCCTCTGATCACAACAAGATTCCGGCGTTTCTTAGGAGTTGGGAGCCATGGTCCAGGTTTAGATCATCTATGTCGTTTTCGGTTTGGTTGGCATCTGGGGTTCTCCCTGATTCTCCTCCTTAATAGTACCTAGCTATTCTCTAGATATGACCTATGATTTCTCCCCCCCCCCCCCTCCCCTCCTCTTGTGTGTCACCCTGTCTTCCCCCCTTTTATGTCAAGTTTGTCTAGAATTATTGGCCTATACATCATTTGTTTGAGGCCTTATTAAGCCCTTTAGGGCCTTTGTTTCCTCTGACTTTTTGTCAGCTGACTGTTTGTTATACAGATACAGATACATGCTTATACCTTGTCCTTTATGCTGTACTGCTGTTCATGATTGCATGTCGCAATGTATCTTTGTATGCGGTATGTATACTGCAATTTGGGATGTTCTCTTATGATTGTATTTGATAATAATAATAATAAAATCTTATTGAACCATAATTAATAAAGCACCACGGCTACTAGATATAGTGAGTGCCCAGCCCTTTTCTTTTGTATAGCAAGATAAATGTTTCCGCTTGGAACTGGCCTTTCTGCCACCCGAATCCCGTGGAGAAGACATCACTGCGGGAAAAAACAAGTAAAACATTTTTAAACTACCAATAAATGTTTCAGGAGAAAGGGTAAAAGAAAGGCAGACCGGCGAAAGCTGAAAATGAGGACCAGAAGAAATAAGGCACCAATAAGTGGAGGAATACCAGCTTATAGGCTCTGGGAGCTAGCTTAAAAAGCATGTGCAGACAGAGACCGACCTGGTGTGCAATGCTTCCTTAAATAGGGGAGGGGATGGGTCCAGAACCGAAACACCATATTAGCAAATAAAAAGTTTCCCCCCAAAGAAGGAATACAATAAATCCTCCAACAGGAGGAAAAAACGCTTATTATATATTAAAAAAATCGCAAGAGGACGCGAAATCGCATCGCAAGGAAAACTCCGGAAGTGACGTCAGAGACTCCAACGTCACTTCTGGAAGATGGCGGCGCCCAGCGGCCGCAAGGAAAAGGTCCGAGGACGCCGACAAACATACCGCAGCGAAGCGCCGCTGCGCAGCGTTGGCAGCAGGTAAGCTGCCGGTCAAGACATTTAGTAAAAGCGGAGGCACAGCCCGCTGAAACTGAAAAAAAGATCCCCCCAAAAAAGAGGGGGAATCACTGCCTAGTCCACCTGTCCGGAGAACACCTGCGTTAGGTGCAGATCCGTCTGGTATCTGCACAGACAGATCAGCACCTATAAATGCAAACACTGGTATCCGTTCAGTACGGATCCGTCTGCATAACTAAGTAAAAAAAAAAGTCTAAGTGTAAGTCAAACGGATCCATCCTGACTTACATTGAAAGTCAATGGGGGACAGATCCGTTTACAATTGCACCAATATTGTGTCAATGTAAACGGATCCGTCCCCATTGACTTACATTGTAAGTCAGGACGGATCCGTTTGGCTCCGCACCGCCAGGCGGACACCAAAATGCTACAAGCAGTGTTTTGATGTCCGCCTCCAGAGCGGAATGGAGGTGGAACGGAGCCAAACTGATGCATTCTGAACGGATCCTTATCCATTCAGAATGCATTGGGGCTAAACTGATCCGTTTGGGGCCGCTTGTGAGAGCCTTGAAACGGATCTCACAGGCGGACCCAGAAACGGCAGTGTGAAAGTAGCCTTAAGTGTTTCATTAAGTTTATTACTTGGGCTCATTAAAATTCCGCCGTTCCTACCAGTCCACGGGGGGTGGTTAAGCCCATCTGTGCTGCTGGTAGGACATAAAGGAATAGGAATTTCTATAATGGGTCGGCCATTCCTTTAACCCCTTAACCTCTTAAGGACATAGGGCGTACAGGTACGCCCTTGTGCCCTGGTACTTAAGGACACAGGGCGTACATGTACGCCCTGTGTATTTTCGATCACTGCCGTGCGGCTGGCAGTGATCGGAACCCGGTGCCTGCTCAAATCATTGAGCAGGCACCTAGGCTAAATGCGCGGGGGGGTCCCGTGACCCCCCCATGTCGGCGATCGCGGCAAACCGCAGGTCAATTCAGACCTGCGGTTTGCTGCGATTTCTGAAGTTTCTGGTCCCCGCAGTCCCTGACCGCGGGGATCAGAAACTTTATATGCCTAAAAAAAAAAGTTTTATTCACCCCCCCCTGCACCCCCGAATGATTTTTATGGTGGCGGGAGGTGCAGGGGGAGGGTTGCGGGCGGTGTGGGCGGTGCGGGAGGCGGGCGGTGCGGCAGGCGGGATCGCGATCCCCCGCCCGCCTCCCCTTGAAAATTCATTGGTGTTCAGTGGGGATACCAGGGTGCCAGCACATTGCTGGCACCCTGGTATAAACGGCTGACATCTGCGATGCGATGTCAGCCGTTTAACCCTTTCCATACAGCGGTCCGTACGGACTGCTGTATGTAAAAGGTTAACAGCGCAGGGAGCTCCCTCCCTCTCCCATCGGGGGGCTGCTGTGCCTTTGCAGCCCCCCGATGGAAAGGGAGAGAGCCCCCAGACAGCCCCCCGAGAGATCCCCTCCTTACCCTTCCCCGTCTGCGAAGTTCTGAGCAGTACTGAGCAGACGGGGAAGGTTCCCATGGCAACAGGACGCCTCTCAGGCGTCCTGCTGTCCATGGTGCTGAACAGATCTGTGCTGAAAGGCATAGATCTGTTCAGTGTAAGTAAAATACAGTACAGAACAATATATATTGTACTGTACTGTATTATTCAGACATCAGACCCACTGGATCTTCAAGAACCAAGTGGGTCTGGGTCAAAAAAAAGTGAATAAAAGTGAAAAAAAAGTAAAAATCAAAAAACACATTTATCACTGATAAAAAATGAAAAAAATAAAATTCCCTACACATGTTTGGTATCGCCGCGTCCGTAACGACCTGATCTATAAAACGGTCATGTTACTTTACCCGAACGGTGAACACCATAAAAATAAAAAATAAAAAACTATGATGAAATTGAAATTTTGCCCACCTTACTTCCCAAAAAAGGTAATAAAAGTGATCAAAAAAGTCGCATGTACGCCAAAATTGTAACAATCAAACCGTCATCTCATCCCGCAAAAATCATACCCTACCCAAGATAATCGCCCAAAAACTGAAAAAACTATGGCTCTTAGACTATGGAAACACTAAAACATGATTTTTTTTGTTTCAAAAATGAAATCATTGTGTAAAACTTACATAAATAAAAAAAAAGTATACATATTAGGTATCGCCGCGTCCGTATCGCCCGGCTCTATAAAAATATCACATGATCTAACCCCTCAGATGACCACCGTAAAAAAATAAAAATAAAAACGGTGTAACAAAAGCCATTTTTTGTCATCTTACATCACAAAAAGTGTAATAGCAAGCAATCAAAAAGTCATATGCACCCCAAAATAGATGCCAATCAAACCGTCATCTCATCCCGCAAAAAATGAGACCCTACTTAAGATAATCGCCCAAAAACTGAAAAAACTATGGCTCTTAGACTATGGAGACACTAAAACATTTTTTTGGTTTTAAAAATGAAATCATTGTGTAAAACTTACATAAATAAAAAAAATTGTATACATATTAGGTATCTCCGCGTCCGTGACAACCTGCTCTATGAAATCACCACATGATCTAACCTGTCAGATGAATGTTGTAAATAACAAAAAAAAAAACGGTGCCAAAAAAGCTATTTCTTGTTACCTTGCCGCACAAAAAGTGTAATATAGAGCAACCAAAAATCATATGTACCCTAAACTAGTACCAACAAAACTGCCACCCTATCCCGTAGTTTCTAAAATGGGGTCACTTTTTTGGAGTTTCTACTCTAGGGGTGCATCAGGGGGGCTTCAAATGGGACATGGTGTCAAAAAAAGCAGTCCAGCAAAATATGCCTTCCAAAAACCATATGGCATTCCTTTCCTTCTGCGCCCTGCCGTGTGCCCGTACAGCTGTTTACGACCACATATGGGGTGTTTCTGTAAACTACAGAATTAGGGCCATAAATAATGAGTTTTGTTTGGCTGTTAACCCTTGCTTTGTAACTGGAAAAAAAATATTAAAATGGAAAATCTGCCAAAAAAGTGACATTTTGAAATTGTATCTCTATTTTCCATTAAATCTTGTGCAACACCTAAAGGGTTAACAAAGTTTGTAAAATCAGTTTTGAATACCTTGAGGGGTGTAGTTTCTTAGATGGGGTCACTTTTATGGAGTTTATAATCTAGGGGGGCATCAGGGGGGCTTCAAATGGGACATGGTGCCAAAAAAACAGTCCAGCAAAATCAGCCCTCCAAAAACCAAACGGCGCACCTTTCACTCTACGCCCCGCTGTGTGCCCGTACAGTAGTTTACGGCCACATATGGGGTGTTTCTGTAAACAGCAGAGTCAGGGCAATAAAGATACAGTCTTGTTTGGCTGTTAACCCTTGCTTTGTTAGTGGAAAAAATGGGTTAAAATGGAAAATTAGGCAAAAAAATGAAATTCTCAAATTTCATCGCCATTTGCCAATAACTCTTGTGCAACACCTAAAGGGTTAACGACGTATGTAAAATCAGTTTTGAATACCTTGAGGGGTGTAGTTTCTTAGATGGGGTCACTTTTAGGGAGTTTCTCCTCTAGGGGTGCATCAGGGGGCTTCAAATGGGACATGGTGTAAATAAACCAGTCCATAAAAATCAGCCTTCCAAAAACCAAACGGCGCACCTTTCACTCTACGCCCCGCTGTGTGGCCGTACAGTAGTTTACGGCCACATATTGGGTGTTTCTGTAAATGGCAGAGTCAGGGCAATAAAGATACAGTCTTGTTTGGCTGTTAACCCTTGGTTTGTTAGTGGAAAAAATGGGTTAAAATGAAAAATTAGACAAAAAAATGAAATTCTCAAATTTCCTCCCTATTTGACAATAACTCTTGTGCAACACCTAAAGGGTTAACAACGTATGCAAAATCAGTTTTGAATACCTTGAGGGGTGTAGTTTCTTAGATGGGGTCATTTTTGGGTGGTTTCTATAATGTAAGCCTCGCAAAGTGACTTGAGACCTGAACTGGTCCCTAGAAATTGAGTTTTTGTAAATTTCGGAAAAATTTCAAGATTTGCTTCTAAACTTCTAAGCCTTATAACATCCCCAAAAAATAAAATATCATTCCCAAAACAATTCAAACATGAAGTAGACATATGGGGAATGTAAAGTCATCACAATTTTTGGGGGTATTACTATGTATTACAGAAGTAGAGAAACTGAAACTTTGAAATTTGCAATTTTTTGTTAAATTAGGTATTTTTTGGTGCAAAAAAAATTTTTTTTTGGACTCCATTTTACCAGTGTCATGAAGTACAATATGTGACGAAAAAACAATCTCAGAACGGCCTGGATAAGTCAAACCGTTTTAAAGTTATCAGCACTTAAAGGGACTCTGGTCAGATTTTCAAAAAATGGCCTGGTCCTAAGGTGTAAAAAGGCTGTGTCCTTAAGGGGTTAAGGACGCAGGGCGTACCGGTACGTCCTAACTTTAAATCGTTATTCCGGCGCCGCGGGGGTTAATCGGAACGGGATGCCGGCTGAAATCATTCAGCCGGCATCCTGTCACAACGCCAGGGGGGGTCATGTGACCCCCCCGTATCGGCGATCCCTGCAAACCGCAGGTCAATTCAGACCTGCGGTTTGCTGCGCTTTCTGCAGTTTCTGAAACTTTAGTGTCCCTAAAATAAAGATTTTGCACCCCCCTGCACCCCTGCATGATTTGTTGCCGGCTGGTGGCGCAGGGGGGGGGAGTTGTGGGCGGTGCGGGAGGCGGGCAGTGCGGCAGGCGGGATCGTGATCCCCCGCCCGCCTCCTCTTGAAAATTCATTGGTGTACAGTGGTTATACCAGGGTGTCAGCACATTACTGACACCCTGGTATAAACGGCTGACATCTGTGCAGATGTCAGCCGTTTAACCCTTTCCATACCGCAGTCCGTACGGACCGCTGTATGGAAAAAGTTAACAGTAAGAGGGAGCTCCCTCTCCCATCGGGGGGCTGCTGTGCCTTTGCAGCCCCCCGATGGAGAGGGAGAGAGCCCCCAGAGAGCCCCGTCCTTACCCTTGCCCGTCTGCGAAGTTCTGACCACTACTGAGCAGACGGGGAAGGTTCCCATGGCAACAGGGCACCGTCTCAGGCATCCTGCTGTCCATGGTGCTGAACAGATCTGTGCTAAAGGCATAGATCTGTTCAGACAAAGTGTAAGTAAAATACAGTACAAAACACTATATGTGTACTGTACTGTATTATACAGACATCAGACCCATTGGATCTTCAAAAACCAAGTGGGTCTGCGTAAAAAAAAAAGTGAAAAAAAAGTAAAAATCAAAAAACACATTTATCACTGATTAAAAATGAAAAAAAAAAAAATTCCCTACACGTTTGGTATCGCCGCGTCCGTAACGACCTGATCTATAAAACGGTCATGTTACTTTCCCCGCACGGTGAACGCCATAAAAATAAAAAAATAAAAACTATTAGGAAATTGAAATTTTGCCCACCTTACTTCCCACAAAAGGTAATAAAAGTGATCATAAAAGTCGCATGTACGCCAAAATAGTACCAATCAAACCGTCATCTCATCCCGCAAAAATCATACCCTACCCAAGATAATCGCCCAAAAACTGAAAAAAATCTGGCTTCCAAAAACCATACGGCGCACCTTTCCCTCTACGCCCTACTGTGTGCCCGTACAGTAGTTTACGGCCACATATGGGGTGTTTCTGTAAACGGCAGAGTCAGGGCAATAAAGATACAGTCTTGTTTGGCTGTTAACCCTTGCTTTGTTAGTGAAAAAAATGGGTTAAAATGGAAAATTAGGCAAAAAAATGAAATTCTCAAATTTCATCCCCATTTGCCAATAACTCTTGTGCAACACCTAAAGGGTTAACAAAGTTTGTAAAATCAGTTTTGAATACCTTGAGGGGTGTAGTTTATAGAATGGGGTCATTTTTGGGCGGTTTCTATTATGTAAGCCTCGCAAAGTGACTTCAGAGCTGTAGTGGTCCCTAAAAATTGGGTTTTTGTAAATTTCTGAAAAATTTCAAGATTTGCTTCTAAACTTCTAAGCCTTGTAACATCCCCAAAAAATAAAATATCATTCCCAAAATGCTACAAACATGAAGTAGACATATGGGGAATGTAAAGACATCACAATTTTTGGGGGTATTACTATGTATTACAGAAGTAGAGAAACTGAAACTTTGAAATTTGCAAATTTTTCTAATTTTTTGGTAAATATGGTATTTTTTTATGCAAAAAAATTTACTTTTTTGACCCAATTTTAGCAGTGTCACGAAGTACAATATGTGACGAAAAAACAATCTCAGAACGGCCTGGATAAGTCAAAGCGGTTTAAAGTTATCAGCACTTAAAGTGACACTGGTCAGATTTGCAAAAAATGGCCAAGTCCTTAAGGTGAAATAGGGCTGAGTCTTTAAGGGGTTAAGCAAATTGCAGAATGCACACGGGCGGCATCCGTGTTTTCTGGACCACAAAACACAGCGCGGTCATCTGAATGCGCTTTTTGTCAAACTCTGCAGAGTGAAGAGATGGCTGAAAGAAATCATCATGGCGGTCTGGTCTGAAAGAAGAAGATGAGGAAAGAGAATATTTACATCAGAGGAGACGTCACTGGATGGAAGAGGTACATATGTGGTGCTGTATTACCCTGTATGTTCTGTAGCGCTGTATATAATGTTTTCCAAGTATGTCTTTAAAAGGGTTGTCTCCTTTTTTTTTTTCGTACGAACGCTGCCTTCTCTGCTCTGTTTATCTGCTCATCACTGCAGATGCTGTGGTGAGCAGATGAACAGAGCAGAGAAAGCAGCTCTTATATGAGTGCTGCCTTCTCTTCAAACAGCTGATCGGCGGGAGTGTCGGGAGTCAGACCCCCATCGACCTGATATTGATGACCTATCCTGAGGATAGGTCATCAGTAGTAAAAAGCGGACAATCCTTTTAACAGTAGGACTAGAAGGAATGGGTTAGGTTGAGAATTTGGCATGGGGGGATGTTTACATTTTTACCTCAGGCAGCACAAAGGATATGTGCTTCCCTGACCATAAAGCACTGAGGAAAGGGGGGCCCAAGCTGAACTCCTGCACCAGGGCCCATGAGCCTTTAGCTACGTCCCTGTATGTAGTGTTGTATGCTCCTGTATGTTTTGTAGTGCTGATTGTAATATCCGTCCTAATATGCCATTAGCACTGGGATGGGAGGGTACAAACATATTTTTTATGTTTTAAAATGCCAGGGTCCCTCCCTCGCTGCTTTGATTGACAGGGCAGTGGAAAAGCAGTGAGGGAGGGGATGGCCACAGAAATTAGTGAAGCTTGGTGCAACAAGAGCAACGGTGCCCACATTGCACCACAAACCTAATTATCATAACTGAGAAATGGGACCTCGGATCAATAACAGAAAAATAGGATTTCACTAAGGTACCCCAAAGCTATGTGTATATGCAAACAGTTTGATAGGGAGGTCAGTTGGTGAAAGATTTCCTTTAATGGCTCTTACAAAGCCACATTTTTCAAGAGGGGAGAAGATAGTATGTTCTCCTGACTGATAAGGAAACCCCATTTGTTAAAAAATATATAAATAAATATCACTGAATAACAACGGAACATTGTGGAAAAAATGATAAAATCACCTTTATTAAATATTGTTATTAAAATATAAGGAGAGACAACACAAATAGTGATTTGTGATAAATGATGGACGAATATCCGCACATGAGAGACCAGTTCAGAAGTAAGTCTGATATACTGAACAGCTGTGTCGCTGAGATTCAGTGTAACTGGACATCCACATGTGAGGTACAAATCGACTATCTACACCACTTAAAACTATGACCACACCATATACAATGGCAAGCGGTGGTTGTTGCACCTCAATGAACCAGTCCGGCTACAAAAGGTCAAAACCACCTGCTAAGTGCGGTCATAGTATTGCCAGCTAACGCAAGCGGCTAATAACATTGACACCTGGGCTGCAAATCTGGCTATAAGTACCTTGCAAATTGCGACTCTCTGCCCTATGTCCTATAGGAGATTGATAAACATCTGCTCACGAATCAATCTCCCAATAATCTAGCATCTAAGCCCCCAGTCCTGCTCTACGCGTTTCACCCTAATATGGGATCCTCAGGAGCATTAAGAAATCTGGGCTACAGAAAAACATAAACGCCAACCGCCTAGGGTGACCACGTGCCCCGAATCGGGACAGTCCCGCATTTGGAGAGTCTGTCCCGGGTCCCGGTCACCCTCATTCCGGCACAATGCAGTGTCCCGGAATTACCTGAGCCGCCGACCGCTGCTGTGACCAGGGTAGGGTGACCACGTGTCCCGGATCGCCCGGGACAGTCCCGCATTTGGAGAGTCTGTCCCGGGTCCCGGACACCCTCAATCCGGGACAATGTAGTGTCCTGGAATGACCTGAGCCGCCGACCGCTGCTGTGACCAGGGCCGTTTCTTGGACCGGGCGGGCCGGGTGGCCGCCCGGGGCGCTGTCAGAAGGGGGTCGCCGGCAGGGCATAGCAGGAGATGAGCGCTGCGCTTCCATTGTGGAAGCGCTCACTCATCTCTATAGTCCTCTGTATCACCGTCCTCAGGAAGGCGATACAAATGTCTGTGCTGTGGCAGCCGGCAGGGGAGGGAGAGGTGTGTCCCCTCCCTGTTCCTCTGATAGGCTGCCAGCACTAGGCCGGCAGCCTATCAGAGGCCGGTGCAGGCGGCGTGATGATGTCATCGCGCCGCCTGAGCCAGCGAGGGACACAGGCCGGAAGAGGCCTGCATCGCATCCTGGAGGAGGTAAGTATAAGTTTTTTTCTTTTTATATATACAGTCAGGTCCATTAATATTGGGACATCGACACAATTGTAACATTTTTGGCTCTATACACCACCACAATTAATTTGAAATGAAACGAACAAGATGTGCTTTAACTGCAGACTGTCAGCTTTAATTTGAGGGTATTTACATCCAATCAAAGTGCCTCCCACTTGTTAAGGAACCCAAAAAAATGGGACAATTGGCTTCTCAGCTGTTCCATGGTCAGGTGTGTGTTATTCTCTCATTATCTCAATTACAATGAGCAGATAAAAGGTCCAGAGTTCATTTCAAGTGTGCTATTTGCATTTGGAATCTGTTGCTGTCAACTCTCAAGATGAGATCCAAAGAGCTGTCACTATCAGTGAAGCAAGCCATTATTAGGCTGAAAAAACAAAACAAACCCGTCAGAGAGATAGCAAAAACATTAGGCGTGGCCAAAACAACAGTTTGGAACATTCTTAAAAAGAAGGAACGCGCCGGTGAGCTCAGCAACACCAAAAGACCCAGAAGACCACGGAAAACAACTGTGGTGGATGACCAAAGAATTCTTTCCCTGGTGAAGAAAACACCCTTCACAACAGTTGGCCAGATCAAGAACACTCTCCAGGAGGTAGGTGTATGTGTGTCAAAGTCAACAATCAAGAGAAGACTTCACCAGAGTGAATACAGAGGGTTCACCACAAGATGTAAACCATTGGTGAGCCTCAAAAACAGGAAGGCCAGATTACAGTTTGCCAAACGACATCTAAAAAAGCCTTCATAGTTCTGGAACAACATCCTATGGACAGATGAGACCAAGATCAACTTGTACCAGAGTGATGGAAAGAGAAGAGTATGGAGAAGGAAAGGAACTGCTCATGATCCTAAGCATACCACCTCATCAGTGAAGCATGGTGGTGGTAGTGTCATGGCGTGGGTATGTATGGCTGCCAATGGAACTGGTTCTCTTGTATTTATTGATGATGTGACTGCTGACAAAAGCAGCAGGATGAATTCTGAAGTATTTCGGGCAATGTTATCTGCTCATATTCAGCCAAATACTTCAGAACTCATTGGACGGCGCTTCACAGTGCAGATGGACAAAGACCCAAAGCAAAATGCAAAAGCAACCAAAGAGTTTTTTAAGGGAAAGAAGTGTAATGTTCTGCAATGGCCAAGTCAATCACCTGACCTGAATCCGATTGAGCATGCATTTCACTTGCTGAAGACAAAACTGAAGGGAAAATGCGCCAAGAACAAGCAGGAACTGAAGACAGTTGCAGTAGAGGCCTGGCAGAGCATCACCAGGGATGAAACCCAGCATCTGGTGATGTCTATGCATTCCAGACTTCAGTCTGTAATTGACTGCAAAGGATTTGCAACCAAGTATTAAAAAGTGAAAGTTTGATTTATGATTATTATTCTGTCCCATTACTTTTGGTTTCTTAACAAGTGGGAGGCACATATGCAAACTGTTGTAATTCCTACACCGTTCACCTGATTTAGATGTAAATACCCCCAAATTAAAGCTGACAGTCTGCAGTTAAAGCACATCTTGTTTGTTTCATTTCAAATCCATTGTGGTGGTGTATAGAGCCAACAATTTTAGAATTGTGTCGATGTCCCAATATTTATGGACCTGACTATGTACAAATTACAATACTGGCACATAAGGGGGTCTGCTGGCACATAAGGGGGGCTGCTGGCACATAAGGGAGGCTGCTGGCACATAAGGGAGGCTACTGGCACATTAGGGGGGCTACTGGCACATAAGGGGGGCTACTGGCACATAAGGGGGGCTACTGGCACATGATGGGGGGGCGAATGGCACATATGGGGGGCGAATGGCACATATGGGGGGCTACTGGCACATGATAGGGGGGCTACTGGCACATGATAGGGGGGGCGACTGGCACATAAGGGGGCTACTGGCACATGATAGGGGGGCACTCTGGCTACTGGAACATGATGGTGGGGGGGCTCTTTTTACTGGCACATGATTGGGGGCATCTATGGGGGCACATCTTACTGGCACATGATTAGGGGGCATCTATGGGGGCACATCTTACTGGCACATTATTGGGTGGCACTATAGGGGCATCTACTGAGGCTAAAAAGAAGGGGTATTTTATATGGGGGGCTCTGCATAGGGGCATTTTATACTGGGACACATTATGGTGGGTACTATGGGGAAGGGGGGAGAGGAGCACTATGGGGTCATCTACGGGGGCACTAAGAAGGGGTATTTTATATTGGCACATTATGGGAACATTAGCTCAACTGGGGGCATTACAAGGGGGTATGTTTTGCACATTATAAGGAGAATTATTTCTACTGGGGGGGCATTATGGTGGGCTTTATTACTCCCCCATAGTATGACCCCCTAGTAGCAGCACCAGCCGCTCCCTGCTCTGATATAAAATCTTTCTCATTAGGATAAAGCACATCAGCTCCACCGAGCCCCCGGCCAAAGTGTTGAAGTGGTGTCCGAGATCCCCAAGGGCCAAGCCAAGTAACTAAGTTTTCATGTGGAGTATGTTTATGTTATTCACATATAGCCTACACTGTGCCACACAATATACAGTATACCTCTACACTGTGTAGGGGTTATACTGTTTATTGTACAGCATTGCACAGAGGTTATATTGTCCGGCATGGTGTAACCTCCATACATTTTATGTACAGTATACAGTAATCCGCCTTGCCATCTATGCTTTGAATCTGGTTTTATATGTTACTTGGTTTTTGTACATTTACTTGCGTGTGCTAGTTGAGACCTGCTGTGATTGGGTTTTAGTTAGTTATTAAATGCTAACATGCCAGTTTTTTGGTTTTGCACATTATTGATGATTGTATTTCATGACTACTCTTCTAAGGGTATTGCCTTCCTTTATACTGCAGTTCTCCTGTACCACTCTGCCTGCGACTTTTAGCAGTTTAAGCAGTAATTTATGATTTTACTTTTGCTCTTAATAAATCTTGTGTTTTTTTTGACACTCGCCCTGAGAGAAATTTTACCTAGAAACTGCGCTGGCTGTGACAGTCACTTCTTTATACTATGCGATCGCCGAATCAGATCGGCATCGCATAGTTCTGTCCTGTGTGTGTGTGGCTCCTCCCCTGCCTTGCTGCGCGGCAGAGTAGCGTGACCGCGTGATCTTAGGGTCCATTCACACATCCGATTTTTGTATTCCGAATCCGTTCCGCAAAAATAAATCTTGTGTTTTTTTGACACTCGCCCTGAGAGAAGTTTGGGGGCTCATTAGAACATTTTCTATGCTGCTTCTGGACATGGACAATCACAGCGATTTGTAGATCAGAGATGTTCAACCTGCGGACCTCCAGCAGTTGTAAAACTACTACTCCCACCATGCCCTTCTGTAGGCTGATAGCTGTAGGGTATCCGGCAATGACGGGAGTAGTAGTTTTGCAAAAGCTGGAGGAACACAGGTTGAGCATCCCTGGTTTAGATTTTATTGTACAAGGCCTAGTCTTTATTGCTTTGCATACATTGGTTTTTCCTTTTGTGCAATGCATTAAAACCTGAAGTTGCATAGCAACCGAGGTTTAAATTATTCTCAAATCCATTAACTCCTTTATATAGCATACATCTACATTTTTGGTATAAAATTTAATTCAAATATACCGTATTTTCCGGCGTATAAGACGACCGGGCGTATAAGACGACCCCCAACTTTTCCATTTAAAATATAGGGTTTGGGCTATACTCGCTGTATAAGACTACCCCTGAATGCCCTCCCTGTCTTCAAGACGATCTTCTCCAGTCCAGGGAACTGACTGGGATCTGTGGATGGCACTGTTATGGGGAGGGGGATCAGTGGATGACACTGCTATGGGGAGGGGGATCAGTGGATGACACTGCTATGGGGGGATCTATGGATGACACTATATAGCATCTTATGCTATATGTGTCATCCACAGATCCACCCCATGACAGTGTCATCCACAGATCCCCCTCCCCATAACAGTGCCATCCACAGATCCCCCCTAAACAGTGCCATCCACAGATCCCCCTCCCCATAACAGTGCCATCCACAGATCCCCCTCCAAACAGTGCCATCCACAGATCCCCCCTAAACAGTGCCAACCACAGATCCCCTCCATAACAGTGCCATCCACAGATCTCCGTCCCCATAACAGTGCCATCCACAGATCCCCCCCTAAACAGTGCCATCCACAGATCTCCCTCCCCATAACAGTGTCATCCACAGATCCCCCCCATGACAGTGCCATCCACAGATCCCCCTCCCCATAACAGTGTCATCCACAGATCCCCCCCATGACAGTGCCATCCACCGATCTTCCTCCCCATAACAGTGCCATCCACCGATCCCCCCCCGCCATGACAGTGCCATCCACAGATCCCCCTCCCCGACGCTCACAGGAGTACATTCATTAACTGTAATCTGTAACTTTAACTTTAAATGAGCGCTCATCTCTTTACTAGGGTACCTTACTCTCAGCTCTGGTAATAGGCAGTGCGGGCGGCGCTCACTCGTGGGAGGAGCAGGCACGTGACGTCAGTGACGTCAGTGAGTGAGCACCGCCCGCACTGCCTGTTAGCGGAGCTGAGAGTAAGGTACCCTAGTAAAGAGATGAGCGCTCATTTAAAGTTAAAGTTACAGATTACAGTTAATAAATGTACTCCTGTGAGCGGCGGGGCCCTGTATATTCTAACCCCCAGGCAAGCGTCCCCGTCACCATGGGAATGCCAGAGGGTTAGAATATACCATCGGATCTGAGTATACCCGGCGTATAAGATGACCCCCGACTTTTGAAAATAATTTTTTGTGTTAGAAAGTCGTCTTATACGCCGGAAAATACGGTAGTCCTTTTTGTGGATTTATATAGAATGATGTGTGTGATAGTATTGGTTATTGCTGGCCAACATGCAGCTATCCAGCAGTTGTAAAACTACTACTCCCACCATGCCCTTCTGTAGGCTGACAGCTGTAGGGTATCCGGCAATGATGGGAGTAGTAGTTTTTCACCAGCAGGAGAGCCGCAGTTTGGACATATGTGGTGTAGGTGCTGATAGGGTCATATGGATTTTGTTCTTTATTCAGATGGCTCATGGATGCAGTATAGCAAAATTGGTTTTGAATTGATTGTGGCAGCTGCAAGGATTGTGCTAGTCTCTTATAAAATTATTAATAAAATTGTTTTTTTTTCTTTGTTTTTTTACAGTAAAAGACTTAAAAAAACGGTGGAACTCTTGCCGGGACCAATATTGCCGTGAACAAAATCTCGAGCTACGTAGTGGCGATGGGTTATTAAAGACACAAACATATTTATATACCTGTCAGCTGGATTTTTTAAAGCCAATTATGGATTTAAGGGGGTAAGAGTTTTTATTTTTAATTATATATCCAATGTAATAAAATTTCTGTGTGATAGCGCTGTGTCCGTGTGTGTGTACCCAGTTTTGCACTGGTCATGCATGGTGGACGACCTATACGGACATAGTGCTTCAGACAGGCCTTGTTCAGACGTCATTAAATTGATCATTTATTTTCAAATTTTTTTGTGAGCCAAAACCTGGAGTGGAGGCTACTGCACCTGTTCTGAGTTTTTGACCCACAACTGGTTTTGGCTCAATATAGAAATAAGTGATCAAAAAACTGATATGTGAACAGGGCCACACAAGTTCAATAGCAGGGTGTCAGCAGCCTGACTACCCGTATATACAAAAAAGCCCCTATAGCAGTCATGTCCAACCTGCGCCACTCTAACTGCAGCAAAACTACAACTCCAAGCATGCCCTAATAGCTGTAAGCTATCTAGGAAAGCTGGGAGTTGTAGTTTTACTGTAGCAGGAGGGCTGCAGGTTGGACATGACTGCCCTATAGGAAGACCACTGCTGCAGAGAGGCAGAACATTTTTAAGAATAGAGCTTCACTGTTATTTATATAATTTTAAAAAAATTTATTTAAAGTTTGGCATCTTTTTATTTCAGGTTTCTTAAGTTTTCTTAGATTATTTCATTGTGCTTGCGCTATGCACTGTCCAGTCAAGTAGCGGTTCTACTACTGTTCAATTTTAGCATGTTATTTGAAATGATTTATATGTATATTTATATAGAATTTAAATAATTTTTTTTCTTTATAGAACTGTTGATAATCTTTCATCGGATTCCACTCCAAATCCGGAAGCGGCAGGGATTCTTTCACAAGAGGCCTCTCAAGCACCACTAGAAAAAACCAGAGATGAAATTCCAGAAAATACTAGTGAACCGATGATAACAACATCTCCTGTAATTTCGGCAAATGTGCTTACTACTCCGGTTCAAGAGCAACCTGTTTGCCCTTCTTTAGGCAGACGACGGCGCAGACACGCGGTTGATTCTGATTTAGAGGTTAGGAACTTGATTGATGCTCGGGTTCTACAATTTCTAAATCAGAATCGGTCGGACAGTATAGAAGAAAGAACAATAAGAAATCTGGCATCAAGTCTCGCTCGTGTGCCTGAGGAACAGCAAACACGTTGTCTCTCATCACTTTGCTTACTAATGGATCTTTATAGACACAGTGAACCTTTTGACATAGTACATGGAATGGAGCTTTTAAGAGATCAGCATCTCAATATCGAAACGCCAGTATACAGGTTGAATAGGCCAGAACCCCCTGTTACCCATACACCGGGCCCTTTTACCAGGGAATTATTTGATACATAAAAAATTGTTTTTAAAAAAAATCCTTTATATTTCCAGTTACTATTATTATATTAAAATAATATATTGTTAACGTTAAATGTTAATAAAAAAAAATTTCAAATGATATTGAACGTCTTTTTAAAAAAAATATATATATATATAACTTTCACAATGGCGTGAGCAGGATCCGTGTTCCTGCGGGGGATCAGCCTTCAGGTAGATCAATGTGGTGTTTTATTTCTGCACTGGCCCCATTCACTATTTCTGCACTGGCCCCAATTCCATTATACAGTGAATGGGGCTGGAGCAGAAAACTAGCAGAACAGTTGTATAGATTCAGCACGTAATTGGCTGGCTGTTTCAACAACGGAACATGCAGATTTAAAAAAAATTTTAAATTTAAGAATACATTTTATATTAATGAACTACTATTTGTATAGGTCAATAACATAAAATGAAATATAAATTTTTTAATTAATTCTAGATGAAATTTCTGCTTTAAATTAGACAGTACATGATGGCTTGCATTGTTTAAATCACTAGAATGCATGTACAGAATTTAGCTTACTACAAGCAATAAAAAACATCATGTGCTGTCCCCTTTAAATGCTAATGTTCTATACTTACCTAGTCTGCATAGAAGTTAATTCTTTGTGGATTGCGGGTCTGATTACGTCATGTGTTGTTCAAATTCAGAGATTACCCAGACATATCCCATTAAAAAATTATTAGATATGGGACATATTTGAGTTCAGCTCTGAACCTGGACAATAAGTATTTTAACATAAAAATCATAATTTAAAAAAAAATTAAGACGTAATTAGAAATGAGGTATTAGAAGGTATTTTCACAAAAAAATTGGATTCTACAAAATACCTCAGCCCGCAAGCCCACGTCAAGGGTCCTCATTCTCTTGCGAGTCCCTAATCTAAACAGGGGAACAACAGGGGATCTAACTAAACTAAGAAAATGTTTTTTTCAAAAAAATTTAAACTAGATTCCAGCTGAAATCAACGTCTTCCACGGATGGCATCCAACTGCCACGACAATGCCCCCTCAGGGCTGCAGAAGTAGTTGGCATAGAGTTCCCGAACAGCTAGTCCAGCTGTTCCAGGGCGTCCAGGCCGGCTCAGGTCTAAACTGACAGGAGATGTCATATTTAGGCCCAATTCTGCATCTGTGGAGGCATCGAGGATCCTGGTGAAGTTGTGTAGTAGTACACAAGCCTGTATCACCAGGGTGGCATTCTCCGGATTTATCTGTATAGATTACAAGAATACTCTCCACTTAGTGGACAGTATTCCGAAAGCGCACTCCACAAACCGACGGGCGCGAGTCAATCGATAGTTGAAGATGCGCTTCCTGTCATCCAGATCACGTCTAGGGAAGGGCCGCATCATGTGGGGTGACAATGCGAATCCTTCGTCTGCCACGATCACAAATGGAGCTGGCGGACCTGCAGATCCGGGTAGTCTACTGGGCTCTGGCAGGGCAAGCTGGTTTGTCTGATACCGTTCACCCATTCTGGAAGCACTAAAGTTGCGGGCGTCTGAAGTGCTCCCATAGGCCCCGATATCCACAGTTACAAACCTGTAGTTACTGTCAGCAAAGGCCATCAGCACTACAGAAAAATATTGTTCGTCATTAAAGTACCAGGACCCTGAGTGAGGCGGCTTCTTTACACGGATATGCTTACCGTCCAGTGCCCCAATGCAGTTGCGCAGATTAGTAAAATCCCTCGGCGATGCGTAGCCAATCTTCCGCCTTGGGGGTGGGCATCACCGCTTCTCTTGAGACGCTGCCATATAAGGGGTCAATATTTTAAATCCCCGAAACGCGTCTGGTGCGAATCCCCCCCTAAAGAAGGAAAGGACCGTGTAACTCCGGTGACCTGGACATTGCTGCATGAAAAGGATTTGTTATATCTAACTGCGATACTGGAGACGCCGAGAACACGTGGATTATACAGATCCAATTGGCGCCATAATTCAAATCCACAATAGCAGCCCTTGAGACCGGGATCTCACAAGCTAAGTGCGCCGAGTCGAGGGCTCATCGTCCAGCCAAAAAGACCGCCGGGTAAGATTACATTGATCCTATAGCGATCGCTTTATCAAATACAGCGGGACGCCGCTGTAAGCATTAGTAGCTTTTCTAAACATCCACCGCAACTATTGAAAAGCTACATTGCTTTGAACTGTGGACAATTACGCACATGTGTTGATACAAAGTTGCAGATACACTGAATTGCAACTTGTTACTACTCCCAATAAGAGAACTTTCTGTTTAGTTACAGACTGAAGTTTACAAGAGACTGGTTATACTAATGAATTATTTTTTCACTTGCCTGCAGGCTCATTACTGAATTAATAATATTCATGAAAGCATCTCTATGAATCTGTATTTTTTGGAGAGTGGAATAACAATGAAATAATTTTTATACATTCATTTTTTTATTCACTTGGGATCCATATTTATATCGAGTACTATTTAATCCATTTTTAATATTATTGTAGGACTGATACTTTGCTTTTACTTTGCTTTTATCTGCTGTTGTAATAAATGTTATTGTATTTATATATTACCACTGTACAATAAAGATCCCTTTACTTAAGAGAGTGCCCCACTTCTATTTTATATTTGTTCCACTTTTTCAGACTGGGTGTTGTCTGTCAGTGGGAGCACCTCTGTTGGATCTCCACCTCACTCTAGTGCGACATTTCTTCATACTTAGCAGGTGGTGTTGACCTTTTGTAGCCGGACTGGTTCATTGAGGTGCAACAACCACCGCTTGCCATTGTACACTCACCTAACGAATTATTAGGAACACCTGTTCTATTTCTCATTAATGCAATTATCTAGTCAACCAATCACATGGCAGTTGCTTCAATGCATTTAGGGGTGTGGTCCTGGTCAAGACAATCTCCTGAACTCCAAACTGAATGTCAGAATGGGAAAGAAAGGTGATTTAAGCAATTTTGAGCGTGGCATGGTTGTTGGTGCCAGACGGGCCGGTCTGAGTATTTCACAATCTGCTCAGTTACTGGGATTTTCACGCACAACCATTTCTAGGGTTTACAAAGAATGGTGTGAAAAGGGAAAAACATCCAGTATGCGGCAGTCCTGTGGGCAAAAATGCCTTGTGGATGCTAGAGGTCAGAGGAGAATGGGCCGACTGATTCAAGCTGATAGAAGAGCAATGTTGACTGAAATAACCACTCGTTACAACCGAGGTATGCAGCAAAGCATTTTTGAAGCCACAACACGCACAACCTTGAGGCGGATGGGCTACAACAGCAGAAGACCCCACCGGGTACCACTCATCTCCACTACAAATAGGAAAAAGAGGCTACAATTTGCACGAGCTCACCAAAATTGGACTGTTGAAGACTGGAAAAATGTTGCCTGGTCTGACGAGTCTCGATTTCTGTTGAGACATTCAAATGGTAGAGTCCGAATTTGGCGTAAACAGAATGAGAACATGTATCCATCCTCTGATGGCTACTTCCAGCAGGATAATGCACCATGTCACAAAGCTCAAATAATTTCAAATTGGTTTCTTGAACATGACAATGAGTTCACTGTACTAAAATGGCCCCTACAGTCACCAGATCTCAACCCAATAGAGCATCTTTGGGATTTGGTGGAACGGGAGCTTCGTGCCCTGGATGTGCATCCCTCAAATCTCAATCAACTGCAAGATGCTATCCTATCAATATGGGCCAACATTTCTAAAGAATGCTATCAGCACCTTGTTGAATCAATGCCACGTAGAATTAAGGCAGTTCTGAAGGCAAAAGGGGGTTCAACACCGTATTAGTATGGTGTTCCTAATAATTCTTTAGGTGAGTGTATAAGAGCCAAAGAACGTATTCTATTGTCTCTGGCTTCCCTACCCGGGACAAAGTCCACCTGGTCCTCATGAATTAAGGAAGGCATATGGATTTTCAGTCTATCAGCCAGAATTTTAGAGTAAATCTTTACATCAATATTGATCAGTGAAATTGGCCGGTAGTTACTACAGGCCAGGGGGTCCTTGCCCGGTTTATGGATGACACAGATGTGAGCAGTCAGGGCCTGAGGAGGAAAAGAGGCACCCCCCAAGAGGGAGTTACACATTATATTGAGAGGTTTGGAGACATCCTCCAGGAATCTCCTATAAAAACGAGGAGTGAATCCATCAGGACCAGGGCATTTCCCAACCTCCAACTTTTTAATAACCCCTTGAGCTTCCTGTAACGTTATTTCCCTCTCCAAATTGTCCCTATCAGCTGACGATAGCCTAGGGCCCAGTAGGTTGAAGATATATTCTTTGATCTTTTGAGTCTTAAAGTCTATATATTAAGCCTAGAGGCATGCGAGATAAATCTACCACGTACCACGCATTTTAATGCTTCCCATTGAATCGTAGGGCTTGAAGCATCCCCTGTATGAACCTCCACAAATTCTGAGATAGTAGATCTAATATCTGCTACACATACTGGGTCTCTAAGGATTACAAGAAAATTTAGACTGGCATATTCTTCTTCATAATCATAGTCATGGGTGCACATCCATAAGGCAAACATAATAAATAAAAAAATAATGGCTGCACACACATAAGCAGTAAAGCTGAGAAATGGGGATCATTCCAAATTCAAGTGGTACTATACCTACTATTTGGATCAATGGAAGCTCTTAGCGCACATTTTGATCAAACTTGTGTCGGGCCCATCCACAGGCGTCAAGGTGGCTTCCGCGGACGGGTCCCTATCACTAATATACCACCTCTCTTGGACTTATCCAAGTCCACATTATAAGGGCAGTGAAGGAACCAGCTAAATTTGTACTTTGCTCAGAAGCCCCAGGCAGATGGGCGTATGCTCAGTCTAAAAGAGGCGCCACCCTCAGATAAATATTACAAGAAAATTTAGACTGGCATATTCTTATTCATAATCATAGTCATGGGTGCACATCCATAAGGCAAACATAATAAATAAAAAAATAATGGCTGCACACACATATAAGCAGTAAAGCTGAGAAATGGGGATCATTCCAAATTCAAGTGGTACTATACCTACTATTTAGAACTATACTAGAACGGATAGGATCACCCAACCTCAGTGAAACCCATGTAAGAGAATGATCAGAGAAGAGGATAGGTTCAATACCTGCAGTAGGGTGCAGATCCAGGAGTGAGTGGGAAAGAAAAAGATAGTCGAGGAGATGGTATGAATTATGAGCAGAGGAGAAGTATGTGAAGTCTTTAGCAGTGGGATTCAGGATACGCCACACGTCCACCAATCTAAGGGACTGGAGGTGTCTCCCGGGCGACTCCAGCAGATACGGAGGACCTACCTGTAGATGTGTCCAGAGCTGCCTCTAGAGGGAAATTAAGGTCTCCACCTAGAATAACTCGGAGGCCACCTGCAAAGTCGTCCAAAGCTGCAAATACCGTAGAGGCGAATAAGGTCTGTCCTGAATTAGGGAAATATGCATTAGCAATAACAAGCGTCTTTGAGGAAATAGACAGTTTAAGAAAGATATAACGACCTAAATCATCGGCAATTCTATCTAATATAGTGCAAGGGAATGACTTATGAACAGCTATGGATACACCCCTAGCTTTGGAGACATCAAATGTGCTATGAGACCAGACCGAGAAGTACCGATTCTTGCAAGACGGGACATGTCCCGATTTAAAGTGAGTCTCCTGCAGAAGGGCTATAGCAACCTTCTGTTTATGGAGGTGTGAGAGACAAGATTTGATTTCTCCTGTAGTACACATTTGTCTCCACTAGATGGCAAAAACTCAATTAGGAGCCTCATGTACATTTTCTTTGTTTTAAGATCATTAGTGAAAGAAAGGAGGCGTTAAGTTGCTATTTTCAAATGTGCCAATCAACTCAGGAATAAAGTTAGTAAACTACTCCCTTTTTGTCACAGAGCCAATAAACTTTCATCTAGGACCACCCTTTTGTCTACCTCATGTTGCCTATATAAGTGTATGTAACTGTAATAAAGAGGGATATTTTCCATGATACCAGCCTGCATTGGTCTCATTGAGAAAGCTGTATGAGCTCATACTTATAATTCTAACTGATTTGGAGCCACACAAAAGAAGAAGTTGTGTCGTAGAATTTGCGACGACAAATTGGCGCCCGAGCAGGGACAGACAGCTTGCGTAACTTCCGATTCAAACGCCAGGAGAGGACTTGCGTAAAACCATCAGACGAGGCATAAGCTGCAGCAAGGTAAGAAGCTTTTATTCTTACAACCTCCTCTGAGTCTTTTGCCCAAGTGTTTTCTCAAGAGTTGAATTGGTGTTATCGCGATATAAGGGTTCAAATTATAGCTGATCTGTCCGTTAGAAAGAACCTGTTGAAATATTCCTTCTTTGTGTGGTGGAACATGCTGAAACTAAACGGAAGTTGTTAGACAGCTGAGTCGGATATCCTGTGACGTAGAATTGGATCCCAGCCAAGATTCTGACGAGAATCTGGAGAAAAGGGTTAACACCAATTGTCATAGGCAATTGGAAGTTATTAAGATTTTGTATCCCGGTGAATTGACTAGGGGTCTTCACTTTGAGAGATTGTGGGCTCAATACTATTATATCATTTGAGCTTTGTGCAACTGCGCTTAAGTTTGTGGGTTCGATAGCGATTATTTATAGTAATCGGATACCGTTTGAGCTTTGTGCAACTACGCTTAAGTTTGCGGGTTTGATAAGTAGCAATTGTTTGAACTTTGTGGAACTACAATAATGGGAAATTCTAATGTTGCAGGACAGAGTGAAAAGATTTTAACAGCGGCTCAGTTGATGAGAGAAAGAGAAGAAAAGTTTCAGTAACTAAGTTAAAATCGTTCATGCAGGCAATTGGTATGCATGAAACTGGAAGATTAAATGAAAGTTTATGGAAAAATATATTACAAGAAAAGAAAGGTTGGCTGAGAGATAATAATAGGCTGGTGCAAGCAGAGTTATGGTGGAAGTTGTCTGCAGATGTGACTGATGGAAAGTTGAAAGAAATTGAGAAGAATGGACAATATTGGTATAGTAAAATGGAGGATTTGGGTGTGATAGGGAACAAAGAACAGGACAGTTTGCCATGCGGCATCCCTTCCCCCACCACCTCTGTTGTAAGTAATCCTGGGTCTTGTGGTCCAACAAACAATTCTTGTGTCAGCCCCTCCTCTACACCATGTGCTGGAATGTGCTTATCAGCACCACCCACTGTGCCTTCTGCTCCCTCTATCCTTTCCCCCTCCCCTAAAACTCTTTCCATAGAACATCAACCGCCTCCTTATGGGGGATGGGAGTGTGGGTGCAGTCACAGGAATGCTGAGACGAATAACATGTGTGTTATGTGTGGATCTCAAAGACAGGACACAATTCCTATCATAGTTCCCAACACTGGATTATATCCAGTGATGTCTGCCAATAACCCTTCCCAATTGTATGTCCCATCAGTTAAAAATGTACCTGCAGTGATTGCCCCTATGATGCCTACTAGAAATATTCCAGACCAGTCTACTCAATCTAGGAATGCACCCATTTTAAGTCCGGCTTCAGACTTGAGTGGATATCTATCACAGGAAAGTATGGGGTATCCAGCATCATTGTTGGATATGCGAAATCTGATGCACCCAGTTTCCCCTGTTATATCATCTACGCCAAATCCACCTCGACCTAATCTATTCTATCGTACGCCCAGGTACCTAAACCCTCTCAGAGGTCCAAATGACATCCCTGATGAGCCTGTGTATCGCCCTTGGTCCCCTAGTGAGATGCTGGCCATGATGAGTAGAATCCCCAATCCAGAGGACTTACCCATGCCGTTCTGTAGAGAGTTAGCGAAGATACGGAAAGCTTTCTCATGTTGCTGGAGGGATTTGGAAGATTTAGTCCAGTGTAAAGCTGGTGACTCCTTTTCTCAGATTATAGCCTCTGCAGTGGGATGTTATGAGGGAGATGATACTACTTTGTTGTCCGGTGAGCGATACATAGTAAAACTCACGGAATGGGGGAGAAAGCGATTAGGTGATCAGTCTGTTACATTGTCGGATATGCATCAGGATAAAACGGAAAGTGTGGAGAAATTTTACACTAGACTCCAGCAAAGATGGGTGGATTTGGGCTTTGAGTACACCTCAGACATGCATGAGAGAATTTTGAGTGCTGCTTTTGTGGATGGTCTTAGGGAAAGCATTCGCAAGGGTCTGGTATCAGCTAGGCCTGAATGGAGAACTATATAGCCCTCCATTTTGTTACAAGTAGCAAAGGGGGTAGAAGCTGAATTGAACAAAAGACCGAAGGCAGGTGTGGCCGCATACCAGCACTTTCCCCAAAAAGGGGAAAGGAACCCAAGGTATCGCTTAAGATGTTATAACTGTGGCAAGGTGGGGCACTTTATGCGGGATTGCCAAACTCCTAACCCATGGGAGGAGGAAGAGGAGGAGAGAGCTCAGCCCCCTCAAATGCGACGCCCATAGGGAGTTGGCAATCCAGAGTCAAATGCTGTGCCCCTATTAAAAATTCAAACCTTAGGGCCTGCCCCAGTTGTCTCCTTGGCAATCAATGGGGGGAGCCCATCCCCTTTTTGATTGACACTGGAGCAGCCAAAACTGTTATTGGCAGCAAACACGTAAAAAGATCCCTCATGTCTAAGTATAGTATTCCATGTGTAGGAGTAGATGGTAATGAGGTTCCTACTCCTCTCACAAAGCCAATACAAATTGCATTTGCCCCAAACCAACAAATGCTAAGTCGTCTCCTAGTCAGTGACACCGCCCCTGTTAATTTGCTAGGAGCAGATTTGTTGCAGAGAATATATGTGCAGATAACATATCTTCCTGATTGTACTGTGAAGTTACAAGGCAAACTAGGAGAAGAGGATATATGTCTCTTAGCAGCCTGTGATTATAATCCATTCCACATGTACGTGTCTACACTCTCTGAAGAGGGCGTGTCCCTTCTGCGGCAACAATTACCTACACATCTGTGGGCCTCCGGACCTACAGATGTTGGCCGTTTATCTGTCCCTCCAATGATGATAGAACGTAAAACTGGTGCTCCTTTACCTCGAAAGGCACAATATCCCCTCAGTATACAACAAACGGATGCCATCACCAAAATAGTACATGATTTTGTCAGTAATGGGGTACTAATTGAAACCACCTCTCCATGTAACACTCCCTTGTACCCCATTAAGAAAAGGGGGGAAAAAGGTCAGCCAGTGCAGTATAGAATGGTACATGATCTTAGGGCTGTTAATGAGGCTACAGTTTTTAATACCCCTGTGGTACCAAACCCACATACATTGTTGGCACAGATTCCCCACAGTGCTACCCATTTCACTGTGGTGGATCTTGCAAATGCATTTTTCTCAGTTCCGTTACATCCAGATTGCAGATATCTTTTTGCTTTCACACATGACAGGAAGCAATACACCTGGACGGTCTTACCACAAGGTGCCCATAATTCCCCCAGTATGTACAGTACTGCCTTAGCCCAGGTTTTAGCAGATTGGCCCATTCCATCTGAAGGAGTTGTCTTACTCCAATATATAGATGATTTACTTCTTTGCTGCCCGGGAGAGGAGGTGTGTAAACAAACTTCGTTGTCTCTTCTCACCTTCCTGGCTGCAAATGGCTGTAAAGCTTCCCGCAAGAAGCTTCAATTTTGTTGCACCACGGTCACCTTTCTAGGGCACTGTATATCTGCTGGGATTAGACATCTCACCCCAGACCGTATAACTGCAGTTGAACAAATTCCTTTGCCTACTACAGTGGGGGCTCTGAGAATTTATTTGGGTCTAGTCTCATACTGTAGGCCTTGGATCAGAAATGCCTCTGCTCTTCTGCAACCCTTGTATGATTGTCTCACCTCTCTTCCTTTTTCATTGACAGATAAGGCCATGGAGAACTTTCATACATTAAAACTAGTCATCAGTTCCACACCAGCATTGGGTCTACCAGACTACAATAAAGATTTCAGACTTTATTGCACTGAATGTCTTGGCCATGCTTCAGCTGTTCTCACACAAGCTAGGGCTGGCCAACAGCGTCCAGTGGCGTATTACTCTGCCAGACTTGATCCAGTGGCTAGAGGAGCGCCATCTTGTGTCCGTGCGGTAGTGGCCGTCCAACTCATGCTTGACAAAAGCTCTGAGATTGTGCTCAATTATCTAATCACTGTTTTTGTCCCTCATGACATCTCGGCCATTCTCACACAAGTACAGCCTAAATACCTGTCCACTGCCAGACACCTTAGACTAGAATGTGCACTACTTATGCCACCAAATGTCACCATTAAAAGGTGCACAACTTTGAATCCAGCTACTCTGCTGCCTCTGGAGGGGGGAGGGAGTAGTAGTATGAGTCATCTAGCCGAATATCTTCCTGACCTGGAAGATAAACACGACTGTCTCCAATTAATGTCCCAAAAGACAGCAGGGTTTGATCACGTGGTAGATACTCCCTTAGAAAACCCAGATTTAGAGCTCTTTGTGGATGGATCGCGGTATGGTGTCCAAGGGAAGTTTTATACTGGGTATGCAGTTGTCACTCAGCACGATACGATCAAAGCGGAATCACTGCCCTCTCACATGTCTGCACAGGAAGCTGAACTTAAAGCTTTGGAAGAGGCCTGCAGGTATGCGGAGGGAAAAATTGCAAACATCTATACAGATTCCAGGTATGCTTTTGGGATCACCCATGATTATGGTCCAATTTGGAAGGCTAGAGACTTCCTTACAGCAAATGGCAAAGGGGTGAAAGCCTTAATGGACGCTCTGCTGTTGCCAACGAGGGTGGCCATTATGAAAATTAAAGGCCATTCGTCAGGAAAAACTCTTGAAGCTCGAGGAAATCATCGAGCTGATCTGGCAGCAAAAGCTGCTGCACAGAAACCCAGAGATGATCCTGTAGGGATAGCAGCAGTACAAGAGCAAATTTCCCTGCCTGTCAACTATGAAACATTTAAAACCTTACAGTCTCAAGCAACCAAAGAGGAAAAGGCAGTATGGATAGAGAAAGGAGCTGTGATGACCCCAAAAGGAACATGGCAACTTAGAGGAAAGCTGTGTTTGCCCCGTGCTTTGTTCCCAGTCACAGCCCAGGCCACTCATGGGAATACTCACCTGTCCAAAACGGCCATGACTGCTCTTGTTAATAGTCACTGGTATGCCCCAGGATTCAGTGTAACTGCAGCCAAATTCACTCAGGCTTGTATGATTTGTGCACATCACAACATAGGAAGGACGGTAAAAACACCTTTGAGGCACACTCCCAGGCCCGATTTTCCCTTCCAAAGACTGCAAATAGATTACATCCAACTACCCAAAGTGGGGACCCTAGAATACGTCTTGGTATGTGTAGATCTGTTTTCAGGGTGGCCAGAGGCCTATCCTGTGGCCAAAGCCACTGCACAAAACACAGCCAAGAAACTTCTGAATGAGATAGTTTGCCGGTATGGGGTCCCAGAGACAATTGAGAGTGACCGAGGTTGTCACTTTACAGGGGAGGTCATGCGTGAAATTATGGGAGCCCTGGGTATTGAACAAGCCTTCCATACTGCGTATCACCCACAAAGCAGCGGTAGAGTAGAGCGACTCAACGGCACAATTAAATCAAAAATACAGAAAGCCATGGCTGAACTGAAAAAGCCATGGACAGAGTGTCTACCCTTGGCACTCTTCTCCATCCGGTATACACCTAACCGGAAGACAGGCCTGAGTCCCTATGAAGTACTCTTTGGGAATGCCCCTAGACTAGGACTCTATTTTCCACAACAACTCCAGATGCAGCATAATAGTCTTTCAAAGTACGTTATCTGTCTTACAAACAGACTGTCTAATGTGTATTCCCAAGTTTTTGCTTCTCTTCCAGATCCAGACAGCATAGAGGCAACTCATTCTCTACAACCAGGAGATTGGGTAGTGGTGAAACAACACGTGCGGAAAGTTCTAGAACCACGATTTGAGGGTCCACATCAAGTACTGTTAACCACCGCCACTGCTGTCAAGTTGGAAGGAAAGCCTAATTGGGTCCACACATCACACTGCAAAAAAGTACCAGAACCTCAAGTGCTGGAATAACTGCAAGGGCCGTAATATCTTTTCATGTCTTACTGTTCATTTTATATTGTACAGGGGAAAATGCACAGTCAGATCAAATCCCAAATTCCATATTTAGAACAATATTAATACAAGGGAATCAGAATGCAATTACATCTCCTACAGCTTCACCCATGATTGACAAAATGGCCTTAAAGACAGGGTTTTCAGACACAAATGTATGGCTAGAATGGATCCGCTATACGGTTCTTTCCCAGAAGCGATCCAACTGCATAGCATGTGCTGCAGCTCGACCTCATTTGGGTACGGTACCTTTCCCTTTGAGTGAGGTTACCGATCCTGAGGGTTTCAAGTGCATCCTTAAGATGTACACTGAAACCATTCCCAGTAATGACACCTCCCGCTGCAGGACATTAGAATTACTCTATCCTATTGTTCATGATAAAGATCATATGGGTTTCGGTATAACGCCATACCCTGGAAATTATACCTGTTTCAATCGTAACGGTACAGGCAAAGACATTGGTGTTTTCCCTTCAGGATATTGTTCCTATAACATCTATCTAAATGAGACAAGTAGTGACTCTGATGCTTACCCTGACAAATGGTTTGTCCACCAAGGTTATCAACATTCGGATATCTGGTGGTTGTGTGGAGACATGAAGCTCCGACCCAGGATACAAATGGAATGGATTGGCCAATGTACCTTGATTAAGGTGCTGATGCCATTTGTTCTATTTTCGACTCTTGAGTGGGATCAAGTCAGTAAGCAAACCAATGTCCGGTCACGGCTAAGGAGGTCACTCCCTACATCTTTTGATTCTCATGTATACATAGATGCTATAGGAGTCCCTAGAGGAGTTCCTGATGAATTCAAGGCTAGAAACCAGATAGCTGCTGGTTTCGAATCAATACTTCCCATAATTGGCGTAAATAAAAATGTAGGATGGATTAACTATTTGTATTATAATCAACAGAGATTCGTAAATTATACCCGAGATGCAGTAAAAGGAATATCGGAACAACTGAGCTCTTCATCGGTGATGGCGTTACAGAATCGACTGGCCCTCGACATGATCCTAGCGGAAAAAGGAGGCGTCTGCAAGATGATCGGAAGTTCCTGCTGCACCTTCATTCCGAACAACACTGCCCCTGACGGAAGCATCACAAAGGCTTTGAATGGACTGACTTCTTTATCGAATGAACTAGAGGAAAACTCTGGAATCAACAACCCCATTAATTCATGGCTAGAACAGTGGTTTGGGAACTGGTCTAATGTGTTAGCCAATATGTTAATGACACTGGTGGTAGTACTTGTGGTATTGGCATTAATAGGGTGTTGTGTGATTCCTTGTTTTAGAAAAATTGTTTTTAAAATGTTCAATTCAACCACACCTGCAACAACCATGTACATGCATTGTGAAACTGACAAACCTAAAGATTATTTGGAGAACCTCTTTAGAGGAACGCAAATTCGTCCTAAAACAAATGAAATCTTGTTGATAGTTGCGGAATAAATAGAACCAGATAAAGGCAAACCCGAAAGGGAGTTGGGGGGACCTGGTGAAGCAATAAGGAAAGTCCAGCTCTTCGCCGTTTAGGGCGTTGGGAGAGTACCTCACATTGCTTATTCATCTTGTATCTATTTACCGCAAAAAGGAGGGATTTGTGAGAGACAAGATTTGATTTCTCCTGTAGTACACATTTGTCTCCACTAGATGGCAAAAACTCAATTAGGAGCCTCATGTACATTTTCTTTGTTCTAAGATCATTAGTGAAAGAAAGGAGGAGTTAAGTTGCTATTTTCAAATGTGCCAATCAACTCAGGAATAAAGTTAGTAAACTACTCCCTTTTTGTCACAGAGCCAATAAACTTTCATCTAGGACCACCCTTTTGTCTACCTCATGTTGCCTATATAAGTGTATGTAACTGTAATAAAGAGGGATATTTTCCATGATACCAGCCTGCATTGGTCTCATTGAGAAAGCTGTATGAGCTCATACTTATAATTCTAACTGATTTGGAGCCACACAAAAGAAGAAGTTGTGTCGTAGAATTTGCGACGACAGAGGCTATACAGAATCTGGTTCCTCTTGGCCGGGTCATTTAAGCTATTAACATTGTATGAACATATCTTAATAGAAGCCATAGTGCTAACTGTGGTATCTTAGTTACCAATTTTGTATACCCAGAAGTGGGAATGGAGGGGGGTGGGAAGAACAAGAGGAAAGACAAGACATACAAGGGGAAAACAGCATGCATGTGGCACACTTTCTATCTACCCTCTAGGGTAGGATATCAATTATAAACAGCAGCTAGGGGAGGACCCACTACTACCACTAACTACACAAGGGGGAAGTGAAAGCCTCAACGAAGCGAACGTTCCCCCTCCACCTCTGCTTCTGATATATTTTTTATAACATAAAATTATAAAACCATCCAACATTTGACTACCAAAACCGATGAGGACCTCCCCCAACAAAGGCCCCCAATGAAGAGAGGCATCTCTCACCGCCATCCTAGCGGTAGGGGGAGAAAATAACACGAACCCCTCACACAAGGAGCCCACCTGGGCCCAAAGCAGGCTACTGGGGGAGTTTTGGCCAGCACCAGCACTATGTATCACGTGTTGATGTAGTTATCTTGCCTTCTGGTAATGCTATATCTACGCTCCCTCCATTGACCATCTATAGCTAAGTATCGGTTTAACTATATTGTCATTTTTGAATCATTGGTCACATCTACATCTTTGCTGGACTTTGTCCAAATGTCTACCTACCTCCTGATGAGCCTGTTTGTATACAGGTGAAACGCGTTGAGGTCTGTGTTATAAGATGTGCATATTTTAAAACGTGCGTACTGTGTATTGGAGTGGAATGGTGATCCCCCGAGCATCTGGACCCCCTTCCACTCACTTTGTTTGTATTTATTTTTGAATTTCGGAGAGGAGAGGTGGTGACCCTGGTCATCTGAACCACCGGTCCCCCCCGATATATATACATTTATTTTTTGAGACTGTCACTGTATTTCTATTATCTTTCCCTGGTCAGGGTTAATCTAGGGATTTGACAGTCCTAGGTTGGGGACAGGGAACCTCCACCATCAGGGGGTTACCCTGGGCTGAGCAGTTTTTAGGGCTTTTTAGGGTAAGCATCCTGTCTGCCCTGCCCTCCTCAGACCGTGTACTATTTTTTGATTGGATCCTCGATCCGCCTTAGTCTATTGACAGTTTTTTGTATCACTAGCATATGTATTAGCCAGGGGTCACTACTCCCCTGTCAAAAGAAGTTTATATATAATCCTTCTAAAATTGTAGTACACCTTTTTTTGGTATGAACATACCTATACCCGCACTATAACAAAATAAAGGTATTTTTAAAAGTCACTAATTCCGAATAGCAATTTATGTTTAACTCTTGTGATTAATTAATCCAATAAAAATCAAATTATTAGGCAATCATTCCAATGAAGTATTTACTCTGATCAAGGGACCTTTGTTTAGCAGAACGAGGGGACACCCGAGACCACTGCTCCCTCGTGGGCAACGGCCTCGGCAATGACACGATCGGCCAATCGGGCAGAGAAATCGTCGGCAATTCAAAAGTCTCCAGAAACTTAGGGAGGTCATCAGAATCCTTGAAAGTTGCCGATCTGCCATCTTTCTTAGCGTGCAATTGGAATGGAAATCCGTATCTGTATGTGATATCTTTCTCTTTCAGAAGAGTAAGGGCCTCACTGCCCTACGCAGCTGGACTGTTCTCCTGGATAGATCCGGCATGATCTGAATGATAGAACCCCCAACCTCCATCTTGTTTGCCTGGCGGGCGGCTCTCAGAATGTCTTCCTTTATTTTGAAGAAATGGACCCCGCACACAATATCTCTGGGTCGGGAGATGTCATTAGAGCGGGGCCCTAGGGCCTTGTGGATGCGATCCAATTCAATAGGGAATTGTACCTTGCCTTGCAGCAGAGATTCGAACAGGTTCTGGATCTTGCCCTCCAACTCCCCCGTCTGAACTGTTTCAGCGACCCCTCTTATCCGCAGGTTATGTCTGCGGTGACGGTTATCAATATTGTCCAGGTGGGTCAACAATTAAGATATATGCTGGGAGTGGGCCGTCAGTACCTTGTGTTGGTCCTCTAGGTGCGTGTGCATAGCCTCTTGCGTCTTTTCAGAGGCCTCCATCTCTGTGCGGTATGTCCGCTCCAACCTGGAAACAGTTCTCCAGATCCTCCTTTGTGGGGAGAGATTGTAATTGTGCCCGGAGGTCCCATCCCGCAGCAGACGATGCCGATGCTGGGCTGCCTGATTCACGGTCAGACATAGGAGAGCGAGTGCTCTGGCTTGCCGCCGGGGAAGACGCTCCTGCGGCCATCTTGGGTAAATCCGGAGGCCCCGGCGTTTGAGACTGGGATCCGAAAAACTTTTGAATGCCCGCTTTGTCGGACTGCTGGTCAGCCTCCGATGATCCCTTAGTTGTTCTGCGACCCATCAGGCTGGTAGTTTAGTGAAATTCGCTGGCTGGATGGTTATATCAGAAGTGGAAGGAGAGCTGCAGTCCTGCACGTCCTACTCCGCCATCAGCAAGCCACGCCCCCCCACCAGCCGGTTTTTGAGAGAGGTGCAGCAAAGACAGTCTTGCTCTTTTGTTATTCCACAGAAATCTTCTAAACAATGTGTGAACTTTCGAAAAGTAGGAAATCTATGGGCAATACATGTATTATGTATAGTAGTTGAGGAAGAATAAATGTGGAAAGGATGTTTTTCCTCCCAAACCAGGAAATGGTACTTTCCACTCTTGAAGAGATTTGCTTATTTTTTGGAGCAATGGGAGAGAATTAATCTTAAATAAAGTGGTGAGGTCTGTTGGGATTCGTATTCTCAGGTATGTAATGGCATCAGTAGGCCATCGGAATGGGGAGCTCTCTCTGACAAGGGCCAGCTGGGAAATCTGGAGGGTCACATTCAAAGCTTCAGATTTATCAAAATTGATTTTAAAATTAGACACCTTCCCAAAACTGTCAAATATCTCTAATATACAGTTGCAAGAAAAAGTATGTGAACCCTTTGGAATTATATGGATTTCTGCACAAATTGGTCATAAAATGTGATCTGATCTTCATCTAAGTCACAACAATAGACAATCACAGTCTGCTTAAACCAATAACACACAAAGAATTAAATGTTACCATGTTTTCATTGAACACACCATGTAAACATTTACAGTGCAGGTGGAAAAAGTATGTGAACCCCTATACTAACGACATCTCCAAGAGCTAATTGGAGTGAGGTGTCAGCCAACTGGAGTCCAGTCAATGAGATGAGATTGGAGGTGTTTGTTACAGCTGCCCTGCCCTATAAAAAACACACACCAGTTCTGGGTTTGCTTTTCACAAGAAGCATTGCCGCCTGATGTGAATGATGCCTTGCACAAAAGAGCTATCAGAAGACCTACGATTAAGAATTGTTGACTTGCATAAAGCTGGAAAGGGTTTTAAAAGTATCTCCAAAAGCCTTGCTGTTCATCAGTCCACGGTAAGACAAATTGTCTATAAATGGAGAAAGTTCAGAACTGCTGCTACTCTCCCTAGGAGTGGCCATCCTGTAAAGATGACTGCAAGAGCACAGCGCAGACTGCTCAATGAGGTGAAGAAGAATCCTAGAGTGTCAGCTAAAGACTTACAAAAGTCTCTGGCATATGCTAACATCCCTGTTAGCGAATCTACGATACGTAAAACACTAAACAAGAATGGATTTCATGGGAGGATACCACAGAGGAAGCCACTGCTGTCCAAAAAAAAACATTGCTGCACATTTACAGTTTGCACAAGAGCACTTGGATGTTCCACAGCAGTACTGGCAAAATATTTTGTGCACAGATAAAACCAAAGTTGAGTTGTTTGGAAGAAACACACAACACTATGTGTGGAGAAAAAGAGGCACAGCACACCAACATCAAAACTTCATCCCAACTGTGAAGTATGGTGGTGGGGGCATCATGGTTTGGGGCTGCTTTGCTGCGTCAGGGCCTGGACGGATTGCTATAATCGAAGGAACAATGAATTACCAAGTTTATCAAGACATTTTGCAGGAGAACTTAAGGCCAATCTGTCCACCAGCTGAAGCTCAACAGAAGATGGGTGTTGCAACAGGACAACGACCCAAAGCATAGAAGTAAATCAACAACAGAATGGCTTAAAGAGAAGAAAATACGCCTTCTGGAGTGGCCCAGTTAGAGTCCTGACCTCAACCTGATTGAGATGCTGTGGCATGACCTCAAGAAAGCGATTCACACCAGACATCCCAAGAATATTGCTGAACTGAAACAGTTCTGTAAAGTGGAATGGTCAAGAATTACTCCTGACCGTTGTGCACGTCTGATCTGCAACTACAGGAAACGTTTGGTTGAAGTTATTGCTGCCAAAGGAGGTTCAACCAGTTATTAAATCCAAGGGTTCACATACTTTTTCCACCTGCACTGTGAATGTTTACATGGTGTGTTCAATAAAAACATGGTAACATTTAATTCTTTGTGTGTTTCTAGTTTAAGCAGACTGTGATTGTCTATTGTTGTGACTTAGATGAAGATCAGATCACATTTTATGACCAATTTGTGCAGAAATCCATATCATTCCAAAGGGTTCTCATACTTTTTCTTGCAACTGTAATGGGGAAAGCCTCCAGGGGGTTGGTGATGATTAATAATAAATCATCCGCGTATGCAGCGGTTTTGTGTGTGAAAGTGCCAACTTTGAGGCCTTGGATCTGTTTAGTTTGGCGAATCTTCAGGAGAAGCATTTCAATACACAAAATAAATAGCGAAGGGGACAGAGGACATCCCTGTCGCGTGCCATTCCTAATAGAGAAATGGCTCGACAGGGTGCCATTTACTTGTATTCTAGCAGTAGGGGAAGAGTATAATGAGAAAACAGCCTCAATAAACGAGTCAGGAAACTGAAAGGCTTGCAACGAGCGTCTCATGACCTCCCAGCTGACCCTGTCAAAAGCCTTCTCTGCATCTGTACCCAGGAGTACTAATGGTATTTTCTTCTGTTTAGCATAGTATGCCGCATGTAGAACTCTAGAGACGTTGTGTTTCCCCTACCTACCTTGAACAAATCCCACTTGCTCTTCACCAACAATTTTGGGTAGAAGAGATGAGAGTCTGTGTGCAAGGATCTTGGCCCACCATTTGAGGTCAGTGTTGAGTAATGAAATCGGGCGGTAGCTGCTGCATAGTTCTGGGTCTTTACTTTCTTTATGTAAAATGGTTATGTGGGTCTCAAGGGATTGTGAGGGGAATTTTGAACCAGTAAAAAGTGAGTTACATAGTTACAAAGTTACATAGATTATCTGGGCAATTTGTAGTTGGAGAACTTAAGTTATGGAGGTCGGTGTAGAAACCATAGAATTGTTGTGCTATTAGGGGTGTAGAAGTGACCCTAGTGCCCTAAGCGGTTTTGATGGAAGATTTAAAGGTTTTAGTTCTCTGCTTTTTTAACAGCGAGGACATTACCTTGTGTTACCCTTATCTCCGTGTGCATAGTATTTATAACAGAGATAGTGTAGTGTCTTTGCAGACTTAATATTTAATAAATCCTTCACCTGGCGCCTGAGGGAAACTAAACTCTTAAAATGGAGCGAGGAGTCAGATACTTTATGGGTGGTTTCTAATTGTTAAATCTGACTTAGCAATGATTTCATATTCTTCTCCTTCTGTTTCTTAAGACGACTCCCTAATGCAATCAATTCACCCCTAATGTACTCCTTATGGGTCTCCCACTAAATTGATTGTGAGATATCAGGGTCGGCATTCGTTTGAAAATAAAACTCTAGTTTTTGGGTCAGGGATTGCGTGTGAAAAGGGGTGTCCAAAATTGTAGTGTTAAAGAGGACCTTTCACCGATTATTACACTATGAACTAACTATACAGACATGTAGAGCGGCGCCCGGGGATCTCACTGCACTTACTATTATGCCCGGGCGCCGCTCCGTTCTCCTGCTATGCCCTCCGGTATCTCCGTTCACTAAGTTATGGTAGGCGGAGTCTGCCCTTGTGCTGCTGTATCGCTGGCCAATCGCATTGCAGAGCTCACAGCCTGGGAGAAAATAACCTCCCAGGCTGTGAGCTCTGCGCTGCGATTGGCCAGCGCTAGAGCAGAACAAGGGCAGACACCCCGCCTACCATAACTTAGTGACTGGAATCTCCGCCTACTATAACTTAGTGAGCGGAGATACCGGAGGGCATAACGGGAGAACGGATAATAGTAAGTGCAGTGAGATCCCCGGGCGCCGCTCTACATGTCTGTATAGTTAGTTCATAGTGTAATAATCGGTGAAAGGTCCTCTTTAAGTTCCCATGTCCATTCTTTATGGGGCAGTCCTTGAAGCTGGAGTTTCAGTGAAATATGAGCATGATCAGAAATAGATATCTGAGCTATTTTGGCCAAGACAATATTGGAGAGAGTGAGCTGGTACAAATATGTAGTCAAGGCGATGATAAGTGCCATGTGTATTTGAATAAAAAGTATAGTCTCTATCATCTATGTGGACAGTACGCCAAGCGTCTACTAAGGCCATGTCAGATAATATTTTAAGTTTAGTCAAAGATGACCTAGGAGCGGATTGAGAGCCAGAGGTCGAGTCTAAACATGGGTCTAGAGTCAGGTTAAGATCTCCACCCAAGAACAATGTGCCTGCTGAGTGAGATCTAATAAATTTAAGTGTTTTAAGTAGCCACGGTACCTGTCTGACATTAGGAGCATAGATATTAGCTATTGTTACAACTTGGTCTCCCAGAGTACCTACAAGCACTAGGTATCTACCCTCTGGATCTGCATACAGTTATGTCATTCTGAATAGCAAAGAACCATGTATCGCAATTGAAACACCTCTTGAAGCTGAGGAATGTGTACTATGGAACCATTGGGTATAGGGTTTTGTAGGGAGTGTCGGAATGCGTTTGTGATAGAAGTGTGTCTCCTGGAGTAACAGAATATCTGCATGTTCACCCCGGAGAAGTCTGAACATTTGTTGTCTCCTCTGTGGCGTATTTAAACCATTAATGTTAAAAGACACAACATTTAATGTAGCCATGTCTATGTAAAAGGGGGGTATAGTAATGAAACTTTCTTACTGGGTATCTGGAACATCTAACGACAGTATACCAAAAGGTAAAACATTTCAACAGGCAAGAGCCAAATATAAGAGATAAATGTTAGAACATTTGTAAGTGCAATAGTATGAATGAGAGATTTACTGTTAGGCCCTCCAGAGCACTAAAGGTGTCCCCAGGAGGCCCACAGTGAGTCTCTGATAAACTGGGAGGTGGGTGCCTCATAAGGCGACTTCCCTACACTTCCACTAATACATCAAAAATTTGTAGTACTTATCAGAAAGAGTCCACATAACAAGCTTGTCTTTATGGAGAGTGGGTACTTCCAAATCCGGAGAGGAGATGAAGTAAAACAGCGACTTCAGTGGTCATCTTAAAAAACCGGTATGTCTGCAACAGAATAGAACATGTGGACAAGAAAGGGAAGAGAAAGAAGATAAACAGAAGAAAATATACATTATCTGTTCTTTATGTCTTCAAGCTGGAGTGTTCGCCGCAGCTGCTTGTTGTCTTTTCTGCTTTTTGTTCTTCCGTACTACTGACCAGTTCTCAGGCTGAGGTAAGTTTGGAAGATCACCTAAATGTGGCATAGGAAGCCAAGATCGTATGTCCATGGAAGGAATCTCCAGTTTTTCCCAGACTTGTTCCAGGTCTTCAGGTGAACGTATTGTAAGTGGTCGCTAGTCCTAACGGGTATAGCCAGTGTATGTTGTTCTCTCAACACCTCCGTCAGGGGTTTCAGAACTCGTCTTTTCGCCAATGTACTGGCAGCTAGGTCCTGGAATATAAGTATACGGGTTCCTTCATACAGGATTTCTTTGATTTCTCGGGACGCTCTCAGCACAGCCGCCGTGTCTAAGTAACTGAGTAGTCCACATATAATGTCTCTAGGGGGAGGATCTGGTGGTAGTTTAGGCCTAAAGGGCCCTGTGAGCTCGTTCTATTACTGTTTGCGTTTTTTCTTCTGGCAGGTTTATGCTGGCTAAATGATGAGGCATCATACCTCCAACCCGTGAATATTTCCCTGTACAACGAATATCCGATTTGCTCTGATCAGGAGATAAATATCAGCCCAGACTTAACTTAGGTTGTTAAATATCTGAAATCTTTATTTCCTAGCACATACTTATAGGGCTTTTTGGGGTGGGAGCATATTGTCTCTCAAGATCCAATTGGAACAATCCTGGTATTCTTAGGAGGCCTTGGGGAACATGTTTGTCAAGATACAGCTGAAACTTTGTTAAACAATACTGGTATCTGCTATATACAATACATGAAAAGGGTTTTTTACATATTGAACAGGTTTACTCTACATGCTAATAAGTTGAATGACTTATCATAGTTTGCTGTCATTGTATGTGAGGTGTGATGTTAAGTAGCCTTTTGTTAAGGGAGGCTGCTATTGTGTCCAGCAACTGGCAAAGGGTGTGAGATGTGATAATTCGGGGTACTGTATTCCACAAGAGATGAGGCTTGTATAATCTATGTCTAATCTGTGATGTATCAAAAGTAAGATTATGAAAAATCCCTTTCAATTACCACCTGCTGGGCTCTCTCCTTCCCCAGAATCCTAGTGAAAATAGAGTGGACTGTTTGCGAGACGGCTTCAGCCTCTACAGTCTCTGGCAGGCCTCTCAACCGCACATTTTTCCTCCTGCTACGGTTCTCCTGATCCTCGATCTGCAGGAGGGCTTGGTTAATATGATCTCGGTAAGAGGAGGTAAGTGACTTCAAAGCTGCACATTGTTGTGAGACCTCAGTCTGCGAGTCCTCAAGCGCTGACACTCTGTGGCCTAGGCTCTTCATGTCAGCTTTAATATCTGCCAAGTCTCTCATTACTGGAGCAATTGCTTTTCTAAGGGCTTTAGTTAAAAAGGACCTGGAGATGTGGGTGGATATTGACTCACCGGTCGCATCTGACAATGCCCCTGAGCTCTCTCCATCGGAGTCATCCCTCATGTGCTGTGGCAGCGCGCCTTTCAGCGCCATCTTGGATTTTCCTCCTGTGTAGTCCTGCTTTTTTTGTAAGAGTTTATCCATGTCGGATTGCTGTTTCTCCACTTTGGAGGTAGGGAGAGTGTTCCCCTGCTTGTCTCTTTCGATCTTGACCATATCAATCGCAATGTGGTCTCTAAAAGCTGCGGTGAAGGCTAGGTAGTCTGGAGCACTGCAGTTATGCGGCCATCACGCACCGCGGCAAGCTCCACCCCCCGCAAATACAGTTGTGTAAATGTAGCCTAACAATTGTTTTTATGAAGAGAACCCCTTTTCAGAAAGAAGCAGCGCATTGATTCATGCAAGTCCAGCTTCTCTCATCCCAACAATCAACTGTTACAGGCAGAGGTAGCCACCATGTAATGCCGTCCTGATCTCCTTCCTATACCATGTACGGCCATTTCTGAAAAGAATGATGTATAAATCAGTATTGAACAATGTAAAAAATTGCACAAAAAGACCACTTCTCATTCAGACCAGTGACCATCCTAAATTTGGATTCCAACAATTATAGGTGAAGGGATATTTCCCTAACAGTGCTAATGCCTCTAATCCATAGGACATTACCTGCTGAAGGAGAACCTGCTCTCAGCCTCACAAACTGGATGTTGGAGAAGCTCTGTGAGAATACATCCTATTGTGTGATGTCATACATAAATAACATAGCTCCTCTTCCTTCAGCCTCTCCAACATACAGCCCCATGTAAAAAAACAAATCACTCTTCTGCCTTCAGCCCCATGTAAATAACATCACTTTCTCCCTGTAACATACAGTCCCATGTAACCACATCACTCCCCTTCATTCAGTCTCCTCCCATCAGCCACCTTCAAACCGAGTCCCAAGTACAACGGAAAACATTGTTCGCAGCCACACACCAACCTACAACAACCAGATCCTCTCTCCACCAACTTGCTCTGATGTTTTCCCTGTAATCTGGAGGCCCCGCCCTCTTCCTGTGATAGCTACCTATCAGGAGCAACTCCGTTCTAGTCACTACGAGGACGCTAGTAAACTACATCTCCCAGGGACCTTCACGAAGTCTCATCTTAACCGGATGTGACGTAAACTCAGCCTGTATAAATACGGCAGATCGACGCTGTAACGTTCTCTCTTGTCATTGGTGCCACCTTTGGAAGGTAGGCATCGTAGCTGAGGCTCGGATCGCGGCCTTCTTACAATCCATTGTCATCCTTGCCTTTATGAAGCCATCCGCTCGGTTTACTAATCTTAGTATGTCCTTTGTTCACAGGCTCTTCTTCTCAAGATGAGAGCCAAGGTAAGAGGCGATGTGTTGTGTATGCTTCGGCCATGTTTGCTATTGTGCACGCTGTTTCGTGCTTTAGGAGCGTGTGGTAATGTCGAATAGCTGCTGGCTTCCTCTAGCTGTGCTGTTTGTGTGAGCGCGGAGTGTGGTGTAGAGTGGGCGGATGGCGCAGTGCACAGGTCTGCACTGCGCAGTAATGGCGGGGTGTGTGGCGGCTGTGCGGTCGTTCTGTGTAAGGTGCCGTGCGGCCGGCACATGGCTCCGCATGTGTCCTGAGAACGTGCGGCTTCTCCTAGGTTTATTAACCATTTCTCTTCTCTTTTTCAGTGGAGGAAGAAGCGGATGCGCAGGTATGTGTCACGTGACCCTGTTCTCTAGCCTTAGCGATGGCCTCCATAGGGGATGTCCCTCCTGTTACCTGTGAGGCTGGCTGCGTCTACACTGCTGTACCTCCATGTGATGGTGGCTGGTCACATGAATATTCCACAGGGGAGCCCACCACTAGTGACCACTACAGTGCCGGAGCAGGTCTGGTACCTATAGTCAGGATAGACTGCCCCCCACCCCCATCGTGAATGAAGCGGCCAGCCTGCTTATCTCATCTGGGCTCTGTCCTCGAATTTGTTGTGGTCCCATAGAGAAGCATGGAGCTGTGTTCTGGGGGGGGGGGGGGGAGCAGATGACTGGTGTTCTTGTGAAGGGGGGGTTCACAGCAGACACCTAACGGTTACCTCCTGTATAGGGACTGTTAGATTGGAGGGGGGCTTTAATGCTTTGTTTAAATTAGATTTGTTGGGCACATTTTGGCTTGTATCATTGTGGCCAGGCTTTCAGGGCACCTGTCACCTTCCTTGGGGCCACTACACAAGTATGCTATTGGGGTGGGGGGGTCTCAAACATGTCCATGGTGAACACCTCAATCCACTTGAATGAAGATCTGGACACCTGTGCATGTGGTGTACCATCCTCTGCTTCATCTGCAGTGTGCATGTGCCTGAAGTCCTGACCTCTCCTGGTAAGCTTGGTGGATGGGTTTTCTATGGTCATGTGTGAAACCCAAACCTCAGCTACAAAATGGTATGCTGCTGTAGTGGCCCCAAATCAGGTGCCAGGTTCCCTTTAAATCTGTGTACCAGATAAGCAAATTGCTGCCTGGTCACCAGTCTCTTTGGATGACTGGTTATTTATGTCCCCCTCATGGAGCATTGCCCAAGTGTCTCCATACACTGAGTCAATTGTGGGTGACTTCTGGGGTGGATATCCATTTCTCATGTGCCGGACCCCTCACTGCTAATATACTTGCCCTGGAACCTGCGTCGCTGATGCTGCTTCCAGCACACAGATGAAAATATACAGGTGGGGGGGCAGCCAATGGCAGGCGGGGATGATCCTCCCTAGCATCATGGGTGATGCTAGGGCGGCTCACCCCCACTTGCCGTTGGCTGCTTCCCCCCCCCCCCCCAACACTGCATGTTTTCATCCGTGTGCAGGGTAAGTATATTAATGCCTTTAAGGGCAGACACAACTTGACTTTTCAATCTACTCCTGGTTTTGGCTTCAAAAACTGCATCTAGCAACCTGAAGGTGTGGCAGCAGCTTTATTGACTTCACCCTGTTAGTAAGATGGCTTTATATGAAGCAACTAAATGCACTTTTTTTTTTCTCTGTAGGCTGAAGCGTAAAAGGAGAAAGATGAGGCAGAGGTCCAAGTAAACGTCTCCTCCATTGCTGCTTACAAGGCCTGCAAGCTAAACACAGCAGTCCAGCGAAGGATGAATCTACAGCCTCTGATCTTCTAGATGCCTTCCACCTTGGCCCAGTTGGCTGTCTGCAGGGATGAGAGCTCCCTTCTGGATTCCGCAATGCTGTAGAAGCTGAACAGCCCATGATGTCTTGGACTGGCATGCCAGTGCTCTCTGCTCTCAGGAGTTGGACTTGTTAGTTTTATGGTCTTGTGCAGCAAGTGTAATAAATGTTTTTGGTTAAACCAAGTGACCGCTACATTGCATTTTTAGAGTTGGTGAGCCTTCTACCATTACATGGCCACTTAAATCCTTTGGCTCTTGTTGAAAGAAGGTAAGTTACTGGGTAATGGCTGCCTTCCAGAGCAGTTTAGGTTTACAGAAAGTGTGCACGCCTGCCAATATACAGAATTATGTGCCAAAATTGCGCACAACTCTGGCATAAACTTGTCAAGCTAAGGCTAGTTTCACATCTTCAGCAATCTGGCAGATTCTCTGTATTTTTGCTGGAGTGCAGCTGGGTCTCCACCAGAACCCATTATGCTTAATGAGTCTGGGCATTCCATTCTGGCAGGCTGTTCTCTGCTGAAATGTGATGGTGGTCTAAGCCGGTAAGCTAGTAGTTAAACATTGGACAATGTGTAGCCATTCACCAGACTTCTATAGCAGTGGACATGAAGTTGGTGTCTAGACAGGCTGGCCAAGTTTGGCCAATCTATAGCGGCAACTTCTGGCATTCCAGTTAAACTATAACTCCTAGCATACTGCCATCACTTTTATAGGTGTTCTCAGAACAGCTGAGCAAGTGTGCATGCTGGGATTTGTAGCTTTATAACAGCTGGAAGTTGCTGACCCTTGATCTAAGATTGGTAAATATGCTGCTGCCTGTGACAAGACAATCGCTAATAGAACCCCATTGCTAAACCTATGCTGGACATTCTTATTTGGTGTGAGCACCGAAGCTTTCTCTAAGTCTTACACCAAATAAGTGTAAACACCATTAACCCTTTTGCTACCCATGCTGTACATGTACAGTGAGTAAACATGGTGACTGCTTGCATGTGCAGTGGGCTCCATGGCCAGTGGGTCTCAGCTGTTTCAAACAGCAGAGACCCGCAGATAATGAACGTGACTGGCAATAATGCTGCTCAGTGATTTAAAGCCTTTAGATGCTGTGATCATGGCATCTAAAGCTCAAACCAGAAGCTCGCGAATCTGGGTGTCTTAATGGCATCCTCTGCGGTTAATGAGGGTGCTGGTGATTGGTTTAAATACGCTGAGTCTCTGAAGAGACTCGGGCTATCGAAGCGGCAATTCTTATGTTTAGCCTGCCACATGCTGACCAATATAAGAAATGGGGAATTCTGCTCATCGTGGATCTATAACAACCATGATGGTTCAGAATTAATAAAATTAGTTTTAGCCTCAACATGAGCTACAATCCTTTTAAAGTAAAAAATAGAAAAATTTAAATCTCCCCTTTCTGTATAATAACAAAACACAGTGGGCATCACTGCATCCAAAAATGCCCATACTATTAAAATATATATTTTATATAAATTATTTTCCATTTCATACTGACAGCATACCCTGAGGACCCGCCTCCAACCCGGTTAAGGACAGGAAGAATAAATTTGACCTTCATCTGGCTCTTCGTGTCTTCCTGTCCCTCCATGTGGGAGATGGATCATTCCTCATGGCACTTGCTATGAGCCCATTTCTGTTCTAAGGCAGGCAGTAAGGAAAATGAGGGAAGCAGGTGGCACCTGTGCCCTAGTTGGGTATTGAGGGGCTGGGGAACCATTTAAGATCCTTGCCTCCAGCTCAGCGCTAGGATATGCTTCCCATTGTATTATAGGTGTGGGTCCCACCGCTGGGACCTGCACCTATATTGAGAACTGGGCCCTGCAAGTGAAGGAGGGCATACTGTGCATGCGCAGCCACCCTCCATTCACTTTCTATGGGGCTGGCAAAAATAGCAGAGCACTGTCTTGGCTATTTCTGTCAGCCCCATAGAAATGAATGGGAGGAGGGGCCGTGCATGCATGGTACACTCCCATTCACTTCTATGGGGAGCCAGCTTGGTGGTGGCTGGACCGGAGTCCTCCAGCCACCATTTTGCGGGGCTCCGTTCTCGATATAGGTGCGGGTCCCAGCATTAAAACCCGCACCTATAAGACAATGGGGGCATATGCGGACGGGATCTTTTTCTGCTGGCCCTGTTTGCATTCAAAATCTGGCGCCTGCGCCGTACCTGTCTTCAGTCGGCGCAGGCGCACTGAGAGGCGGACACTCGCTCGGCCGCTCCATCCTCAATGCGCCTGCGCCGATGACGTCACATCTACACCTGGCGCAGGCGAATTGAGGAAGGAGCGGCCGAGCGAGCGTCCTCTCAGTGTGCCTGCGCAGACTGAAGACAGGTACGGCGCAGGCGCCAGATTTTTAATGCAAACGGCCAGCAGAGAAAGATCCCGTTCGCTGGCCCTGTCAATCAACATGCGGAGGGGGCGTCTTTAGGATAGGAGGATGCGCCTGCTACCAGCAAGTAGCCGCCCTAATTGCTGGTAGCAAGGTAATTTGCATATTTTAAAAGTACGTTAACATAATCTGCTGAACCAAAATTATTAATTACAGTATGTATGCATAAATCGCAGTATAGGGATTAGGCTACTTTCACACTAGCGTTGTTTTAATCCGGCGTTCAATTCCGACACCGGAACTGCCCGCCGGATCCGGAAAAACGTGTGAAAACTGATTACATTTGAATCCTGATCAGGATTTTGATCACAATGAAAAAATGCATTGGAAAAAACGGATCCGCCATTTATGGACTTTAACTTTTTTTTCACATTTTTCGGGTTTAACATGCAAAAGCCGGATCCGTTTTGACTGAACACACAGCGCCAGATCCGACGTTAATGCAAGTCAATGGGAAAAAGGCCTGATCCGGCGTTCAGTCAAAGTGTTCAGGCTTTTTGGCCGGAGGTAAAAATACTGCATGCTACGTTTTTCTAAAAAGCCTGATCAGTCAAAAAGACTGAACTGAAGACATCCTGATGCATCCTGAAGAACTGACTCTCCATTCAGAATGCATGGGGATAAAACTGATCAGTTCTTTTCCGGATTTGAGCCCCTAGGATGGAACTCAGCGCCGGAAAAGAAAAACGCTAGTGTGAAAGTACCCTTAGAAGTAACAAAGAAAAAAACAGTTTAGTGGGGTGACAGAAGCCCTTTAAAGCAATCAGGGTGACTATGGATCTTTCGGATGAAAGGGTCCATAAGTCCGTCCAAGATCAAATGTTTAGTGGTCTGGAACAAAAGAAAAATACAACATCTGATGAGAGGGGTTCCATGGAATCCCAAACATTTGATTATTGTCACGACAGAGGCAAGCCTTTGGGGATGGGGAGCGCACTGCTCTCATCTCTTTCCAAGGCAAATGGTTTGACAGTCAAAGATCCCTCTCTTCAAATCAGAGAGAGTTGATGGCTGAGAAGCGATAAAAGCATTGTCTCCTTACATAAAATGTAAGGACAGACAACACAACAGTACTTGCTTACCTAAATCATCAAGGAGGAACAAGAAGCCTAGCTCTGAGCCAGTTAACAGAAAAAATATTTTCTTGGATGGAAGTACACTTAAGATCCCTGTCAGTTATACATCTAAAAGGATCCCTAAACACAAAGGTGGATTTCTTAAGCAGAACTTATTTAAAATCACCAAAATGGAGCCTAAAAAAACAGGTTTTTCTCCAAATCACAAAATTAGGGTCCATTCACACGTCCATAAGTGTTTTGCGGATCTGCAAAACACAGACACCGGCAATGTGCGGACCCTATAATAGAAAATGCCTAATCTTGTCCGCACGGATGCGGACAGCACATTCCGGCCCCATTGAAAATGAATGGGTCTGCACCCGTTCCGCAAAATTGTGGAACAGATGCAGACCACCCATTTTGCGGACGTGTGAATGGACCCTTATGGGTCCACAAGTGAATCTACAGGTGAAACTCGAAAAATTAGAATATCGTGCAAAGTTCATTTATTTCAGTAATGCAACTTAAAAGGTGAAACTAACATATGAGAGACTCATTACAATTTTAAGCTGCATTAATGCAATTCCTTTTAATTTGCATTACTGAAATAAATTGACTTTTGCACGATATTCTAATTTTTCGAGTTTCACCTGTATTTGCCTCAGCAGCAAATGCAAAATTCAAAAAGTTTTTTTTTCCCTGAACCCCTTTGATGGGAACATTGGTGTGGACGCACAAAAGTGGGATTTTCAAATGGCGTATGCCTTTCCCCCTCTTCAACTAATTCCCAGGGTTCTAAAAAAGATCCGGCTAGACAAGGCCCATGTTATTCTTACAGCTCCTCCACGGCCGAAAAAAACATGGTTCCACTTGCTGAAGACCCCGTTAGTTCAGAGCCCATGGATTCTTCCTTGGAAACAAAATCTATTGTCACAGGGTCCTATCTGTCATCCCAAAGTAGAAAGGTTACATCTGGCAGCATGGAACCTGAAAGGTTGATATTGAGGTCTAGGGGTTTATCTGATGGCATTATCAACACCATGACGGCCAGCAGGAAAGAAGTGACTTCCAGAATTTACGCTAAAGTTTGGAGCCATAATCAAGCCAGAATCTCTTCCCAGAAGTTTTCGGTTCAAGCAATTATAGGATTCCTGCAGTCAGGATTTGAGAAGGGATTACGTCCAAATACATTGAGGGTACACATATCGGCGTTAAGCGCTGTATTTGATGAAAAAATTGCGGATCACCCATGGGTTATCCGTTTCTTGAAAGGGGCAGACAGGTTAAGACTTCCCGGAAATGTTCGGGTTCGGGATCTGAACCCGACCCTAACTTCATCCCGAACCCCATTGAAGTCAATGGGGACCCGAACTTTTCGGCACTAAAAAGGCTGTAAAACAGCCCAGGAAAGAGCTAGAGGGCTGTAAAAGGCAGCAACATGTAGGTAAATCCCCTGCAAACAAATGTGGATAGGGAAATTAATTCAAATAAAAATAAAATATATAAAAATAAACCAATATCAATTGGAGAGAGGTCCCATAGCAGAGAATCTGGCTTCACGTCAGCAGAGAATCAGTCTTCATGCCATAGCAGAGAATCTGGCTTCACGTCACCCACCACTATAACAGTCCATTGTCATATATTTAGGCCCCGGCACTCAGGCAGAGGAGAGAGGTCCCGTAACAGAGAATCTGGCTTCATGTCAGCAGAGAATCAGTCTGCATGTCATAGCAGAGAATCAGGCTTTACGTCACCCAACACTGGAACAGTCCATTGTCAGATATTTAGGCCCAGGCAGAGGAGAGAGGTCCCGTAACAGAGAATCTGGCTTCATGTCAGCAGAGAATCAGTCTGCATGTCATAGCAGAGAATCAGGCTTCACGTCACCCACCACTGGAACAGGCCACTGTCACATATTTAGGCCCAGGCACCCAGGCAGAGGAGAGAGGTCCCATAACAGAGATTCAGGCTTCATGTGAGCAGAGAATCAGTCTTCATGTCATAGCAGAGAATCAGGCTTCACGTCACCCATCACTGGAACAGGCCACTGTCACATATTTAGGCCCAGGCACCCAGGCAGAGGAGAGAGGTCCCATAACAGAGATTTAGGCTTCATGTCAGCAGAGAATCAGTCTTCATGTCATAGCAGAGAATCAGGCTTCACGTCACCCACCACTGGAACAGGCCACTGTCACATATTTAGGCCCAGGCACCCAGACAGAGGAGAGAGGTCCCGTAACAGAGAATCTGGCTTCATGTCAGCACAGAATCAGTCTTCATGTCATAGCAGAGAATCAGGCTTCACGTCACCCACCACTGGAACAGGCCACTGTCACATATTTAGGCCCAGGCACCCAGGCAGAGGAGAGAGGTCCCATAACAGAGATTCAGGCTTCATGTCAGCAGAGAATCAGTCTTCATGTCATAGCAGAGAATCAGGCTTCACGTCACCCACCACTGGAACAGGCCACTGTCACATATTTAGGCCCAGGCACCCAGGCAGAGGAGAGAGGTCCCATAACAGAGATTCAGGCTTCATGTCAGCAGAGAATCAGTCTTCATGTCATAGCAGAGAATCAGGCTTCACGTCACCCACCACTGGAACAGGCCACTGTCACACATTTAGGCCCTGGCACCCAGACAGAGGAGAGAGGTCCCGTAACAGAGAATCTGGCTTCATGTCAGCACAGAATCAGTCTTCATGTCATAGCAGAGAATCAGGCTTCACGTCACCCACCACTGGAACAGGCCACTGTCACACATTTAGGCCCTGGCACCCAGACAGAGGAGAGAGGTCCCGTAACAGAGAATCTGGCTTCATGTCAGCACAGAATCAGTCTTCATGTCAAAGCAGAGAATCAGGCTTCACGTCACCCACCACTGGAACAGGCCACTGTCACACATTTAGGCCCTGGCACCCAGACAGAGGAGAGAGGTCCCGTAACAGAGAATCTGGCTTCATGTCAGCACAGAATCAGTCTTCATGTCAAAGCAGAGAATCAGGCTTCACGTCACCCACCACTGGAACAGGCCACTGTCACACATTTAGGCCCCGGCACCCAGACAGAGGAGAGGTTCATTCAACTTTGGGTTGCCCCGCAATATAATGGTAAAATGAAAATAAAAATAGGATTGAATGAGGAAGTGCCCTGGAGTACAATAATATATTGTTAAGGGGAGGTAGTTAATGTCTAATCTGCACAAGGGATGGACAGGTCCTGTGGGATCCATGCCTGGTTCATTTTTATGAACGTCAGCTTGTCCACATTGGCTGTAGACAGGCGGCTGCGTTTGTCTGTAATGACGCCCCCTGCCGTGCTGAATACACGTTCAGACAAAACGCTGGCCAGCACCTCCAAGGCATAAAAGGCTAGCTCTGGCCACGTGGACAATTTGGAGACCCAGAAGTTGAATGGGGCCGAACCATCAGTCAGTACGTGGAGGGGTGTGCACAGGTACTGTTCCACCATGTTAGTGAAATGTTGCCTCCTGCTAACACGTTCCGTATCAGGTGGTGGTGCAGTTAGCTGTGGCGTGGTGACAAAACTTTTCCACATCTCTGCCATGCTAACCCTGCCCTCAGAGGAGCTGGCCGTGACACAGCTGCGTTGGCGACCTCTTGCTCCTCCTCTGCCTTCGCCTTGGGCTTCCACTGGTTCCCCTGTGACATTTGGGAATGCTCTCAGTAGCGCGTCTACCAACGTGCGCTTGTACTCGCGCATCTTCCTATCACGCTCCAGTGTAGGAAGTAAGGTGGGCACATTGTCTTTGTACCGGGGATCCAGCAGGGTGGCAACCCAGTAGTCCGCACACGTTAAAATGTGGGCAACTCTGCTGTCGTTGCGCAGGCACTGCAGCATGTAGTCGCTCATGTGTGCCAGGCTGCCCAGAGGTAAGGACAAGCTGTCCTCTGTGGGAGGCGTATCGTCATCGTCCTGTGTTTCCCCCCAGCCACGCACCAGTGATGGGCCCGAGCTGCTTTGGGTGCCACCCCGCTGTGAACATGCTTCATCCTCATCCTCCTCCACCTCCTCCTCATCCTCGTCCTCCTCGTCCTCCAGTAGTGGGGCCTGTCTGGCCACATTTGTACCTGGCCTCTGGTGTTGCAAAAAACCTCCCTCTGAGTCACTTCAAAGAGACTGGCCTGAAAGTGCTAAAAATGACCCCTCTTCCTCCTGGGCCACCTCCTCTTCCATCATCGCCCTAAGTGTTTTCTCAAGGAGACATAGAAGTGGTATTGTAACGCTGATAACGGCATCATCGCCACTGGCCATGTTGGTGGAGTACTCGAAACAGTGCAACAGGGCACACAGGTCTCGCATGGAGGCCCAGTCATTGGTGGTGAAGTGGTGCTGTTCCGCAGTGCGACTGACCCGTGCGTGCTGCAGCTGAAACTCCACTATGGCCTGCTGCTGCTCGCACAGTCTGTCCAGCATGTGCAAGGTGGAGTTCCACCTGGTGGGCACATCGCATATGAGGCGGTGAGCGGGAAGGCCGAAGTTACGCTGTAGCGCAGACAGGCGTGCAGCAGCAGGGTGTGAACGCCGGAAGCGCGAACAGACGGCCCGCACTTTATGCAGCAGCTCTGACATGTCGGGGTAGTTGCGAATGAACTTCTGCACCACCAAATTCAGCACATGCGCCAGGCAAGGGATGTGCGTCAAACCGGCTAGTCCCAGAGCTGCAACGAGATTTCGCCCATTATCGCACACCACCAGGCCGGGCTTGAGGCTCACCGGCAGCAATCAATTGTCGGTCTGTTGTTCTATACCCCGCCACAACTCCTGTGCGGTGTGGGGCCTGTCCCCCAAACATATGAGTTTCAGAACGGCCTGCTGACGTTTACCCCGGGCTGTGCTGAAGTTGGTGGTGAAGGTGTGTGGCTGACTGGATGAGCAGGTGGAAGAAGAGGAGGAGGAAGCTGAGTAGGAGGAGGAGGAGACAGGAGGCAAAGAATGTTGCCCTGCGATCCTTGGCGGCGGAAGGACGTGCGCCAAACAGCTCTCCGCCTGGGGCCCAGCCGCCACTACATTTACCCAGTGTGCAGTTAGGGAGATATAGCGTCCCTGGCCGTGCTTACTGGTCCACGTATCTGTGGTTAGGTGGACCTTGCCACAGATGGCGTTGCGCAGTGCACACTTGATTTTATCGGACACTTGGTTGTGCAGGGAAGGCACGGCTCTCTTGGAGAAGTAGTGCCGGCTGGGAACAACATACTGTGGGACAGCAAGCGACATGAGCTGTTTGAAGCTGTCTGTGTCCACCAGCCTAAATGACAGCATTTCATAGGCCAGTAGTTTAGAAATGCTGGCATTCAGGGCCAGGGATCGAGGGTGGCTAGGTGGGAATTTACGCTTTCTCTCAAATGTTTGTGAGATGGAGAGCTGAACGCTGCCGTGTGACATGGTTGAGATGCTTGGTGACGCAGGTGGTGGTGTTGGTGGTACATCCCATGTTTGCTGGGCGGCAGGTGCCAACGTTCCTCCAGAGGCGGAGGAAGAGGCCGAGGCGGCGGCAGCAGCAGAAGAGGCCGAGGCGGCAGCAGCAGAAGAGGTAGCAGGGGGAGCCTGAGTGACTTCTTTGTTTTTAAGGTGTTTACTCCACTGCAGTTCATGCTTTGCATGCAGGTGCCTGGTCATGCAGGTTGTGCTAAGGTTCAGAACGTTAATGCCTCGCTTCAGGCTCTGATGGCACAGCGTGCAAACCACTCGGGTCTTGTCGTCAGCACATTGTTTAAAGAAGTGCCATGCCAGGGAACTCCTTGAAGCTGCCTTTGGGGTGCTCGGTCCCAGATGGCGGCGGTCAGTAGCAGGCGGAGTCTCTTGGCGGCGGGTGTTCTGATTTTGCCCACTGCTCCCTCTTTGTCTTTTGCTACACTGTTGGCTCGGTCTCACCACTGCCTCTTCCTCCGAACTGTGAAAGTCAGTGGCACGACCTTCATTCCATGTGGGGTCTAGGACCTCATCGTCCCCTGCATCGTCTTCCACCCAGTCTTGATCCCTGACCTCCTGTTCAGTCTGCACACTGCAGAAAGACGCAGCAGTTGGCACCTGTGTTTCGTCATCATCAGAGACGTGCTGAGGTGGTATTCCAATGTCCTCATCATCAGGAAACATAAGTGGTTGTGTGTTAGTGCATTCTATCTCTTCCACCCCTGGGGAAGGGCTAGGTGGATGCCCTTGGGAAACCCTGGCAGCAGAGTCTTCAAACAGCATAAGAGACTGCTGCATAACTTGAGGCTCAGACAGTTTCCCTGATATGCATGGGGGTGATGTGACAGACTGATGGGCTTGGTTTTCATGCGCCATCTGTGCGCTTTCTGCAGAAGACTGGGTGGGAGATAATGTGAACGTGCTGGATGCACTGTCGGCCACCCAATTGACTAATGCCTGTACCTGCTCAGGCCTTACCATCCTTAGAACAGCATTGGGCCCCACCAAATAGCCCTGTAAATTCTGGCAGCTACTGGGACCTGAGGTAGTTGGTACACTAGGACGTGTGGCTGTGGCAGAACGTCCTCTCCCAGGGTCCACTAATACCACCACGACCATGTCCACGTCCGCGTCCCTTACTAGTTGTTTTCCTCATTGTTACCGTTCACCACAATAAGAAAAATATTATTCGGGCCAATGTATTGAATTAAAATTCAGGCCTTTTTTTACAGACACCTAACACTGTCTGGCTATCTATTTAGGTACCGTATTCAGTGGCGTCTCTAGCTTTTAAATTTTGGGGGGGCACACTGGGGGCCAGGACAAAAGTAGGGGGGGCAGCTATAACAATGATACATTTACACAAGTATGCTTATAAATGCTGCAATACTTTACCCAATACCTAAAACCGCAACAGGGAAGAAAAGTCCAGCTGTCTGTGGATGACACTTTTATAGAGAGGGGGATCTGTGGATGACACTGCTATGGGGGGGATCTGTGGATGCCACATACCGTATATAGCATCTTATGCTATATGTGTCATCCACAGATCCACCCCATGACAGTGTCATCCCCATTTCCCCCTCCATAACAGCGTCATCCACAGATCTCCCTCCCTATAACAGTGTCATCCACAGATCTCCCTCCCCGCCTCTCACAGGAGTGTACATATATAAAATAAACATATTTCACATGAACACTTACAGTTACTTGGCTTGGCCCTTGGGGATCTCGGACGCCACTTCCACACTTTGGCCTGGGGCTCGGCGGAGCTGATGTTGTGTTTTATCCTAATGAGAAAGATTTCATAATAAGGATTTGGAGAAGGGGCAGAGGGATAGCAGAGCAGAGAGAGGATGGTGCTGCTACTAGGGGGTCATACCATGGGGGAGTAATAAAACCCACCATAATGCCCCCCAGTAGAAATAATTCTCCTTATAATGTGCAAAACATACCCCCTTATGCCCCCAGTTGAGCTAATGTCCCCCATAATGTGCCAGTATAAAAAAAAACTATATAGTGCCCCAGTAAATGCCTCCATAGTGCTCCTCTCCCCCCTTCCTGCTAGTGCCCCCCATAATGTACCAGTATAAAATGCCCCATATATCGTGCCCCAGTAGATGCCCTCAGTGTCCCCCATAATTTGCAAGTATAAAATACCCTTTCTTACTGCCCCCCGTAGATGACTCCAGAGTACTCCTGTCTCCCCTTCTCCATAGTACCCACCATAATGTGTCCCAGTATAAAATGCTACTGTACAGAGCCCCCCATATAAAACACCCCTTCTTTGTGGCCTCAATAGATGCCGCTATAGTGCCCACCAATAAGCCCCCCATCACGTGCCAGTAATAAGCCCCCCAATGTGCCAGTAATTAACCCCCCATTACGTGCTAGTAATAAGCCCCCCCATTACGTGCCAGTAATAAGCCCCCCCATTACGTGCCAGTATTAAGCCCCCCCATCATGTGCCAGTATTAAGTCCCCCCCATCATCATGTGCCAGTATTAAGTCCCCCCCATCATCATGTGCCAGTATTAAGTCCCCCCCATCATCATGTGCCAGTATTAAGTTCCCCCCATCATCATGTGCCAGTATTAAGTCCCCCCCCCCATTGTAATAAGCCCCCATAATGTGCCAGTAACACTAATGTAAAAAAAACAAACAAAAAAAAACACTTATACTTACCTCAGTGTCAGCGATGCGATGCAGACTCTTTCTGTGTCCCGCGCTGTAAGGCTCAGGCGGCGCGATGACGTCATCGCGCCGCCTGCGCCGGCCTCTGATAGGCTGCCGGCCTAGTGCCTGCAGCCTATCAGAGGAAGGGGAAGGGACACGCCTCTCCCTCCCCCAGTGGCGTAGCGTGGGTTGCCAGCACCCGGGGCAAGCCAAAAATTGCGCCCCCCCCCTACTCCAGGCACGCCCCTTTTAACAGATACTGTAGTAGATCACCTGCAGTCCTATGTAACACCACAGATAACACAGTGATAACTCTGAGTACAGAAAATGTAGTAGATGGGTGTAAGCCCCCAGAATTCAGAACACACACAGTGTGACCTGAAGTCTGGGGCCGAATGCGGCAGGGTGGGCCATATTCTCAATCTCCTCCCCCAACCCTACTGTGAAACAGATATGTGGATGGACATTATTATTACAGTATAATACCGCCCCATACCTGTTACATCCAGTGACGTCTCCTGTGATGTAGACTCTCCTCGACATCTTCATTCAGAGATAAGACCGCCATGATACTTTCTTTCAGCCGCTTCTCGTCTCTGCAGAGTTTCACAGAATTTTTTTTAGGTTCCTCACTTTACTCTCATCCTCTCCTTCCTGGTGTCTCAACACTGTCATCCTGCTGCCCCCAAATACTGTGCTAGAGCCAGACAGATAGTCCCCCATTCCTCATAATATTATTTCCCCTGTATATTATAATGTCGCCCTCTTTGTTATTAATATAATGTCCCCCTCTTTGTTATTAATATAATGTCCCCCTCTTTGTTATTAATATAATGTCCCCGCTTTATTATTAATATAATGTCCCCCTCTTTGTTATTAATATAATGTCCCCCTCTTTGTTATTAAAGAGGGGGCCATTACATTAATAATAAAGAGGGGGGCATTATATTAATAACAAAGAGGGGGCCATTATATTAATAACAAAGAGGGGGACATTACATTAATACTAATGCATTGGCCCCTATTTATTATTAATATAATGGCCCCCTATTTATTATTAATATAATGTCCCCCTCTTTGTTATTAATATAATGGCCGCCTCTCCCCTCCTCTCACCTAATTACACAGGGTGGGACTCAGACTGTCACTCACTCTGGGTCGCTTGAATCACTGCCTGGCTGTCCTGGAGTCTGGACTTCAGTTCTGCATCTTCAGTTCATTCATGCTCCGGCTCCTGGCTCTGTACTGCCTTTCCCGCCTGGGAGGTGGGCGGAGCCTATCGGGAACTGCTGTGCATGCCCCGCCCCCTCTCCCCTCCTCACTCTGCTCTGCAGCCGGACGCTGTGTGAAGACGGTGGCGGCTCACTTGGGGGGGGGGGGCATTTTAGTTGGGGGGGAACATGGGGGGGCACAGCATGATGTAGGGGGGGCCGTGGCCCCCTCTGGCCCCCCCTGGCGACGCCACTGACCGTATTACACTAATACAGGCACACAAGTAATGACAGATTTGGTTGAATATAAATGTGAGGCCTATTTTTTACGCGCTGTGTGACAGATATACCTTTAATCACAGAATTAGACTTGTATCTGCACGGTAGCGTGTGTGTTAAGTTTTTCAGAATGACACTATCAGCACCTTGAATCTAAGATATCCTTTTTGGGATAGATTTAAAGTAGGCCTGATATAGCAGAAACTACTAATTTTGAGAATGGCAAATTTGGGAATACTTTTTCAACCCAGAACAAAAACTGTGCTTTTACGGTCACTACAAATAACTTGACCAGCTAAAACAGTACTGATTTGGAGGAATATAAATGTCAGGGCTATTTTTTAGGTGCTGGGTGACAGGTATACCTTTAATCACAGAATTAGACTTGTATCTGCACTGTAGCGTGTGTGTTAAGTTTTTCAGAATGACACTATCAGCACCTTGAATCTAATATACCCTTTTTGGGATAGATTTAAAGTAGGCCTGATATAGCAGAAACTACTAATTTTGAGAATGGCAAATTTGGGAATAGTTTTTCAACCCAGAACAAAAACTGTGCTTTTACGGTCACTACAAATAACTTGACCAGCTAAAACAGTACTGATTTGGAGGAATATAAATGTCAGGTCTATTTTTTAGGCGCTGGGTGACAGGCTCAACTTGCCCCTGATGTAGTATATGGCCAAAAAATAACCACACTATTGATGGTTAAATGCACTTGGGTGACACAGGCTCAGCCTGCACCTGATGTAGTATATGGCCAAAAAATAACCACACTGTTGATGGTTAAATGCACTTGGGTGACACAGGCTCAGCCTGCACCTGATGTAGTATATGGCCAAAAAATAACCACACTGTTGATGGTTAAATGCACTTGGGTGACACAGGCTTAGCCTGCACCTGATGTAGGATATAGCAAAAAATAACCACACTATTGATGGTTAAATGCACTTGGGTGACACAGGCTCAGCCTGCACCTGATGTAGTATATGGCCAAAAAATAACCACACTGTTGATGGTTAAATGCACTTGGGTGACACAGGCTCAGCCTGCACCTGATGTAGGATATAGCAAAAAATAACCACACTATTGATGGTTAAATGCACTTGGTGGTAGCTTGTGCTGGCGCACCACAAGCCACAAAATGGCCGCCGATCACCCCAGAAAAAAGTGATATAAAAACGCTCTGGGCAGCCTAAAAAAAGTGAGCAATTCAATATCAGCACTTCAATGATCCACAGCTGGAGATCGATCACTGAATTAAGTCTTTTGGAGGAGTTAATCTGCCTAATCTCGCCCTAACGTCGCAGCAGCAACTTTTCCCTATGCTTGAATCAGCAGAGTGACGTGCAGCGCTACGTGACCCAAGCTTATATAGAGGCTGGGTCACATGCTGCACTGGCCAATCACAGCCATGCCAATAGTAGGCAAGGCTGTGATGGCCTCTTGGGGCAAGTAGTATGACGCTTGTTGATTGGCTGCTTTGCAGCCTTTCAAAAAGCGCCAAGAAAGCGCCGAACACCGAACCCGAACCCGGACTTTTACGAAAATGTTCGGGTTCGGGTCCGTGTCACAGACACCCCAAAATTCGGTACGAACCCGAACTATACAGTTCGGGTTCGCTCATCCCTAGTTAAGACCCTTTCTAAGACCTACTGTTTCTCCTTGGGACCTCAATTTAGTGCTATCAGGACTGATAAATGCTCCCTTTGAACCCTTTTCAGAAGCCTCTCTGAGGTATTTGTCACTAAAGACCTTATTTTTGGTGGCAATTACCTCAGCGCGTAGAGTTAAATTCAAGCTCTAAAGATAGTGGAACCCTTCTGCATCGTGTTTTCAGACAGAATTGTGTTCAGATTGGACTATTCTTTTCTTCCCAAAGTTGTATCAAATTTCCACAGACAAGAGGAAATTATTGTCCCATCATTTTGTTCAAACTCAAAAACAGAAGGGATAGAGAAGTTCCACAGGTTAGATGTGCATAGGGCTGTTCTACTCTAGAAACCACAAAAACATTCAGGAACACGAACTACTTATTAGTCCAGTTCAGTGGAGCACATAAGGGGCATAAGGCCACAAAGAACTCATTGTCTAGATGGGTAAAAATGGCCATCTCTGAATCATACAAATCTGTAGGAATATCTCCACCAAAATCTTTTACAGCACACTCTACAAGATCAGTTCCCTTACGTCCTACCAGTAGCACAGATGGGGTGAACCACCCCCTATGGACTGGTAGGACCGGCGGAATTTTAATGAGCCCAAGTAATAATTAAACACTTAAACCTCCCCTATAAAGGAGGGAATCACCTCCAGCCCATTGTGTTTTTTTCTGTCCTCCGGACAGGTGGACATGGCGGTGATTCCCCCTCTCTTAGGGGGGAATCTTTTTTTCATGTTATCTGCGGGCTTTGCCTCCGCTTTTACTACTAGGGCTTGTCCGGCAGCTTACCTGCTGCAGGCGCTGCGGTGCGCTTTTCGGCGTCCTCGGTCCTCTTCCTTGCGGCCGCTAGGCGCCGCCATCTTCCGAATCTGACGTCACTTCCGGAATTTTTTCCTTGCGACGCGATTTCGCATCATTATTGAGATTTTTTTATATATAATTTGCGATTTTCCCTCCGGTTGGAGGTTTTATTGTATTCCTTCCTGGGGGGAAACCTTTTTATTTACTGCTATGTGTTTTCTCCTCTGGGGGCGGGGACTCGGCTCTGAGCCCACTCCCTCCCCTATTTAAGGAAACATTGTGAACCAGGTCGTTCTCTGGTGAGTCCCATAAGCTGGTGTTCCTCCACTTATTGGTGCCTTATTTCTGGTCCTCATTTTCAGCTATCCGCCGGTCTGCCTTTTCTTTTACCTTTCTCCTAAAACATTTATTGGTTGTTTACAAATGTTTTACTTATCCTTTTTTTCTTTTTTCCCGCAGTGAGGTCGGTCAACGGTTATTCTAAGCTGAATTTACCTGCACTCGTCAGATCGCAGAAGATAAGCAGCTTGGGGCTTGGTAGGAACCAGCTTGGGAGACTGGCTGGGAATCCCTTGTTCCGTTGACTTTAAGAAAAAAAAAAAAGCCTCCACGGGATTCGAATGGCAAAAAGGCGGTTTCCAAGCGGAAACATAGTTCGTGCTATGATTGTAGCGCGCTTTTGGAGGATAGTTGTCCCTACTCCGAGGGTCCAACCTTCCACCGAACCTACGATGCAGGATATGTATCAGTGGGTAAAGACCTATGTTGATTGATCCATCAAAGGGGTTATAAGCCTGCTGGATGAGAGGCTTCCTACTCAGACTCCTATGGAGTCTTCGGCTCCAGTAGAGAGACCGTCCGTAGTCTCCTTGAATTCCTCCTCCTCGGATGAGGAGGAGCTTACTTCATGCTTCTTTCCTCCTGATAAGACGCAAAAGTTACTTAGGTCCATCAGGTCGGGGGACCATGATGTTGACCTGGGGGAGCCCTCTGATCCCGCTAGTCGGGCACTTCGTGTCTTTAAAGCGGATGAGACTCTCCTCTCTGTCATGCGCACAGAGTGGAAGAAACCCGAAAGGGCTCCGATTCTAACTAAAGATTCAGAACCATGTTTCCGATGGCTAAACCCTTGGTGGAATCGTGGGGTTCCATTCCCAAGGTGGACATGGCGATTGCCAAACTGTCCAAGCGCACTCTGGTTCCTGCGGACGATGGGTCGAGTCTGCAGGATCCCCTTGACAGGCAGAGTGCACACTCAGGAGAGGTTATACGGCAGCTGCAGCTTCCGCGTCTACTGCCATTGCTGCTACAGAAGTTTCTACCTTCCTCCGGTCTCGATTAAACCAGATCCAGATGGATGTGGATCAGAAGGTGTCTCGGGATGACATTCTGGCGGCTTTCAAGACTGTCAACCTGGCGATGAATTTACTGTCTGATACAGCGCAACAGCAACTGAAGTTGGCGGCCAAAACCATAACCCTGGTGTCAGCGGCCCGCAGGCCTTTGTGGCTTAAGCCTTGGGTCGCTGACAATTCCATGTAGCCTTCCCTTTGAGCCCAACCGTTTGTTCGACTCAGAGTTGGATAAGATTATGGAAGACCTGTCAGATTAAAAGGGGAAGAGTCTTTCCCAACAGTCCTTTCGGGGGTGGGGCAGACAAAACCGTGGTGGTAGGTCTGACCAGCAGTCAAGAGCCCGGAGGGACTGGGGAGCACAGCGAAGAGGTTCGATGCGCTCTCGTGAAGGAGCTAAGGATAAAAAATCCACCTCCTGACTACGGGCCTCCTCAAGGCTCTTGGATGACTCCCGTGACTCCTGCCATCCTGCCAGAAGACTTCCCCACTCCCCTGCCTCATCTTCCCATCGGAGGTCAGCTCTCCCACTTCAAGGACATCTGGATCCGAGAGATTTCGGATCCCTGGGTCCTGAATGTCATATCAGAGGGGTACTCAATCAATCTTCTTTCTCTGTCTCCGGACATGTTCATCAGAACCAAACTTCCACAGGCCGCAAGGCAGTCGGTTCTGGAGGCTTACATTCAGGATTACATCCACAAGGGGGCTCTGGAGGAGGTTCCGGCAGGGGAACGGGGCTTAGGGATTTACTCACCAGTGTTTCTGGTTCCCAAGGCGTCAGGGGATCCCCGGATGATTATCGATTTAAGATTCTTCAATCGATACGTAAGGAAAGTAAGGTTCCGTATGGAAACCATTAGGTCAGTGGTTCACGTTCTCAATCCTGGAGATGTGACGGCAACCCTGGACCTCAAGGATGCATATTTGCACATCCCGATTCATCCTGCTTCCAGGAAATATCTCAGGATCGCGGTCCAGGTGTCAGGTGTCACCAGACACCTTCAGTTCGTTGCCCTTCCCTTCGGCATTTCTTCTGCCCCTCACACTTTCACCAAGGTGTTAGTTTCTGTGGTAGCACTCCAAGGACTGACCATCATTCCTTATCTGGACAATTGGCTTTTAAAAGCCTCTTCCTTTGTGGTCCTGACCCACCATCTTCATGTAGCGATTTCCTTTCTGTTCCGCCTAAGGTGGATCATCAACTGGCAGAAGTCGAACGTGAGCCCGTCGACTTCAGTAAGATATTTAGGCTTCATAATCGACTCCGTTGGGAGATCTCTCCGGTTGACTCCAGAAAGAAGATCCCGAATACAGAACATGGCAGAATTCCTATCCGTGCCTTGGCGAGTTCCAATTTGGACTCTCATGAAGATGTTGGGGCTCATGTCAGCGTCTGCGTAAGCAGTTTCTTGGGCTTTATGGCACCTCCGGCCACTGCAGTCGGAGGTTCTCTCCAAATGGAATGGCAGCCCCGTCTGGCTGAACTCCCTGTGCTCCCTGTCTTGGCAAACTCTGCATTCCCTCAGATGGTGGAACCATCTTTTAGACGGGAAGTCTATGACCCAGCCAACCTGGGTCATATTGACAACAGATGCGTCCCAAGTAGGCTGGGGTGCTCATCTAGACGATTCTCCAGTGCACAGATCCTGGCCTCCTCAGGAGCGGCTCCTCTCATCCAATCTCCGCGAGATTCAAGCTATCCGGCTAGCCCTCCTTCACTTCGCCCCTCAGATCCGGGGCAAAGCGGTGAAAGTCCAATCAGACAATATGACTGCGGTACTTTACATCAACAAGCAGGGAGGCACAAGATCACTTACCCTCTTATCAGAGATCGGGGTGATTCTGGATTGGGCAGAATTGAACCTTTCACACTTATCTGCGATCCACATTCGAGGCTCCCTCAATATGATAGCGGATCGGTTGAGCCGCGGTCTTCCAACAGTGGAGTGGTCTTTACATCTGGAGATATTCAAGCAGATAGTCCTCAAGTGTGGAATGCCAGAGGTGGATCTTATGGCAACAAGGTTCAACGCCAAGATGGAGAGGTTTTGCTCCCTTTACAGGGAGGACAACCCCCTGGCGATAGATGTTCTGTCAATATCCTGGAGGTTCAGGCTGGCTTACATCTTCCCTCCCTTTTCCATGATACCGAGGGTATTGATGAAAATTTGTCAGGATCAGGCCTCGGTAATAGCCATCATACCGTTTTGGCCCAAGAGATCCTGGTTTACCCAGCTCATTCAGATGAGTCGGGGACATTATTGGAGGCTCCCCCCACGGCAGACCCTGGTGTCATGGGACACTCACTTCTGCCCAGATCTGCACAGGTTCAACCTGACAGCCTGGAGGTTGATCAGTCCCTTCCCAGAATAGAAGGGCTTTCAGAGTCGGTCCTGAGAACGCAGTCTCATTCAAGAGCAGACTCTACTAAGAGAGCCTACTCACAGATTATGAGGATATTCTCTTCTTGGTGTTCCTCAAAGGAGGTGGCGTCTGCAGATCCGCCCCTCCCCATCATCCTTCAGTTTCTGCAAGATGGCCGTGACAAAGGCCTTGCTCCATCTACCTTGAGGGTTCACGTTTCAGCCATTTCAGCTTGTTTCAACAAGTCTTTTTCGCAGGACCCGCTCATTAAACGGTTCCTTAAAGGAGCTGAAAGATTAAAGCCTACAGTACTGAAACCCATCCCTCAATGGGATTTATCAGTAGTTCTCAGGGGGTTAGCATCTCCCCCCTTTGAGCCTTTGGAGGAGGTAGATTTCAAGTTTGTCACATGAAAACTTGTTTTTTCTTCTTGCTATGACTTCAGCCAAGAGGGTCTCTGAGCTTCAAGCTCTATCAGCGCACGAGCCCTATACCATTTTTTTGCAAGACCGGGTCCTTTTAAGATTTCTCCTGTACTTTAGGCCTAAGGTTCCTTCTTTCCAGAATATCAACCAGGTGATATCCCTCCCGGTTCTTTCTAGACCTTCTACCTCCTCTGAGGAACCTGCTATACATCCTTTGGATGTCTCGAGATGCCTCCGGATCTATGTGGATAGATCAAGGAGTTCAGGAAAGATGAAAATCTTCTAATCCTGTTTGCCGGTCAGTTTAAAGGTCGTAAGGCGTCTAAACCATCCATCGGTCGATGGATTAAGGAGGCTAATGGGGAATCCTTTGTTTCCCAATCTCTAGACCCTCCGGCGTTTGTAAAAGCCCATTCTACGAGGGCTGTAGCTACTTCTTTTGCCGAGAGGAGTCAAGAGCCCGGAGGGACTGGGGAGCACAGCGAAGAGGTTCGAGGCGCTCTCGTGAAGGAGCCAAGGATAAAAAATCCACCTCCTGACTACGGGCCTCCTCAAGGCTCTTGGATGACTCCCGTGACTCCTGCCAGAAGACTTCCCCACTCCCCTGCCTCATCTTCCCATCGGAGGTCAGCTCTCCCACTTCAAGGACATCTGGATCCGAGAGATTTCGGATCCCTGGGTCCTGAATGTCATATCAGAGGGGTACTCAATCAATCTTTTTTCTCTGTCTCCGGACAGGTTCATCAGAACCAAACTTCCACAGGCCGCAAGGCAGTCGGTTCTGGAGGCTTACATTCAGGATTACATCCACAAGGGGGCTCTGGAGGAGGTTCCGGCAGGGGAACAGGACTTAGGGATTTACTCACCAGTGTTTCTGGTTCCCAAGGCGTCAGGGGATCTCCGGATGATTATCGATTTGAGATTCTTCAATCGATACGTAAGGAAAGTAAGGTTCCGTATGGAAACCATCAGGTCAGTGGTTCACGTTCTCAATCCTGGAGATGTGACGGCAACCCTGGACCTCAAGGATGCATATTTGCACATCCCGATTCATCCTGCTTCCAGGAAATATCTCAGGATCACGGTCCAGGTGTCAGGTGTCACCAGACACCTTCAGTTCGTTGCCCTTCCCTTCGGCATTTCTTCTGCCCCTCACACTTTCACCAAGGTGGTAGTTTCTGTGGTGGCGGCTAGCACTCCAAGGACTGACCATCATTCCTTATCTGGACAATTGGCTTTTAAAAGCCTCTTCCTTTGTGGTCCTGACCCACCATCTTCATGTAGCGATTTCCTTTCTGTTCCGCCTAAGGTGGATCATCAACTGGCAGAAGTCGAACGTGAGCCCGTCGACTTCAGTAAGATATTTAGGCTTCATAATCGACTCCGTTGGGAGATCTCTCCGGTTGACTCCAGAAAGAAGATCCCGAATACAGAACATGGCAGAATTCCTATCCGTGCCTTGGCGAGTTCCAATTTGGACTCTCATGAAGATGTTGGGGCTCATGTCAGCGTCTGCGTAAGCAGTTTCTTGGGCTTTATGGCACCTCCGGCCACTGCAGTCGGAGGTTCTCTCCAAATGGAATGGCAGCCCCGTCTGGCTGAACTCCCTGTGCTCCCTGTCTTGGCAAACTCTGCATTCCCTCAGATGGTGGAACCATCTTTTAGACGGGAAGTCTATGACCCAGCCAACCTGGGTCATATTGACAACAGATGCGTCCCAAGTAGGCTGGGGTGCTCATCTAGACGATTCTCCAGTGCACAGATCCTGGTCTCCTCAGGAGCGGCTCCTCTCATCCAATCTCCGCGAGATTCAAGCTATCCGGCTAGCCCTCCTTCACTTCGCCCCTCAGATCCGGGGCAAAGCGGTGAAAGTTCAGTCAGACAATATGACTGCGGTACTTTACATCAACAAGCAGGGAGGCACAAGATCACTTACCCTCTTATCAGAGATCGGGGTGATTCTGGATTGGACAGAATTGAACCTTTCACACTTATCTGCGAGCCGCGGTCTTCCAACAGTGGAGTGGTCTTTACATCCGGAGATATTCAAGCAGATAGTCCTCAAGTGTGGAATGCCAGAGGTGGATCTTATGGCAACAAGGTTCAACGCCAAGGTGGAGAGGTTTTGCTCCCTTTACAGGGAGGACAACCCCCTGGCGATAGATGTTCTGTCAATATCCTGGAGGTTCAGGCTGGCTTACATCTTCCCTCCCTTTTCCATGATATCGAGGGTATTGATGAAAATTTGTCAGGATCAGGCCTCGGTAATAGCCATCATACCGTTTTGGCCCAAGAGATCCTGGTTTACCCAGCTCATTCAGATGAGTCGGGGACATTATTGGAGGCTCCCCCCACGGCAGACCCTGGTGTCATGGGACACTCACCTCTGCCCAGATCTGCACAGGTTCAACCTGACAGCCTGGAGGTTGATCAGTCCCTTCCCAGAATAGAAGGGCTTTCAGAGTCGGTCCTGAGAACGCAGTCTCATTCAAGAGCAGACTCTACTAAGAGAGCCTACTCACAGATTATGAGGATATTCTCTTCTTGGTGTTCCTTAAAGGAGGTGGCGTCTGCAGATCCTCCCCTCCCCATCATCCTTCAGTTTCTGCAAGATGGCCGTGACAAAGGCCTTGCTCCATCTACCTTGAGGGTTCAAGTTTCAGCCATTTCAGCTTGTTTCAAGTCTTTTTCGCAGGACCCACTCATTAAACGGTTCCTTAAAGGAGCTGAAAGATTAAAGCCTACAGTACTGAAACCCATCCCTCAATGGGATTTATCAGTAGTTCTCAGGGGGTTAGCATCTCCCCCCTTTGAGCCTTTGGAGGAGGTAGATTTCAAGTTTGTCACATGAAAACTTGTTTTTTCTTCTTGCTATGACTTCAGCCAAGAGGCTCTCTGAGCTTCAAGCTCTATCAGCGCACGTGCCCTATACCATTTTTTTGCAAGACCGGGTCCTTTTAAGATTTCTCCCGTACTTTAGGCCTAAGGTTCCTTCTTTCCAGAATATCAACCAGGTGATATCCCTCCCGGTTCTTTCTAGACCTTCTACCTCCTCCAAGGAACCTGCTATACATCCTTTGGATGTCTCGAGATGCCTCCGGATCTATGTGGATAGATCAAGGAGTTCAGGAAAGATTAAAATCTTCTAATCCTGTTTGCCAGTCAGTTTAAAGGTCGTAAGGCGTCTAAACCATCCATCAGTCGATGGATTAAGGAGGCTAATGGGGAATCCTTTGTTTCCCAATCTCTAGACCCTCCGGTGTTTGTAAAAGCCCATTCTACGAGGGCTGTAGCTACTTCTTTTGCCGAGAGGAGTCTTCTTCCGCTCGACATGATTTGTAAATCTGCCTCCTGGAGCTCTGAATCAACATTCATCTCCCATTATAGACTAGATGCCAGATTAGCTGAGTACTCGGCCTTTGGGCAGACTATTCTTAGTTCTGCCAGGCATGATGGCCCTCCCTAGGGGTTCTTCTTGCTATCTCCCCATCTGTGCTGCTGTTAGGACGTAAGAGAATCGTTAATTTCTAACGATAATTTGTTTTTCCTTAGTCCTAACAGCAGCACACAAATTTCCCACCCTAGTAAGACTAGTTTTTTTTTGCTATAACACAATGGGCTGGAGGTGATTCCCTCCTTTATAGGGGAGGTTTAAGTGTTTAATTATTACTTGGGCTCATTAAAATTCCGCCGGTCCTACCAGTCCCTGGGGGATGGTTAACCCCATCTGTGCTGCTGTTAGGACTAAGGGAAAACAAATTATAGTTAGAAATTAACTATTTCAGCATCCTGGGCTGAGAAGGCGAGCACTTCATTAGAACAAATATGCAAGGCAGCAACGTGGTCAAACCCTTACACATTTATTAAACATTAGAGAATGGATACTAGGGCTAGCCAGGAGCTCGCCTTTGGTAGAAAGGCGCTACAGGCCATAGTCCCTCCGTAAACAAGAATAAAAATTAATCTGTTATATCTCAGGGTATGCTGTCATGGAGGATGAAAGGGAAAAACTAAATTACTTACCGGTAATTCCCTTTTCATGAATCCTCCATGACGGTATGGATTCCCCCCCCCCCCCCCCCCCCCAAAAAAAAAAAAAAAGGGATTGTAGATAGATGGAGGTGTGTGTTGGTGTGAATGCAAAAAAAAATAAAAAAATCTTCATATACACATATGAAGGAAAGACTCTCAGAAAGACACTAAGAGCCGGAGGAGGGTCAAATTTATTCTTCCTGTCCCTATCTCGTTGGAGGCGGTTCCTCTCTCAGGGTATGCCGTCATGAAGGATTCATGAAAAGGGAATTACCGGTAAGTAATTTTTTTTTTTTTTGACAGGGTCAAAATGGCTGATTAACCATTTTTCATTGCTTATTACCCCAAAATAAGCAAAATGTGATCAGTCACCCCAAAATGGTATCAAACTACAGAATACTTTGCAAAAAATAATCCCTCATAAGGATATGTGAACGGAAAAATGTTATGGCTCAAGGAAGACATGTACACATCTGTGTGGCTTTTCTGCATTTTGTACAGCAGGTCCTGTTTATTGTGGCTGAGAATAGTATTTTCTATTGATGGGGTGATAAAGCAGCCCTAAATTAGAGCATTTGAGATACACTCTGGTGCTCCAAATCAATGTACCCCCAGGGGGTTAATATCCACGCGTGGTTAAAAGACTAGACACTGACACAGAAGCTGGTCAAAGCAATCTCTAATTTATTACAGAAAGTAAGTGGTATATGTATCTTCAGAAAAGAGCAGTACTTTCTGAGGCCCAGGCATTATTCCATTGGCTCAAAAGGAATAAGAAAGAGGAGATAACACCCTGGCATCTGCGCACTGGGCCCTACTTTGGAATGTGAACTAATGTAAACATCTGGTTACCGTCGCCATTTTGTAATGGCTTCTATTCTAACAATAATACTGCATACGTCATATGTGACACTTCAAAGAGGTGCTTCTCTATAGGCAGTGAATAATATATACAGATCATCGAGCCATATGATTGGCTTATGCACTCTTTCACACTCTATATACCTCCCTTGGGACACCTGTACAAGGATGAGAAAACAGACACTTCTCACAGCACAGCTCTTTGCCCCCCCTCTCTCCTCCAGCCTTGAAACAAAGTGGGGGGTGGGGAAGCACTTGAAAAAGAAAAAGTTAACTCATTACAGTCCTAGAGATACAAAATATATAGAATGAAATTCACAGATATTTAACAGTCCCCCCTTGAATTTCATCTAAACAACCTAAACATCTGTCCCAATGCTCCGACATCCTCTTCACCAGCTTCCACGACAAGCCATACCTAGCGAACAGCCTCCCGTGACACTGGATTTGAGAACGGGAAGTCAGATGATCTTTCCCTAACTGGCGTTGACATTATATGGGGGGACTGGAGGTCATCAATGCTCCTGATTTTCTGGATCAATGTTTTTATACAATTTTTCCATATTTTTTTGAGTCATGATCAACAGTCACACAAGGGAAAACCAGTCTCAACACTTCCTTGAAATCAATCCAATTATGCTTTTCTTTGAGCTTCACTGTGCTTGTGGTCAACAACACTCGGAATGGACCATCAAACCAGGTTTTTAGGACTTTTCTAACGTGTCTTTACTACCACCCAATCTCCAGACACAAGTGGGTGGGTTCCTGGTACTTTATCAAAACCTGGAAGTAAAGCAAAAACTCGAAAATGTACTTTAGTCAAATGCTTGTACAAAACTGATCACATAATCTGTCAGACAACCATGTTGCATCTGAAGCTGCTGTGGGAAATAAAATCCTATCCTAGGGGCTGACCCAAAAAGGACCTTATAGGGACAAAGGCCTGTCTCACGGTTAGGCGTATACCTTACTAAAAGAGGGCTACCAGCAGGCACTCTATTAAGGCTTTTTGAATCTTTTAAATTTAGTGTCCCGTTCAGTTCCTTTTCCCTACTCTACTGCTGCTTCGTGGATGGTTCGAAGCATGTAAGGCCTGTCCTACACCCAAAACCTTCATCATCTCCTGCATCACTTCACCTGTGAAGTGAACACCTGTGTCACTTTCAATGATCTAAGGTACCCCATACCTGCACACAACTTCGGCCATAATCTTCTTTACTTCTTTGGGTACGAATTTGGCCATCCTGAAAACAAGTCATCACATATCAATACATACTCATACATGACCACCTTGGGTAGTTGAAGGTAGTCTGCAAACGTTGAAACAGATACAAAAAGCAAGACGTGTTTCTTGGGTACCTTAACCACCTTGCCCACGTTGTTCTGGGCACAAATCATTTATCCTTGAGTATGTCTGACTGTTACAGTGCTGAACCCTGGGGCGTACCATATGCTACGTACTAAATCACACATAGCAGTTTTTGTCTGGTGCATCACTCCATGGGTTGCCTGTGCCATCGTGGAGTAGAGGGACCTGGGAAGGTAAAGTTTTCCTTCTTTTTTGTAGTCCCCCCTTTTCCATCCACCAGTTCCTTTCCTCCTTCCCCATCTGGTTCTGTAAGGTCTTAAGAACTTTCGGGAGACAGGAGGAGTTATTTCAGGGACCTGAACTGTGGCCACTTAAGACAGGGGTCTGCTTAGGTAATTTGGCAGCCATTTTTGCCGCCTGATCTGCCGTGGCTTTCCCCTTTGCCTCCTCTGCATCTGTTTACAGTGGCCTTTCGTTGCTATCATCACCTCTCATGTTAGTGACAAGAGTGCTTCCATCAGAGACCTCACTGCTTCCCCATCTTCGATGGGTTTACCTGAAGCGATCAAGGAGTCTCTGGCTTTCCATATGGGCCCATAGTCATGGGCTATCCCAAAAGCACACCTGGAATCAGTGTAAATGTTGGCTTTTTTTTTCCATCTGCATATCTGCAAGCCATCTTCAGAGTCTTTTAGCTCCACTTCTTGAGCAGGCATGTGTGGTAGTTCACGTTTAATCACCACTGCCCAACCTGTGTAGTACCTGCCATCCTGGCCATACCTCGATCCATCCACAAAGAGCACATGATCTAGATTACCTAATGGCTGATTTACCAAATCTCACTACCTCTTGTGACATCTGCAAACAGTCAGGAGCCTCTTCCTTTGAATCTGGAAGAAAAGGTTAAAGTGCGGTGCCCTAACTCTTCCCTCCCCCCTTGATCCAGAGGCAACAGGGTTGCTGGGTCCAAAGTATTACACCTCTGGAGAGCAACATTGTCTGGCAACAAAATGGAACACTGCATTCTCAAATAACGGGCAACAAAACAATCATTTGGATTGTACGTTCATGAGGATAGATGTAATATCACCATCACTTTGTGGTTCAGAACTATCTCAGAGCTTTCATCAAGCATAGCTAGTACAACTACTACAGCTCTGATGCAGAAAGGGGCACCTCTGGCCACGGGATCAAGTCTGGCTGAATAATATGCTACGGGGCGTTATTGCTGGCCATGCAGTTGGGTGAGGACAACTGAGTCATGGCCACTCACTTCATAACAATACAATCTAAATGTAATAATCTGATAGGCCCAGTGTGGGGGAACACAAAATTGCCAGCTCTAGGCATAAAAAGCATCTACCACCTCATCTGTGAGGCGGTAGGGACTAAAGGACAATCAATCACAGTGGAGTGAGTGGCGGTAATGGGAACCTGAGCCAACAAGGTGTGTGTGTGTTGGGCACGATGTGGGTGTTAGAAACTGTGGCTTCATTAACGGCATGTAGGTCATGTACCATCCAATGGTGATTGGTTTTGCTTTTCTCTGATACAAACATGGACCAGGGAATTTTATTACTAATGGCCAACAAACAAAGTTCCTGGTCGTTGAGGGCACCTGTAAGCTTCACAGTGCCGTCCTCCTGATGTGAGATACCAGCATGTACTTTTGCAAGCAAATCTGCACCCAGGAGGCAACAAGGGGCGTTACCACTGACCAGCAAACGAACGGGCAAGCACATCTTGGTTAGGGGCAAATCTAATATGGATGGTTTCTGTTGAAAGGGGGGTGTACTACTTTCCCATCCACTTCTACCCAAAGACTGGTGTTCTTGGAGAGTAAATCAGGGGAGGCCATGTTTGCTGTGCACAACTGTCTTGGGTTCTCCAGTATCAATCAAAAACGGGACTACTTCTTTATCACCCAGAGTGAGGGATATCATTGGGCCAGACTGAATCTGCTAAAAATGTTTAAAAGTAGAGCCGATACTGGATTTCCTGTTTCCTAATCTTGATCTAACTCCCCCCCCCCCACCTGTCTTTGTGTTTTCCTTATGACAAATAAAACATGGGTGTCTGTGGGGACGGACAGGGATCCGGGCATGGTCAACATAGAATACAATCCTCTCGTGTGGTGTGGACGAGGAGTACCACACACAGCACAACACTCTGTCTTCTGGGATCTGGGTCCCACAGACTCTGCAGGCCCATCTCCCAGGACCATTATAGGGTGGCAGACTTACTTTTTCCTCACTTCAATGAGGCGTTTGACATCAGGTCTGAAGCAATGCAAAAGGAACACTACCTATGGTTGGCACCACTGAACCACCCAATGCTGCTTGATGTTGCTCTGCATTTTGGCTTACAGAAGTATCCAACTTTCCCTATCGCGGAATTAATAGACTGGAAAACAGGACTTCTCATCTTCCATGGGAGTGTCTTATAACTAGGGGATGGTCACAAGGGCTGTCGTTGTCTGTAACGTCCACCCCTATCCTCCTCCCTCCGCTCTGAGTCATCTAAGTCCACCCCTTTCAGTCGGACGCTGTGGTCCTCCTTTTGTCCGTCAGTAGTGTCCCAGCTATTCATAAGAACAGAGCTCTGATGTGAAGCACAACACTTAACATGTAACACGTAACTTCAAACATTGAAACAAACAGATCTGACAATACAGACATGAACACACAAAGGGCCCATAAGAAACTTTTCATTGACTTCAATTTAAAAAAAAATGTACAGCTCAATCAAAACTGTTGGCACCAATAAAAAAACAAAAATCTTCCAAGAAAAATAAAATAAAATAAAATCCTCAATGTGCATATTATTTAAAAAACAAATACCGTGAGAAACAAAGGGTGAGCGCATGGAGTAAGACGCACCGTTCACTGCTCCTGCTAGTATCCTGCTCTGTTATACTGGTAGCACACTTAGACTGCTTGGAAAATCTTACCTGGTGAGAGGAAAGTGTCCAGTGGCTGCTGTGTCACGATTGGGAACCTGGAAATGCCGAGAAAATCGAGCAAAGCTGTTAAACAAGACCGCCTGGAGATGGGCCAAGATGGCGCCGAAGGTGGAGAGGTGACGGCGCTGCAGGAGATGGTGAGCCAGAGCGTGGCAGCTAAACTCAGCAAGTTTGCCAGACTTGATGGCGGAGTGGGCGACTGGGCTAGTGATAAAGGGACTGATATACCTACCTCCTCTGATCAGGAGGACGGTTCCATAGATGGCGACGGCCCGGACTCGGCCGGTCAGCCTTTGCCCAATACGGCAGGCCCTGCAAATGCTTCAGTGGGCCCTCGAGCCGAATCTACAAAGGAACCCACCCTGAAGGATATAATGGCTGCCGTGGCAAGTTGCAACAGTACCCTGAAAGTGCTCACAGTACAAGTTGGCAGCTTACGATCTGATGTGTCTATAATTAGACATGACCTTCACAAGATTTCTGAGCGCACCTCTGAATTGGAAAAGAGGGTGTCCTCATTGAAAGACGTAATTCAGCCTTTGCAAATGGCGTCTAAGACAAATGTGAAAGACATTGCTGCCCTATATGCCAAAGCGGATGACCTAGAGAACAGGTCGAGGAGGAAGACCTGCGAATTGTGGGAATGCCAGAGAAAACAGAGGGGGCCAATGCCACTGAATTTGTGGAGAAATGGTTGTACCAGTTATTTCATGAGAAAGGCCTATCTTCCCTGTATGCGGTGGAGCGAGCGCACAGAGTGCCTACGCGGCCGCTCCCGCCAGGCAGGCCTCCTCGCCCCATACTGGCGAAGATTTAGCATTTTAAAGATTGGGACACTATCCTGCGTCAGTCTAGGGACAATGATGAGATGGTCCTGAACGGGGTCAGAGTGTCCATCTTTCCAGATTATTCTAATGAGGTGCAGCGGAGGAGGAGCCGATTTATCGACATCAAGAAAAGGCTTAGAGGGCTACAGGTTCCATACGCCATGCTGTTCCCGGCTAAATTGCGAGTGGTGGCATTGGGATCCACCAGATTTTTTGAGGATCCAGATGAAGCGGCACAGTGGCTGGACGTCCACGAGCGGCAACTGAGAAGTGGAGCCCTGACACTTGAAGGAAATAGTTTGCTGTTTGGGTTTATTTTCTATACATGGGATTACACCCTAATGTCACTTTAATGTTACACAAGTTAAGAAGTGCATTATGTGTTGCTACCACATAGTAGATCCTGAGGCGGGAGTAGGAGGTTGGGGGATTGAAATGTGTTTCCCAGTTGTGGAGAGGATTCTCTACCTGAGGGAGTGTGTTGGAATCAGTAATGATTATTGTTCATTAATGGGCAAGGTGCTTGCGGATTGCCCTGTTTTAGAGTTGGATGTTGGTGAGGGGGGGGGGGGGGGGGGGGGTTGGGGAAATTGTTTACAGCAACCTGATTAATGGGGGGGGGGATGGTGGGGGGGTTAGGGAGACAGTTAGGAGATGTGAAAGGGGCGTGAACTCTGAGCGGGTGATGTTTGAGTGGGGTGTGAGATCCAGATATGTCGCAATGTTTCACCATGACACAGGTGATTAAAGTGTTGAGCTGGAATGTGAGGGGTATGGCAGATGCACGGAAACGACAGTGTATATTTCAATATTTGGGACGGTTTCAGCCAGCCATATGTTGCCTCCAGGAAACGCATTTGACCAATGATAATGTGCAGTGGCTGAACAAGAATTGGGTGGGTCATGTAGTACATGCAATTTATTCCTCTCACTCCAGGGGTGTAAGTGTGATTGTGCATAAAAGTATTAGCTATGAACATATGCAGCAATGTGTGGATGTTGAGGGCAGGTATGTATGTGTTGTGTGCAAGATCGATGGGATTCAGGTGGTGTTGGTGCCTCCACCATTTGCTTCCCCCCTGATACGGGATATTATGACCTTTGTGGCGGACTTCCCTGGACTGCCGTGGCTACTAGTGGGGGACTTCAATTGCACATTGAATGACTCCTTAGATAGATGTCGGGTGGAAGGAGCATGTGGATCACCGGGGAGTGTAGCTCTAAAGAATATTATGAATGAAACCGGTTTATTTGATGTATGGAGACTGCGTAACCCTGATGGGCGGATATTTTCATGTAGATCTGCTACACATCATTCATTATCGCGCATAGATCTGGCTTTGGTTAATGATGTTATGCTACCTCTGATAAGGGATGTCATCTATCACCCTCGGTCGTTGTCTGACCATTCTTTGGTGCAGATTGACTTGTGCCTGGGGGTGCTCAGACAGGGACCGAGGTTGTGGAAATGTAACCCACATTGGCTAAATGTGCTTGGTGACCTATCCGGGGTTTCTCTGGAGGTCAGGGAGTACTTTGCTATCAATGGAGGGACGGCTTCAGTACATGGAGTCTGGGATGCCATGAAAGCGTTCTTGAGGGGTGTACTGATTAAAGAAATTAGTAAGCATAAATCTAAGTCCAGAGAGGCGGATGTTAAAGCTCATGTACAAGTTGCAGAGGCCGAGAGGATGTTTAGTAGATCCCCTAACCTGGCTAATAGTGAGGCGCTGGCGGTAGCTCAGGAACAGTTGAGGTGTCACTTATTACAGGCCGCAGAGAGGAAACGTAGTTTTTACCGCCAAAGATCTTTTGAGGAGGGGGAGAAAGTAGGTCATCTGCTGTCAGTTGTTTCTCAGGCACAGAGGGGCTCCTCCTGCATACAGGAACTGAGTGATGGAACTGGGAATAGTAGCCAGGACACAAAAGGGATATTAGACATTCTTAAAAAATGTTATGTGTCTCTATATGCTTCCACTGTCTCTAGTTCTGAGGAGGCCTTGTCCGCCTTCTTGGCAGAGGCACAGTTATCAGTGCTGTCAGATGAAGATAGGGAGAGATTAGAAGAGCCGATCTCACTTGAGGAGCTGGAGGCCGCTCTTGGGGAAATGGCAAATGGTAAGGTTTCGGGGGCGGACGGCCTACCAGTGGAGGTATATAAAAAGTTACAGGGGGTACTTCTCCCTGAGTTGCTCAAGGTCCTTGAATATTCTCTGGAGACGGGTTCGCTACCACATTCTATGCAGGAAGCAATCTTTGTAGTTATTCCTAAGCCTGGGAAGGATCACAAATTTCCAGATTCTTATAGACCAATTTCGCTTTTAACAGCAGATGGGAAGCTCCTGGCGAAGGTGCTGGCGAACAGGTTGTCCAGAGTGATTCTGACTATTGTGCACCCGGATCAAACGGGCTTTATGCCTGGGAAATCGACTGCTATAAATATCCGTAGACTGTATGCTAGCCTGAATATTCCGGCTGATAACGGGGGAGATAGAGCTTTACTCGCGCTGGACGCCGCCAAGGCGTTCGACAGTGTTGAATGGAACTACCTGTGGGGAACCCTGAGAGTCATGGGCTTTGGTGCACGGTTCATTCAGTGGGTGAAGGTGCTGTACTCGAGCCCCAGAGCAAGAATTAGAGCTAATGGGGGGCTGTCAGATAGCTTTGCTTTGGCCAGAGGCACCAGACAGGGGTGCCCACTGTCGCCCTTGTTGTTTGCTCTAGCAATTGAGCCACTTGCGGCCCTTATTTGCCTGTCACCTCATATTGTGGGGTTTAGATATGGTGAGATGCAAAATAAAGTGGCTATGTATGCAGATGACACTATGTTATTCTTGGGCGACACTGGGAACTCTCTGGATGCAGCCATGGCTCTAATAGATAGATTTGGAGGCTTCTCTGGGCTCCGGATAAATTGGCAGAAGTCTGCTTTGATGCCGGTGGATGGACAGGCCCTTTCAGGTGCGCAAGTCAATAGTTTGGTACCCTGGGTAAAAAAAATTAAATATTTGGGGCTGTATATAACACCTAGACTGTTGGATTTTGAAGAACTTAATTTAACCCCTTTGCTAATTACTTTTAGGCTGAAGGTAAGGACATGGTGTAGACTCTTTTTATCAGTAGTGGGTAGAGTAAACCTTTTAAAAATGGTAATGATGCCCCAGCTGCTTAATGTATTGAATAATGCCCCTGTGTGGATTCCTTTGGATAGATTCAGGAAAATACATCCGATGTTTAGAGATCTTATTTGGAAGTACGGCCAAGCTAGGATTAAGCTGGAGACGCTGCAATACCCCAAGTCTGAAGGAGGTTTGGCTGTTCCCAATGCCTGGATCTATTTCTTAGCCTCCCAGTGTCAGCACTTTAAGGGCTGGATTGATTTCCAGCTGCCGGATGTGACAGGAAAGATACTGCAGCACTGGTTGGGCAGCCGGGATCTTATGGGTATTCTGGAGGGATCAGGAATGCATGTGGGGAGAGAAAAGGCATTGCTTATAGAACTTATGAAAAAAGTTTGGGCGAAGGTGAAATTGATTAGGGGTGTAGGTGGTGTAGATGAGCTCTCCCCAGTCTGGAACAATAACTTGCTGCCAGAATTCATATCTCTGTCAGGACTCCGGAACTGGGAATCTCATGGAGTAATGAGGATAGGTCAACTGATTAAGGGGTAATGTATTTAAATCTTTTCAGGGTTTGCAGCAGGAATTTAATATCCCCAAGATTTGGTTCTGTCAGTATTTGCAATTGAGGCACGCCTATGATGTCACGATGAAGAAAGGTTGCATTATAGCTAAAATGGATGTGGTTCACAAACTGGTTCTCCCAGTTGGGGGGGAAGAGAGGTTTGATATCGCAGGTATATACTCTTTTGCTAGATACATTTTTGATAGGGTTCCCACTTACAAGGATGAGGAAATGGGAGGATGATCTGGAGGACATCTCTAAAGATCAGTGGGAAGATATACTGGAGGTAGTTCCCAGAGTGTCTGTAAGTGAACAGGGCAAGCTGTCACAATTATTCATCATCCACAGAGTATATAAAACTCCGGTATTTTTACGGAAAGTTGGTGTTAGAACTGACGACAAATGTCCAAAGTGTATGGAGGAAGGTGCCGATCTGCTACATATGCTTTGGTCTTGTCCGTGATAAGCAGTTACTGGGATGAAGTGCTGACTTTGCTTAATCGCAATCTGGAGCTGAGGTTGCAAAAGGATCCCAAGGTATGTGTGCTGGGATATGTGACTGATATTGGAGGGAGAGAGTCGGTTAAGGTGGCAGTAGGGAGGCTGCTGTATGTGGCTAGGGAGTTGGTGGCGCAGAGGTGGATCCAGGGGAGTCCGCCAACATTGGAGGAATTTGTGAGAAAGGTGCATGATATGTTGACGTTAGAAAGGGGGGTGTTTGTTAGAAGAGGATGTCCTCAGAAGTTTGAGAAGTTGTGGAATGAATGGTTGTCTCATACTCATGTTGTAATATAGGATGCTTTAGAGATATTCACGCTCAGATTTGGGGGGGGCTAAGAGCAAGGTCTGTAGTAGACAGGTAAATGTGCAATTGTTTTTTCTTATATGCATATATTGTACAATGATTGGTGGAGATATACTCATTATATTGTTATATGCTATTGTTTTATTCTAACTTTGCATTTGTGATTTGGAAAAAATGAAGACATATATTGTCATGTAATAAGGTAATTTTATTTGACCAATAAAAACGATTTGATTTAATAAAAAAAGATGATGACAGAAAATATCTACATCAGAGGAGACGTCACCTGGGAGGCCCTGGATGTGACAGGTTTGTGCTGCTGTATAGCGAGTACAGCAAAAAGGTGATGTGCGGGGGGGTGGGGGCAGGGCTCGAGTCTTGCTGGAACGTGTGGTAACTGCATTCCTGCACTTTCTTCATAGCAGGAACGCCGTTCCCTTTCAGGGCCGCCTGTCTTTAACGTCGGGCAAAAGGATCAGGAAGCGGTGAAGGCTTTGTACTCACCGCTTCCTGGTCCTCTGTAGGTAACGCTTGAAGTTAAAATATACCATCCATTTGGAGAAAACAAAAAATATTCCAAGAAAAATAAAATAAAATAAAATCCTCAATGCGCATATTATTTAAAAAACAAATACCGTACTCCATACGCATTCACATTTTCATGTACTCATTTTCACAAACAGCTCATAACCTCGCCCTCATACATTAAAAACTGAATTGCATACACAGTTCTGCTAAAAACATCTCTCAGTCTTTTCAACTCCACTACAACTCAAAGCCACACCCATTCACATTCCACTGAATCATGTATCTTCCAACTCAGTCACACAATTTCTTTGTTTCATTCCAAAACTTGCAGCACAGACAAACACAGCTTTCCTGGAAACAGATAGCCACACCACACCCAGAATTGCTGATGGTCTGTCGCTGTTGTGCTGTATTTTCCAATGTCTTCTGGTCTTCCCTCTGTGATTAATCAAATCTTATAAGAAGACAATATACATGTTATAATCATACAGTCATTGTGTTAAAAGCTGGATTCCCACATTACACTGCTTGGGAAAGAAGAAAGAAAATTATTGAACAATTCTTCGTCTTGTATAATATATTACACATCACTTACTCTGCATGATTCCCTGCCCGCTTCCCTTATCTCAGGAATGTTTTTGTGTGAAGGCGGGGGAAGTGGATCTCTGTAGCTCACACTAGATACATACAATACTTATCCATTAACTGACCATCTTTTACTGCTGTAATCTCTAATGCTAATACTAGGATCTTCCCTATTTAAACACACACATATCATTAGGGTAACAAAACTTAACCAGTTCATTTCTGAACATTTAACACAAGCGCCGTTCTGATTGCAGACACTGGGGCACTTTCTTTCTTGCTAGTGCCATCAATTAACATCCTGACACTGCTCTGTTTTCTCACTCATTAGAACCCCCCCTCAACATCACAGGAGTTCTGATGCCCACAGTCTGTAAGCTCTAACTTCACAGTTTCTTACAGATTTTCATCCCTGTTGCCAGCCGGGCGACCTGCTGTCCGGGGCCACACTTTCTCTAACATTCTTTTTCACATTTTAACTTTCAATTCTCCATTAATATCACATCCTGCAATCTTCATTAATTTCTTATAATTTTTTTACATGTTGACTTCCTTCTTCTCTCGCTACAAGCTGAGGAGCAATATATTCTCCTTCTTCATGTGAGTGGGACTGACCCATCTCAACCGCAGTATTTTAGACTGACACACACACAAAACAGAGGAGTGATCAGCACCTTTAACCCTTTCCTCCGCAGACAAAGGATTCACCCTCCCCTCTGGTTGGCTCAAAATCTGACTATCACGTCTGATTAGTCAGCTGGGACTCCCCGCACGTCTTCCCCTGCTCCAGGGGTCAGGCGGGCTCCGCACGCATCTTCCTGGGGGTCAGGTCAGGTGGAGAATATCTCTGCAGTCTTCCCTTTCGGGTCATGAGGCTCCACGCGTCTTCCTGGCCAGGTCAGCCGGAGTTTACTTTGTCCCACACCTCGGCGCTACAGAGCCCCCTTCCAAACCAGGAGGTTACTCTCCCCTCCCTTTGTCTGTGGTCTTACTGTCTATGCTCAATTCACTCCTCGGACCATACTGACACACATAAACACATATACACACCAGAATGATCTATCAATTCAGATTATGGTTCTATGGACCCCAGGCTTTCAGCATATTAGCCGACTACTATACTTACATGGGTACCACCTCACAGCAGACTAAGCCAACATGAAGTGACAAACTAAATGGCAGAAAGGCGGGTAAAAGTATTCTTACCGTTCTATTAAAGCCGGCCATCTCCTCTCTGCCGTTCGTCAAGTCCTGGGGCCTCTTGTGTGTCGGCTGTTGATGCTCCCTTCACCTTGGGGTCCCATCTGGGGTGCCATTTGATAAAGCAGCCCTAAATTAGAGCATTTGAGATACACTCTGGTGCTCCAAATCAATGTACCCCCAGGGGGTTAATATCCACGCGTGGTTGAGAGACTAGACACTGACACAGAAGCTGGTCAAAGCAATCTCTAATTTATTACAGAAAGTAAGTGGTATATGTATCTTCAGAAAAGGGCAGTACTTTCTGAGGCCCAGGCATTATTCCATTGGCTCAAAAGGAATAAGAGATAAGAGAGAGGAGATAACACCCTGGCATCTGCGCACTGGGCCCTACTTTGGAATGTGAACTAATGTAAACATCTGGTTACCGTCGCCATTTTGTAATGGCTTCTATTCTAACAATAATACTGCATACGTCATGTGTGACACTTCAAAGAGGTGCTTCTCTATAGGCAGTGAATAATATATACATATCATCGAGCCATATGATTGGCTTATGCACTCTTTCACACTGTATATACCTCCCTTCGGACACCTGTATAAGGATGAGAAAACAGACATTTCTCACAGCACAGCTCTCCCCCCCCCCCCCCCTCTCCTCCAGCCTTGAAACAAAGAGGGGGGTGGGGAAGCACTTGAAAAATAAAAAGTTAACTCATTACAGTCCTAGAGATACAAAATATATAGAATAAAATTCACACATCTTTAACAGGGGGGATGAGGAATACATGTAGAAGCTCTGTATTTCTCTCACCAAAATAGACATCACTATGTGGAGCAGACATACATGGAGTAAGCTCTAGATATATTCACTCAATCCAGCCTTCATTTATGCTCTTCTGGGCTGGGACAGGTATAGGAGAGCTTGCCTGTCCCTTCAGCTGCTTTCCCTTGCAGCCTGGGACCCTTGTGGGCAGCATGACCTGTGCACATCGGGTCTTTGTACCAACCACCTGCTCCTTTCTCCTCTGCTCCACAGTAGGTCTCTGGTTGGTGTGCCTGCCACCCAGAGCTCCATGGCTGACCCTGACTTGTATTAGGCCTCAAGCCAGAGCCTGGATTTGAAACTAGCCTGGGGTAACTCCCACTCCCTGTCTGTACCCTGTTGCTTACCTCAATGGATTACCCTCCACAGAGCTGCCACTTCTTCCCAAGGGTACGGGGCTTGTGATACATACTCACCTGCTCTCCAGCAATATTGCCTTGTGGCCTCCAGAGGTTCCTCTGACACCATCTTGAGTTTCTGCACCTGTGGAGACAGCCATTCTATAGCAGCCTGTGGAATACAGAAGCACAGCAGTGATTGCTGATATCTCCCTCCCTTCTGCATGCTTATCATGCCTGGTACCCCTGTTCATGTTGTGCCGCAGGGGCCCCTCAGTAGTGACTTATTTTTTGGGGCCATTTCATTATTTGTATTATACTTATCCAGAGGCATACAGATTTCTCATTGACCTCCTTCTTGAGAGTGGTTACGACACCCTGTCGGAATAATTATCATCCTGGGGTACATATAAAGCTTGGACCCCTACATCGAATCCCATTTTTATATTTCTGGAATTTGTGGTTTACATTTTGCAGTCCTTGAGCTCCATCTAGTGTTCACAGTTGGCCACTACGTCTGTCTTCCTATAGTATCTTTTATAATGTGAATGATATTTCCCTGATGTGTATTTTCCATCTTGCCTTTGTGAGTCCAAAACGGTGAAATATGGGAATAGCGCTTCCAAAGACTTGAGTTATTCATCCAAGTCTCAACCTTTCAAAGGGGAATTAGATAAGTTTGTTTGCGAACGCCCCGCTTCTGACTCCACAGCCATTAATAAATCTTCTAAGGCTACATGCCCATGACCGTGCCGTGTTTTGCGGTCTGCAGAACACGGATGACGCCCTTGTGCTTTCAGCAATTTGCCGAACGGGCTGCCCATTATAGAAATGCCTATGCTTGTCTGCAAAGGACAAGAATAGGACTTGTTCCATTTTTTATTTTTTGCGGGGCCACGGAACGGAGCAACGGATGCAGACAGCACACGGAGTGCTGTCCACATCTTTTTGCGGCCCCATTCAAGTGAATAGGTTTGCATCCAAGCCGCAAAAAATGTGGCTCAGATGCGGACCAAAATTACGTTCCTGTGCATGAGGCCTAAATCTAATAACTTACCACCACCAGCTGCCACAGTAGATGATCACTACAATGTGATCGACCCCGGCTCTGACAGAAGCCTTCCTATCTTTCGTGATTTTTTATAAGTGGCTTCGTCCAGTGCACCATTAGCCTCTGACCTTTTGGATATTAAGCAAGAGCTCAAACAAATGGGGTACAGAAAGAAGTATATTGAAAATACACAAGGGTGGCTATGTGAACATGCTGAAGCCACGAGCACTAATCTATAGACTTGTCAAAACCACCTCAACTCTGTTATGGATTACCTTAAAGATCAGGATAACAGGGGGCACTACAACAATATACGTCTCAGAGGCATCCCAGAATCTGGCTCGGGAGTCATTACTCAGTAGTTAAACAATTAGCTTTGGACCTTTTGGGGGATAGATACCCTGAACCTATCAGTAGTGAACGAGCTAATAGATCATTGAGAGCTAAATCTAAGCCGAATGAACCCCCCCTAGGGATGTCATTTGCCATTTCCGAAACTTTTATAGTCAAAGATTACCTCCTCCACAGTGAGTCATGGATCGCACTCTTTGAAGAGTGGCTCTGTCACCTTTTACCAAGATTTAGAGCCAGTGGCGATTCTAGGAACAATATATAGGGGGGGGGGGGCACATAAGATACCACAGTCAAAAATGGGGGGGCACTAATAATTTTCACTACTTAATCATACTACTGAAAAAAACAAAATAAGTATATATAAATAAGATTACAAAATACGAGAGCATTGCGGTATGCAGGGCTGTGCAGGGAAAAGTTCCAGAGCACACAATGACAGCTCCAGAGCCTTTCTGCTGCCTGGCCAACCGTATGCTGCCACAGCGCCAGCCCAGCCTGCAGGACATCAGAGAGGCCTGGGGTCCACATTACAGCACCACTACATTTACATTTATTTATTATCAAAAAGCATCATACATAACTATAAAAAAAACTTTTTTTTTTACTGTCCCTTTAAGCAAAGGCCAGAATATAATAAAAGACAAAAACAAACATTAAACTTAACTACATTTATAATAAAACAATTTACTTACAAAAGAAGCTATTCAGTCGTCTGCTGTGCCATCCTCTGCTTGCTTCCGCTGATTCTTTCCCCTCCTTTCTGGCTCTCCTCAGTGCGCAGGCGCACTGTTATGGGGGATCTATGGATGACACACTGTTATGGGGGATCTGTGGATGACACACTGTTATGGGGGATCTGTGGATGACACACTGTTATGGGGGATCTATGGATGACACACTGTTATGGGGGATCTGTAGATGACACACTGTTATGGGGGATCTGTGGATGACACACTGTTAAGGGGGATCTGTGGATGACACACTGTTATGGGGGCATCTGTGGATGACACTGTTATGGGGGCATTTGTGGATGACACTGTTATGGGCATCTGTGGATGACACTGTTATGGGCATCTGTGGATGACACTGTTATGGGCATCTGTGGATGACATTGTTATGGGCTATCTGTGGATGACACTGTGACAGACGGAGCACTATGAAGTGCCTTTTGCGCTGTGGCATTTGAAGAATTTTGATATCGCTGCCTTTTTAGTCTAACCAGACTGTCTGTTAATCTGTAATTCCTCTAGCGCCGTTCTATGAAAGCAGTAGGTTTAAAGAGCACACCAAATGCTTGAAATAACTTCTTTATTAACTTCAACTTTTCTTCATATATAACACTGCCGCCTCCTTAACAGATAGTCCACGTACATAAGACGTGTTGAAAAGATATCACAAGATGGCGGTATGCATAATATGGTGGTTCAACTGTTCAATCTTGTCATTCACTATAAAATGGTGGATATATTTCTCTCTTAAGTATCTGTACTCTCACTTTAAGTTATTTAAGCACTTTATGATCTCTCTGAGAGGTATATCTGAGGTCTAACCAAAAGTTCACTTGCTCTACTTGGTTTGCAGTTTGCTCTATACAATTACTTATGATCTGGTATGAGCAGTTCGCATTTGTATGTAATTTTTTGGGATTGTATGGCTCAGTAGTTCTTTTGTATGCAATTTGCAATTTGTATGGTGGAACTGTAAGTAAACATACATATAACCAGTTCAGTATACAGTTCTAATCACTATATTAACAATAGGAACTTATATAACTGTTTAGTGTAGTGTGTGTCTGTTCAGCTCCTCTCTCTGGTGAAAAATGATTCTAGCAGCTCCTGCTAGGGGAATTTCCCACACAAGCTGTGTGTGAGGCTGGCTGTAATTGGTCAAAACTCCTGGGCTGTGTGAGGCTAGCTAGGATTGGTCAAGACTCCTGCTTAACAACAACAGTTTAACTCTATGCTTTCTGTTGTGTCTGCTGTGTCATTGAGCTTACCTTACATTATATAATGAATCTTAAAGGCATATTATCTTTTTCTGCTTCTGTGGACACAAAATATAACTATTACATGACATCCAAACATGAAGTCACTGTAAATAACTCTGCTTTTATCTTTAACACACAAACCTAGGAACTGTATTAAGGTTATTGGCAGGTCTAGCTGTATAAACATATAAGCTATGTTAGCAACCTAGGACAGGTCTTAGCTGGACAGCTGCAGACACACTGTTATGGGGGACCTGTGGATGACACACTGTTATGGGGGCATCTGTGGGTGACACTGTTATGGGGGATCTGTGGATGACACTGTAGCAATTGTCCTCCACACTGCCCCCACAGTAGTAATTGTCCCCCACACTGCCCTCACAGTAGTAATTGTCCCCACACTGCCCTCACAGTAGTAATTGTCCCCCACACTGCCCCCACAGTAGTAATATTCCCCCACACTGCCCCCACAGTAGTAATTGTCTCCCACACTACCCCCACAGAAGTAATTGTCCCCCACACTGCCCCCACAGAAGTAATTGTCCCCCACACTGCCCCCACAGAAGTAATTGTCCCCCACACTGCCCCCACAGTAGTAATTTTCCCCCACACTGCCCCCACAATAGCGATTGTCCCCCACACTGCCCCCACAGTAGTAATTGTCCCCTACACTGCCCCCACAGTAGTAATTGTCCCCCACACTACCCCCACAGAAGTAATTGTCCCCCACACTGCCCCTACAGTAGTAATTGTCCCCCACACTGCCCCCACAGTAGTAATTGTCCACCACAATAGCAATTGTCCCCCACAGTAGTAATTGTCCCCCACACTGCCCCCACAGTATTAATTGTCCCCCACACTGCCCCCACAGTATTAATTGTCCCCCACACTGCCCCCATGTAGTAGTTTGCTCCCCCTGCAGTAATATGCCCCCAACTGTACCTTTAGTAATATCCTCTTGTGCCCCCCAGTAATGTCCCCCAAAGTTGGCACACCAAAAAAATTAAAAGCTAATACTTAGCTATGTCCCAGACTCACTCGTAGATGGTAGGCAGGCGCGCACGTCATTGTGCTGCCTCCCGGCACAGGCGCGCGATGACGTCATCACGCCCACCTGCCCTGAGATTTTACTACCGCATAGGCTTCAGGCCTAGTAGGCCTGAAGCCTATAGCGGTGATCGGCGGGGCAGGAAAGTTAACTATATGCTCCTGTGCCCCGCCGTAGTTTGTGGGCGTTGTGGGTCCCCCAGTGATGCCGGGCCCGGGGCTGCAGACCCAAATGCCCCAGCCCCAATTATAATCCGCCACTGATTAGTACAGACCCGGGGAATCAGTGGGGGGTGGGGGAGGGGCAAGGAATAACCTTTCCCCCCCCCCTTGCCCCCCTGTTTAGCGCCCATACTACAAACCTGGGTTGGAGGGAACGGCCCATCGTCCGTTTCGCAGTCGTGTGCTGTGAAAAAGCGTTCCTGCGAAACGGACGTTGGGCCGTTCCCTTCAACCCAGGTTTGTAGTATTTTCCATATTATTGCTCTCAGCCAATATCTGGGCGATTCAGCTGTTCCCATTGTTGGGTACATTGCTGATGTACTCAGTGACATAATTTTTTAGGAAGCCGATTGGCACCCTATAATGTCAGTAATGTGGGCTTATGCTTTTGATGCATTATAGTGACTGTTGAGCCTTATCATTGTAATTCTTATCCCTGTGGTTGGAGGGACCTTGTCTCCATATTCTTGAACTCTTTCAGTATATGTATTTTACCTTTTGTGGCATATGTGTATTTCAATTATTTGATTATGTAATAAAGTTTTTGATTATTAGTTTGTGTGGTGTAGAGTTTTTTTTATAGGAGTTAATGTTCTGGTTCCACGCATGGTATATGGTATGATATATACATTGGAGTTAACAAATGATGGAATGATGGAAATCGCTATACCAACCGCAAGCATTCTGACCTGGGCGAACTGCTGGAAGACTTGGACTTGCTCACTGTTAACATTCCTGATTGGGCCCCTGTTCAAGATATTGTTACGTTTGCATCAGTGCCCACTTTTACTCCTTGGGAAAGGTCTATTTCAGTAAAGTCACAACTAGTTCACCCCGGGAACCTATTCCGTTTTCTACTTCCTATGCTTAGGCATGCCTATAGGGATCCTATCCTTCGATCCTTCTCATATACATCCTTATGGCTGATATCAAAGTACTCTCTCACAATGTTAGAGGCTTAAATTTGCCTGTGAAAAAGGGTCAGATCCTCACCTTTCTCAAAAAGGAGAGTTGCAATATTTTTCTTTTGCAGGAAACCCACTTTCAAGCTGGAAAAATTCCCTTTCTCCCTCATCCCTACTTTTCAATATGGTTTCACAGTGGCTATCCAAGCAGGTCTTCTAGAGGTGTGATGGCATATCCAAAAATACCCCATTTTCTTTGCTCGATTCCAAAAGAGACGAGAATGGTCGCTATATTTTTCCTAAGTGCCTTATTGGCAATCAAAAAATTACATTGATCTCCACCCTGGACCTGTTTTCCAATTCTGCTGAATGGAACTCTATACAAGGTGGAGATTTTAATGTTACTTTAGGTCCTCAACTAGATTCCTCTTCCCAACATTCTGTACTCTCACATAGAGCCCTTAGGAAAATTAAAGACTCCCTATGTTCTTTACTAGAGGATGTCTGGAGATACTTTTTTCCTTCCACCAGAGATTTTACTAACTATTCTGCACCAAATCAGTAATTTCAGAGATTAGACTGTTTTATCGTTCCCAGTCAGTACCTCCAATATTGCTCAGATCTCGACAATGGCACACAAATCTTCTCAGATAATTTACCTATTAGTCTTAAAGGGGTTCTCCAGGCTTTTAATATTGATGACCTATCCTCAGGATACACACCTGGCACCTCCGCCGATCAGCTGTATGAGAAGTTCCGTTTCCTCTCTTGCTGCTCGCTGCTGCTATCTATGGCAAAGCAGCAGCGAGCAGGAAGACAGACAGCACCTGCACCCTGCATGCGCCGTTTCCTCATACAGCTGATCGGCGGGGGTGCTGGGTATCGGACCCCCGCCAATCTGATATTGATGACCTATCCGGAGAATAGGTCATCAATATTAAAAGCCCTTAAAAGGACTTTTTTTAAATTTTACTTACCAGATTTGCCTCAAAGAGACCTCTGCTGGAGGGTGTATAAGCTCATTGCAAAACGTGTGGAGGGCTAACTGAATTATTCTCTCTTAACGATAATGACCAGACCAGTCCCCACCTATCCTTTGGTTGAACTTAATGGACTTACCGTATGTCTTTTTTCAACCATATCAACTATATAACTATGTAATAAACTCTGGGAAGCTCATAAAACCTTCATCAGATAAGTGCTAATCTCGATTGGCACTTATCTTAAGAGAGAAAAAAAACTAAAAAAGTGTCAGATTTGCTCGCTCATATAGAACGCCTAGAAAAAGCGACTAAACGGTTGGTTGCAGATGTGCACTAACAAACTTACTTCTCTCAGGACAGAGGTCAAGAACTTGCTGAATTTGGACTCTGCCAGAGTTCATCCCTCCTTTTAATATAAATATTATGCGCACGGAGATAAGCCTACTATGTTTGCATTATCACAAATCAAGCATTGAAAAGCTAAGGCTTATATGCACCAAATGGTGGATGGCTCTGGCAGATTCCTAACAGATACCAACCCCATTGTACGTCAGTTTTACCATTCACTTTACAACATATGCTCAGGGGATACAGATGATATTATTCGCCATAAACAAAAGCTTGCAGAGGACTTTTTGTCTTTTATTTCACCCACAGAAATTTCACAGAAATAGAAATTTTACAAGCGCTGAAATAGTCCCCCAAAAAACAAATGCCCAGGACAATTATTTGTCCTTTAAGTTAATTCACTCACTAAATTATTTAATGAGGCTCTAAGAGACGTTCCCTTCCCTCCCCAATCTTTTATGGCAAATATCACAATTCTTCCTAAAGAAGGCAAGGATCCCTCTCAGTGTGGTAGCTATCGTCCTACCGCTTTACTTAACTCGGACCTGAAGCTCTTTGCCAAGTTACTCGCCTCACGTATGTGCCCCTTGCTTTCCACCCTTATTAATACTGACAAAGTGGGTTTGTCCCGCAAAAGGAGGGAAGGGATAACAAGTGCAAAATTATACACTTAATACAATACAGGGTTTGAAAGCTATTCCTTTAAGCAGTGTCGGACTGGGGTGCCTAGGGCCCACCAGTGGAATTGATTTTGGGGGCCCACCCTAGAGCTGGAGATATAACTTGTTCATTTTTCAGTCTCACACACATGAATGTATGCATTTTAGCACACAATACAGTAACAGTATGCTAAACAGAACAGTATTGTGCACTGCACTATATCAAATAGTTTCTCTTTAAAGGGAATCTGTCATCACAGTTTCACCTTTTTAACCCTTCCCATAGCTTTCTAGCAGCATTACAGTTGATAAAAATGTTACCTTTATAAGCAATCGTGGACTTATAAAACTGGCAAAAATCATCTTAGTAGGATATGCAAATGAGGGCTCGCAAGTGCCCAGGGGCGGCGTCAACCTCGTAGGTGGCCAGGCAGCTCTGCCTTATCATCGCTTCCCCCCGCCCAGTCTTTCCCTCTGCCCGCCCATCCTTTTCCTCTGCCCGCCCATCTTCTTACTTCTTCTTTCGCCGAGATCCCGCGCCTGCGCACTGAGTCCGTTAGCCGACGCATGCGCATTAATTACTGTGATGCCGTACCAGGAATGGACATCGCAGTGCGCATGCGCCGGCCGATGGACTCAGTGCATAGGCGCGGGATCTCGGCACCTACGAGGTTGACGCCGCTCCTGGGCACTTGCGAGCCCTCATTTGCATATCCCACTAAGATGATTTTTGCCAGTTTTATAAGTCCACGATTGCTTATAAAGGTAACGTTTTTATCAACTGTAATGCTGCTCGAAAGCTATGGGAAGGGTTAAAAATGTGAACTGTGATGACAGACTCCCTTTAAGCAACTCATTTAGTTGATAACTGTATCTGTTATTTACAGTCAGTAGTTTGGACAGCGGTCACACATGGACATTCCATGTCCTAGATGAACCACCCAGTCCCCCAGTCTAAACAATATCCAAAGTGAAGGAAATGTTTCCTGCATATTCAGAAGGATAAGTTTATTGAAGTGATCGCAGTAGTGCCCCGGCCTCCTCACAGCTCACCAAGCTCAGCGCCGTACATTGTATAGCGGCTGTGCTTGGTATCATGCTCAACCCCTTTCTCTTCTATGGGGCTGAGCTGCTCCTAGGCCACTTGATCAATGAACACATGGCCCCGAAAAATCACAGAGAAGGGCACAGGGCTCACAGGAGCCCCGGTGCCTTCTCAAACAGCTGATCGGCAGTGGTCCCAGGTAGGGATCGACAGATTATCGGATTTACCGATATTATCGGCCGATATTCAGGATTTTCAAAGTTATCGGTATCAGCATCTAACCTTGCCGATATGCCGATAACGAATCGCGAACATGGATCACGCTGCTATCAACGAGATCAATGTTCCCTCAGCAGCACAGGGGAGAAGGAAGCAGTCCCTCCCCCCTGTGCCGCTGCCACCAGTGAGAGGCAAGAGGGGAAGAGGAGGGGAGGGGCTGTGGCCATTGCGCCACCAATGATGTTAACTCAGTTATTATTTCAAATATAGGAGGCGGGTGAATCATATAGCTGCACCTGAGGGGTTACACCTGTCGCGAATCGCAGCTAATCATATAGCTGCACCTGTCGCGAATCGCAGCTACCTCTCATAGAGGTCAGGTGTCGCTATATTTGAATTAATGGGCAAGTTATCTTCATTGGTGGCAGTGGCAGCTTCTGATCAGAGCCCAAGCAGTGTAATTGCGGGGCTCTGATCGGTTACCATGGCAGCCAGGATGCTACTGAAGCCCTGGCTGCCATAGTCGGCTCCCTGCTGCTGTGTGTACTATGCACAGGGCAGCAGGGAGAGTGTGAAGTCCTATTCACCCTGATAGAGCTCTATTAGGGTGAATAGGACAAGGGATCCAGGTTCTAGCCCCTAAGGGGGAAATAGTTATTAAATTAAAAAAACACCAAAATATTAAGTATAAATATTTAATCTTGGATATATAATGGCATCTCTTCGTTTAACAACAGATTTGTGTAGGCATTTTTTATTTTATTTTTTTATGAAAATGCACAAAATATTGGTATAAATTAACGGCTATCGGCCTGAAAGTTCACAGGTTATCGGCTCTAAAAAAATCAATATCGGTCGATCCCTAGTCCCGGGTGTCAGACCCCCACCAATCAGATACTGATGACCTATCCATAGTCATATGTGACTGATATCAGCCGCTCCTCTTATAACGCTCTAGAACTGATATACCGTATTTTTCACCCTATAAGACGCACCTGCCCATAAGACGCACCTAGGTTTTTGGGGAGGAAAATAAGAAAAAAAAATATTTCGGGAGAGCGTAAAGAAGCCGGTGCTGGTTCGGAAGTGAAGATAAGATTTGTAAAAACGGATCAGTTTAGCCCCAATGCATTCTGAATGGATAAGGATCCGTTCAGAATGCATCAGTTTGCCTCCGTTCAGCCTCCATTCTGCTCTGGATGCGGACATCAAAACACTGCTTGCAGCCAAACGGATCTGTTCTGGACGGATACAAGCATTTGCATTATAGGTGCGGATCCGTCTGTGCAGATTCGTTTTGGTGTCCGCCTGGCGATGCGGAGCCAAACGGATCCGTCCTGACTTACAATGTAAGTCAATGAGGACGGATCCGTTTTCACTGACACAATATGGTGCAATTGAAAACAGATCCGCCTCCCTTTGACTTTTAGTGTCAGCCAGCCCCTGATAACAGCCAGGCACCTGAAAGTATAGTAACTGCCCTGCCCCTGCTGGTGGCTCTGGCTGTAGTATAAGTGCAGCACGCCAGACCTGCAGGGTATTGCGAAGTGAGGTCACGGTTATGGGCATTCGAGGGTTACTCACTGTATTGGAGAACCCTGGGCAGGCATGCGGCAGTGAAGGAGAGGTAGACACAGTTCCTCTGGGGCACACTCGGTATGTAGGGACCAGGCATGATGGTGGATGAGGTGCCCTGGATGTTACAGGTATTTTGAGTGCCTGGGGCAAGGTCCCTGTTGGATTCGTGACGCCAGTGCCTGTAACGGTGGCACACCGATTTATAGTTGGAATAATTGAGGTACACAGATGGTATAGTGAACCAAACGTTGCTTTACTGAACAGTCCAACTTTGTACATACAGATGGTAACACAGTCCTTTAGATCACAGCTTTACAAGCAGGCTTTATTCCACACGATGGCAGGTATTAATTATGCAAGATACTCAGAGGGTAAATCCACAATACACTCAGAATCAGGTTGTACCTTTCCTCAGAAATAGCGTACACTGTCCTTTTCTAGAACTCCTGTCTGGTTTCAATCCCAAGGCCCGGATGCCTAAATGGTGGCTTAAATCCTTGGTATATATATATCTTCCTCTCGTATTAAATCCTTGCTTTTCTTCCTAATGCATCTGCCCATCAGTGTTACTTATCTTTGCTGGTAAGATCTTGACTGTGGGTTTCTCCCAGGAGGTGCTGTCCTGCAACTGGGGTGTCTCTACTGAGCTAATCCTAGCCTCAGGAGCTTCAGGTGGACGAAGTAACTCCTCTAGTCCCCTGGAATGAACTACCACTCCCCTGTCTGGGCCCTCCTATATATATCTAGGGCTCTCTAGCTCCCTCTAACGTCTGGGAGGCTAAACTACACCCTGACAGGCCTGACACCCAGCTAACACAGGGAAATGCATACACATAACATTAAAGGTAATAAAGACACATTATTAACCCCTTTTGTGCAGTGCCCACCTTTATCTAGTGGGACACTACATACCACCACGCTATAACGTTGCCCGTCCTCGGCGCAACATGGAGGGGCCCTGCCCGGCTGGATACTGCAGCCTGAAAAACAAAATAGAGAACCGGCATGCATGGCAATCATCCCAGCAACAATACAAAGATTAACAAACAATATAACTGCAGGGAATGGTGAAAAGGGGCGTCGTTCTCTTCTCTCAGGATAATGGAAGGGAACAGGGGTGCTGACCTGGTGCAGCGTATCAATAACCAGGATAGTCCATAAAAACATAAATAAACGTAAGTCCTTGGAGGCTCAAGGAACAAATATGAGTCCGTACCCAGGTTTGCAACAGGGTTAAACAGGGGTTTCCCGTGAGGGGCTACCTGGGCCCATGATGTAGTCCTCAAACCTCACAGGTGGGTGTCCCCTGGTAGAACGTGTAGACCTCCTTAGTGGCAGAGATTCTTCCTGCCTGGACTCAGGAAGGTCAAGGGAGCTCACCGCCTCTGGAACTTCTTCACGAGCTCTCTGAGATAAGGTATCCTGAGACGGGAGACCAACAGGAACAGGAGCAGGAACCAGCAAATTCAGCCAAGGCGTGAGGGCCCAGTGGAGTGGCTCTTTATCATAGATCAAGTTCTCCACAGCCTGCATAGGGTCCATAGGTGGAGCCGGCAATTTTTCCTCAGAAGGCTCAGGCTCCATCTCCTCCGCCGCTGGTTCTCCTTCTATACAGGACTTGAGACGGTTCCTGTGAACGACTTGGGGACCTTTTCCTTCTCTGGAGACCTGGTAAATGTGGGCTGCAGCATTGGGTATGGCAGTAATAAGGTAGGGAATCCTTTCCCACTTGCTGTCCAACTTGCTGGTCCGGTGGTTGTTTCTCAACCATACCTTGTCTCCCAGAGCCAGGGGTCCCGCATGGGCAGTCTGGTCATAGTCCTTCTGCTGCCTCTCACGAACAATCTCCATCCGTTCTTGGACAATCTCCTTAGCATTGAGGAGACGCCTTTGATGCTCCACTACCCAATCGGTCATGGGCAGTGGGTTGATTACATCCGGTACCTGGACACCCAGGGAGTGATCCGCAGGCAATCTCCCTTGCCGGCCAAACATCAAATAGAACGGGGTGTAACCGGTGGAACAATAGATGGTGTTGTTGTAAGTGTACATGAGCTGCGGCAACAGAGTAGGCCAATCACCCCTTGTCTCGGGGTACTGCTCTCAACATTTCAATGAGAGTCTTATTCATTTTTTCGCAGAGTCCGTTACCTTGCGGATGATAGGCGGTGGTCCGGACTTTCTGGCAGTTGTGCAGCAGACACATCTCCTAGAACAGCTGTGACTCAAACGCAGACCCTTGGTCCGTGAGGATCCTCTCTGGGCAGCCGTAGGGCAACAGGAAATGCTTCCAGAACGCCTCCGCTGTGGTCTTAGCTGTCAGGTCTTTCACAGGCACTGCTACGACAAACTTGGTGAAGTGATCAATTATAGTCATGGCATAAGTATACCCAGAGCGACTCGGCTCCAACTTCACATGATCAATCGCGACAAGTTCTAAAGGAGCTGTACTTACAATAGGATGGAGAGGCGCCCTCTGGTCATGGCGTTCAGTCCGTCCCACAGCACAGGCAGTGCATTCTCGGCACCATTTTTCGATATCCTCTCTCATCCCAATCCAATAGAATCTCCTCCGTATGGTAGCCTCAGTCTTTTGTACCCCGAAGTGTCCGGACTGGTTGTGGTACATGTCCAGTACCAGGCTGGCATCCCGACGTGGCAGGAGAATTTGGTAAACTCTATCACAGGACACTGGATCCAGACTCCTTCTGAGCAACAGGCCTCTTTGAAGGAATAGTTGGTGGCGATGTCTCCACAGTCTCACTAGTTCTGGGTCTGCACTCTTCCTGCGGATTCTCTCAGGGATTTTCCCACTGGTAAGGAAGTCGAGCAGTTCACCGAGGACTCTACTTTCGGACTGGAGCTTAAAGGGTTTCTATCACTTCATATGACATAATTAGCTGGCAGACACTAGCGATCTGCTAGTGTCTGCTCTGGCCAACCATCCTACTATAATCACTTGTGGGGCAGCGGTTTTGCTAAAAAACTAACTTTTCTAAATATGCTAATGAGCCTCTAGGTGCTATGTGGGCGTCATTAGCACCTAGAGGCTCCGTCTACCTTCATACACAGCGGCCGCCCAGCACGTCCCTCCAGCCCGCCCATGTCCTCCTCCGTGTGACGCAGCGGCCGAATTCTCGCGCATGCGCCGTGCGCGGCTGTATTCGGCGCATTAGAGATGTCTGAGCTCGGAGCGGTCAGACATTCAATGCGCATGCGCGGCTGTATTCGGCGCATGCGCATTGAATGTCTGACCGCTCCGAGCTCAGACATCTCTAATGCGCCGAATACAGCCGCGCACGGCGCATGCGCGAGAATTCGGCCGCTGCGTCACACGGAGGAGGACATGGGCGGGCTGGAGGGACGTGCTGGGCGGCCACTGTGTATGAAGGTAGACGGAGCCTCTAGGTGCTAATGACGCCCACATAGCACCTAGAGGCTCATTAGCATATTTATAAAAGTTAGTTTTTTAGCAAAACCGTTACCCCACAAGTGATTATAGTAGGATGGTTGGCCAGAGCAGACACTAGCAGATCGCTAGTGTCTGCCAGCTAATTATGTCATATGAAGTGATAGAAACCCTTTAATCCATCTTTCTTGATCGCCTCTGGACTCAGGATCATCTGATGAGGGAGGATCAGCAGCAGGGAGATTTTCAGTACGGATATTATCCTGCTGGGCGAATTTATTGTAGAATGCGGGCATTTCCACTTCTTCCCAGGCATCTTTCAGCTCATCTGGGGCCTCTGTAGTGGGAAGCCGCGACAGGGCATCAGCATTATCATTGGAGCGGCCTGCCCGGTACTTCACAGTAAAGTCATAGTTGGCAAGGCGGGAGGCCCATCTTTGCTCCAGTGCCCCTAACTTGGCCGTGTTCAGATGCGCCAGGGGATTATTGTCCGTGAAGGCAACAAACGGTGTGGCAGCGAGATAGTCTTTGAACTTTTCAGTCACAGCCCACACTAAGGCAAGAAACTCCAGCTTGAAAGAACTGTAATTCTGGTCATTCTTTTCAGCTCCCTTCAGGGATCTGCTGGCGTAGGCAATTACCCTTTCTTTGTTGTCTTGCACTTGAGCCAACACGGCCCCCAGGCCTCTTTTACTGGCATCCGTGTAGGGGAGGAATGGCTTCTGATAATCTGGGTAACCCAGAACAGGGGGTTCAGTCAACTTCTTCTTTAGGAGTTGAAAGGCAATTTCTCGCTCTTGGTTCCATTCAACAGGAATAGGAGTTTTCGGGCTCTTCTTTGGATGCCCCCTCAACAGTTCCTGGATGGGATCCGCAATTTGTGCGAAATGCGGGATGAAACGCCTGTAGTACCCTGCAAAACTGAGAAAGCTTCTCACCTCTTTCACGGTCGTTGGAGTAGGCCAGTTGCGGACAGCAGCAAGTTTATCAGGATCAGGCTGTATTCCCTCGGCACTGACAACATGCCCAAGGTATTTGACCGCTGGTTTCAGTAGATGGCACTTGGATGGCTTGATTTTGAGGCCATATTTAGCAAGAATTTGAAACACCTCACCCAGGTGCTTTAAATGGTCCTCATACGTCTTGGAGTATACAATGACGTCATCCGGATATAAGAGTACAGTCTCAAAATTCCTATGGCCTAAACAACGTTCCATCAGCCTCTGGAACGTTCCTGGAGCGTTACACAGTCCAAACGGCATATAATTGAATTCAAACAGGCCCATAGGTGTAGTGAAAGCAGTCTTTTCTCGATCTTCTGGGGCCATGGGTACTTGCCAGTACCCACTGGTTAAGTCCAAGGTGGAGAAATAGGCTGATGACCCCAGGGCAGTCAAGGACTCTTCAATGCGTGGCAATGGATATGCATCTTTGTGGGTGATTTGATAAATTTTTCTGTAATCCACGCAGAACCTTATGCTGCCATCTTTTTTTCGGACAAGTACTAGGGGCGCAGCCCAGGGACTGTGACTGTCCCGGATTATATTAGAGTCTTTCATCTCTTTTATCATCTCTTTCACAGACTGATAGGTAGTAGGCGGTATGGGTCTGTGCCTCTCCTTAATAGGAGGATGAGAGCCGGTGGGTATGGTGTGTTTGATTACACTGACCTCTCCGTAGTCCGTGGAGTGCTTGCTGAAAGCCCGGTGGTGCTCCTTCACCAGCTTCAGGACTCCCTCTATCTGCTCCTTTGGGGTGGATTCGTTCCCCACATGTAGTTCTTCCCACCAGGATGTCGTAGGGGTGCTGCTGCTCTGTGTGGTCTGGAACGCCTCCGTGGCAGGCACACGGATCACATCCTGGAAAGACACTTGAAAAAGCTGAGCAACGGGGCAGTGTTTAAGGAGAGTAACGGGATGATCACCAAAGTTAATTAAGCGGACAGGCACTTTACCTTGAGACACGGTCACCATGCTCTTGGCTGTCCGTACGAAGGGATGATTTTCAAAGGGAATAGGTTCCACTAGGGCTTGATAGTCCTGGCCCTGGATCCCTAACACCGCACGGCACCACAGGATGATCTGGGAATTTGGAGGCAGAATTACCGGTCGGTTATCCCGGATCCGGACAGTGCAAATTTCTCCTTTCTTGTTGGCAAACTTTTGTTGAGCACACAGCACACTAATAGTCTTTTGGATAACTCTTCTGGAAGCAGGTGAGGCTAAAGATATAGTTTGATTTAATGCGTCAAGCACTTCAGAGTAACAATTTTTCAGAACGTTAGTCCCTAATATCACAGGGTGTCCTCCTTTATCTCCTGCTTGTACCACAATCACGCCTTGCTGTGGCAGGGTGGCTTCTCCCACCTGAAGGGTAGGTTCCCAATACCCATGCACTTTCACTGGCTTACCGTTGCTGGCAATGATATCTAGCCAGGACTCTGGTGGCTGGGTGAGGAGACTTGGATCCCAGAACTTGTCAAAGGCAGGCCGTTGAATGGTGGTGACCTGTGACCCAGTGTCCAACAGGGCTTCAAAGGGTATCCCGTTGATACATATATTGACTTTTGGACGGGATCTTACATACTTAGGCATCCAGCTTGGATCCTTTGGACCTACTGTTCTACCTCCCGAGGGGCGGTCCTCTGCCTCAGGGGTTGACCGTTTAACTGCCAGCACATTGATTCAGTATGTCCATATTTCTTGCAGTGGTGGCAGACAGGCTGTTTTCTACTTCTGGGCCTGTACCTCGGTCGCCCATCAGGCTCTTTTGGGTATGGGTATACGTCTCCATATGCAGGTGGGAGCCTTGGAGGAAAAGGACCTTCATCTTCTAGTAACAATGGTCTCTCCCATTCCTCTATCTTTTTGCACACCTTCTCTAGACTTAGAGTAAGATGGTTCACTTGCTCCATGAGGGCTGCCACTACATCTGTGACTGGAGCTTGGGTGGCCTGACTGACCTCTGCAGACCCCACATTAACAGTCTTTGGCTGACAAGCCTGGGGTTCATAGGAGGCTGCTGGCCCTGGAGCAGGGTTCTGGCCTAATATACTGATGGCCAATTCCTTAAAGTCCAGAAATGCACAGTGGGGGTGTTGAGCTGACAACATGCGTAGCTGGCCCTTTAAATGCTCATTACTTACGCCCGCAATGAATTGCTCTCTAAGAGTCCGGTCCTGGTCCTCAGCTTCTTTAGGATCCACTTGGACTACCGCTCTCAGTGTCTCTTGTAAGGACAGGGCAAAATCGCGGAGCGACTCTCCAGGCTGCTGCTTTCTGCTGAAGAAACGCATTTTAACTTCTGACACCGTTCTGGCCTCAAACGTGGTGCCCAAGCGATCAAAGATCTGTTCCAGGCTACTTTTCTCAGAGCGGGGCCATGACATGACTTCCCTGCGGGCGGCCCCTTCCAACTGAGCTAGGAGGATCTCCATTTGCTGTTCGGCATTTATGGGATAAAGCCAGAACAAGGCCAGTATCTGCTCCCTAAAGTCCTTTAACTTGTGGGCTTCCCCTGAATAACGTGGGAACCAGGGGGCCCCAAAGTAATACGGCATAGTTAGCGGCATCAGGCATGGCGGTGCCGCGGCGGCAGGGACCCTAGGGTCGGCTGGGGATACTCCAGAAGGCACGACTGGGGCCACCTGTCCGATTTCCTCAGGTGTAGACATGGTGTTGCTAGGTGGGTATGGCCCTTTAAATGTAGCAGAGCGGACTGGAGCAGCAATGATAATAACTCTTTTTAGTTTTTTTTTTTCACAGAAAAGTCTTTTGTCACTAACAGGAGTCCCTCCGGTACCCTGGCAGGGGTTGAGAAAATTCCGGTAAGGTGATCTGGGGAGCCAGCAACAGTTTTAAGTCGGTACTCACTCCGGTGGTGCTCGCTCCAAGTCTCGCGAGATGCGTGGCTACGGGCGTCGGACGTCCTGCGTACAGCATCAGCAGGTGGGCGCGACCTCTCGTAGCTCCGGGACTCAGGTAGGCGGCACCTTTTCCTCCAGACAGGGCGGCGTTCTTCCTCCTCGCCGGCTGGGTGATGACTCCGCCTGATTCTTTTCGCGCCAAAGTCCTCTTTTTCGCGCCAAACAGTTCACCGGGCGCACTTGCAATCCACCTCAGGTTTAAGTGGCAAAATGGCTGTCTATTCACTGACAGCAAGCGGTGGCTTAAATAAGCAGCAAACAGTCCAGAAAACACTATCTTCACACCGCTGATTCTTTCCAGTTCTTTGGCCCAGCAATTTTGAATAAAACAATAGGGCTTGGTCCCTTTAAGGCAATTTTTAGCACACAGTTGTATATCCGCAATGGCGCAGGAATGTCCGTTATCCTGTTCGTGACGCCAATTTATGCAGCACGCCAGACCTGGAGGGTATTGCGAAGTGAGGTCACGGTTATGGGCATTCGAGGGTTACTCACTGTATTGGAGAACCCTGGGCAGGCATGCGGCAGTGAAGGAGAGGTAGACACAGTTCCTCTGGGGCACACTCGGTATGTAGGGACCAGGCATGATGGTGGATGAGGTGCCCTGGATGTTACAGGTATTTTGAGTGCCTGGGGCAAGGTCCCTGTTGGATTCGTGACGCCAGTGCCTGTAACGGTGGCACACCGATTTATAGTTGGAATAATTGAGGTACACAGATGGTATAGTGAACCAAACGTTGCTTTACTGAACAGTCCAACTTTGTACATACAGATGGTAACACAGTCCTTTAGATCACAGCTTTACAAGCAGGCTTTATTCCACACGATGGCAGGTATTAATTATGCAAGATACTCAGAGGGTAAATCCACAATACACTCAGAATCAGGTTGTACCTTTCCTCAGAAATAGTGTACACTGTCCTTTTCTAGAACTCCTGTCTGGTTTCAATCCCAAGGCCCGGATGCCTAAATGGTGGCTTAAATCCTTGGTATATATATATCTTCCTCTCGTATTAAATCCTTGCTTTTCTTCCTAATGCATCTGCCCATCAGTGTTACTTATCTTTGCTGGTAAGATCTTGACTGTGGGTTTCTCCCAGGAGGTGCTGTCCTGCAACTGGGGTGTCTCTACTGAGCTAATCCTAGCCTCAGGAGCTTCAGGTGGACGAAGTAACTCCTCTAGTCCCCTGGAATGAACTACCACTCCCCTGTCTGGGCCCTCCTATATATATCTAGGGCTCTCTAGCTCCCTCTAACGTCTGGGAGGCTAAACTACACCCTGACAGGCCTGACACCCAGCTAACACAGGGAAATGCATACACATAACATTAAAGGTAATAAAGACACATTAACCCCTTTTGTGCAGTGCCCACCTTTATCTAGTGGGACACTACATAAGCAGACAGGCAAGGGGCCCACCGGGCATTTTACCGGCTTCCCGGTGAGCCAGTCCGACCCTGCCTTTAAGTACAGATGCTGAAAAGTCTTGGTTCTTTATGAAGTCGGCACTTTTGAAATACAGTAGGTCATCAATATCAGATCGATGCTGGGTGTTTGAAGAGAACCCAGCGCTCATATAAGCACTTCTTTCACTTCTCTGTTTACCTGCTTGCCGCAGCAATTGCAATTTAATTACAACTATGGCGTCCCCATTCACGTCTATTCAACTGAACAGTTGGGAGCCGACCAATAGAAGTGTCATCAAAAGTAAAAAGCGGACAACCCCTTTAACTTTCTCTGCTTTCCGAGGAGTCACCTATGCTTCAATCTCTTTTTTTCATACCGAATGTTCTGACCGATGTTCATTTAACCATATCTTAACTGTCCTAGAAGGCTGTCTGATATCCACCTTTCCACAAGTATACTTAGGGCCTGTTCACACAATCAGCCGTTCCACCGGCCCATCTAAATCCGTCTTAATCCCTATCATTGTACTGTACTTTATTATGGAATTTCAGTGGGGATTTCACAATGAGGCTTCCATAATTGAAATTCTCTGCAGTGTAAGGCCTCATGCACACGGCCGTGGAACACGGCCGTGAGCGGTCCGTGGTATCCCGGCCTGGCATCCTGCTGACAGCAGGAGCGCACGGCTTCATTGGTTGCTATGCCGCCGTGCGCTTCATGCCGCCGCTGCACTACAGTAATACACTCGTATGATCTATACGAGTGTATTACTGAAATGCAGCATTGGCACAGAGCGCAAGGCGTCATAGCAACCAATGACGCCGTGCGCTCCTGCTGTCAGCAGGATGCCAGGCCGGGATACCACGGACCGCTCACGGCCGTGTGCATGAGGCCTAACTTTGGTATATTTGCAGCAGTTAGGCCAGACACACACGAGCGAGTTGAATGCGAGGAACTTGCATGTGTCAGTGTACATCAACAGACATGCATTCACAACGCAGTTATAGAATTTGGCATCTCATTAAACACCGGTGTTCTGCATAGCCGAAATGATCTAAATGATTTAAATAACTATAGCTGGCTACATTCAAAAACTGCGTCGTGAATGCATGTCTGTATATGCAGTGACTGCATGCAGTGAACTACGTCACAGCCAGGGGTGCACCACTAATGAGGCGAGGTGAGGCGATTGCCTCAGGCAGCACCAGGTAGGGACATGTGGGGGCCAGTGGAAAGACCTTGGCTCTACATATTCAACTGAGTGAAGATTTAATCCTGTTAGAGGCCATGTCATGATCATCGCGCTGCCTGAGCCGAGCTGCATACTGCCCAGGGCACAGACCAAAAGAGGTCTGTGTCCTGCACCACATTTCTGACAGCAGAATGGAGGTAAGTGTTTGAGTTTATTATTTTTATTGGGCACCATGCTGGTGGGCCACGATGAGGGGGGGGGGCATTATTTTGTAACACGGGGAAGCACTATGGGGACATTGGGGGCTCTAAAAGGGGGCATGTTTGTACTGGAACACATTATTATGGGGCCATTATGGGGATTCATTCTACTGGGGGCATTAAAAGGGGGTCATTTTTTGTACTGGCACGTTGTAAGTGATCATGTTTTGTACTGGCACATATAAGGGGGTATTTTTGTAGAAGCACATATTATAGGGGGAATTATTACTACTGGGGCATTATTGTTGGTTTTATTACTATTGGGACATTATTACTTCTGGGGCAAAATAACAGACCATTATTACTATTGGGGACACTATTACCCCATAGTGCACTCTGGTAGAGAATTATTACTATTGAAGGACTGTTACAGTGGGGCCACACTGGCACAGTATCAGCTTAGCACAATTATTTTTGGAGGACACTGTTTATGGCACGGGACACTATTTACTGAGCACAGTTATTTTTTAAGGTGCTGTGTGCTATTAATTATTGAAGGGAGCCCTATCTGTGTGGTACTAGTATTTTCAGGGAGGCTGTTTCTGCAGTATAGTATTGGGAAGCACAGTAGGCATAGTATTAGTGGTGGCAGGATGGGGTGTTCAGAAGGTGGGGAGAAGGATGGAAAAGTAGGAAACTAACATGTCTGTGTGCCACACTCTATAGAGACAAGTGATGGCTAAAAGAAAAGATCATGGTCGCCTGGTCTGAATGGAGAAAATAAGAAAAGGGAATGTCTACATCAGATGAGAGGTCACTGAATGCATGAGATATGTGGAGCTATATTAACCTGTATGTTTTGTCGCACTATATGTAACGTTTTCCAAGTATGCCTTTAACAGTAGGGCAGGAGGGAAGGGCTTAGGTTTAGAATTTGGCATGGGGGGGGGGGGGGGGGGGTCATTTTAGTTTTTGTCTCAGGCAGCAGAAAGGCTAGATGCACCCCTGGTCACAGCTGCTCTGAGAAAGTGATCTACACTAACATCACAAATTGTACCCTAGTTACAAAACCTTAACAACATGAGCTTTCCCAGCTGTCCAGAGTCTAAACAATAGAAACATATAATACATACCTCCCAACCGTCCCAGATCCTGCGGGACAGTCCCGGATTTCAGGTCCCGGTAAGGGGGAGGTATGTCCCGCTTTCTGGCAGCTGGTCCTGCTTCCATAGGAGCCGGGAGCTCCGTGTATCATCCTGCTGCTGGGGAACGGGGTGAGTATGTGCAGTTTATTTATTTTTTTACTGCCTGTGAAGGGGGCACAGCTGGGCATATTACTTTACTGTGAGGGGGCACAGCTGGGCATATTACTTTACTGTGAGGTGGCACAGATGGGCATATTACTTTACTGTGAGGTGGCACAGATGAGCATATTACTGTGAGAGGGCACAACTGTACATATTACTGTGAGGGGAAACAACTGTGCATATTACTGTGAGGGAGCACAGATGGGCATATTAACCACCTCCGGACCGCTGTACGCACAGACGCGTCCTGGAGGTGGTTGATTCATTCCGCCTGGATGCATATACGCGTCATCTCGCGAGACGCGAGATTTCCTGTGAACGCGCGCACACAGGCGCGCGCGCTCACAGGAACGGAAGGTAAGAGAGTTGATCTCCAGCCTGCCAGCGGCGATCGTTCGCTGGCAGGCTGGAGATGTGTTTTTTTTAACCCCTAACAGGTATATTAGACGCTGTTTTGATAACAGCGTCTAATATACCTGCTACCTGGTCCTCTGGTGGTCCCCTTTGTTTGGATCGACCACCAGAGGACACAGGTAGGTCAGTAAAGTAGCACCAAGCACCACTACACTACACTACACCCCCCCCCGTCACTTATTAACCCCTTATTAGCCCCTGATCACCCCATATAGACTCCCTGATCACCCCCCTGTCATTGATTTCCCCCCTGTCATTGATCACCCCCCTGTCATTGATCACCCCCCTGTAAAGCTCCATTCAGACGTCCGCATGATTTTTACGGATCCACTGATAGATGGATCGGATCCGCAAAACGCATCCGGACGTCTGAATGAAGCCTTACAGTGGCGTGATCAATGACTGTGGTGATCACCCCATATAGACTCCCTGATCACCCCCCTGTCATTGATTACCCCCCTGTCATTGATTACCCCCCTGTAAAGCTCCATTCAGACGTCCACATGATTTTTACGGATCCACTGATAGATGGATCGGATCCGCAAAACGCATCCGGACGTCTGAATGAAGCCTTACAGGGGCATGATCAATGACTGTGGTGATCACCCCATATAGACTCCCTGATCACCCCCCTGTCATTGATTACACCCCTGTCATTGATCACCCCCCTGTAAAGCTCCATTCAGATGTCTGTATGATTTTTACGGATGCACTGATAGATGGATCGGATCCGCAAAACGCATCCGGACGTCTGAATGAAGCCTTACAGGGGCGTGATCAATGACTGTGGGGATCACCCCATATAGACTCCCTGATCACCCCCCTGTCATTGATTACCCCCCCTGTCATTGATTACCCCCCTGTAAAGCTCCATTCAGACGTCCGCATGATTTTTACGGATGCACTGATAGATGGATCGGATCCGCAAAACGCATCCAGACGTCTGAATGAAGCCTTACAGGGGCATGATCAATGACTGTGGGGATCACCCCATATAGACTCCCTGATCACCCCCCTGTCATTGATTACACCCCTGTCATTGATCAACCCCCTGTAAAGCTCCATTCAGATGTCTGCATGATTTTTACGGATGCACTGATAGATGGATCGGATCCGCAAAACGCATCCGGGCGTCTGAATGAAGCCTTACAGGGGCGTGATCAATGACTGTGGTGATCACCCCATATAGACTCCCTGATCACCCCCTGTCATTGATTACCCCCCTGTAAAGCTCCATTCAGACGTCCGCATGATTTTTACGGATGCACTGATAGATGGATCGGATCCGCAAAACGCATCCGGACGTCTGAATGAAGCCTTACACGGGCGTGATCAATGACTGTGGTGATCACCCCATATAGACTCCCTGATCACCCCCCTGTCATTGATTACCCCCCTGTCATTGATTACCCCCTGTCATTGATCACCCCTCTGTAAGGCTCCAGACATTTTTTTGGCCCAAGTTAGCGGAATTATTATTTTTTTTTTCTTACAAAGTCTCATATTCCACTAACTTGTGTCAAAAAATAAAATCTCACATGAACTCACCCTACCCCTCACGGAATCCAAATGCGTAAAATTTTTTAGACATTTATATTCCAGACTTCTTCTCACGCTTTAGGGCCCCTAGAATGCCAGGGCAGTATAAATACCCCACATGTGACCCCATTTCGGAAAGAAGACACCCCCAGGTATTCCGTGAGGGGCATATTGAGTCCATGAAAAATTGAAATTTTTGTCCCAAGTTAGCGGAACGGGAGACTTTGTGAGAAAAAAATTAAAAATATCAATTTCCGCTAACTTGTGCCAAAAAAAAAAAATTTCTATGAACTCGCCATGCCACTCATTGAATACCTTGGGGTGTCTTCTTTCCAAAATGGGGTCACATGTGGGGTATTTATACTGCCCTGGCATTCTAGGGGCCCCAAAGCGTGAGAAGAAGTCTGGTATCCAAATGTCTAAAAATGCCCTCCTAAAAGGAATTTGGGCACCTTTGCGCATCTAGGCTGCAAAAAAGTGTCACACATCTGGTATCTCCGTACTCAGGAGAAGTTGAGGAATGTGTTTTGGGGTGTCATTTTACATATACCCATGCTGGGTGAGAGAAATATCTTGGTCAAATGCCAACTTTGTAAAAAAAAAATGGGAAAAGTAGTCTTTTGTCAAGATATTTCTCTCACCCAGCAAGGGTATATGTAAAATGACACCCCAAAACACATTCCCCAACTTCTCTTGAATACGGCGATACCACATGTGTGACACTTTTTTGCAGCCTAGGTGGGCAAAGGGGCCCATATTCCAAAGAGCACCTTTAGGATTTCACAGGTCATTTACCTACTTACCACACATTAGGGCCCCTGGAAAATGCCAGGGCAGTATAACTACCCCACAAGTGACCCCATTTTGGAAAGAAGACACCTCAAGGTATTCCGTGAGGGGCATGGCGAGTTCCTAGAATTTTTTATTTTTTGTCACAAGTTAGTGGAAAATGCTGATTTATTTTTTATTTTATTTTTTTTCATACAAAGTCTCATATTCCACTAACTTGTGACAAAAAATAAAAACTTCCATGAACTCACTATGCCCATCAGCGAATACCTTGGGGTCTCTTCTTTCCAAAATGGGGTCACTTGTGGGGTAGTTATACTGCCCTGGCATTCTAGGGGCCCAAATGTGTGGTAACAAGTTTGAAATCAAATTCTGTAAAAAATGACCTGTGAAATCCAAAAGGTGCTCTTTGGAATATGGGCCCCTTTGCCCACCTAGGCTGCAAAAAAGTGTCACACATCTGGTATCTCCGTACTCAGGAGAAGTTGGGGAATGTGTTTTGGGGTGTCATTTTACATATACCCATGCTGGGTGAGAGAAATATCTCGGCAAAAGACAACTTTTCCCATTTTTTTATACAAAGTTGGCATTTGACCAAGATATTTATCTCACCCAGCATGGGTATATGTAAAAAGACACCCCAAAACACATTCCTCAACTTCTCCTGAATACAGAGATACCAGATGTGTGACACTTTTTTGCAGCCTAGGTGGGCAAAGGGGCCCATATTCCAAAGAGCACCTTTTGGATTTCACAGGTCATTTTTTACAGAATTTGATTTCAAACTCCTTACCACACATTTGGGCCCCTAGAATGCCAGGGCAGTATAACTACCCCACAAGTGACCCCATTTTGGAAAGAAGAGACCCCAAGGTATTCGCTGATGGGCATAGTGAGTTCATGGAAGTTTTTATTTTTTGTCACAAGTTAGTGGAATATGAGACTTTGTATGAAAAAAAAATAAAAAAAAAAATCATCATTTTCCACTAACTTGTGACAAAAAATAAAAAATTCTAGGAACTTGCCATGCCCCTCACGGAATACCTTGGGGTGTCTTCTTTCCAAAATGGGGTCACTTGTGGGGTAGTTATACTGCCCTGGCATTCTAGGGGCCCAAATGTGTGGTAAGGAGTTTGAAATCAAATTTTGTAAAAAATGACCTGTGAAATCCGAAAGGTGCTCTTTGGAATATGGGCCCCTTTGCCCACCTAGGCTGCAAAAAAGTGTCACACATCTGGTATCTCCGTACTCAGGAGAAGTTGGGGAATGTGTTTTGGGGTGTCATTTTACATATACCCATGCTGGGTGAGAGAAATATCTTGGCAAAAGACAACATTTCCCATTTTTTTATACAAAGTTGGCATTTGACCAAGATATTTCTCTCACCCAGCATGGGTATATATAAAATGACACCCCAAAACACATTCCCCACCTTCTTCTGAGTACGGAGATACCAGATGTGTGACACTTTTTTGCAGCCTAGGTGGGCAAAGGGGCCCATATTCCAAAGAGCACCTTTCGGATTTCACAGGTCATTTTTTACAGAATTTGATTTCAAACTCCTTACCACACATTTGGGCCCCTAGAATGCCAGGGCAGTATAACCACCCCACAAGTGACCCCATTTTGGAAAGAAGAGACCCCAAGGTATTTCGTGATGGGCATAGTGAGTTCATAGAAGTTTTTATTTTTTGTCACAACATAGTGGAATATGAGACTTTGTAAGAAAAAAAAATAAAAAATAAAAATCATCATTTTCCGCTAACTTGTGACAAAAAATAAAAAGTTCTATGAACTCACTATGCCCATCAGCGAATACCTTAGGGTGTGTACTTTCCGAAATGGGGTCATTTGTGGGGTGTTTGTACTGTCTGGGCATTGTAGAACCTCAGGAAACATGACAGGTGCTCAGAAAGTCAGAGCTGCTTCAAAAAGCGGAAATTCACATTTTTGTACCATAGTTTGTAAACGCTATAACTTTTACCCAAACCATTTTTTTTTACCCAAACATTTTTTTTTTATCAAAGACATGTAGAACAATAAATTTAGAGCAAAATTTATATATGGATGTCGTTTTTTTTGCAAAATTTTACAACTGAAAGTGAAAAATGTCATTTTTTTGCAAAAAAATCGTTACATTTCGATTAATAACAAAAAAAGTAAAAATGTCAGCAGCAATGAAATACCACCAAATGAAAGCTCTATTAGTGAGAAGAAAAGGAGGTAAAATTCATTTGGGTGGTAAGTTGCATGACCGAGCAATAAATGGTGAAAGTAGTGTAGGTCAGAAGTGTAAAAAGTGGCCTGGTCTTTCAGGGTGTTTAAGCACTGGGGGCTGAGGTGGTTAATGTGAGAGGGCACAGATGGGCATATTACTGTGAGGGGGGCACAGCTGAGCATACTACTGTGAGGGGGCTCATATCTGGGCATAACTACTGAGGAGGTAAGTTATAGACTTGACAGTGGTGAATCAATGGATGTCATATATCTTGACTTCTCCAAAGCATTTGACACCGTACCACATAAAAGGTTAGTACAGGGATCGGCAACCTTCGGCACTCCAGCTGCTGTTAAACTACAATTCTCAGCATGCTCCAATCATTTCTATGGGATATCCGAGAAGAGCAGAGTAAGTATGCATGCTGGGAGTTGTAGTTTCACAACAGCTGGGGTGCCGAAGGTTGCCTACCTATGGGTTAGTATATAAAATGAGAAGGCTTGGACTGGGGGAAAATGTCTGTATGTGGGTAACTGGCTCAGTAATAGTAATGGTACACGTTCAGATTGAGTCACTGTCCCTAGCGGAGTACCTCAGGGGTCAGTATTGGGCCCTATTCTCTTCAATATATTTATTAATGATCTTGTAGAAGGCTTGCACAGTAAAATATCAATTTTTGCAGATGACACTAAACTGTCTAAAGTAATTAACACGGAAGAGGACAGTATACTACTACAGAGGGATCTGGATAGATTGGAGGCTTGGGAAGAGAAGTGGCAGATAAGGTTTAACACTTACAAATGTAAGGTCGTGAACATGGGAAGGAATAATGCAAGTCACCCGTACATACTAAATGGTAAAACACTGACATGGAAAAAGACCTAGGAATTTTAATAAACAGCAAACTAAGCAGTAAAAACCAGTGTCAGGCAGCTGTTGCCAAGGCCAATAAGATAATGAGTTGCATCAAAAGGGGCATAGATGCCCGTGATGAGAACATAGTCCTACCACTTTACAAATCACTAGTCAGACCACACATGGAGTACTGTGTACAGTTCTGGGCTCATGTGAACAAGGCAGACATAGCAGTGCTGGAGAGGGTTCAGAGGAGGGCAACTAAAGTAATAACTGGAATCGGGGGACTACAGTACCCTGAAAGATTATCAAAATTAGGGTTATTCCCTTTAGAAAAAAGACGACTGAGGGGAGATCTAATTACTATGTATAAATATATCAGGGGTCAGTACAGAGATCTCTCCTATCATCTATTTATCCCCAGGACTGTGACGAGGGGACATTCTCTGCGTCTGGAGGAAAGAAGGTTTGTACACAAACATAGAAGAGGATTCTCTACGGTAAGAGCAGTGAGACTATGGAACTCTCTGCCTGAGGAGGTGGTGATGGTGAGTTCACTAAAAGAGTTCAAGAGGGGCCTGGATGTATTTCTGGAGTGTAATAATATTACAGGCTATAGCTACTAGAGAGGGGTCGTTGATTCAGGATGTTATTTTGATTGCCTGAATGGAGTCGGGAAGGAGTTTTTTTCCCCTTAAAGGGATTGTCCGGGATTGGGGACATTGTTGTAAGGGTACAACAAGCACATAAATATTACATACATTCCTGTCCTACCTTTGCCAGAGTTTTCTGATGCCCTGTATTTCTTTCATAAATTCTCAGCCGGAAGTTCAGATTTTCAAAGATTCAGTGACGTACCGGACTCCTTACTGGTGTGCTAAGCCTCTTCCTTCCGCTTAGCAAGGAGTCCGGTGACGTCACCAGCACACAGGATCGTTCTGCAGCTAGCAAGGAGGCTGTCAGTAGGAGGTAAATGTCAGCTAAACCACGCCTCTCTGTGATATCACCCGGCACAGAGGGCGTTAGTCTGGGAAGGAGGAGGCAGTATTTGGAGGAGGGAACTCGCCTCACTAAGGAATGCCCCCCTCTGCCGATGACGTCACCGGCCATAGAGGAGTGTTATTAGGAGGTTCTATTGGAGGTAGCAAACTATGTTATTTAGCATAGTGCCCGCCTCCCATGGTCATTTGCAATGAATGGGATGTGCTACAGTATGGGTGCTAACCACGCCTCCCATGTCCCTACATGCCAGTCCGATCGCTCCCTGCCACTATTGTCTTTTATGCACTGCTAGCAGAGAGCAGATACATGGAAGCAGGGAGGGATCCAGTTTGTAGGCTTAGAAAAAGGTGGTTTTAGGGGAGGAATACTGATGAGCAGTATGAGTGGCAGGAGGCGGAATACTGATTAGGGGGAGTGGAAAGGCTTGTGAGATCCAGCTGCAGAGTCACGCAGCCTTGTGGGACCCATAAGGCTGTGTGGCCGGAAAGGCAGGAGCTGCTATGTAAACAATACTGACAGCAGTATTAGGCACTCATAGGAGCAAAGAGGATGAAAAAAAAATACACGGAGCATCAGAATGACTTTACTGTGTAATGTCAAGGTGATTATTAACGTTTTTAAAAATTACTTTGATCCCGGACAACCCCTTTAAGTGGGGAAAATGGGCTTCTATCTCACAGTTTTTTTTTTGCCTTCCTCTGGATCAGCTTGCAGGATAACAGGCCGAACTGGATGGACAAATGTCTTTTTTCAGCCTTGTAAACTATGTTACTGTGAGGGACACATATCTGGGCATAACTACTGTGAAGTAGGGTGACCACGTGTCCCGGATCGCCCGGGACAGTCCTGCATTTGGAGAGTCTGTCCCGGGTCCCGGTCACCTTCATTCCGGGACAGTGCAGTGTCCCGGAATGACCTGAGCCGCCGACCGCTGCTGTTGTGACAGTCAGGGCCGGCGCTTCCATAGAGGCAAGGGGCCAGAGATGAGCGCTTCCATTGTGGGGGGGCTGTGGCTACACATCATACGGAGAGGGGAGGGTCTGTCCTGGCTGCACTGCCTGCTTCACATTATACTATAGACAGCAGGCTACAGCCAGGAAGCTCCTCCGCTCTCCTCCCTCCCCTGATCCTGCTCAAGGCCTGTGGTTCCCCCCACCATCTGCCACCCGCCCGTGGCCTGCTGCCCCCCTTGACCGTCCTCACCCAGCTCTGAATCCTCCTTCTGCAAATGGCAGGAGGGGAGCCGGAGCATCTCCTCTCCTACATAGCGCCACATACCTCTTACATCCAGTGATGTCACCTTTGTTGTAGACGTTCTCTTTCCTCATCTTCTTCATTCAGACCAGACCGCCATGATGATTTTTCAGCCATCTCCCGTCTCTGCAGAGATTGACAAACAGACATTAGTTTCCCACATTTCCATCATCTTCACATCTTCTGAACACCCTTTCCTGCCACCCCCAATACTGTGCCCGCTGTGCCCCCAATACTATACTGCAGAAACAGTCCCCCTGGAAATACTACTACCACACAGATAGTGCCCCCCTCAACAATTATTGGCACACAGTGCTCTAAAAAAATAACTGCGCCCAGACACTAATAGTATAAAGATAATGTCCCCCAAAAATTATTGTGCTAAGCTGATACTGTGGCAGGGTGCCCCCCAAAGTAACAGGGCTCCCCAAAATAGAAATAATTCTCTGCCAGAGCACACTTAGTAGTAATAATGCCCCTATAGTGCCCATACTAGTAATCATGTTCCTCATAGCCCCCCAGTATTAGCAAAGCTCCGCATAATACCTCCTAGTACTAATAATTCTCCCTACAATATGACAGTACATGAAATACCCCCGCTTAGTGCCCGCTGTTGAGCTAATGTCCCCATAATGTATGCTAGTATAAAATACCCCTATATAGTGCCCGGGTAAATGCCCTCATAGTGCTCCTCTCCCCCTTCCCCATAGTGTCCCCCATAATATGCCAGTAAAAAATGCCCCTTCTAAGTGCCACCATATCCCCAAATAGTGCTCCACTCCCCCATAGTGCCGCTCTCCCCTATAGTGCCTACCATAATGTGCCAGTAAAAAAATGCCCCCTTAGTGCCACCAGATGCCATAATGCCCCATAATGTTCCAATAAGAATAAAGGCCCCTTTAGAGCCCCCACTTCCCCTTAGTGCCCCCAAATAATGCCCCTATAGTGCCTCCAGATGCCCCATAGTGCCATTCTCCCCTATAGTGCCCCCATAATATGTCAATAAAAAAAAGCCCCTTTAGACCCCCCAGATGCCCCCATAGTGCTCCTCTCCCCCATGGTGCCGCCCCATAATGTGCCAGTAAAAAATGCCCCTTCAAAGTGCCACCATATGCCCTAATAGTGCTCCACTCCTCCATAGTGCCGCCCTCCCCTATAGTGCCTCCCATAATATGCCAGTAAAAAATGCCCCCTTAGTGCCACCAGATGCCATAATGCCCCCATGTGCCAATAAGAAAAAAAGGCCCCTTTAGAACCCCCACTTCCCCATAGTCCCCCCAAATAATGCCCCTATAGTGCCACCAGATGCCCCATAGTGCCGTTCTCCCCTATAGTGCCCCCATAATGTGTAAAAAAAAAAAAAGCCCCTTTAGAGCCCCCATAGTGCTCCTCTCCCCCATGGTGCCCCCCAAATAATGCCCCTATAGTGCCACCAGATGCCCCATAGTGCCGTTCTCCCCTATAGAGCCCCCCATAATGTGTAAAAAAAAAAAAAGCCCCTTTAGAGCCCCCATAGTGCTCCTCTCCCCCATGGTGCCCCCCAAATAATGCCCCTATAGTGAAACCAGATGCCCCATAGTGCCGTTCTCCCCTATAGTGCCCCCCATAATGTGTAAAAAAAAAAGCCCCTTTAGAGCCCCCATAGTGCTCCTCTCCCCCATGGTGCCCCCCAAATAATGCCCCTATAGTGCCACCAGATGCCCCCTGGTGCCGTTCTCCCCTATAGTGCCCCCCATAATGTGTAAAAAAAAAAAAAAAAGCCCCTTTAGAGCCCCCATAGTCCTCCTCTCCCCCATGGTCCCCCCCCCCCATAATGTGCCAGTAAGAAGTGCCACCTAAAAAAAGAAGTACCACCAGATGCCCCATAGTGCCGTTCTCCCCTTTAGTGCCCCCATAGTGCCAGCTCCCCCCCTCCAAATAAACAAAACAAAAAAAACAAAAAAAAAATACACTGATACTTACCTCCATCAGCAGCGATGCGATGCAGGCTCTTCCGGCCTGTGTCCCTGCTGTGTGCTGCCCGGCTCAGGCCCGTGATGACGTCATCTCGCCTGAGCCGGCCTTTGATAGGCTGCAGGCATTAGTGCCTGCGGCCTATCAGAAGAACAGGGGAGGGACACACCTCTCCCTTCCCTGCCGCAGCACAGCACAGGCATCTGTATCGCTGTCCTAAGGACGGCGATACAGATGGATTAGATATGGAGATGAGCGCTTCCACAATGGAAGCGCTCATCTCCTAGTACTGCTACTGAACAACCCGGCCCCCCCCACCACTGCCGCCGCCGCCGCCGCAATTACATCCAGGGCCGCGCCGCCTGTGGTGATCGACGGTGCGGCCCTGAAGGATTAAAAAAAAAAAATTTCGGCTGGTTGTTCTGGGGGGGGTCCAGACCCGCTGGACCCCCCCTGTAGGTGCGCCACTGATACTAATGCACCCCCCCCCCCCCCCCACACCACGGACTTGTCGGAAGACAGAGAGCCACAGAGCAGGAAGTCTGGTAGGTACTCGGTGACCGTCTCTGACTCATTCGATTCTTTTAACTAATAGACTCAGACGATTCTCTGAGTCCCTGCGACTCCCCCTGTGCTGTGAGTCAGTGCTGGCTGCCTCTGATTGGTTGGAGGGCGGGAGGGGCGGGGCTAGCTACCACTGTAGGCTCCTATTACACTGCCTGCTGCTGCCTCTATGCTAATCTGACTGAGCCGTTTCACACGGATCAGCTCAGTCAGAGGAACCGACTCTTCCGGTTCAGTGAACTGAATCCATTCGTTCATGATCCGGTGTTCTGAGAAAAAAACTTACCCTGAAAGAAAACCTTACCCCACGTGACTTCCGGGGGTGTGTCGGGGGGTGTGCGCCTCCGCGCTTGCGCAGTACAACGGGCGACCAGGAAGTTAGTGCGCGCCGATTCCTGGGTGCGCGCGAGAATACCGCGCGTGCACCCAGCTGCGATTTCACAGTCTTTCGACATACAAAACATCTCCTTACCCTGCGCACGCGCTGATTTTCCACACTACACAGCGCTCATTAAAATATATTAATTGCTGGCTTCTAGCAGTGGGCGTGGTTGAAGCATATTGGGGGGCAATGATTAAAACAGGTGGGGTGTGCAGCATTTTGGGGGACAGGGGGCAATGATTAATACAGGTGGGGTGTGCAGCATTTTGGGGGACAGGGGGCAATGATTAATACAGGTGGGGTGTGCAGCATTTTGGGGGACAGGGGGCAATGATTAATACAGGTGGGGTGTGCAGCATTTTGGGGGACAATGCTTCAAAGGGGGATGCAGCATATTTGGGGGGCATTGTGTACTCCACCAGGTGTGTGCAGCATATTGGGGGGCATTTCTCCATCCAGGCGGTGTGTGCAGCATATTGGGGGGCTTTGCTTCATCCAGAAGGTGTGTGCAGCATATTGGGGGGTATTTCTCCATCCAGGCGGTGTGTGCAGCGTATTGGGGGGCATTTCTCCATCCAGGCGGTGTGTGCAGCATATTGGGGGGCATTTCTCCATCCAGGCGGTGTGCGCAGCATATTGGGGGGGCATTTCTCCATCCAGGCGGTGTAGGCAGCATATTGGGGGGGCATTTCTCCATCCAGGCGGTGTGTGCAGCATATTGGGGGGCTTTGCTTCATCCAGATGGTGTGTGCAGCATATTGGGGGGCATTTCTCCATCCAGGCGGTGTGCGCAGCATATTGGGGGGGGGGCATTTCTCCATCCAGGCGGTGTGCGCAGCATATTGGGGGGTATTTCTCCATCCAGGCGGTGTGCGCAGCATATTGGGGGGCATTTCTCCATCCAGGCGGTGTGTGCAGCATATTGGGGGGCTTTGCTTCATCCAGAAGGTGTGTGCAGCATATTGGGGGGTATTTCTCCATCCAGGCGGTGTGTGCAGCGTATTGGGGGGCATTTCTCCATCCAGGCGGTGTGCGCAGCATATTGGGGGGGGGGCATTTCTCCATCCAGGCGGTGTGCGCAGCATATTGGGGGGTATTTCTCCATCCAGGCGGTGTGCGCAGCATATTGGGGGGCATTTCTCCATCCAGGCGGTGTGCGCAGCATATTGGGGGGGGGGGGCATTTCTCCATCCAGGCGGTGTGCGCAGCATATTGGGGGGTATTTCTCCATCCAGGCGGTGTGCGCAGCATATTGGGGGGGGGGCATTTCTCCATCCAGGCGGTGTATGCAGCATATTGGGGGGCATTTCTCCATCCAGGCGGTGTGTGCAGCATATTGGGGGGCATTTCTCCATCCAGGCGGTGTGCGCAGCATATTGGGGGGGCATTTCTCCATCCAGGCGGTGTATGCAGCATATTGGGGGGCATTTCTCCATCCAGGCGGTGTGTGCAGCATATTGGGGGGCATTTCTCCATCCAGGCGGTGTGCGCAGCATATTGGGGGGGCATTTCTCCATCCAGGCGGTGTGCGCAGCATATTGGGGGGCATTTCTCCATCCAGATGGTGTGTGCAGCATATTGGGGGGCATTTCTCCACCCAGGCGGTGTGTGCAGCATATTGGGGGGCATTTCTACATCCAGGCGGTGTGTGCAGCATATTGGGGGGCTTTGCTTCATCCAGGCGGTGTGTGCAGCATATTGAGGGGCATTTCTACATCCAGGCGGTGTGCGCAGCATATTGGGGGGCATTTCTCCATCCAGATGGTGTGTGCAGCATATTGAGGGGCATTTCTCCATCCAGGCGGTGTGTGCAGCATATTGAGGGGCATTTCTACATCCAGGCGGTGTGTGCGCAGTACTTTGGGGGGCTTTGCTTCATCCAGATGGTGTGTGCAGCATATTGGGGGGCATTTCTCCATCCAGGCGGTGTGTGCAGCATATTGGGGGGCATTTCTACATCCAGATGGTGTGTGCAGCATATTGGGGGGGCATTTCTCCATCCAGGCGGTGTGTGCAGCATATTGGGGGGGCATTTCTACATCCAGGCAGTGTGTGCAGCATATTGGGGGGCTTTGCTTCATCCAGGCGGTGTGTGCAGCATATTGAGGGGCATTTCTACATCCAGGCGGTGTGCGCAGCATATTGGGGGGCATTTCTCCATCCAGATGGTGTGTGCAGCATATTGGGGGGCATTTCTCCTTCCAGGCGGTGTGTGCAGCATATTGAGGGGCATTTCTCCATCCAGGCGGTGTGTGCAGAATATTGAGGGGCATTTCTACATCCAGGCGGTGTGTGCGCAGTACTTTGGGGGGCTTTGCTTCATCCAGATGGTGTGTGCAGCATATTGGGGGGCATTTCTCCATCCAGGCGGTGTGTGCAGCATATTGGGGGGCATTTCTCCATCCAGGCGGTGTGCGCAGCATATTGGGGGGGCATTTCTCCATCCAGGCGGTGTAGGCAGCATATTGGGGGGGCATTTCTCCATCCAGGCGGTGTGTGCAGCATATTGGGGGGCTTTGCTTCATCCAGATGGTGTGTGCAGCATATTGGGGGGCATTTCTCCATCCAGGCGGTGTGCGCAGCATATTGGGGGGGGGGGGGGGCATTTCTCCATCCAGGCGGTGTGCACAGCATATTGGGGGGCATTTCTCCATCCAGGCGGTGTGTGCAGCATATTGGGGGGGCATTTCTCCATCCAGGCGGTGTATGCAGCATATTGGGGGGCATTTCTCCATCCAGGCGGTGTGTGCAGCATATTGGGGGGCATTTCTCCATCCAGGCGGTGTGTGCAGCATATTGGGGGGCATTTCTCCATCCAGGCGGTGTATGCAGCATATTGGGGGGCATTTCTCCATCCAGGCGGTGTGTGCAGCATATTGGGGGGCATTTCTCCATCCAGGCGGTGTGCGCAGCATATTGGGGGGCATTTCTCCATCCAGATGGTGTGTGCAGCATATTGGGGGGCATTTCTCCACCCAGGCGGTGTGTGCAGCATATTGGGGGGCATTTCTACATCCAGGCGGTGTGTGCAGCATATTGGGGGGCTTTGCTTCATCCAGGCGGTGTGTGCAGCATATTGAGGGGCATTTCTACATCCAGGCGGTGTGCGCAGCATATTGGGGGGGCATTTCTCCATCCAGATGGTGTGTGCAGCATATTGAGGGGCATTTCTCCATCCAGGCGGTGTGTGCAGCATATTGAGGGGCATTTCTACATCCAGGCGGTGTGTGCGCAGTACTTTGGGGGGCTTTGCTTCATCCAGATGGTGTGTGCAGCATATTGGGGGGCATTTCTCCATCCAGGCGGTGTGTGCAGCATATTGGGGGGCATTTCTACATCCAGATGGTGTGTGCAGCATATTGGGGGGGCATTTCTCCATCCAGGCGGTGTGTGCAGCATATTGGGGGGGCATTTCTACATCCAGGCAGTGTGTGCAGCATATTGGGGGGCTTTGCTTCATCCAGGCGGTGTGTGCAGCATATTGAGGGGCATTTCTACATCCAGGCGGTGTGCGCAGCATATTGGGGGGCATTTCTCCATCCAGATGGTGTGTGCAGCATATTGGGGGGCATTTCTCCTTCCAGGCGGTGTGTGCAGCATATTGAGGGGCATTTCTCCATCCAGGCGGTGTGTGCAGCATATTGAGGGGCATTTCTACATCCAGGCGGTGTGTGCGCAGTACTTTGGGGGGCTTTGCTTCATCCAGATGGTGTGTGCAGCATATTGGGGGGCATTTCTCCATCCAGGCGGTGTGTGCAGCATATTGGGGGGCAATGATTAATACAGGTGGGGTGTGCAGCATATTGGGGCATTGTTTAACCCATATGGAAGAGAAATATATTTTGAATATATTTAGTAAATAAATTTATATGTTTGACATATATGTACAATATATTGTCTCACTCAAATATATTTTAAGATATTTAAAAAATGTAAATGAAAATATATTTTACAAAGTTATATATTTGAAAATATATTTTTAACATTCAGCTGTAATGAAAAGCTGTATGGTATCAGGAAGGCAGTATCTTTATAATATAATGATCTCTCTCTTTGGGTGGTCCACACTTTGGAATCACTAGAAGAAGTTTCTGTCAGGTCTGCAGCCTGGTATGAATCGGCTAAGTGGAAGTTTTCTATAGAATGGCCGTTTGCTCTTCTTTTTAACCACCTCAGCTCCCCTAGCTTAAACCCCCCTTAATGACCAGGCCACTTTTTACAATTCTGCACTACACTACTTTTACGGTTTATTGCTCGGTCATGCAACTTACCACCCAAATGAATTTTACCTCCTTTTCTTCTCACTAATAGAGCTTTCATTTGGTGGTATTTCATTGTTGCTGACATTTTTCCTTTTTTTGATATAAATCAAAAATAACAGATTTTTTTGCAAAAAAATGACATTTTTCACTTTCTGTTGTAAAATTTTCTGTTGTAAAACTGTTAAGCTCCTCCTCCACAGCTATACCCTCAGCCTGGAGAGAGAGACTGCCAGTTTTTTGCTTAGTATCCAAGGAGGCAAGACACTCCCTGCTCTGCAGGACTGTTTTCTCCTTGTTTAAATTTTGTTAAAATTTAGATTTTTACTTTTTATTTTCTTTTTGTTCCAGATCATCAGGGACAACAGAGACGCACTAGACCTCTCTGCTTCTCCCGGGGTCACCGCACTGCTGCCTCCTTCACAGAAGGCAAGGTGGACCAGGGCAGCCCAGCTCCCCTGCATCCCGCCAGCGCAAGGGTCGCCCGCACGCCAAGTCCCTCTTCCAGCCTCCTGCCACTACGGTGCCAGTAGCTGAAGGGGCGACCCTGCTGGAACGGACCGAGGGTGAAGACGGCTATGGTGAGAGAGTGGCTTCTCCAGCCCTACGTCCCCCCCCCCCCCACCACCCCGGTCTCCTGCGTGCCTGACCCCCATACTGTGCCTCTGGACCCTTCCCCTGCTGGATCTAGGCTGGCCCCTGGGGTGCCGCAGAGCGGCAATCTGCTCCCTGCTCCCCCCCCCTGCCTGGCCCCCATAGGACATGCAGCTAGTGGTTGTCTCCCCACCGCTAGTTGCAGAATGCTGCGACATAGTTTCTGCCGCGTTTGCCTGCCTTCTCCTGCCGGTTCCTCTATCCACACGGGCACCCGATCTCAGGGTCCCCCCATCTCCTTACCGGAGTGTTGCTCAGGGCCTGGGGCCCGCTCCTGACGGCAGTGGCGTAAGGCCTCGCCTCCGGCCGGCAATAATGTTCCGGTGCGGCCGGGCGCCGCAAAAGTTTTTGGCCCAGGCTTCGTGGCCTGCTAGGCCGCCATTCCGGGCCCCTGACTCTTCGGGCTGTCGCGGTGGGCTTGACCACTATGCTCCAACGCATGCGCAGTTCTTTCCCTGAGGCTGATGCCAGCACAGGGAAGGAACACTATGAGGACACTGCACATGTGCTAGCTCACACATGGCGAGATTACGGCGCTCTGGCTGTCTAAAGTCGGGGAGCGAGGAGGAGATTCTGAAGATGCGGGGCGGTGCTGGGCTCCTTCACGCTGGACTCCTCTCACATACAGGACTCATCTCAGGGTAATTTGCATATGGATCAAATAGTTTTTTCCCCACAATAAAAGCACACAGAGCTATGGGGACTGGGTATTGCAGATGTGCTAGCGGCCATCTAGCAACCCATGTCCTCAGCTATATACATCAAATCCCGGTGACAGGTTACCTTTAATACCTTTGTGCTTTTCAGATCTCCATGTTGAATCCCTTGCCTTGAATACTGTATTCCCTGTTCCTTTTAGAATAATTGTGACCGACTGCTGTGTCTATAGTTATTCAGTCAAACGCTTTATTTTTTCTTGATTGCCGACTGCGATGAGCCTGTTCTCCTGTGGGATGCGAGGGAGATGAAGGGGTCGATGATGGCTACGCTCCACGACCGCCTAACGCACGGATGCGTTCGGCGGGCTATTCTGGGTGGACGCATCTAAGCGTCATCTCGCGAGACGCGAGATGACGCGTAGATGCGGCCTGCGCATGCGCAGTTCGCGCCGGTAAAAGGCGCAGAAGAAGTTGGTCACCAACCTGCCAGCCAATGATCAGCGCTGGCAGGTTGGTGATTTTGAAAAATCGAATCAGAAGTCACCTAACACATTATACACAATTAACCCCTTGATCACCCCTTTCAATCACCTGACAATCACTAGTGAAAGGGAAAAAAGTGATCAGTGTAAACTGTCACCGCAGTCACTGATTCGCTGATTAGCGTAGTGCTAATGAGCATTTGTACATTTATAGTATCTGTAAGTGATCAGAACTGATCACAGTCAGATCTATAATAGTATTAGTGTCACCTTAGTTCGCCCTCCACCCAAAACGCAGTGTTTGCCCAATCAGGCCTGATTGGTCGCCCACACGTGCGTTCACCCATGCCTGCCCCGCCGCAGTGACAATTTTTTTTTTTTTTAATCAATCGCAGCGGCCTCCGGTACTTCGCTAGCCTCCCATTTGTAAGACAGGCTTGCTCTTTTTCTTGGGTAGTCTCAGGGAATACTCCTAAATTTAGTTGTCCAAATGGCAAGGAAGGGGTATTCTTCTGAAGAGGCCTACAGGCTTCTGACCCAGTCGGATGAGGAATGGGAACCCTCATCTGATGAATCTAGCGGGTCAGAATATGAACCTGTAGAAAGCAGTGGCAGTCTGACCCAAAGTTCGGACGAGGAGGTTGAGGTCCCTGATAGCACCAGGCGTACCCGGCCCTGTGTCGCTAGACCACAGGTTGCGCAGGATCCGCTTCAAGGGGGCAGAGTGGGGCTGGCGCTGTCGGATTACGTGGTGAGGCATACACCAGCAGCGCAGCCCATCCTGGACCTAGTACCAGCACTGCCGTAGAACATGGTGAAGTGCCGAGCACCAGAAGGGCAGTTGAAGCTGGTACGGTGGCACGTGCAATAGTTCCCCCGTCGCAGCCACCGCACAGACAGGCCCGTAGAGCCCCTAGAATCCCTGAGGTGCTGGCAAACCCTGATTTGCAGCCCCCATCTTCAGCCGCACCATTAGTTCCCCCTTTCACCGCCCAGTCTAGAGTTCGGGTGGAGACAGCTCAGATCGCATCAGCACTGGAGTTTTGTGAGCTGTTCTTCACTGCGGAGCTCTTTGACCTAGTCAAGGCAGAAACAAACCGGTATGCGACTCAATTTATAACCGCAAACCCGGGAAGCTCTTATGCCCAGTCTTTACGCTGGAAACTCGTCCAAGTTTACGAATTTAAAACTTTTCTGGGCCTTCTCCTCAACATGGGGCTAACCAAAAAGCATGAATTGCGGTCATATTGGTCCACGAACCTAATTCATCACATGCCCATGTTCTCTGCTGCCATGTCGAGGACACGATTTGAGACCATCCTGCGTTTCCTGCACTTTAGCGATAACAGCACCTCTCGTCCCAGAGGCAACCCAGCTTTTGACCGGCTCCACAAAATTCGGCCCCTCATAGACCACTTTAACAACAAATTTGCAGATTTGTATACCCCTGAGCAAAACATCTGCGTAGACGAGTCCCTAATACATTTTACCGGGCGCCTTGGCTTCAAACAATACATCCCAAGCAAACGCGCCCGGTATGGGGTCAAATTGTATAAGCTCTGTGAAAGGGCCACAGGCTATACGCACAAATTTCGTGTCTATGAGGGTAAAGATCAGACCCTGGAGCCGGTCGGTTGCCCTGACTACCTGGGGACTACCTTGGTGTCACCCTTATTTGGCAAGGGGTACCATCTTTATGTGGACAATTTCTACACAAGTGTGCCCCTCTTCAGGCATTTGTTCCTAGAACAGATTGGCTGCTGTGGCACCGCGTGACCTAGTCGCCGGGGCTTCCCCCAACGGCTCGTTACCACCCGTCTTCCAAGGGGGGAGAGGGCTGCCTTGTGTAACAGAGAACTGCTCGCGGTGAAATGGAGAGACAAGCATGACGTTTACATGCTCTCCTCCATTCACGCAGACACGACAATCCAAATTGAGCGAGCAACCAGAGTCATTGAAAAGCCCCTTTCGGTCCACGACTATAATTTGCTCATGGGTCTCTCAGGATACTAGATTTTGGGAACACAGGGGTGCTAGTGTGCTACTGCAGCTATGTGAAACGGTAGAAACCTCTCCTTTCACTTGGGATAAAGTGCATAATGTACTTCGCACCATCTCTATGTGATTTACACTTTACACATTGTCCCATGGGAAAGGAGAGGTTTCTGCTAGGAAAATAGAGTGAAAAGTTAAAAAAAAAAAAAAAAAAAAATTAAACAGGTAAGAAAAAGAAATCTTGAGTTAGTTTAGGTTTTAAAAGTTTTATGATGTTCAGATTTTATAAAGTTCGTAACGTTCAAATTTATGAGCCTGCTGCTTGTTTTTTCTTCTTCTCCTTTTTTTTTTTTTTTACTAACCACCCTTTATTTTCCAGCTGGACCAACCGACGAAAACGCTGCAGCACTGATGTGCATTCTGAGAGAAGCATTGCACTGCTGTCAGTTTACATGGGAAGTCGGTGTATGCGGCGCTGCAAGACGAGATTTCTCCTCTGCAGTACAGGTACGTTTGCCCAGGCATATGAGCTGAGGAGAGGTGTTGGAGTTCATATGCTTTGGCAAACACTTTGTATCAAAAATCTGGCAAAGATGTCTTCCTCCACAACGATCGATTGATCGATGTGAATGGAGAAATCATGTTTGCCAGGACATAGGAGCTGAGTGGGTATGGATGTTTGGGCGGAGCTCCTATGTCCTGGCAATCGCCAGGCCCCTCTTTTTTTTTTTTTTTCTTGCATATTTTTGGGCAGAGATTTTTTCATCCACATTGATCGATGCGAATGAAGAAATCTGTGCTGTTCATTTTTTCTTTCAGCCCAGATACCCGTATGCTCAATATAAGGAGAATAGCAAAAAATCCTAATGCTGGCCATACATGTAATGATTGCGGAGACCCTCAAATGCCAGGGCAGTACAAACACCCCACAAATGACCCCATTTTGGAAAGAAGACACCCCAAGGTATTTGCTGAGGGGCATATTGAGTCCATGAAAGATTGAACTTTTTGTCACAAGTTAGCGGAAAGGGAGACTTTGTGAGAAAAAACAAAAAAAATCTAATTCCGCTAACTTGTGCCAAAAAAAAAAAATCTTCTATGAACTCGCCATGCCCCTCATTAAATACCTTGGGGTGTCTTCTTTCTAAAATGGGGTCACATGTGGGGTATTTATACTGCCCTGGCATTTTAGGGGCCCTAAAGCGTGAGAAGAAAAATGCATAAAAATGCCCTCCTAAAATTAGGTTATTGGAATTAGGTCCCCTTTGCGCATCTTGGCTGCAAAAAAGTGTCACACATGTGGTATTGTCGTACTCAGGAGAAGAAGGGCAATGTGTTTTGGGGTGTATTTTTACATATACCCATGCTGGGTGAGAGAAATATCTCTGTAAATTGACACTTTTATATAAAAAAATGGGAAAAGTTGTCATTTACAGAGATATTTCTCTCACCCAGCATGGGTATATGTAAAAATACACCCCAAAACACATTGCCCTACTTCTCCTGAGTACAGCGATACCACATGTGTGACACTTTTTTGCAGCCTAGGTGCGTAAAGGGGCCCAAATTCAAATGAGTACTTTCAGGATTTCACAGGGCATTTTTACGCATTTGGATTCCAAACTACTTGTCACGCTTCAGGGCCCCTAAAATGCCAGGGCAGTATAACTACCCCACAAGTGACCCCATTTTGGAAAGAAGAAACTCAAGATATTCTGTGAGGGGTATGGTGAGTTCATGTAAAATGTTATTTTGTCACAAGTTAGTGGAATAGGAGACTTTGTAAAAAAAAAAAATAATAATAATATTTCCGCTAACTTGTGACAAAAAATAAAAACTTCCATGAACGCACTATGCCCATCAGTGAATACCTTAGGGTGTCTACTTTCCAAAATGGGGTCATTTGTGGGGTGTTTCTACTGTCTGGGCATTGTAGTGCCTCAGGAAACATGATAGGTGCTCATAACTTTTACCCAAACCAATAAATATACACTTATTGCATTTTTTTTTATATCAAAGACATGTAGAACAATAAATTTAGAGTGAAATTTATATAGAAATGTAGTGTTATTTGAAAAATTTTACAACAGAAAGTGAAAAATTTCATTTTTTTTTGCAAAAAAAATCGGTCATTTTTGATTAATATCCCAAAAATTAAAAATGTCAGCAACAAAGAAATACCACCAAATGAAAGCTCTATTAGTGAGAAGAAAAGGAGGTAAAATTCATTTGGGTGGTAAGTTGCATGACCGAGCAATAAACGGTGAAATTAGGGTAGTGCAGAAGTGTAAAAAGTGGTCTGGTCATTAAGGGGGTTTAAAGAGGACCTTTCACTAGTGTACAAACTAAAAACTAACTATATCTGTGGGCAGAGCCTGGCTATGAGCTGTGCGCTGCGATTGGCCAGCGCTGCAGCAAGGGACACGCCTCATACAAAAAAAAAAAAATCAGTCCACTACAACAGAGGGAGCTGCAGACACCGGAACCTATACCGGGCGAACGGAGCGGCGCCCAGACATACTAGTAAGTGCAGGGGGACCCCTGGGCGCCACTCTGCCCACTGATATAGTTAGTTTTTAGTTTCTACACTAGTGAAAGGTCCTCTTTAAGCTAGGGGAGCTGAGGTGGTTAAAAAGAAGAGCAAACGGCCATTCTATAGTAAACTTCCACTTAGCCGATTCATACCAGGCTGCAGACCTGACAGAAACTTCTTCTAGTGATTCCAAAGTGTGGACCACCCAAAGAGAGAGATCATTATATTATAAAGATACTGCCTTCCTGATACCATACAGCTTTTCATTACAGCTGAATGTCATTTCTCCATGTTGTAAACTACAGTGGATTTTCTTTGCCAGTTTCAAATTTTAAAAAATTCCTGATTATTCATATGAATTGTCAACTGATTATTTTTGAAGAAACAAAGTATTTTGTAGACAACTTGACATTTTTGTAAATTATTTTATTAATAAACGCATTTGATAAAGATGATTTGGTTATCGCTGATATTCTATAATTTAGGTAAAGGTAATGAAATTTAAAGTTAAAAAAACAAAGAAAACTCACTTTCTCGTATTGAAACCAGATTAAAGTGCTTTTTTGCCGGTATAATTTTTTACTGAAAAACCCCTGATCACAGCGCCCGCCCCCTCCCCCCCCCCCCAACAAATTGTATTTTTTTACATTTTAAAAAATATACAAAATATATTTTAAAAATATATTTTTAAATATGTCTTTGGAAAATATATTTGAATTACATTTTTATAATGCATTCCCAAATACATTTTTTTGTTGTTAAAATATCTGGAAAATATATTTTAAAAATATATTTTCAAATATATAACTTTGTAAAATATATTTTCATTTACATTTTTTAAATATCTTAAATTATATTCTACATATATGTCATACATATAAATTTATTTACTAAATATATTCAAAATATATTTCTCTTCCATATGGGTTAAACAGTGCCCCAATATGCTGCACAACCCACCTGTATTAATCATTGCCCCCCAATATGCTGCACACACCGCCTGGATGGAGAAATGCGCCCCAATATGCAGCGCACACCGCCTGGATAGAGAAATGCCCCCCCAATATGCTGCACACACCGCCTGGATGTAGAAATGCCCCTCAATATGCTGCACACACCGCCTGGATGGAGAAATGCCCCTCCTCCCCCAATATGCTGCGCACACTCCCTGGATGAAGCAAAGCCCCCCAAAATGCTGCACACACTCCCTGGATGAAGCAAAGCCCCCCAAAATTCTGCACACACTCCCTGGATGAAGCAAAGCCACCCAAAGTACTGCACACACCGCCTGGATGGAGAAATGCCCCCCAATATGCTGCGCACACCGCCTGGATGGAGAAATGCCCCCCCAATATGCTGCGCACACCGCCTGGATGTAGAAATGCCCCCCCAATATGCTGCGCACACCGCCTGGATAGAGAAATGCCCCCCCAATATGCTGCACACACCGCCTGGATGTAGAAATGCCCCCCCAATATGCTGCACACACCGCCTGGATGGAGAAATGCCCCCCAATATGCTGCACACACCGCCTGGATGTAGAAATGCCCCCCAATATGCTGCACACACCGCCTGGATGGAGAAATGCCCCCCCCCCCCCCCAATATGCTGCGCACACCGCCTGAATATAGAAATGCCCCCCAATATGCTGCACACACCGCCTGGATGTAGAAATGCCCCCCAATACGCTGCACACACCGCCCGGATAGAGAAATGCCCCCCAATATGCTGCGCACACCGCCTGGATAGAGAAATGCCCCCCCAATATGCTGCGCACACCGCCTGGATGGAGAAATGCCCCCCCCCCCCCCCCCCCCAAAATGCTGCACACACCGCCTGGATGAAGCAAAGCCCCCCAAAATGCTGCACACACTCCCTGGATGAAGCAAAGCCCCCCAAAATGCTGCACACACCGCCTGGATGTAGAAATGCCCCCCAATATGCTGCATACACCGCCTGGATGTAGAAATGCCCCCCAATATGCTGCACACACCGCCTGGATAGAGAAATGCCCCCCCAATATGCTGCACACACCGCCTGGATGTAGAAATGCCCCCCAATATGCTGCACACACCTGGTGGAGTACACAATGCCCCCCAAATATGCTGCATAGTCTGCATCCCCCTTTGAAGCATTGTCCCCCAAAATGCTGCACACCCCACCTGTTTAATCATTACCCCCCAATATGCTGCAACCACGCCCACTGCTAGAAGCCAGCAATTAATATAATCTAATGAGCGCTGTGTAGTGTGGAAAATCCGCGCGTGCGCAGTGTCAGGGTAAGGAGATTTTTCACATGTCGAAAGACTGTGAAATCTCCTTAACCCTGGCGGCGCATGCGCAGCTGGGTGCACGCGCGGCATTCTCGCGCGCACCCATGAATCGGCGCGCACTGTATCTTGAACACACTAAGTTCCTGGTCGCCCGTTGGACTGCGCAAGCGTGGAGGTGCACACACCCCCGGAAGTCACGTGGGGTAAGTTTTTATTTCAAGGTAAGGTTTTTTCTCAGAACACCGGACATCACTAGTTCACAGGCTCTTCTTCTCAAGATGAGGGCCAAGGTAAGAGGCGATGTGTTGTGTATGCTTCGGCCATGTTTGCTATTGTGCACGCTGCTTCGTGCTTTAGGAGCGTGTGGTAATGTCGAATAGCTGCTGGCTTCCTCTAGCTGTGCTGTTTGTGTGAGCGCGGAGTGTGGTGTAGAGTGGGCGGATGGCGCAGTGCACAGGTCTGCACTGCGGGGTATGTGGCGGCTGCGGTCGTTCGTTGTAAGGTGCCGTGCGGCCGGTCACATGGCTCCGCATGTGTCCTGAGAACGTGCGGCTTCTCCTAGGTTTATTAACCATTTCTCTTCTCTTTTTCAGTGGAGGAAGAAGCGGATGCGCAGGTATGTGTCACGTGACCCTGTTCTCTAGCCTTAGCGATGGCCTCCATAGGGGATGTGTCCCTCCTGTTACCTGTGAGGCTGGCTGCGTCTACACTGCTGTACCTTCATGTGATGGTGGCTGGTCACATGAATATTCCACAGGGGAGCCCACCACTAGTGACCACTACAGTGCCGGAGCAGGTCTGGTACCTATAGTCAGGATAGACTGCCCACCACCATCGTGAATGAAGCTGCCAGCCTACTTATCTCACGGGACTGTAGGTGGCATCTGGGCTCTGTCCTTGAATTTGTTGTGGTCCCCTAGAGAAGCATGGAGCTGTGTTCTGGGGGGGGGGGGGGGGGCGCATAGGACTGGTGTTCTTGTGAAGGGGGGGCGGGGGGTTCACAGCAGACACCTAACTGTTACCTCCTGTATAGGGACTGTTAGATTAGAGGGGGGGCTTTAATGCTTTGTTTAAATAATTAGATTTGTTGGGCACATTTTGGCTTGTATCATTGTGGCCAGGCTTTCAGGGCACCTGTCGCCTTACTTGGGGCCACTACACAAGTATGCTATTGGGGTGGGGGGGTCTCAAACATGTCCATGGTGAACACCTCAATCCACTTGAATGAAGATCTGGACAACTGTGCATGTGGTTGTACCATCCTCTGCTTCATCTGCAGTGTGCATGTGCCTGAAGTCCTGACTCCTCTCCTGGTGAGCTTGGTGGATGGGTTTTCTATGGTCATGTGTGAAACCCAAACCTCGGCTACAAAATGGTATGCTGCTGTAGTGGTGTACTGAGTCAATTGTGGGTGACTTCTGGGGTGGATATCCATTTCTCATGTGCCGGACCCCTCACTGCTAATATACTTGCGCTGGAACCTGCGTCGCTGATGCTGCTTCCTGCACACAGATGAAAATATACAGGTGGGGGGGCAGCCAATGGCAGGCGGGGATGATCCTCCCTAGCATCATGGGTGATGCTAGGGCGGCTCACCCCCGCCTGCCGTTGGCTGCTTCCCCCCCAACACTGGATGTTTTCATCCGTGTGCAGGGTAAGTATATTAATGCCTTTAACCCCTTAAGGACACAGCCTTTTTACACCTTAGGACCAGGCCATTTTTTGAAAATCTGACCAGAGTCCCTTTAAGTGCTGATAACTTTAAAACGGTTTGACTTATCCAGGCCGTTCTGAGATTGTTTTTTCGTCACATATTGTACTTCATGACACTGGTAAAATGGAGTAAAAAAAAAAAAAAATTTTTTTGCACCAAAAAATACCTAATTTAACAAAAATTTGAAAAAAATTAGCAAGTTTCAGTTTCTCTACCTCTGTAATACATAGTAATACCCCCAAAAATTGTGATGACTTTACATTCCCCATATGTCTACTTCATGTTTGAATTGTTTTGGGAATGATATTTTATTTTTTGGGGATGTTATAAGGCTTAGAAGTTTAGAAGCAAATCTTGAAATTTTTCCGAAATTTACAAAAACTCAATTTCTAGGGACCAGTTCAGGTCTCAAGTCACTTTGCGAGGCTTACATTATAGAAACCACCCAAAAATGACCCCATCTAAGAAACTACACCCCGCAAGGTATTCAAAACTGATTTTGCATACGTTGTTAACCCTTTAGGTGTTGCACAAGAGTTATTGGCAAATAGGGAGGAAATTTGAGAATTTCATTTTTTTGTCTAATTTTTCATTTTAACCCATTTTTTCCACTAACAAACCAAGGGTTAACAGCTAAACAAGACTGTATCTTTATTGCCCTGACTCTGCCATTTACAGAAACACCCAATATGTGGCCGTAAACTACTGTACGGGCACACAGCGGGGCGTAGAGTGAAAGGTGCGCCGTTTGGTTTTTGGAGGGCTGATTTTGCTGGACTGTGTTTTTGGCACCATGTCCCATTTGAAGCCCCCCTGATGCACCCCTAGAGTAGAAACTCCATAAAAGTGACCCCATCTAAGAAACTACACCCCTCAAGGTATTCAAAACTGATTTTACAAACTTTGTTAACCCTTTAGGTGTTGCACAAGATTTAATGGAAAATAGAGATACAATTTCAAAATTTCACTTTTTTGGCAGATTTTCCATTTTAATATTTTTTTTCCAGTTACAAAGCAAGGGTTAACAGCCAAACAAAACTCATTATTTATGGCCCTAATTCTGTAGTTTACAGAAACACCCCATATGGGGTCGTAAACAGCTGTACGGGCACACGGCAGGGCGCAGAAGGAAAGGAATGCCATACGGTTTTTGGAAGGCATATTTTGCTGGACTGGTTTTTTTGACACCATGTCCCATTTGAAGCCCCCCTGATGCACCCCTAGAGTAGAAACTCCAAAAAAGTGACCCCATTTTAGAAACTACGGGATAGGGTGGCAGTATTGTTGGTACTAGTTTAGGGTACATATGATTTTTGGTTGCTCTATATTACACTTTTTGTGCGGCAAGGTAACAAGAAATAGCTTTTTTGGCACCGTTTTTTTTTTTTTGTTATTTACAACATTCATCTGACAGGTTAGATCATGTGGTAATTTTTTTTTTAAACTCGTTTTATTGAAGTTTAACAACAGACATGGTACATCACAGTCTGAAACAGTGACAACCCGCGCAGGGGAGCCACGTGTTTCCCATCATATCATCAAGTCACACAGTGTATTAGGCAGGTATCTATAATATCGGGCAACTAAGCATTAAGTCATTCTAGATCAGCAGTACAGGGATCACATATCCATTGCAACAAGATCCTCCGACACGGAGCGTAAATGCACAGGCAGTAAAGAGTGCGGTGAGGAGCACCACTCCCCCCGTACCTTCTGAAATTTCTGAGGACATTTTCTGTGAATATACACTACTTTCTCCATTGCCATTGCATGATTCATTAAGGTCTTCCACTGACCCACCGTAGGGGTTCTTTCCGCCATCCACCGCAAGGCGATCGCCTTTCTAGCTAGGAAGAGCGCCTCTCCCAAAAATACTCTTTGATGATGTGTCCACCTTTCTTCCTCTAACACCCCCAAAATGCATATTTTGGGGCAGACCCCTATCGACACCGGCAGTATCGCAGAGAGTGTCTCAACTATTTTGCCCCAAAACACCTGCAAGTGCGTGCAACCCCACATCAAGTGCCAGAAATCCGCTCCCCCCTCCTGACATCTGTGACACCTACTGCTCGTTGAGCTTCCCATTCTGAGCAACCTGACAGGGGACAGGTAACTCCTATGTAGAATGAACAATTGCGTTAACCTATTATTTACCGAAGGGGAAACCTTGGTGGGCACCAACATAGCCTCCTTCCAATCTTCAGCGTCAAGAGTTGGGATATTAGTCTTCCATTTCGCCTCAACCTCCAGCGGATGCAAAGCCATGTGTTCCCCCAGTAGATATGTATATAATATTGAGACCATGCCCCTAGGCCCCTGTGATCTCAGTACTCCTATGAGCGGGTACTTGGAAATACTGCGGCCTGCCCCCCTAAATTGGGTACCCAAAGCGTGCCGTAATTGAAGGTATCTGTAAAATAAAGAGTGAGGAATCTCAAACTTCTCCTGGAGTTGCTGTAAGGACCGCAATACACCCCCATCATACAAGTCGGCTAATGTTAGCACCCCACACTCTTTCCACGTCTCCACACCCTCCAGATTCACCAAATGTGGGAACATGGGGTTATCCCAAAGCGGTACCGAGTCCGGCAAGTCCGCATATGAGTTAAACTTAGTCGCCTTCCAGACCTGTTGAGCCAACCTGTGGACAGGCAGTAGTCTCCCCGAGACCGATCCTGGGGACTCCAGCACAGGCCAGAGGGTAGACAGGCCAAGATACTCCCTCAGCCAGTACTCCGGGCCAGGCAGCTCCTCCCGTTTCACCCATGCTGCCACATACTTCAGTTGCCCGGCCAGGTAGTAAAGGAAGAAATCGGGTAAAGCAGCCCCCCCATTCGTCTTAGACCTCTGCAGCACTTTCAATGAGAGCTTCCGTCTGGCCCTCCCCCAAACAAAAGCCACCATTAATGAATGTAGTCTGTCGAAAAAGGCCTTAGGTACCGGGGCGCACGCGTGCGATAGGAGATATAGACCCTTGGGGAGCAAAATCATTTTAACTAGGTTTAGTCTCCCCATCACCGAAATCGGCAATGCCTTCCACGTTTTAAATTTGTCTATGAATAACGACTCTATTGGGTCAATATTTCTTGCCACAGACGCACAGGGGTCCCTTGTAATCACGATACCCAGGTACTTAAACTGATCCACCACCGGTAGGTTATGTACGCACTCCGGCCAGTTGTGGTCCCATAGAGGCATAATAGCCGATTTCGTCCAGTTTATGTGCAAGCCCGAGTATATGCCAAACCTCTCAATTACCTCAATAGCTCTGGGAAGTGTGCGCTCAGGCTCGGCCATAAACAGAAGGAGATCGTCCGCGTACAGGCCAACCTTCTCCACCCTGTCTCCCTTTGCGACCCCTATAAAAGACTCATCCTGCCTAATACGCAATGCTAAGTGCTCTATTACTACCGCAAACAGGAGGGGGGAAAGGGGGCATCCCTGCCTAGTTCCTCTTTGTAAAGTGAAAGAATCCGACTGGGTTCCGTTTACTAATATATTCGCCTTAGGTCTCTGATACAGAATCTCAACCCACCGCAGAAACCCCGATCCAAACCCAAATTCCTTAAGGATCCGCAGGAGGAAACGCCACTCCACAGAGTCAAAGGCCTTGGCTGTGTCAAGAGACGCCAGAGCCCATTCACAACCCCCCGCTACCCCAGCCTGAGCTATAACCTGGGCCCTCCTGATGTTGTCAGAGGTGGTTCTTCCAGGCATAAACCCTGCCTGGTCCTGGTGAACTATTGACGTGATCACCCTGTTCAGACGGGAGGCGAGTATCCTGGTCAATATTTTGTAATCTAAATTTAGTAGTGAAATTGGCCTGTAGAAGCCACACACAGTAGGATCAGAATCCGTAACACTGGAGGAGACGACTGATTGGTCCTAGCGATCTGAGCCAAAAGCCTGCCCGCTCTATCACCCGCTTCAAATGACTGCTGCTTCATGAAAAATATTTTCCGTTCACTCTTCTCCTTGAGGTACATCATATACGCCCTACCCTTAGACATCCACTCCACCCTATTACTCTCTGTGGGAGCAGCACAAAAAAGGACCTCAGCCTCCCTACACTGAGTATGCAAGTCTAATTCCTTACGAGCCGAGTCCCTCTTAACAAATGAGATGGAAGACTTTAAGCAGCCCCTCAAGTAGGCCTTCAGTGTGTCCCATAGCAGTAGTTCTTCCGTCTCTTCCCCCTGTACATCCAAAAAGACCCTCAGTTGGTCAGGGATCCTATCATTTTGAGTTAATAGGGAAAGCCAAAAGGGATGTATTCTCATTTTCCCCCTACTAGACGTAGCCCCAGGAATATTAAAGCGTGCCACAACCGCAGCATGATCTGAGGGGCCCCGCGGCTCATAAGTGATATCTATTACATCCGTACTTACAACAGCGTTACCAAATACGTAGTCAATTCTCGAAAGCGCCCCCCTGGCGGGAGTGAAACATGAATATTCCCTCAGTCGCGGGTTTCTAAGTCTCCACAAGTCCAGCCATCCTAGTTCTGTCGTGACCCTAAACAATGTTGTCACCGAATAAGCCCCAGTTCCTCCTCCACCAGCTACTCTATATCTATCTAGCTCTTCCTGCATGACCATGTTGAAATCTCCCATACAGAGCAGTCTGGCAGTGGGGTACTGTGCTGCAAACCCTAAGATCACTTGGAGAAGTGAAATACTGGCTGGAGGAGGATTATATAAGTTAATAATAACGTACGGGATGTGGTTAATAAAGGCATACACTAGCAAGTATTGACCTTCCGGATCAGTAACACATTTCTGTGGCTCCCAGAGGAGTCCCTTACGCACCAGTAAAGCAGTTCCTCTAGAATTCGATGTGCCATATGATTGAAGTGACCACTGCACCCATTGTTTAGCAATTCTGTGCCCAGTGTCAGCTGTCAGATGAGTCTCCTGAAGTCCCAGAACGTGAGGGCAATACCTTCTCACATGCGAAAATACCGCTATCCTCTTATGCGGTGCGCCCAAGCCTCTCACGTTCCAGGACATCACAACTAAAGAACCCATAGTGCAGTCAGGAGGCTATTCCACCCGTAACAGAGGATGCCAGCCACTGGGCAAAAAGAAAACCTGCTCAGTCTAACAGCTCGCCTTCTGCCCACACTCTCAGCGTGAAAAAGATGTGACCATGTCTTCAGTATTCTAATAAACATATAACCGAACAGTGGTGCAACCAACCCCACTAAACATACAATCAGTGCACATATCATAGTGTCAGTGATGTGGCAATGAAATCGGGGACCAGCACGGGAGGGAAGTTGTTATACCCGTGCAGGTAGCCGACCATTCCCCATTCAATGCAGATGATGAAGCTGCAGGTACAATCTAGCTTCAATAAATGCATGCATGCTTATATACCCCTCAGGGCTCAATTTCCCCACTCATCTAAATCGGAGGCCTCAGAGGTCTGAGAGCCCGCCAAGCAACAATACACGCATAAGTGAAGCTTAGATTGCCCCATTAACAAAATAACATTAACTGAGTGGCAGGGCGCCCGTGTCATACATCACAGGGATCCAATAATACTTGCAGCTCAGAATTCAAGTCCCGTATCAGCGCGGCCTGGGGCGCCTGGCGACCCATTCCTCAGCTTCCTTCGGATCTGTGAAAAATATAGGCCGGTCTCCGTCCACCACTCGAAGACGCGCCGGGTAGGCCATAGAGTACTGTAAGTTCAGTTCTCTGAGGCGCCTTTTGACCGATACGAAAGTGGCTCTTTTCTTTTGTAGATCCGCAGAAAAATCCGGGAAAAGCGATACATTGGCGTTGTCATGCGAAATGGCCCCTTTGCTCCTTGCTTGACTAAGGATTAGATCCCGATCCTTCCAATTTAGCAATCTGGCCAGCAGAGGCCTCGGTGGTGCGCCCGGCGGCGGAGGTCTGGCCGGAACTCTGTGCGCCCTCTCAACTGCATAGGCCACAGAAAACGCAGCGTTGGGGAATTGGGCCTTAAACCACGTCTCCAGGAACCCGGCCGGATCTCTCCCCTCCGCCCGCTCTGGCAGCCCCAGGATTCGCACATTATTGCGCCGCGCCCGGTTCTCCAGATCGTCGCATTTCTGTCTCCATAACCCAACGGCTCTCTCCACCTCCGTCAGTCTGGAATCCAGCGGCCGCGTGTAATCCTCCAGCTCCGACACTCGATCCTCCGTCTGCTTGACCCTCTCCCTCAGCTGCTGCACGTCTTGCCTCAACAGGCCTAGGTCAACGCGCACCTCCTCAATCTTGCAGGTAAGGGAGGATTGACAGGATGATATCGCCGTAAGCAGCTGTTCAGAGACCGCTTTCAGGGTGATCTCAGGTTCCCCAGCATCTTCAGGCTCCATCCGCTGTGCGGCCTGCCCTCGCGTCACCGCTGCACGTGGAGTGGCGGGAGCCGCGGCGCCATGTTGGTTCTCCTGCCGGGCATACTCCTTGAGCTTGTCTGCCGCGGACTGAGCTTTGCTGGGCCCCATGTCTTGGTGTCTAGGCTTCCTCCTTCTCCTCTGCACTTGCCACTCTAAATTTGAAGAATGCAGCTTGCCAGGATTAGTCAGGATAGAAGTCAGGGAACGGAGCCGCTCTCAAGTGCGTGCGCTCATGTCGGCAGTTAGCCACGCCCCCCATCATGTGGTAATTTTATAGAGCAGGTTGTCACGGACACGGAGATACCTAATATGTATACAATTTTTTTTATTTATGTAAGTTTTACACAATGATTTCATTTTTAAAACCAAAAAAATGTTTTAGTGTCTCCATAGTCTAAGAGCCATAGTTTTTTCAGTTTTTGGGCGATTATCTTAAGTAGGGTCTCATTTTTTGCGGGATGAGATGACGGTTTGATTGGCATCTATTTTGGGGTGCATATGACTTTTTGATTGCTTGCTATTACACTTTTTGTGACGTAAGATGACAAAAAATGGCTTTTTTTACACTTTTTTTTTTTTTTTTTTTTTTTTACGGTGGTCATCTGAGGGGTTAGATCATGTGATATTTTTATAGAGCCGGGCGATACGGACGCGGCGATACCTAATATGTATACTTTTTTTCTATTTATGTAAGTTTTACACAATGATTTCATTTTTGAAACAAAAAAAATCATGTTTTAGTGTTTCCATAGTCTAAGAGCCATAGTTTTTTCAGTTTTTGGGCGATTATCTTGGGTAGGGTATGATTTTTGCGGGATGAGATGACGGTTTGATTGTTACAATTTTGGCGTACATGCGACTTTTTTGATCACTTTTATTACCTTTTTTGGGAAGTAAGGTGGGCAAAATTTCAATTTCATCATAGTTTTTTATTTTTATGGTGTTCACCGTTCGGGTAAAGTAACATGACCGTTTTATAGATCAGGTCGTTACGGACGCGGCGATACCAAACATGTGTAGGGAATTTTATTTTTTTCATTTTTTATCAGTGATAAATGTGTTTTTTGATTTTTACTTTTTTTTCACTTTTATTCACTTTTTTTTTACCCAGACCCACTTGGTTCTTGAAGATCCAGTGGGTCTGATGTCTGAATAATACAGTACAGTACAATATATATTGTTCTGTACTGTATTTTACTTACACTGAACAGATCTATGCCTTTTAGCACAGATCTGTTCAGCACCATGGACAGCAGGACGCCTGAGAGGCGTCCTGTTGCCATGGGAACCTTCCCCGTCTGCTCAGTACGGCTCAGAACTTCGCAGACGGGGAAGGGTAAGGAGGGGATCTCTCTGGGGGCTCTCTCCCTCCCCATCGGGGGGCTGCAAAGGCACAGCAGCCCCCCGATGGGAGAGGGAGGGAGCTCCCTGCGCTGTTAACCTTTTCCATACAGTGGTCCGTACGGACCGCTGTATGGAAAGGGTTAAACGGCTGACATCGCATCGCAGATGTCAGCCGTTTATACCAGGGTGCCAGCAATGTGCTGGCACCCTGGTATCCCCACTAGACACCAACGATTATGCAAGGGGAGGCGGGCGGGGGATCGCGATCCCGCCTGCCACACCGCCCGCAACCCTCCCCCTGCACCTCCCGCCACCATAAAAATCATTCGGGGGTGCAGGGGGGGTGAATAAAACTTTTTTTTTAGGCATATAAAGTTTCTGATCCCCGCGGTCAGGGACTGCGGGGACCAGAAACTTCAGAAATCGCAGCAAACCGCAGGTCTGAATTGACCTGCGGTTTGCCGCGATCGCCGACATGGGGGGGTCACGAGACCCCCCCGCGCATTTAGCCTAGGTGCCTGCTCAATGATTTGAGCAGGCACCGGGTTCCGATCACTGCCAGCCGCACGGCAGTGATCGAAAATACACAGGGCGTACATGTACGCCCTGTGTCCTTAAGTACCAGGGCACAAGGGCGTACCTGTACGCCCTATGTCCTTAAGAGGTTAAGGGCAGACACAACTTGACTTTTCAATCTACTCCTGGTTTTGGCTTCAAAAACTGCATCTAGCAACCTGAAGGTGTGGCAGCAGCTTTATTGACTTCAACCTGTTAGTAAGATGGCTTTATATGAAGCAACTAAATGCACTTTTTTTTTTCTCTGTAGGCTGAAGCGTAAAAGGAGAAAGATGAGGCAGAGGTCCAAGTAAACGTCTCCTCCATTGCTGCTTACAAGGCCTGCAAGCTAAACACAGCAGTCCAGCGAAGGATGAATCTACAGCCTCTGATCTTCTAGATGCCTTCCACCTTGGCCCAGTTGGCTGTCTGCAGGGATGAGAGCTCCCTTCTGGATTCCGCAATGCTGTAGAAGCTGAACAGCCCATGATGTCTTGGACTGGCATGCCAGTGCTCTCTGCTCTCAGGAGTTGGACTTGTTAGTTTTATGGTCTTGTGCAGCAAGTGTAATAAATGTTTTTGGTTAAACCAAGTGACCGCTACATTGCATTTTTAGAGTTGGTGAGCCTTCTACCATTACATGGCCACTTAAATCCTTTGGCTCTTGTTGAAAGAAGGTAAGTTACTGGGTAATGGCTGCCTTCTAGAGCAGTTTAGGTTTACAGACAGTGTGCACGCCTGCCAATATACAGAATTATGTGCCAAAATTGCGCACAACTCTGGCATAAACTTGTGAAACTAGCCTTAGCTTGACATCTTCAGCAATCCTGGCAGATTCTCTGTATTTTTGCTGGAATGCAGCTGGGTCTCCACCAGAACCCATTATGCTTAATGAGTCTGGGCATTCCATTCTGGCAGGCTGTTCTCTGCTGGAAATGTGATGGTGGTCTAAGCCGGTAAGCTAGTAGTTAAACATTGGACAATGTGTAGCCATTCACCAGATTTATCTAGCAGTGGACATGAAGTTGGTGTCTACAGTCGTGGCCAAAAGTTTTGAGAATGACACAAATATTAGTTTTCACAAAGTTTGCTGCTAAACTGCTTTTAGATCTTTGTTTCAGTTGTTTCTGTGATGTAGTGAAATATAATTACACGCACTTCATACGTTTCAAAGGCCTTTATCGACAATTACATGACATTTATGCAAAGAGTCAGTATTTGCAGTGTTGGCCCTTCTTTTTCAGGACCTCTGCAATTCGACTGGGCATGCTCTCAATCAACTTCTGGGCCAATTCCTGACTGATAGCAACCCATTCTTTCATAATCACTTCTTGGAGTTTGTCAGAATTAGTGGGTTTTTGTTTGTCCACCCGCCTCTTGAGGATTGACCACAAGTTCTTAATGGGATTAATATCTGGGGAGTTTCCAGGCCATGGTCCCAAAATGTCTACGTTTTGGTCCCCGAGCCACTTAGTTATCACTTTTGCCTTATGGCACGGTGCTCCATCGTGCTGGAAAATGCATTGTTCTTCACCAAACTATTGTTGGAAGGAGTTGCTGTTGGAGGGTGTTTTGGTACCATTCTTTATTCATGGCTGTGTTTTTGGGCAAAATTGTGAGTGAGCCCACTCCCTTGGATGAAAAGCAACCCCACACATGAATGGTCTCAGGATGCTTTACTGTTGGCATGACACAGGACTGATGGTAGCGCTCACCTTTTCTTCTCCGGACAAGCCTTTTTCCAGATGCCCCAAACAATCGGAAAGAGGCTTTATCGGAGAATATGACTTTGCCCCAGTCCTTAGCAGTCCATTCACCATACTTTCTGCAGAAGATCAATCTGTCCCTGATGGGGTTTTTTTGGAGAGAAGTGGCTTCTTTGCTGCCCTTCTTGACACCAGGCCATCTTCTAAAAGTCTTTGCCTCACTGTGCGTGCAGATGCGCTCACACCTGCCTGCTGCCATTCCTGAGCAAGCTCTGCACTGGTGGCACTCCGATCCCGCAGCTGAATCCTCTTTAGGAGACGATCCTGGCGCTTGCTGGACTTTCTTCGACGCCCTGAAGCCTTCTTAACAAGAATTGAACCTCTTTCCTTGAAGTTCTTGATGATCCTATAAATTGTTGATTGAGGTGCAATCTTAGTAGCCACAATATCCTTGCCTGTGAAGCCATTTTTATGCAACGCAATGATGGCTGCACGCGTTTCTTTGCAGGTCACCATGGTTAACAATGGAAGAACAATGATTTCAAGCATCACCCTCCTTTTAACATGGTAAGTCTGCCATTTTAACCCAATCAGCCTGACATAATGATCTCCAGCCTTGTGCTCGTCAACATTCTCACCTGAGTTAACAAGACTATTACTGAAATGATCTCAGCAGGTCCTTTAATGACACCAATGAAATGCAGTGGAAAGTTTTTTTTGGGATTAAGTTAATTTTCATGGCAAAGGACTATGCAATTCATCTGATCACTCTTCATAACATTCTGGAGTATATGCAAATTGCTATTATAAAAACTTAAGCAACAACTTTTCCAATATTTATGTAATTCTCAAAACTTTTGGCCACGACTGTAGACAGGCTGGCCAAGTTTGGCCAATCTATAGCGGCAACTTCTGGCATTCCAGTTAAACTATAACTCCCAGCATACTGCCATCACTTTTATAGGTGTTCTCAGAACAGCTGAGCAAGTGTGCATGCTGGGATTTGTAGCTTTATAACAGCTGGAGGTTGCTGACCCTTGATCTAAGATTAGTAAATGTGCTGCTGCCTGTGACAAGACAATCGCTAATGGAACCCCATTGCTAAACCTATGCTGGACATTCTTATTTGGTGTGAGCACTGAAGCTTTCTAAGTCTTACACCAAATAAGTGTAAACACAATTAACCCTTTTGCTACCCATGCTGTACATGTACAGTGAGTAAACATGGTGACTGCTTGCATGTGCAGTGGGCTCCATGGCCAGTGGGTCTCGGCTGTTTCAAACAGCAGAGACCCGCAGATAATGACCGTGACTGGCAATAATGCTGCTCAGTGATTTAAAGCCTTTAGATGCTGTGATCATGGCATCTAAAGCTCAAACCAGAAGCTCTGGGTGTCTTAATGGCATCCTCTGCGGTTAATGAGGGTGCTGGTGATTGGTTTAAATACGCTGGGTCTCTGAAGAGACTCGGGCTATTGAAGCGGCAATTCTTATATTGGCCAGCATGTGGCAGGCTAACCATAAGAAATGAGGAATTCTGCTCATCGTGGATCTATAACCATGATGGTTCAGAATTAATAAAATTTGTTTCATAGCCTCAAAACATGAGCTACAATACTTGTAAAGTAAAAAAATAGAAAAATGTAAATCTCCCCTTTCTGTAGAATAAGTATATTAACAAAACACATTGTGGGCATCACTGCATCCAAAAATGCCCATACTATTAAAAATATAAATATATTTTATATAAAAATTATTTTCCATTTCATACTGACAGCATACCCTGAGAGGACCCGCCTCCAACCCGGTTAAGGACAGGAAGAATAAATTTGACCTTCATCTGGCTCTTTGTGTCTTCCTGTCCCTCCAGGTGGGAGATGGATCATTCCTCATGGCACTTGCTATGAGCCCATTTCTGTTCTAAGGCAGGCAGTAAGGAAAATGAGGGAAGCAGGTGGCACCTGTGCCCTAGTTGGGTATTGAGGGGCTGGGGGAACCCTTTAAGATCCTTGCCTCCAGCTCAGCGCATCTGGTGTGGAGGTCCATGTGTGACCGGACACCCAGGGAGTCCCTCAGCTTCTTTGGTAAGATCCTCATTGTGATCCCGATACCTTCGGCACTCACGATGATGCCACTGGAAGTCGTATGCGGTCCAGGAGGTACTTCCGGTCTGTGGAATGCACATGGAGGGGGCGAAGCTACAATTGGCATGGTGGCAGTCACCCACTGATCTGTCTGCAGGTAAAAATATTTAAACTTGTCTGCACCAGGTACTGGTCGAATGGAGTTCTCGTGGAGACCTACTATTGTAAGTAAGAGTCTGTGAAGGGAATGCTGGTTGTTACTTAAAGGGGTTGTCTCATGTACAATGGGGGCATATCGCTAGGATATGCCCCCCATTGTCATAGGTGTGGGTCCCACCTATATTGAGAACTGGGCCCTGCAAGTGAAGGAGGGCATACTGTGCATGCGCAGCCACCCTCCTTTCACTTTCTATGGGGCTGGTGAAAATAGCAGAGCGCTGTCTTGGCTATTTCTGTCAGCCCCATAGAAATGAATGGGAGCAGGGGCCGTGCATGCGTGGTACGCTCCCATTCACTTCTATGGGGCGCCAGCTTGGTGGTGGCCGGACCCGAGTCCTCCAGCCACCACCTTGCGGGGCTCTGTTCTCGATATAGGTGCGGGTCCCAGCATTGGGACCTGCACCTATAAGACAATGGGGGCATATCGTAGTCATATGCCCCCATTGTCCATGATGAGACAACCCCTTTAAGCTAAGCCCCTTGTACCTGTCTCCACATCTTCCTGTATGTGTGCAGAGTGATAAAGATGGTACTCTGAAAGCTAAATCTAGTCCAAAAACGAAAGTGTGTTAATGTTCAGTTAAATTGCCTGATACATATAGCAAAAAACTCAGCAAAAAGTGTACCTCTAAGGGCTCTTTCACACCTGCGTTATTGTCTTCCGGCATAGAGTTCCGTCGTCGGGGCTCTATGCCGGAAGAATCCTGATCAGTTTTATCCTAATGCATTCTGAATGGAGAGTAATCCGTTCAGGATGCATCAGGATGTCTTCAATTCCGGTACGGAACGTTTGTTGGCCGGAGAAAATACCGCAGCATGCTGCGCTTTTTGCTCCGGCCAAAAATCCGGAACACTTGCCGCAAGGCCGGATCCGGAATTAATGCCCATTGGAAGGCATTGATCCGGATCCGGCCTTAAGCTAAACGTCGTTTCGGCGCATTGCCGGAGCCGACATTTAGCTTTTTCAGAGTGGTTACCATGGCTGCCGGGACGCTAAAGTCCTGGCAGCCATGGTAAAGTGTAGTGGGGAGCGGGGAGCAGTGTACTTACCGTCCGTGCGGCTCCCCGGGCGCTCCAGAGTGACGTCAGGGCGCCCCAAGCGCATGGATCACGTGATCGCATGGATCACGTCATCCATGCGCATGGGGCGCTCTGACGTCATTCTGGAGCGCCCCGGGAGCCGCACGGACTGTAAGTATACCGCTCCCCCGCTCCCCACTACTACTATGGCAACCAGGACTTTAATAGCGTCCTGGGTGCCATAGTAACACTGAAAGCATTTGGAAGACGGTTCCGTCTTCAAATGCTTTCAGTACACTTGCGTTTTTCCGGATCCGGAGTGTAATTCCGGCAAGTGGAGTACATGCCGGATCCGGACAACGCAAGTGTGAAAGAGCCCTAAGGCTACTTTCACACTGGCGTTTCTGGGTCCGCTTGTGAGATCCGTTTCAGGGCCTACACAAGCAGCCCAAAACAGATCAGTTCAGCCCCAATGCATTCTGAATGGATAAGGATCCCTTCAGAATGCATTAATTTGGCTGCGTTTGGTCTCCGTTGCGTTTTTTAGACGGTCACTAAAACAGCTTGCAGTATTTTGGTGACGTCTGCCTATGCTGAGCCAAATGTAAGTCAATGGGGACGGATCCGTTTTTCCCTGACACAATATGGTGCAATTGAAAACTGATCCGTCCCCCATTGATTTTCAATGTAAGTCAAGACGGATCCGTTTTGACGTACTTTTTTTTTTTTTTTTAATGAATAATGCAAACTGATCCGGTGACGGATATAAGCGTTTGCATTATTGGTGTGGATCCGTCTGTGCAGATACAAGACGGATCCGCACGAAATGTGAGTGTGAAAGTAGCCTAATATGGCAAAAGACCTGGTCCTGTATTAGGGAGGAACTAAGGTATGTAATTAGGGAAGAAATTAGATATGCCCTAGCTGAAAATCCTGTAGTTTTTCTGGGGACATCTACCTCAAAACATAGGGATACCAAAATGATCGTTTCAAGCTAGTCATCTGCAAATTCCGAACAGGAGTCAGATTCAGAGGATCTGGACTCCTGGGATTCATCTGGGTCTGCTTCAGAATTCAAAAACTTCCTCTTGTATCTTTAAAAAAAAAAGTTAAAGCAATCAGGGTGACTATGGATCTTTCGGATAAAAGGGTCCATAAGTCCGTCCAAGATCAAATGTTTAGTGGTCTGGAACAAAAGAAAAATACAACATCTGATGAGAGGGGTTCCATGGAATCCCAAACATTTGATTGTTACGACAGAGGCAAGCCTTTGGGGATGGGGAGCGCACTGCTCTCATCTCTCTTTCCATGGCAAATGGTTTGACAGTCAAAGATCCCTCTCTTCAAATCAGAGAGAGTTGATGGCTGAGAAGCGATAAAAGCATTGTCTCCTTACATAAAATGTAAGGACGGTCAACACAACAGTACTTGCTTACCTAAATCATCAAGGAGGAACAAGAAGCCTAGCTCTGAGCCAGTTAACAGAAAAAATATTTTCTTGGATGGAAGTACACCCTGTGGGGAGATGAAAATGGTTATTTTTTCCTGCCACCTACCGGTGTTCCCCCTGCGGTCGGCGTACTAATGCTGGGCAGGGGTGAAGGAGGGAGGCCTCGCTCCATTATTAGATGTGAGCCTGCTCCCGGCTGTGATCTCCCGCCGAGCCTTTGGGGCGTTCGCTGGGTGCGCACCGAAGCGCTTCTGAGGGCGGCCGACGTCACTTCCGGTGGACGGAGGGAAGTGACGTCATCCAGGAAGCGTCTCCAGCTTCAAATTTTGGCGCCAGCAAGCGCTGAATGCCTGGCCTGTACGGCATACCTGGAGCTGTGTGCGGTCATGTCGGCTGAACCCCGCTCCCCTGGAGACCCTCCTGTGCTGCCTACAGTAAGTCCCCTGTGGGGAAGCGCTTGTTGCTCTGCTACTTGTTTCTAAACACTGTACCAGGTTGCATACTACTCCTCCTCCACTTCTCAGGCTTGGGGCTTTTTTCTCCATGACATTTATTTCATGGCTGATAGGGATTATTTCCCCCAGGTTCCTAAGGAGGTCCAGAAAAAAAATCAGGAAACAGGCCAAATGCGTGTCCTGCCTCAAACGGCTTCCGGACGATTATCGCAAGAAACTCTGCAAGGACTGCATTTCTAGTGTCATTGTGGAGGAACAGCCTTCCTTCCTTGAGGAACTGAGGTCCATGATCCATGATGAAGTGAAGACCTCCTTATCCCAAATCCCCCCCCCCCCCCTCCGGGATCCGCCTCCACCGAAAAGGCGAAGGGAACCATCTCCCTCCTTATCTGACCCGGAGGTAACAGGGGAAGATGCGTCTACATCTAGAGCCTGGGAGGACGAGGAGGTTCTTTCTGATACTGATATGGCTGAGTCAGAGAGGAAATTTAGTTTCTCGCTAGATGAAATGCCAGACCTCTTAAGGGCTGTCCGGGCCACGATGGGGATAGAAGACACCCCAAAAGCCCACTCAATACAAGACGAGATGTTTGGGAGACTCCGCGTTAAGAAAACCTGTGTGTTTCCAATTAATGAAAATATTCGAGATATGGTTCTGGACGAATGGTCCAACCCTGAGAAACGGTTGGGGGTTTCCAAATCCTTCAAGAACCGGCTATTATTTGATTCGAATGAGGTGAAGATCTTCACTGAGACTCCCAAAGTGGACATTCAGGTCGCCAAAGTCAATAAAAAGACTGCCTTGCCCTTTGAAGATACCTCAAAGTTGCGTGATCCTATGGATAGGAAGGCGGATAGTCTCCTGAAAAAATCATGGGAGGTGGCCATGGTTAATCTGAAAGCTAACATCGCGGCCACCTCGGTAGCCAGGTCCATGAGGATATGGCTTGACGAGTTAGAAAATCACATTAGAGATAATACCCCAAGGGAAGAGCTACTCAGGTCCCTTCCCTTATTGAAGTCCGCCACAGCTTTCATGGCAGATGCCTCGGCCGAATCTGTTAGATTCGCCACGAAGGATGCGGGGCTTTCCAACGCTGCCCGCCGCGCCTTGTGGATGAAAAGCTGGTCGGACGACAATACTTCAAAAATGAAGCTATGCTCTATCCCATTTTCAGGGGAATATGTATTTGGCCCGGTCTTGGACCGTATCCTGGAAAAGGCCGCGGACAAGAAGAAGGGCTTTCCTGAGGAAAGATCCTTTAAAAGGAAATATCCCTTTCGGGCCCCCTCTAGCCAGAATAAACCCTTTAGGGATAAGGGAAAGTCAGGGCGTTGGAGCTATTCCAAAGGGGGCAGGGGTAGAGGTAACCCCTCTTCCTCCCAAAGTAAGTCCGATAAGCAATGACGCCAGCGTGGGGGGGGATTGAGGAAATTTCTGACTCCGTGGGAGTCCATTTCCCCGAATCCTTGGGTCCGGGACATCTTAAAATTCGGTTACCGGATCGAACTTTCCTCATCTGCCCCAAACCGCTTCATCATTACGAATCCAGGCTCCTCCAGCACTCGTTTAAAAATTCTACAGGGAATTCAGAGCCTTCTAGCTATTGACGTGATAGTACGGGTCCCCCCTTCTCAACTTTGGCAGGGCTTCTATTCAAGCCTTTTTCTGGTGGAGAAGAAAGAGGGGTCTTTCCGTACAATTATAAACCTGAAAGCCTTGAACAAATTCATAACTTATCGAAAGTTCAGGATGGAATCCCTAAAATCCCTGATCCCCTTAATAGGGAAGAACGCCCTAATGTGCTCAGTAGATCTTCAGGACGCCTACTACCACGTCCCAATTCATCCGGAATCCCAGAGGCTTCTAAGATTTGCTATTCAGGATCACAAGGGGGTAACCAGCCACTTTCAGTTTACGGCCCTCCCCTTTGGGATATCATCTGCACCCAGAATCTTTACGAAGCTGGTAGTCGAGATGGTAGCCTTCCTGAGACACAAGGGACAAGTGATTGTTCCATACCTGGGCGACTTCCTCTTGGTTGGGAACTCAGAGAACGATCTAAGATCAGACTTACTAACCTTCCTATCTCTCATCCAGGATCTAGGATGGTTGGTGAACCAGAAAAAGTCACATCTGGTACCTTCCAGCACTATCCAGTTTCTAGGGGTTATCCTGGACTCCCGGGCTCAACGTACCTTCCTTCCACCAGACAAGATCAAAAGCCTCCAACTGAAGATTCGTCGGTTTCAGAACAGGAGGTCTTGTCCCATAAGAGAAGCCATGAGCCTCCTGGGCCTTCTTTCATCCTGCATCCCGTCCTTTCCCTGGAGCCAGTCCCACTTTCGATCTCTTCAGCTATGGATCCTCAGATCTTGGGACAGACGACAGTCCTCACTGAACCACAAGGTTCTGATTCCCCCTGCGGTGAAGGTCTCCCTGAACTGGTGGAAACATTCAGCCAACCTGTGCTTGGGAGTCGCCTGGGAGAAGACCCCCTACATCCAAGTTCTCACGGATGCGAGCGAAAAAGGATGGGGTGCGAAAGTGGGAGATCACTTCTTTCAAGGCTCCTGGGTTTCGGTAACCCGCTCCCAATCTTCCAACTTCAGGGAGCTGGAAGCGGTCCGGAAAGCCCTGAAGGCGGCAGAAGCCCTCCTTGTGGGTCATCACATAAAAATACTTTCCGACAATACGACGACAGTGGCGTACCTTTCTCATCAGGGAGGCACAAGATCGGAGAAACTGATGTCCATCGCAAGAAAAATCTTCGACTGGGCAGAGTCCCGCGTGAGGTCCATCTCCGCAATTCATTTGAAAGGGATACTAAACGTGGAGGCAGACTATCTCAGTCGTCAGTGGATAGACCATACCGAATGGTCCTTGAATCAGGACGTGTTCCAGACTCTGGTGGAGAAGTGGGGTACTCCGCAGGTGGACCTGTTTGCGTCCAAGAAGAACGCAAAGGTGCCAACATTTTGTTTCTTGAACCCTCGAGACAACCCTTGGGCTCTAGATGCGCTGACGATTCCTTGGGACTGGGATCTCTGCTACGCATTCCCACCCTTGCCTCTGCTTCCCAGGGTAATTCAAAAGCTCAACCTAGAAAACTCGACTTTGATCCTAATAGCCCCCTATTGGCCGAAAAGGAGCTGGTTCCCTTCCTTAAAGAACCTATCGATAGAAGATCCGTGGCCTCTTCCCTCCAGGAGGGACCTTCTTCATCAAGGGCCGATACTGCACCCAAACTCGAGTTTTCTCAAGTTATCGGCCTGGATCCTGAAGTCCAGAGGTTGAGATCACAAGGACTTTCTGATCAGGTGATTTCTACCCTTAAAGCAAGTAGGAAGAAAGTTACCTTCTCTATATATCTGAAAATCTGGAAGCGCTTTTGTTCCTGGAGCGGCAGTCCTGCCCCAAATCTAGAGCCACCCAACTTCCAGAAGATCTTAGATTTCCTCCAGCAGGGACTTGAATTGGGTCTCAGGCTTTCCACCCTGAAGGTACAGGTCTCGGCCCTAGCCTGTTTTTTTTATCAAGACCTAGCCAATCATCGCTGGATCAAAAGATTTATGAGAGCCGCTTCCCGACTTCGTCCGTCCCTGAAAACTAGGATCCCCAATTGGGACCTCAATACGGTGCTCACAGGCCTGACCCTCGCTCCGTTTGAGCCCTTGGCCAGTTGTTCTATCAAACACCTCTTTCTAAAAACAGCCTTTTTAGTGGCCATCACGTCCGCAAGAAGGTTAGGCAAAATTCAGGCCCTATCCATTCAGGAACCCTATCTTCGCATCACCGATCGAATTGTCCTAAAATTAGATCCAGGTTTTCTACCTAAGGTAGTATCAGACTTCCACCGGAACCAGGAGATAGTCCTACCTTCCTTTTGCAGTAATCCCTCTAATGATAGAGAGGCTAGCTTCCATTCTCTGGATGTGAGACGTTCAGTCCTACGATATCTTGAGGTATCTAAAGATTTCCGTAGATCTAACAACCTATTTATCCTCTTCTCCGGTAAGAATAAGGGTCTAAAAGCCTCCAGGTCCTCCTTAGCTCGGTGGATCAGGGATTCCATTTCCTATGAGTCTCAGGGTCTTCCTTGCCCCACAAATTTGAGAGCCCACTCTACTCGAGCTATGTCCTCCTCCCAAGCCGAGCGAGCAGGAGCTTCCCTGGATGATATCTGTAAAGCTGCTACATGGTCTAACATTCACACCTTCACTAAGCACTATAGGTTAGACCTATCCAGTTTAGACGTGTCTTTTGGACGTAAGGTCCTTCAGGCGGTCCCCCCCCCCAGGCTATAATTTTTTATATCTCCTTGTAGCCGTCGTGGTGATGAGGTGGAAAGCCGGAATTAGACTTACCTGTAATTCAGTTTCCACGAGATCACCGCGACGGCACGTATTTTCCCTACCCCTTATTAAGTTTCTAGGAGGTTATGAAGTAATACCCTCTTGATTTGCTATGCTTTGTTCTCACCACCTTTTTTGTTTGTCTCTGTAATTTTGGACACACTGGTGTTGGTGGTGGTGTTCCTGCCCCTACAGATGTCAGGGGTCAATCTCTCCTTGTAGCCGTCGTGGTGATCTTGTGGAAACTGAATTCCGGCTTTTTCTCCAAATCACAAAATTAGGGTCCATTCACACATCCGTAAGTGTTTTACGGATCCGCAAAACACAGACACCGGCAATGTGCATTCCGCAATTTGCGGACCGCACATCGTCGGCACTATAATAGAAAATGCCTAATCTTGTCCGCAATTGCGGACAAGAATAGGACATGTTCTATTTTTTTGCGGAAACGGAAGCACAGATGCCGATGTGCGGATGCGGACAGCACATTCCTGCCCCATTGAAAATGAATGGGTCTGCACCCGTTCCGCAAAATTGCGGAACAGATGCGGTCCACCCGTTTTGCGGACGTGTGAATGGACCCTTATGGGTCCACAAGTGAATCTACAGGTGAAACTTGAAAAATTAGAATATCGTGCAAAGTTCATTTATTTCAGTAATGCAACTTAAAAGGTGAAACTAACATATGAGAGACTCATTACAATTTTAAGCTGCATTAATGCATTCCTTTTAATTTGCATTACTGAAATAAATTGACTTTTGCACGATATTCAAATTTTTCGAGTTTCACCTGTATTTGCCTCAGCAGCAAATGCAAAATTCAAAAAGTTTTTTTTCCCTGAACCCCTTTGATGGGAACATTGGTGTGGACGCACAAAAGTGGGATTTTCAAATGGCGTATGCCTTTCCCCCTCTTCAACTAATTCCCAGGGTTCTAAAAAAGATCCGGCTAGACAAGGCCCATGTTATTCTTACAGCTCCTCCACGGCCGAAAAAAACATGGTTCCACTTGCTGAAGACCCCGTTAGTTCAGAGCCCATGGATTCTTCCTTGGAAACAAAATCTATTGTCACAGGGTCCTATCTGTCATCCCAAAGTAGAAAGGTTACATCTGGCAGCATGGAACCTGAAAGGTTGATATTGAGGTCTAGGGGTTTACCTGATGGCATTATCAACACCATGCCGGCCAGCAGGAAAGAAGTGACTTCCAGAATTTACGCTAAAGTTTGGAGCCATAATCAAGCCAGAATCTCTTCCCAGAAGTTTTCGGTTCAAGCAATTATAGGATTCCTGCAGTCAGGATTTGAGAAAGGATTACGTCCAAATACATTGAGGGTACACATCGGCGTTAAGCGCTGTATTTGATGAAAAAATTGCGGATCACCCATGGGTTATCCGTTTCTTGAAAGGGGCAGACAGGTTAAGACCCTTTCTAAGATCTACTGTTTCTCCCTGGGACCTCAATTTAGTGCTATCATGACTGATAAATGCTCCCTTTGAACCCTTGTCAGAAGCCTCTCTGAGGTATTTGTCACTAAAGACCTTATTTTTGGTGGCAATTACCTCAGCGCGTAGAGTAAGTTAAATTCAAGCTCTAAAGATAGTGGAACCCTTCTGCATCGTGTTTTCAGACAGAATTGTGTTCAGATTGGACAATTCTTTTCTTCCCAAAGTTGTATCAAATTTCCACAGACAAGAGGAAATTATTGTCCCATCATTTTGTTCAAACTCAAAAACAGAAGGGATAGAGAAGTTCCACAGGTTAGATGTGCGTAGGGCTGTTCTACTCTAGAAACCACAAAAACATTCAGGAACACGGACTACTTATTTGTCCAGTTCAGTGGAGCACATAAGGGGCATAAGGCCACAAAGAACTCATTGCCTAGATGGGTAAAAATGGCCATCTCTGAATCATACAAATCTGTAGGAATATCTCCACCAAAATCTTTTACAGCACACTCTACAAGATCTGTTCCCTTACGTACTACCAGTAGCACAGATGGGGTTAACCACCCCCTATGGACTGGTAGGACCGGCGGAATTTTAATGAGCCCAAGTAATAATTAAACACTTAAACCTCCCCTATAAAGGAGGGAATCACCTCCAGCCCATTGTGTTTTTTTCTGTCCTCCAGACAGGTGGACTAGGCGGTGATTCCCCCTTTCTTAGGGGGGAATCTTTTTTTCATGTTATCTACGGGCTTTGCCTCCGCTTTTACTACTAGGGCTTGTCCGGCAGCTTACCTGCTGCCGGCGCTGTGGTGCGCTTATTGGCGTCCTCGGTCCTTTTCCTTGCGGCTGCTGGGCGCCGCCATCTTCCGAATCTGACGTCACTTCCGGAATTTTTTCCTTGCGACGCGATTTCGCATCATTATTGAGATTTTTTTTTTATATATAATTCGCGATTTTCCCTCCGGTTGGAGGTTTTATTGTATTCCTTCCTGGGGGGAAACCTTTTTATTTACTGCTATGTGTTTTCTCCTCTGGGGGCGGGGACTCGGCTCTGAGCCCACTCCCTCCCCTATTTAAGGAAACATTGTGAACCAGGTCGTTCTCTGGTGAGTCCCATAAGCTGGTGTTCTTATTTCTGGTCCTCATTTTCAGCTATCTGCCGGTCTGCCTTTTCTTTTACCTTTCTCCTGAAACATTTATTGGTTGTTTACAAATGTTTTACTTATCCTTTTTTTCTTTTTTCCCGCAGTGAGGTCGGTCAACGGTTGTTCTAAGCTGAATTTACCTGCACTCGTCAGATCGCAGAAGATAAGCAGCTTGGGGCTTGGTAGGAACCAGCTTGGGAGACTGACTGGGAATCCCTTGTTCCGTTGACTTTAAGAAAAAAAAAGAAAGCCTCCACGGGATTTGAATGGCAAAAAGGCGGTTTCCAAGCGGAAACATTTTTCGTGCTATGATTGTAGCGCGCTTTTGGAGGATAGTTGTCCCTACTCCAGGTGTGACGGCTGCCGTCCGAGGGTCCAACCTTCCACCGAACCTACGATGCAGGATATGTATCAGTGGGTAAAGACCTATGTTGATTGATCCATCAAAGGGGTTATAAGCCTGCTGGATGAGAGGCTTCCTACTCAGACTCCTATGGAGTCTTCGACTCCAGTAGAGAGACCGTCCGTAGTCTCCTTGAATTCCTCCTCCTCGGATGAGGAGGAGCTTACTTCATGCTTCTTTCCTCCTGATAAGACGCAAAAGTTACTTAGGTCCATCAGGTCGGGGGACCATGATGTTGACCTGGAGGAGCTCTCTGATCCCGCTAGTCGGGCACTTCGTGTCTTTAAAGCGGATGAGACCCTCCTCTCTGTCATCCGAAAGGGGTCCGATTCTAACTAAAAGATTCAGAACCATGTTTCCGATGGCTAAACCCTTGGTGGAATCGTGGGGTTCCATTCCCAAGGTGGACATGGCGATTGCCAAACTGTCCAAGTGCACTCTGGTTCCTGCGGACGATGGGTCGAGTCTGCAGGATCCCCTTGACAGGCAGAGTGCAAACCCAGGAGAGGTTATACGGCAGCTGCAGCTTCCGCGTCTACGGCCATTGCGGCTACAGAAGTTTCTACCTTCCTCCGGTCTCGATTAAACCAGATCCAGATGGATGTGGATCAGAAGGTGTCTCAGGACGACATTCTGGCGGCTTTCAAGACTGTCAACCTGGCGATGAATTTACTGTCTGATACAGCGCAACAGCAACTGAAGTTGGCGGCCAAAACCATAACCCTGGTGTCAGCGGCCCGCAGGCCTTTGTGGCTTAAGCCTTGGGTCGCTGACAATTCCATGTAGCCTTCCCTTTGAGCCCAACCATTTGTTCGACTCAGAGTTGGATAAGATTATGGAAGACCTGTCAGATTAAAAGAGGAAGAGTCTTCCCCAACAGTCCTTTCGGGGGCGGGGCAGACAAAACCGTGGTGGTAGGTCTGACCAGCAGTCAAGAGCCCGGAGGGACTGGGGAGCACAGCGAAGAGGTTCGAGGCGCTCTCGTGAAGGAGCCAAGGATAAAAAATCCACCTCCTGACTACGGGCCTCCTCAAGGCTCTTGGATGACTCCCGTGACTCCTGCCTTCCTTCCAGAAGACTTCCCCACTCCCCTGCCTCATCTTCCCATCGGAGGTCAGCTCTCCCACTTCAAGGACATCTGGATCCGAGAGATTTCGGATCCCTGGGTCCTGAATGTCATATCAGAGGGGTACTCAATCAATCTTCTTTCTCTGTCTCCGGACAGGTTCATCAGAACCAAACTTCCACAGGCCGCAAGGCAGTTGGTTCTGGAGGCTTACATTCAGGATTACATCCACAAGGGGGCTCTGGAGGAGGTTCCGGCAGGGGAACGGGGCTTAGGGATTTACTCACCAGTGTTTCTGGTTCCCAAGGCGTCAGGGGATCTCCGGATGATTATCGATTTGAGATTCTTCAATCGATGCGTAAGGAAAGTAAGGTTCCGTATGGAAACCATCAGGTCAGTGGTTCACGTTCTCAATCCTGGAGATGTGACGGCAACCCTGGACCTCAAGGATGCATATTTGCACATCCCGATTCATCCTGCTTCCAGGAAATATCTCAGGATCGCGGTCCAGGTGTCAGGTGTCACCAGACACCTTCAGTTCGTTGCCCTTCCCTTCGGCATTTTTTCTGGCCCTCACACTTTCACCAAGGTGGTAGTTTCTGTGGTGGCGGCTAGCACTCCAAGGACTGACCATCATTCCTTATCTGGACAATTGGCTTTTAAAAGCCTCTTCCTTTGTGGTCCTGACCCACCATCTTCATGTAGCGATTTCCTTTCTGTTCCGCCTAAGGTGGATCATCAACTGGCAGAAGTCGAACGTGAGCCCGTCGACTTCAGTAAGATATTTAGGCTTCATAATCGACTCCGTTGGGAGATCTCTCCGGTTTACTCCAGAAAGAAGATCCCGAATACAGAACATGGCAGAATTCCTATCCGTGCCTTGGCAAATTCCAATTTGGACTCTCATGAAGATGTTGGGGCTTATGTCAGCGTCTGCGTAAGCAGTCCCTTGGGCTTTATGGCACCTCCGGCCACTGCAGTCGGAGGTTCTCTCCAAATGGAATGGCAGCCCCGCCGGGCTGAACTCCCTGTGCTCCCTGTCTTGGCAAACTCTGCATTCCCTCAGATGGTGGAGCCATCTTTTAGACTGGAAGTCTATGACCCAGCCAACCTGGGTCATATTGACAACAGATGCGTCCCAAGTAGGCTGGGGTGCTCATCTAGACGATTCTCCAGTGCACAGATCCTGGTCTCCTCAGGAGCGACTCCTCTCATCCAATCTCCGCGAGATTCAAGCTATCCGGCTATCCCTACTTCACTTCGCCCCTCAGATCCGGGGCAAAGCGATGAAAGTCCAGTCAGACAATATGACTGCGGTACTTTACATCAACAAGCAGGGAGGCACAAGATCACTTACCCTCTTATCAGAGATCGGGGTGATTCTGGATTGGGCAGAATTTAACCTTTCACACTTATCTGCGATCCACATTCGAGGCTCCCTCAATATGATAGCGGATCGGTTGAGCCGCGGTCTTCCAACAGTGGAGTGGTCTTTACATCCGGAGATATTCAAACAGATAGTCCTCAAGTGTGGAATGCCAGAGGTGGATCTTATGGCAACAAGGTTCAATGCCAAGGTGGAGAGGTTTTGCTCCCTTTACAGGGAGGACAACCCCCTGGCGATAGATGTTCTGTCAATATCCTGGAGGTTCAGGCTGGCTTATATCTTCCCTCCCTTTTCCATTATACCGAGGGTATTGATGAAAATTTGTCAGGATCAGGCCTCGGTAATAGCCATCATACCGTTTTGGCCCAAGAGAATCCTGGTTTACCCAGCTCATTCAGATGAGTCGGGGACATTATTGGAGGCTCCCCCCACGGCAGACCCTGGTGTCATGGGACACTCACCTCTGCCCAGATCTGCACAGGTTCAACCTGACAGCCTGGAGGTTGATTAGTCCCTTCCCAGAATAGAAGGGCTTTCAGAGTCGGTCCTGAGAAAGCAGTCTCATTCAAGAGCAGACTCTACTAAGAGAGCCTACTCACAGATTATGAGGATATTCTCTTCTTGGTGTTCCTCAAAGGAGGTGGCGTCTGCAGATCCGCCCCTCCCCATGATCCTTCAGTTTCTGCAAGATGGCATTGACAAAGGCCTTGCTCCATCTACCTTGAGGGTTCAAGTTTCAGCCATTTCAGCTTGTTTCAACAAGTCTTTTTCACAGGACCCGCTCATTAAACGGTTCCTTAAAGGAGCTGAAAGATTAAAGCCTACACTACTGAAACCCATCCCTCAATGGGATTTATCAGTAGTTCTCAGGGGGTTAGCATCTCCCCCCTTTGAGCCTTTGGAGGAGGTAATTTCAAGTTTGTCACATGAAAACTTGTTTTTTCTTCTTGCTATGACTTCAGCCAAGAGGGTCTCTGAGCTTCAAGCTCTATCAGCGCACGAGCCCTATACCATTTTTTTGCAAGACCGGGTCCTTTTAAGATTTCTCCCGTACTTTAGGCCTAAGGTTCCTTCTTTCCAGAATATCAACCAGGTGATATCCCTCCCGGTTCTTTCTAGACCTTCTACCTCCTCCGAGGAACCTGCTATACATCCTTTGGATGTCTCGAGATGCCTCCGGATCTATGTGAATAGATCAAGGAGTTCAGGAAAGATGAAAATCTTCAAATCCTGTTTGCCGGTCATTTTAAAGGTCGTAAGGCGTCTAAACCATCCATCGGTCGATGGATTAAGGAGGCTAATGGGGAATCCTTTGTTTCCCAATCTCTAGACCCTCCGGGGTTTGTAAAAGCCCATTCTACGAGGGCTGTAGCTACATCTTTTGCCGAGAGGAGTCTTCTTCCGCTCGACATGATTTGTAAATCTGCCTCCTGGAGCTCTGAATCAACATTCATCTCCCATTATAGACTAGATGCCAGATTAGCTGAGTACTCGGCCTTTGGGCAGACTATTCTTAGTTCTGCCAGGCATGATGGCCCTCCCTAGGGGTTCTTCTTGCTATCTCACCATCTGTGCTGCTGGTAGGACATAAGGGAATCGTTAATTAATTTCCCACCCTAGTAAGACTAGTTTTTTCTTGCTATAACACAATGGGCTGGAGGTGATTCCCTCCTTTATAGGGGAGGTTTAAGTGTTTAATTATTACTTGGGCTCATTAAAATTCCGCCGGTCCTACCAGTCCATGGGGGGTGGTTAACCCCATCTGTGCTGCTGTTAGGACTAAGGTAAAACAAATTATCGTTAGAAATTAACGATTTCAGCATCCTGGGCTTAGAAGGCGAGCACTTCATTAGAACAAATATGCAGGGCAGCAACGTGGTCAAACCCTCACACATTTATTAAACATTAGAGAATGGATACTAGGGCTAGCCAGGAGCTCGCCTTTGGTAGAAAGGCGCTACAGGCCATAGTCCCTCCGTAAACAAAAATCAATCTGTTATATCTCAGGGTATGCTGTCATGGAGGATGAAAGGGAAAAACTAAATTACTTACCGGTAATTCCCTTTTCATTAATCCTCCATGACGGCATGGATTCCCCCCCCCCCCCCCCCCCCCAAAAAAAAAAAGGGATTGTAGATAGATGGAGGTGTGTGTTGCTGTGAATGCAAAAAAAAAAAAAAAAAATCTTCATATACACATATGAAGGAAAGACTCTCAGAAAGACACTAAGAGCCAGAGGAGGGTCAAATTTATTCTTCCTGTCCCTATCTGGTTGGAGGCGGTTCCTCTCTCAGGGTATGCCGTCATGGAGGATTTATGAAAAGGGAATTACCGGTAAGTAATTTTTAATTTTTTTTGACAGGGTCAAAATGGCTTGTAAACCATTTTTCATTCCTTATTACCCCAAAAAAAGCAAAATGTGATCAGTCACCCCAAAATAGTATCAAACTACAGAATACTTTGCAAAAAATAATCCCTCATAAGGAAACAAACAAAGCCTTGAAACAAAGAGGGGGGTGGGGAAGCACTTGAAAAATAAAAATTTAACTCATTACAGTCCTAGAGATACAAAATATATAGTATAAAATTCACACATCTTTAACAGTCCCCCCTTGAATTTCATTCTCTCCCTAAACCTAAACATCTGTCCCAATGCTCCGACATCCTCTTCACCAGCTTCCACGACAAGCCATACCTAACGAACAGCCTCCCGTGACACTGGATTTGAGCACGGGGAAGTCAGATGATCTTTCCCTAACTGGCGTTGACATTATATGGGGGGACTGGAGGTCATCAATGCTCCTGATTTTCTGGATCGATGTTTTTATACAATTTTTCCATATTCTTTTGAGTCATGATCAACAGTCACACAAGGGAAAACCAGTCTCAACACTTCCTTGAAATCAATCCAATTATGCTTTTCTTTGAGCTTCACTGTGCTTGTGGTCAACAACACTCGGAATGGACCATCAAACCAGGTTTTTAGGACTTTTCTAACGTGTCTTTACTACCACCCAATCTCCAGACACAAGTGGGTGGGTTCCTGGTACTTTATCAAAACCTGGAAGTGAAGCAAAAACTCGAAAATGTACTTTAGTCAAATGCTTGTACAAAACTGATCACATAATCTGTCAGACAACCATGTTGCATCTGAAGCTGCTGTGGGAAATAAAATCCTATCCTAGGGGCTGACCCAAAAAGGACCTTATAGGGATAAAGGCCTGTCTCACGGTTAGGCGTATACCTTACTAAAAGAAGGCTACCAGCAGGCACTCTATTAAGGCTTTTTGAATCTTTTAACTTTAGTGTCCCGTTCAGTTCCTTTTCCCTACTCTACTGCTGCTTCGTGGATGGTTCGAAGCATGTAAGGCCTGTCCTACACCCAAAACCTTTATCATCTCCTGCATCACTTCACCTGTGAAGTGAACACCTGTGTCACTTTCAATGATCTAAGGTACCCCATACCTGCACACAACTTCGACCATAATCTTCTTTACTTCTTTGGGTACGAATTTGGCCATCCTGAAAACAAGTCATCACATATCAATACATACTCATACATGCCCACCTTGGGTAGTTGAAGGTAGTCTGCAAACGTTGAAACAGATACAAAAAGCAAGACGTGTTTCTTGGGTACCTTAACCACCTTGCCCACGTTGTTCTGGGCACAAATCATTTATCCTTGAGTATGTCTGACTGTTACAGTGCTGAACCCTGGGGCGTACCATATGCTACGTACTAAATCACTCGTATCATTTTTTTTTATGGTAAATCACTCCATGGGTTGCCTGTGCCATCGTGGAGTAGAGGGACCTGGGAAGGTAAAGTTTCCCTTTCTATTTGTAGTCCCCCCTTTTCCATCCACCAGTCCCTTTCCTCCTTCCCCATCTGGTTCTGTAAGGTCTTAAGAACTTTCGGGAGACAGGAGGAGTTATTTCAGGGACCTAAACTGTGGCCACTTAAGACAGGGGTCTGCTTAGGTAATTTGGCAGCCATTTTTGCCGCCTGATCTGCCGTGGCTTTCCCCTTTGCCTCCTCTGCATCTGTTTACAGTGGCCTTTCGTTGCTATCATCACCTCTCATGTTAGTGACAAGAGGGCTTCCATCAGAGACCTCACTGCTTCCCCATCTTCGATGGGTTTACCTGAAGCGATCAAGGAGTCTCTGGCTTTCCATATGGGCCCATAGTCATGGGCTATCCCAAAAGCACACCTGGAATCAGTGTAAATGTTGGCTGTTTTTCCATCTGCATATCTGCAAGCCATCTTCAAAGTCTTTTAGCTCCACTTCTTGAGCAGGCATGTGTGGTAGTTCACGTTTAATCACCACTGCCCAACCTGTGTAGTACCTGCCATCCTGGCCATACCTCGATCCATCCACAAACAGCACATGATCTAGATTACCTAATGGCTGATTTACCAAATCTCACTACCTCTTGTGACATCTGCAAACAGTCAGGAGCCTCTTCCTTTGAATCTGGAAGAAAAGGTTAAAGTGCGGTGCCCTAACTCTTCCCTCCCCCCTTGATCCAGAGGCAACAGGGTGGCTGGGTCCAAAGTATTACACCTTTGGAGAGCAACATTGTCTGGCAACAAAATGGAACACTGCATTCTCAAATAACGGGCAACAAAACAATCATTTGGATTGTACGTTCATGAGGATAGATGTAATATCACCATCACTTTGTGGTTCAGAACTATCTCGGAGCTTTCATCAAGCATAGCTAGTACAACTACTACAGCTCTGATGCAGAAAGGGGCACCTCTGGCCACGGGATCAAGTCTGGCTGAATAATATGCTACGGGGAGTTATTGCTGGCCATGCAGTTGGGTGAGGACAGCTGAGTCATGGCCACTCACTTCATAACAATACAATCTAAATGTAATAATCTGATAGGCCCAGTGTGGGGGAACACAAAATTGCCAGCTCTAGGCATAAAAAGCATCTACCACCTCATCTGTGAGGCGGTAGGGACTAAAGGACAAATCAATCACAATGGAGTGAGTGGCGGTAATGGGAACTTGAGCCAACAAGGTGTGTGTGTGTTGGGCACGATGTGGGTGTTAGAAACTGTGGCTTTATGTACCATCCAATGGTGAGTGGTTTTGCTTTTCTCAGCTCCTGGGAGTACTGATACAAACATGGACCAGGGAATTTTATCACTAATGGCCAACAAACAAAGTTCCTGGTCGTTGAAGGCACCTGTAAGCTTCACAGTGCTGTCCTCCTGATGTGAGATACCAGCATGTACTTTTGCAAGCAAATCTGCACCCAGGAGGCAACAAGGGGCGTTACCAATGACCAGCAAACGGGCAAGCGCATCTTGGTTAGGGGCAAATCTAATATGGATGGTTTCTATTGAAAGGGGAGTGTACTACTTTCCCATCCACTTCTACCCAAAGACTGGTGTCCTTGGAGAGTAAATCATGGGAGGCCATGTTTGCTGTGCACAACTGTCTTGGCTGCTCCAGTATCAATCAAAAACGGGACTACTTCTTTATCACCCAGAGTGAGGGATATCATTGGGCCAGACTGAATCTGCTAAAAATGTTTAAAAGTAGAGCCGATACTGGATTTCCTGTTTCCTAATCTTGATCTAACTCCCCCCCCTCACCTGTCTTTGTGTTTTCCTTATGACAAATAAAACATGGGTGTCTGTGGGGACGGACAGTGATCCGGGCATGGTCAACATAGAATACAATCCTCTCGTGTGGTGTGGACGAGGAGTACCACACACAGCACAACACTCTGTCTTCTGGGATCTGGGTCCCACAGACTCTGCAGGCCCATCTCCCAGGACCATTATAGGGTGGCAGACTTACTTTCTCCTCACTTCAATGAGGCGTTTGACATCAGGGCTGAAGCAATGCCAAAGGAACACTACCTATGGTTGGCACCACTGAACCACCCAATGCTGCTTGATGTTGCTCTGCATTTTGGCTTACAGAAGTATCCAACTTTCCCTATCGTGGAATTAATAGACTGGAAAACAGGACTTCTCATCTTCCATGGGAGTGTCTTATAACTAGGGGATGGTCACAAGGCTGTCGTCTGTAACGTCCACCCCTATCCTCCTCCCTCCGCTCTGAGTCATCTAAGTCCACCCCTTTCAGTCGGACGCTGTGGTCCTCCTTTTGTCCGTCAGTAGTAACATAGTACATAAGGCCGAAAAAAGACATTTGTCCATCCAGTTCGGCCTGTCATCCTGCAAGTTGATCCAGAGGAAGGCAAAAAAAAAACTGTGAAGTAGAAGCCAATTTTCCGCACTTTAGGGAATAAAAAATTCCTTCCCGACTCCAATCAGGCAATCAGAATATCTCCCTGGATCAACCACCCCTCTCTAGTAGCTATATCCTGTAATATTATTACACTCCAGAAATACATCCAGGCCCCTCTTGAATTCCTTTATTGTACTCACCATCACCACCTCCTCAGGCAGAGAGTTCCATAGTCTCACTGCTCTTACCGTAAAGAATCCTTTTCTATGTTTGTGTACAAACCTTCTTTTCTCCAAACGCAGAGGATGTCCTCTCGTCACAGTCACAGTCCTGGGGATAAATAGATGATGGGATAGATCTCTATACTGACCCCTGATATATTTATACTTAGTAATTAGATCTCCCCTCAGTCGTCTTTTTTCTAACGTGAATAACCCTAATTTTGATAATCTTTCAGGGTACTGTAGTTGCCCAATTATCCATAAGAACAGAGCTCTGATGTGAAGCACAACACTTAACATGTAACACGTAACTTCAAACATTGAAACAAACAGATCTGACAATACAGACATGAACACACAAAGGGCCCATAAGAAACTTTTCATTGACTTCAATTAAAAAAAAATGTACAGCTCAATCAAAACTGTTGGCACCAATAAAAAACCCAAAATCTTCCAAGAAAAATAAAATAAAATCCTCAATGTGCATATTATTTAAAAAACAAATACCGTACTCCATACGCATTCACATTTTCATGTACTCATTTTCACAAACAGCTCATAACCTCGCCCTCATACATAAAAACTGAATTGCATACACAGTTCTGCTAAAAACATCTCTGTCTTTTCAACTCCACTACAACTCAAAGCCACACCCATTCACATTCCACTGAATCATGTATCTTCCAACCCAGTCACACAATTTCTTTGTCTGTGCTGCAAGTTTTGGAATGAAACAAACACAGCTTTCCTGGAAACAGATAGCCACACCACACCCAGAATTGCTGATGGTCTGTCGCTGTTGTGCTGTATTTTCCAATGTCTTCTGGTCTTCACTCTGTGATTAATCAAATCTTATAAGAAGACAATATACATGTTATAATCATACAGTCATTGTGTTAAAAGCTGGATTTCCACATTACACTGCTTGGGAAAGAAGAAAGAAAATTATTGAACAATTCTTCGTCTTGTATAATATATTACACATCACTTACTCTGCATGATTCCCTGCCCGCTTCCCTTATCTCAGGAATGTTTTTGTGTGAAGGCGGGGGAAGTGGATCTCTGTAGCTCACACTAGATACATACAATACTTATCCATTAACTGACCATCTTTTACTGCTGTAATCTCTATTGCTAATGCTAGGATCTTCCCTATTTAAACACACACATATCATTAGGGTAACAAAACTTAACCAGTTCATTTCTGAACATTTAACACAAGCGCCGTTCTGATTGCAGACACTGGGGCACTTTCTTTCTTGCTAGTGCCATCAATTAACATCCTGACACTGCTCTGTTTTCTCACTCATTAGAACCCCCCCTCAACATCACAGGAGTTCTGATGCCCACAGTCTGTAAGCTCTAACTTCACAGTTTCTTACAGATTTTCATCCCTGTTGCCAGCTGGGCGACCTGCTGTCCGGGGCCACACTTTCTCTAACATTCTTTTTCACATTTTAACTTTCAATTCTCCATTAATATCACATCCTGCAATCTTCATTAACTTCTTATAATTTTTTTACATGTTGACTTCCTTCTTCTCTCGCTACAAGCTGAGGAGCAATATATTCTCCTTCATGTGAGTGGGACTGACCCATCTCAACCGCAGTATTTCAGACTGACACACAAAACAGAGGAGTGATCAGCACCTTTAACCCTTTCCTCCGCAGACAAAGGATTCACCCTCCCCTCTGGTTGGCTCAAAATCTGACTATCACGTCTGATTAGTCAGCTGGGACTCCCCGCACGTCTTCCCCTGCTCCAGGGGTCAGACGGGCTCCGCACGCATCTTCCTGGGGGTCAGGTCAGGTGGAGAATATCTCCGCAGTCTTTCCTTTCGGGTCATGAGGCTCCACGCGTCTTCCTGGCCAGGTCAGCCGGAGTTTACTTTGTCCCACACCTCGGCGCTACAGCGCCCCCTTCCAAACCAGGAGGTTACTCTCCCCTCCCTTTGTCTGTGTTCTTACTGTCCATGCTCAATTCACTCCTCGACCATACTGACACACATAAACACATATACACACCAGAGTGATCTATCAATTCAGATTATGGTTCTATGGACCCCAGGCTTTCAGCATATTAGCCGACTACTATACTTACATGGGTACCACCTCACAGCAGACTAAGCCAACATGAAGTGACAAACTAAATGGCAGAAAGGCGGGTAAGAGTATTCTTACCGTTCTATTAAAGCCGGCCATCTCCTCTCTGCCGTTCGTCAAGTCCTGGGGCCTCTTGTGTGTCGGCTGTTGATGCTCCCTTCGCCTTGGGGTCCCATCTGGGGTGCCATTTGATAAAGCAGCCCTAAATTAGAGCATTTGAGATACACTCTGGTGCTCCAAATCAATGTACCCCCAGGGGGTTAATATCCACGCGTGGTTGAGAGACTAGACACTGACACAAAAGCTGGTCAAAGCAATCTCTAATTTATTACAGAAAGTAAGTGGTATATGCATCTTCAGAAAAGGGCAGTACTTTCTGAGGCCCAGGCATTATTCCATTGGTTCAAAAGGGATAAGAGAGAGGAGATAACACCCTGGCATCTGCGCACTGGGCCCTACTTTGGAATGTGAACAGGGGCGTAGCTATAGGCTCATGGGCCCTGGTGCAAGAGTTCAATTTGGGCCCCCCCTACTCCACAGCAGAAGTATATGCCAATCGTTCACCAGCAAGGCAGTTGGAACTGGGATCTCCATGTTATTGGTCAGTTAATACATCAGGGACCCCCTGGCATGGGGCCTGGGCATAGCTAAGTGCAAACTGGGTGATCCATAGGCAGGACCGGGTGGCTGCCCTCATCCACCAGCCCGTCCCTAGGAAATCTCTCATCAGATGTGAGAGCAGCAGCGATCGATCAGCCAGGATTAATGTGCACAGTGGGAGGCCCCCCCTTAGGCAAATGACAAACTGCCCCCCCCCCCTTATTCTTAGGCAAGTGACAAACTCATCTCTGCTACATCTACAATGAGCAACTACAACAAATGTAATGCCAAACTGCAGTTCCTCTATGTGATGCCTGGGATAGCTTCCACTGGACTCACAGGCTGTGTGGGTCCAGTTGAAGCTATCTAAGGCATCACAAGGAACTGCAGTTTGGCATTACATTTGTTGTAGTTGCTGATTGTAGATGTAGCAGAGATGAGTTTGTCACTTGCCTAAGATTGAGGGGGGGGGGGGGCAGTTTGTCACTTGCCCAAGACTGAGGGGGGGAAGTTTGTCACTTGCCTAAAGGGGGGCCTCCCAGGCTGTGCACATTAATCCTGGCTGATCGATCGCTGCCTGCTGCAGTCACATGATGCATGATGAGAATACTGAGATTTCCTAAAGGGTGTATTCACTGTTCTGGTCTGGGCCTATTATCACAATCTCACCGGCGCTCCCACCAGGCGGGTCAGAGCCCGGATTCACTCAGGACAGACACAGAGTCGCAGTCACTCACTCACTGGACCGACCGGAACAGGACCCCGGTCGGTCGGAAGCTCACCTCAGTAAGTCAGTCAGGTCAGTCAGTGTGTCTCGCAGTCGCAGTCACAGTCACACTCACAGAATAGGAGAGCAGTGGCGTAGCGTGGGTTGCCTGCACCCGGGGCAAGCCAAAAATGGTGCCCCCCCCCCCTACCCCGGGCACGCCCCTTTTAACAAATACTGTAGTAGATCACTAGCAGTCCTATGTAACACAGTGATAACTCTCTGAGTACAGATAATGTTGTAGATGGTTGTGAGGCCCCAGAATTCAGAACACAGTGTTACCTGAAGTCTGGGGCCGGATGCGGCAGTGTGGGTCAAATTCTATATACCCTCTACCCTACCGAGAAACAGATATGTGCATGGATAATATTATTACAGGAGAATGCCGCACCATACCTGTTACATCCAGTGACGTCTCCTGTGATGTGCACTTTTCTCAACATCTTCATCCAGAGATAAGACCGCCATGACACCTTCTTTCAGCCGCTTCTCGTCTCTGCAGAGTTTCACAGATTATTTTTTAGGTTCCTCACTTTACTCTCATCCTCTCCTTCCTGGTGTCTCAACAACTCATCCTGCTGCCCCCAATATTGTGCTAGAGCCAGACAGATAGCCCCCATTCCCCATAATATTATTACCCCTGTATATTATAATGGCCCCACTTTATTATTAATATAATGGCCCCCTCTTTATTATTAATATAATGGCCCCTCTTTAATAACAAAGAGGGGGCCATTACATTAATAATAAAGAGGGGGCCATTACATTAATAATAAAGAGGGGGCCATCACATTAATAATAAAGAGGGGGGCCATTATATTAATAATAAAGAGGGGGGCCATTACATTAATAATAAAGAGGGGGGCCATTACATTAATAATAGAGGGGGGCCATTACCATTACATTAATAACAAAGAGGGGGCCATTATATTAATAATAATGTATTGGCCCCCTCTTTATTATTAATGTAATGGCCCCCTCTTTATTATTAATGTAATGGCCCCTCTTTATTATTAATATAATGGCCCCCTCTTTATTATTAATGTAATGGCCCCCTCGTTGTTAATATAATGTCCCCCTCTTTATTATTAATATAATGGTAGTCTCTCCACTCTTATTAATACTATGACATTGTCCACTGAGTACTGTCAGTGGTCCTCCTCTCGTGCCCCCAGTGCCTCTGCAAGGGTAGAATGTAGGGTACATAAAAAAATAAAATAATTAATACTTACCACTCTCTCCTTCACAGCTTGTGGCATCCTGGTACAGGCGGTCACCAATTCCTCGCTCACTGTGCCTTCCCGCGCCGCGTCATCTCGCGAGATCCGACGCAGGAGGTCACAGTGAGGTACGTGACTAAGTCCTGCATCGCACCTCAATTGAAGCCGCTCCCCCGGCCCCTCCTCCTCACTTCGCCTGCCCAGCTGCCCTGCACAGTGCGCGTCACACAGGGCCTCTCCTCTCGGCCTCCGCTCCGCCCCCTGTAAATCTTATTTTAGTTATTCAGCTGCGGCTGCGTTCTTCTGGCTTGAGGGGGCCCTGTGGGCCCCCCTGACTCAGGGGCCCGGTCGCAATTGCGACCGCTGCGACCCCTATAGCTACGCCACTGAATGTGAACTAATGTAAACATCTGGTTACCGTCACCATTTTGTAATGGCTTGTATTCTAACAATAATACTGCATACATCATATGTGACACTTCAAAGAGGTGCTTCTCTATAGGCAGTGAATAATATATACATATCATCGAGCCATATGATTGGCTTATGCACTCCTTCACACTCTATATACCTCCCTTGGGACACCTGTACAAGGATGAGAAAACAGACACTTCTCACAGCACAGCTCTTTGCCCCCCCCCCCTCTCCTCCAGCCTTGAAACAAAGAGGGGGTGGGGAAGCACTTGAAAAATAAAAAGTTAACTCATTACAGTCCTAGAGATACAAAATATATAGAATAAAATTCACACATCTTTAACAGGGGGGATGAGGAATACATGTAGAAGCTCTGTATTTCTATCACCAAAATAGACATCACTATGTGGAGCAGACATACATGGAGTAAGCTCTAGATATATTCATTCAATCCAGCCTTCATTTATGCTCTTCTGGGCTGGGACAGGTATAGGAGAGCTTGCCTGTCCCTTCAGCTGCTTTCCCTTGCAGCCTGGGACCCTTGTGGGCAGCATGACCTGTGCACAGCGGGTCTCTGTACCAACCACCTGCTCCTTCCTCCCATGGGTGTAGGAACCCCCAGAAATCTGGGGGGGACAGCATTTTTGCTCGCCGGGTATATTCTTATTCAGTAAACTGCGAGTTGTTTATATCATTAAATTTTAAGTGTGTGTGTGAACCCCCCCCCCCCCCCCCCCCCCCCCACACACACACACTTACAGTTCTGAAGACTCAGGGGTGCTGGCTGGCTTGGCCTTTTTCTTCAAGCTGCTCCGGATCAGGGCTGGAAGTGGGCACAATAAGAAAAAAATATTTTTCATTACACCTCAGGTCAGACCACCAATCAGACCCCCAATGTTAATCAGACCTCAGCTAACAGCCCCAATAAGATCCCCAATGTTAATAAGACCTCAGATCACACCTCAGCTCAGACCCCAATATGAATGTCCCCCAATCAGACCTCAGCTAAGAGCCCCAGTGCCTCTCATCAGCCCCCCAGTGCCTCTCATCAGCCAGTAATAACAGCCCCCCCCAATCATGTGCCAGTAATAACAGCCCCCCCAATCATGTGCCAGTAATAATAGCCCCCCCAATCATGTGCCAGTAATAACAGCCCCCCCAATCATGTGCCAGTAATAACAGCCCCCCCCCCAATTATGTGCCAGTAATAACAGCCCCCCCAATCATGTGCCAGTAATAACAGCCCCCCAATCATGTGCCAGTAATAGCCCCCCCAACCATGTGCCAGTAATAGCCCCCCAATCATGTGCCAGTAATAGCCCCCCAATCATGTGCCAGTAATAGCCCCCCCAATCATGTGCCAGTAATAGCCCCCCCAATCATGTGCCAGTAATAGCCCCCCCAATCATGTGCCAGTAATAGCCCCCCCAACCATGTGCCAGTAATAGCCCCCCCAATCATGTGCCAGTAATAGCCCCCCCAATCATGTGCCAGTAATAGCCCCCCCAATCATGTGCCAGTAACAGCCCCCCCAATCATGTGCCAGTAAAACAAAGTATTGTATATATAAAAAAAAAATAATTAACACTTATACTTACCTCTTTAGAGCGATGCGATGCAGGCCTCTTCCGGCCTGTCACTGTGTCCCGACTCCAGCGCTGTACGGCTCAGGCGGATCGCGCCGCCTACGCCGGCCTCTGATAGCCTGCTGGCCTAGTAGTGCCGGCAGCCTATCAGAGGAACAGGAAAGGGACACACCTCCCTGCCCTGCTCCTCCGCAGCCTTCTGTTTGTATCGCTGTCCTGAGGATGGCGATACAAACAGATCACTATGGAGATGAGCGCTTCGCTTCCACAATGGAAGCGCTCACAGTGCTCCAGACTAAAAAAAATACCTAGTAGCCATTGGCTCCTGAACTGAAAAATTTAGGAGCCAAATCAAATTTTTAGTCGCCAAATCGAAACCGAATCTAAATTTGGGTATCGTGACAACGCTACGCCGATCAGATCGGCGTAGGGTTGTTTTGATACCAAAATTTTTATTCGCTTTCGTCACCATAAAAAAGTATTGCGATACTCAATACCGCGCAAAAAAAAAAAAAAACACCAAAAAAAGCCGCGTGCATTTCGCTTTTTATGAAACATTCGGCCCATAATAGAACAGTCCTATCCTATTTTTTTGGGTGACAAGGTGACTAAAAAATGGCGAATGCTCACCGCATAGGAGATATTTTTTAATAATTTAATAGTTTGGACAGCGCTATGTAATATGTTTATTTATTTATTTATTGTTTATATATTTTATATGTAAAATTGGGAAAGGGGGGATTTAAACTTAATATTTTAGGGTACTTTCACACTAGCGTTTTTCTTTTCCGGCATAGAGTTCCGTCCTAGGGGCTCTATACCAGAAAATAACTGATCAGGCATATCCCCATGCATTCTGAATGGAGAGAAATCCGTTCAGGATGCATCAGGATGTCTTCAGTTCAGTTATTTTGACTGATCAGGCAAAAGATAAAACCGCAGCATGCTACGGTTTTATCTCCGGCGAAAAAAAACTGAAGATTTGCCTGAATGCCGGTTCCAGCATTTTTCCCCATAGGAATGTATTAGTGCCGGATCTGGCATTCAAAATACCGGAATGCACCCGCACTGAATCCTGACCCATTCACTTCTATGGGGCTGTGCACATGAGCGGTGATTTTCACGCATCACTTGTGCATTGCGTGAAAATCGCAGCATGCTCTATGTTGTGCGTTTTTCACGCAACGCAGGCCCCATAGAAGTTAATGGGGCTGCGTGAAAATCGCAAGCAAGTGCGGATGTGGTGCGATTTTCACACATGGTTGCTAGGATGAAAGTCTATTCACTGTATTATTTTCCCTTATAACATGGTTATAAGGGAAAATAATAGCATTCTTTAATACAGAATGCATAGTAGAAGGTCAATACAGGGAGTGCAGAATTATTAGGCAAGTTGTATTTTTAAGGATCAATTTTATTATTGAACAACAACCATGTTCTCAATGAACCCAAAAAACTCATTAATATCAAAGCTGAATATTTTTGGAAGTAGTTTTTAGTTTGTTTTTAGTTTTAGCTATTTTAGGGGGATATCTGTGTGTGCAGGTGACTATTACTGTGCATAATTATTAGGCAACTTAACAAAAAACAAATATATACCCATTTCAATTATTTATTTTTACCAGTAAAACCAATATAACATCTCAACATTCACAAATATACATTTTTGACATTCAAAAACAAAACAAATCAGTGACCAATATAGCCACCTTTCTTTGCAAGGACACTCAAAAGCCTGCCATCCATGGATTCTGTCAGTGTTTTGATCTGTTCACCATCAACATTGCGTGCAGCAGCAACCACAGCCTCCCAGACACTGTTCAGAGAGGTGTACTGTTTTCCCTCCTTGTAAATCTCACATTTGATGATGGACCACAGGTTCTCAATGGGGTTCAGATCAGGTGAACAAGGAGGCCATGTCATTCGATTTTCTTCTTTTATACCCTTTCTTGCCAGCCACGCTGTGGAGTACTTGGACGCGTGTGATGGAGCATTGTCCTGCATGAAAATCATGTTTTTCTTGAAGGATGCAGACTTCTTCCTGTACCACTGCTTGAAGAAGGTGTCTTCCAGAAACTGGCAGTAGGACTGGGAGTTGAGCTTGACTCCATCCTCAACCCGAAAAGGCCCCACAAGCTCATCTTTGATGATACCAGCCCAAACCAGTACTCCACCTCCACCTTGCTGGCGTCTGAGTCGGACTGGAGCTCTCTGCCCTTTACCAATCCAGCCACGGGCCCATCCATCTGGCCCATCAAGACTCACTCTCATTTCATCAGTCCATAAAACCTTAGAAAAATCAGTCTTGAGATATTTCTTGGCCCAGTCTTGACGTTTCAGCTTGTGTGTCTTGTTCAGTGGTGGTCGTCTTTCAGCCTTTCTTACCTTGGCCATGTCTCTGAGTATTGCACACCTTGTGCTTTTGGGCACTCCAGTGATGTTGCAGCTCTGAAATATGACCAAACTGGTGGCAAGTGGCATCTTGGCAGCTGCACGCTTTACTTTTCTCAGTTCATGGGCAGTTATTTTGCGCCTTGGTTTTTCCACACGCTTCTTGCGACCCTGTTGACTATTTTGAATGAAACGCTTGATTGTTCGATGATCACGCTTCAGAAGCTTTGCAATTTTAAGAGTGCTGCATCCCTCTGCAAGATATCTCACTATTTTTGACTTTTCTGAGCCTGTCAAGTCCTTCTTTTGACCCATTTTGCCAAAGGAAAGGAAGTTGCCTAATAATTATGCACACCTAATATAGGGTGTTGATGTCATTAGACCACACCCCTTCTCATTACAGAGATGCACATCACCTAATATGCTTAATTGGTAGTAGGCTTTCGAGCCTATACAGCTTGGAGTAAGACAACATGCATAAAGAGGATGATGTGGTCAAAATACTCATTTGCCTAATAATTCTGCACGCAGTGTATAATAAACATTGGTGGCGCAGTGCGCCCCCCCAACACCCCAGTATGATAAACATTGGTGGTGCAGTGCGCCCCCCAAACACCCCAGTATAATAAACATTGGTGGCGCAGTGCGCCCCCCCAATATAATAAACATTGGCGCAGTGCGCCCCCCCAATATAATAAACATTGGTGGTGCAGAGCGCCCCCCCCAACACCCCAGTATGATAAACATTGGTGGTGCAGTGCGCCCCCCCAACACCCCAGTATAATAAACATTGGTGGCGCAGTGCGCCCCCCCAATATAATAAACATTGGTGGTGCAGAGCGCCCCCCCCAACACCCCAGTATGATAAACATTGGTGGTGCAGTGCGCCCCCCCAACACCCCAGTATAATAAACATTGGTGGCGCAGTGCGCCCCCCCAATATAATAAACATTGGCGCAGTGCGCCCCCCCAATATAATAAACATTGGTGGTGCAGTGCGCCCCCCCAACACCCCAGTATAATAAACATTGGTGGCGCAGTGCGCCCCCCCAATATATTAAACATTGGCGCAGTGCGCCCCCCAATATAATAAACATTGGTGGTGCAGTGCGCCCCCCCAACACCCCAGTATAATAAACATTGGTGGCGCAGTGCGCCCCCCAATATAATAAACATTAGCGCAGTGCGCCCCCCCAAAATAATAAACATTGGTGGTGCAGTGCGCCCCCCCAACACCCCAGTATAATAAACATTGGTGGCGCAGTGCGCCCCCAATATAATAAACATTGGTGGTGCAGTGCGCCCCCCCTCAATATAATAAACATTGGTGGTGCAGTGCGCCCCCCCTCAATATAATAAACATTGGTGGCGCAGTGGGCAGTGCTAATGAGGGTTAAAAAATAAAATAATAATTAACTCACCTCCTCCAATTGATCGTCTCCTGTTCTTTCTTCAGGACCTGTCAAAGGACCTGTGGTGACATCACTGTGCTCATCACATGATACATCACATGATCCATCACCATGGTAATGGACCATGTGATGAGCTCAGTGACGTCACCACAGGTCCTGAAGAAAGAACAGGAGACCGGCAGCTACGCGATCAACTGGAGGAGGTGAGTTAATTTTTTTAATTATTTTTTAACCCTCATTGGCACTTCCCACTAAGCCACCAATGTTTCTTATACTGGGGTGTTGGGGGGGGGGGGGGGGCGCACTGTGCCACTAATGTTTCTTATACAAATACAGGAGGCGGGTGCTGGAATCAAATAGCCGGCACCTGACCTTTGTGACAGGGTGCTGCGATCAGCGGCAGTTAACCCCCAGGTACCGCACCTGAAGGGTTAACTCAACTGCAGCTGATCGCAGCTCCCTGTCACAGAGGTCGGGTGCCGGATATATGATTCCAGCACCCGCCTCCTGTATTTGTATTACAGGTCAGTTATCTTCATTGGTGGCGCAGTGGCCACAGCCCCTCCCCTCCTCCTCCTGTCTCTCTTCCTATTGGCAGCGGCGGGGGCAGCAGCACAGGGGGGAGGGAGAGACTCCTCCTCCACTGCGCTGCTGGGAAGAACATCGGCGGCGGGGCAGAGAACTATCATCTCCTGTGCCTGCCGCGGTATTTAACGGCAGTCGCATTGGCGACCATTTTGGTCGCCATCTGGAGCCCTGGCTCATCTCAGTGCCTGCCCCGCCGCCGCACACATTGCCCCGCTGCCGCTGGGGGGGATTTGACCATATTTGTCCCCCCCGCATTATTTCCTGGGGGGGATCCGTCCCCCCCGCTTCCTACGCCCATGCTTCCTCCTCTGCTCCACAGTAGGTCTCTGGTTGGTGTGCCTGCCACCCAGAGCTCCATGGCTGACCGTGACTTGTATTAGGCCTCAAGCCAGAGCCTGGATTTGAAACTAGCCTGGGGTAACTCCCACTCCCTGTCTGTACCCTGCTGCTTACCTCAATGGATTACCCTCCACAGAGCTGCCACTTCTTCCCAAGGGTACGGGGCTTGTGATACATACTCACCTGCTCTCCAGCAATATTGCCTTGTGGCCTCCAGAGGTTCCTCTGACACCATCTTGAGTTTCTGCACCTGTGGAGACAGCCATTCTATAGCAGCCTGTGGAATACAGAAGCACAGCAGTGATTGCTGATATCTCCCTCCCTCCTGCATGCTTATCATGCCTGGTACCCCTGTTCATGTTGTGCCGCAGGGGCCCCTCAGTAGTGACTTATTTTTTGGGGCCATTTCATTATTTGTATTATACTTATCCAGAGGCATACAGATTTCTCATTGACCTCCTTCTTGAGAGTGGTTACGACACCCTGTCGGAATAATTATCATCCTGGGGTACATATAAAGCTTGGACTCCTACATCGAATCCCATTTTTATATTTCTGGAATTTGTGGTTTACATTTTGCAGTCCTTGAACTCCATCTAGTATTCACAGTTGGCCACTACGTCTGTCTTCCTATAGTATCTTTTAGAATGTGAATGATATTTCCCTGATGTGTATTTTCCATCTTGCCTTTGTGAGTCCAAAACTGTGAAATATGGGAATAGCGCTTCCAAAGACTTGAGTTATTCATCCAAGTCTCAACCTTTCAAAGGGGAATTAGATAAGTTTGTTTGCGAACGCCCCTCTTCTGACTCCACAGCCATTAATAAATCTTCTAAGGCTACATGCCCATGACCGTGCCGTGTTTTGCGGTTTGCAGAACACGGATGACGCCCTTGTGCTTTCAGCAATTTGCCGAACGGGCTGCCCATTATAGAAATGCCTATGCTTGTCTGCAAAGGACAAGAATAGGACTTGTTCCATTTTTTATTTTTTGCGGAGCCACGGAATGGAGCAATGGATGCAGACAGCACACGGAGTGCTGTCCACATCTTTTGCAGCCCCATTCAAGAGAATAGGTTTGCATCCAAGCCGCAAAAAATGCTGCTCAGATGCGGACCAAAATTATGTTCCTGTGCATGAGGCCTAAATCTAATAACTTACCACCACCAGCTGCCACAGTAGATGATCACTACAATGTGATCGACCCCGGCTCCGACAGAAGCCTTCCTATCTCTCGTGATTTTTTTTATAAGTGGCTTCGTCCAGTGCACCATTAGCCTCTGATCTTTTGGATATTAAGCAAGAGCTCAAACAAATGGGGTACAGAAAGAAGTATATTGAAAATACACAAGGGTGGCTATGTGAACATGCTGAAGCCACGAGCACTAATCTATAGACTTGTCAAAACCACCTCAACTCTGTTATGGATTACCTCAGAGGCATCCCAGAATCTGGCTCGGGAGTCATTAGTCTCAGTAGTTAAACAATTAGCTTTGGACCTTTTGGGGGATAGATACCCTGAACCTATCAGTAGTGAACGAGCTAATAGATCATTGAGAGCTAAATCTAAGCCGAATGAACCCCCCCTAGGGATGTCATTTGCCATTTCCGAAACTTTTATAGTCAAAGATTACCTCCTCCACAGTGAGTCATGGATCGCACTCTTTGAAGAGTGGCTCTGTCACCTTTTACCAAGATTTAGAGCCAGTGGCGATTCTAGGAACAATATATAGGGGGGGGGGCACATAAGATACCACAGTCAAAAATGGGGGGGCACTAATAATTTTCACTACTTAATCATACTACTGAAAAAAACAAAATAAGTATATATAAATAAGATTACAAAATACGAGAGCATTGCGGTATGCAGGGCTGTGCAGGGAAAAGTTCCAGAGCACACAATGACAGCTCCAGAGCCTTTCTGCTGCCTGGCCAACCGTATGCTGCCACAGCGCCAGCCCAGCCTGCAGGACATCAGAGAGGCCTGGGGTCCACATTACATCACCACCACATTTACATTTATTTATTATCAAAAAGCATCATACATAACTATAAAAAAAAACTTTTTTTTTTTACTGTCCCTTTAAGCAAAGGCCAGAATATAATAAAAGACAAAAACAAACATTAAACTTAACTACATTTATAATAAAGAGCACACCAAATGCTTGAAATAACTTCTTTATTAACTTCAACTTTTCTTCATATATAACACTGCTGCCTCCTCAGCAGATAGTCCATGTACATAACACGTGTTGAAAAGATATCACAAGATGGCGGTATGCATAAGATGGTGGTTCAACTGTTCAATCTTGTCATTCACTATAAAATGGTGGATATATTTCTCTCTTAAGTATCTGTACTCTCACTTTAAGTTATTTACATAGAAACATAGAATGTGTCGGCAGATAAGAACCATTTGGCCCATCTAGTCTGCCCAATATATCTGAATCCTATGAATAGTCCCTGGCCCTATCTTATATGAAGGATAGCCTTATGCCTATCCCATGCATGCTTAAACTCCTTCACTGTATTTGCAGCTACCACTTCTGCAGGAAGGCTATTCCATGCATCCACTACTCTCTCAGTAAAGTAATACTTCCTTATATTACTTTTTTTTTTTTAAATCAAATCGTTTTTATTAACAATAAATACATAATAAAACATAGTACATTACATTGTGTTTTCTTTTCTTTACATTATCCACCATGTGGAATCAGTGAACAACAGTAATCTTAAGTATATCACCACTCAGTTTAACATGAATCCGTACAATACGTGTACGCTTGCTAAAGCAAATAATTTTGGACATAAAATTACCAGTAACTTAACCTTCCCAACCTCCCTCCCCCCCTTACCCTGCCCTAACCCCCCAACCCTAACCGCTGGTCTTGACCGTCACAAGCCTATATAACAGCGGTTCTCAACCTAGGGGTCGCGACCCCTTTGGGGGTCGATCGGCCCTTTCCGGGGGGTCGCCTGAGGCTTCCTATTGTGGGTCGCCCGCACAATGGCAGCGGCCCCTTATCCTCGCGCACAGGAAGTGATGTCCTATCACTGCCTGTGCTTGAAGGAGCCTGACGTCTGGACGGGTAAGTCGGGCCGCCTGTCTGCTGAGGTCCGAGTTTTTTCGTTAATGACACCGCCGCTGAGCACCACTGCCACCAATGATTTAATTGAGCCTGGCTAATTTTATTTTATTTGGCTGAGCAAGGCTTAATTTATTTGGGGGGACATGAAGCACCGCTGATTTATTTATTTGGGGGACCCTGAGCACTTCTGATTTATTTATTTGGGGGACCCTGAGCACCATTGATTTATTTATTTGGGGGGGGACCTGAAGCACCGCTGATTTATTTATTTGGGGGACCCTGAGCACCATTGATTTATTTATTTGGGGGAAACCTGATGCACCACTGATTTATTTATTTGAGGGTACCCTGAGCACCGCTGATTTATTTATTTGGGGGAGACCTGAAGCCCCGCTGATTTATTTATTTGGGGGACCCTGAGCACTTCTGATTTATTTATTTGGGGGACCCTGAGCACCATTGATTTATTTATTTGGGGGGGGACCTGAAGCACCGCTGATTTATTTATTTGGGGGACCCTGAGCACTTCTGATTTATTTATTTGGGGGACCCTGAGCACCATTGATTTATTTATTTGGGGGGGGGGACCTGAAGCACCGCTGATTTATTTATTTGGGGGACCCTGAGCACTTCTGATTTATTTATTTATTTGGGGGACCCTGAGCACCATTGATTTATTTATTTGGGGGAAACCTGATGCACCACTGATTTATTTATTTGGGGGTACCCTGAGCACCGCTGATTTATTTATTTGGGGGAGATCTGAAGCCCCGCTGATTTATTTATTTGGGGGAGATCTGAAGCCCCGCTGATTTATTTATTTGGGGGGGACTTGAAGCACCACTGCTTTATATACCATGCTTCAATACAAAATTTCATTTATTTGTAATTAGAAATAAATATTTGACAATATATAACATTTTGTCTTTGTGATTAATTACTCTGCTTTAATTATGTTCAATTTGTAGCAATAAAAATACATCCTGCATATCAGATATTTACATTACAATTCATAACAGTAGCAAAATTAGTTATGACGTAGCAAGGAAAAAAATGTAATGGTTGGGGGTCACCACAACATGAGGAACTGTATTAAGGGGTCATGGCTTTAGAAAGGTTGAGAACCACTGCTATATAACCACATGAGTGTGAGATAACCATTCACACCACATTTTATCAAACTTCTGAGGACACCCTCTCTTCACATACACCCCTTTTTCAAGTATCAGCATGTCATGCACCTTCCGTTCAAACTCACTCAGTGTGGGCGGACTCCCCTGGATCCACCTCATAGCAATCAGTTTCCTGGCCACATATAGCAATCTCCCCACAGCGACCCTAACCGGTTCATTCCCTCCAATTTCAGACACATACCCCAGAATACACACCTTAGGATCTTTTTGAATTTTCAATGTCAGTTTATTATTTATCATATTTCTAACTTCCTCCCAATAATTACCAACTACTGGACAAGACCACAGCATATGTAACAAGTCTGCACCATCTTCCATACACTTTGGGCACTTGTCATCACTTCTTACTCCTATCTTTTTCAGGAACACCGGTGTTTTGTACACTCTATGTATGATAAATAGTTGGGACAGTTTGCCCTGTTCACTTAAGGACACCTTGGGGACCGCTTCTAATATATCTTCCCACCTATCCTTAGACATATCTCCCACGTCAGCCTCCCATTTTTTCATTCTTGAAAGCGGATATCCCTCTAAGAATTTTCCCAGTAAGAGAGCGTACACCTGTGATATTAACCCTCTTTTTCCCCCACCTGTCGGAAGAACAAGCTTATGAACCACCTCCATTTGAGCTATCTCACATCCTTTCCGCAACGTGACCTCAAGGGCATGTCTTATTTGAAGATATTTATAGAACCACTCCCTAGGGATATTAAATTCCTGCTGCAGGTTTTGAAATGACTTACATATTTTGTCCTTAATTAATTGTCCAATTCTCGTCACTCCATATTTTTCCCAGTTCCTAAGTCCTGGTATGGCAAATAGTTCTGGCAACAAGTGGTTCTTTCCAATAGGAGAAAGTTCACTAATACCCCCCACTCCTCTTAGCAGCTTCACTTTTGCCCAAACTTTTTTCATAAGTTCAATAAGAGGGAGTTTATCCCTCCCTGCATGCATTCCTGAGCCTTCCAGAATGCCCATGAGGTCACGACTGCCCAGCCAATGCTGCAATATCTGCCCCGTCATGTCCGGTGCTTGTAGATCAATCCATCCCTTAAAATGCTGACATTGGGAAGCCAAAAAATAAATCCATGCGTTAGGGACAGCTAGGCCCCCTTCCGACTTAGAATACTGTAATGTCTCCAGTTTTATCCTAGCCTGTCCATACTTCCAAGTAAGATCTCTAAATATAGAGTGAATTTTCTTAAATCTATCCAGAGGGATCCAAACTGGAGCATTATTCAGTATATATAACAGCTGGGGCATCATAACCATTTTTAAAAGGTTAACTCTACCTACCACCGAAAGAAAGAGTCTACACCATGACCTCACTTTAAGCCTAAAAGTAGCCAGCAATGGGGACAGATTTAGTTCTTCAAAATCCGCCAGCCTCGGTGTTATATGTAATCCCAGATATTTAAATTTATCCACCCAGGGCACCAAACTATCTACTTGTCTTCCTGCCAGGGCCTGCCCGTCAATTGGCATCAAAGAGGATTTTTGCCAGTTTATCCGCAGTCCAGAAAAGCTACCAAATCTGTCAATCAATGCCATGGCCGCATCCAGAGACGCACCAGTATCGCCCAAAAAAAGTAGAGTATCATCAGCGTACATAGCCACTTTATTGTGCAGCTCGCCGTATCTAAACCCCTCTATACTAGTCGATAAGCGAATATGTGCCGCAAGCGGCTCTATTGCAAGAGCAAACAATAAGGGCGACAATGGGCATCCCTGCCTGGAGCCCCTGGCAAGGGGAAAACAGTCTGACAACCCTCCATTAGCTCTAATTCTCGCCTTAGGACTAGAATACAGAACCTGTACCCATTGAATGAACCGCTCACCAAAGCCCATAGTTCTCAGGACCCCCCACAAATACCTCCATTCCACACTGTCAAACGCCTTAGCGGCGTCAAGCGCAAGCAAGGCCCTGTCTCCACTGTTATCCGCCGGAATATTTAAACTAGTGTACAGCCTACGAAGATTAATAGCCGTCGATTTTCCTGGCATAAATCCCGTCTGATCCGGGTGTACTATGGTCAGAATTACTTTGGACAGCCTGTTCGCCAACACCTTCGCCAGGAGCTTAACATCAGCCGTGAGAAGTGAAATTGGCCTGTAGGAATCCGGTATTTTAGGATCCTTTCCAGGTTTAGGTATAACCACAATTATAGCTTCCTGCATCGAATGTGGTAACGAACCTGCCTCCAATGAGTTCTCAAACACCTTAAGTAATTCAGGGAGTAATATCCCCTGCAGCTTTTTGTATACCTCTACTGGGAGGCCATCAGCTCCAGGCGCCTTACCACTTGCCATGTCCCCAAGTGCAGCTTCCAGTTCCTCAAGTGTAATCGGCTCCTCCAGCCTCTCTCTATCCTCTTCTGACAGCACCGATAACTGCGCCTCCCCCAGGAAATCATTCAGGGCCTCATCAGAACTAAATCCAGTGGAAGTATATAGAGATACATAAAAGCTTTTTAAAATATCTAATATTCCTTTTGTGTCCTGGCTACTGTTCCCCATGTCATCTCTCAATTCCTGAATGCAAGAGGAGCCCCTCTGGGCCTGCGTCCTTATATTACTTTTAAACCTTTGCCCCTCTAATTTAAAACTGTGTCCTCTTGTGGTAGTTTTTCTTCTTTTAAATATGCTCTCCTCCTTATTTAAGCACTTTATGATCTCTCTGAGAGGTATATCTGAGGTCTAACCAAAAGTTCACTTGCTCTACTTGGTTTGCAGTTTGCTCTATACAATTACTTATGATCTGGTATGAGCAGTTCGAATTGTATGCAATTTTTTTGGATTGTATGGCTCAGTAGTTCGTTTGTATGCAATTTGCAATTTGTATGGTGGAACTGTAAGTAAACATACATATAACCAGTTCAGTATACAGTTCTAATCACTATATTAACAATTGGAACTTATATAACGGTTTAGTGTAGTGTGTGTCTGTTCAGCTCCTCTCTCTGGTGAAAAATGATTCTAGCAGCTCCTGCTAGGGGAATTTCCCACACAAGCTGTGTGTGAGGCTGGCTGTAATTGGTCAAAACTCCTGGGCTGTGTGAGGCAAGCTAGGATTGGTCAAGACTCCTGCTTAACAACAACAGTTTAACTCTATGCTTTCTGTTGTGTCTGCTGTGTCATTGAGCTTACCTTACATTATATAATGAATCTTAAAGGCATATTATCTTTTTCTGCTTCTGTGGACACAAAATATAACTATTACATGACATCCAAACATGAAGTCCCTGTAAATAACTCTGCTTTTATCTTTAACACACAAACCTAGGAACTGTATTAAGGTTATTGGCAGGTCTAGCTGTATAAACATATAAGCTATGTTAGCAACCTAGGACAGGTCTTAGCTGGACAGCTGCAGACACACTGTTATGGGGGACCTGTGGATGACACACTGTTATGGAGGATCTGTGGATGACACACTGTTATGGGGGCATCTGTGGGTGACACTGTTATGGGGTATCTGTGGATGACACTGTAGCAATTGTCCCCCACACTGCCCCCACAGTAGTAATTGTCCCCCACACTAGCCCCACAATAGTAATTGTCCCCCACACTGCCCTCACAGTAGTAATTGTCCCCCACACTGCCCTCACAGTAGTAATTGTCCCCCACACCGCCCCCACAATAGCAATTGTCCCCCACACTGCCCGCACAGTAGTAATTGTCCCCTACACTGCCCCCACAGTAGTAATTGTCCCCCACAGAAGTAATTGTCTCCCACACTGCCCCTACAGTAGTAATTGTCCACCACAATAGCAATTGTCCCCCACACTGTCCCCACAGTAGTAATTGTCCCCCACAGTGCCCCCACAGTATTAATTGTCCCCCACACTGCCCCCACAGTATTAATTGTCCCCCACACTGCCCCCATGTAGTAGTTTGCTCCCCCTGCAGTAATATGTCCCCAACTGTACCTTTAGTAATATCCTTTTGTGCCCCCCAGTAATGTCCCCCAAAGTTGGCACACAAAAAAAATTAAAAGCTAATACTTAGCTATGTCCCAGACTCCTGGCGCTCACTCGTAGATGGTAGGCAGGCGTGCACGTCATTGTGCTGCCTCCCGGCACAGGCGCGCGTTGACGTCATCACGCCCACCTGCCCTGAGATTTTTCTACCGCATAGGCTTCAAGCCTATAGTGGTGATCGGTGGGACAGGAAAGTTAACTATACGCTCCTGTGCCCCGCCGTAGTTTGTGGGCGTTGTGGGTCCCCCAGTGATGCCGGGCCCGGGGCTGCAGACCCAAATGCCCCAGCCCCAATTATAATCCGCCACTGATTAGTACAGACCCGGGGAATCAGCGGGGGGTGGGGGAGGGGCAAGGAATAACCTTTGCCCCCCCCCTTGCCCCCTGTTTAGCGCCCATACTACAAACCTGGGTTGGAGGGAACGGCCCATCGTCCGTTTCGCAGTCGTGTGCTGTGAAAAAGCGTGACTGCGAAACGGACGTTGGGCCGTTCCCTTCAACCCAGGTTTGTAGTATTTTCCATATTATTGCTCTCAGCCAATATCTAGGCGATTCAGCTGTACCCATTGTTGGGTACATTGCTGATGTACTCAGTAACATATTTTTTTAGGAAGCCGATTGGCACCCTATAATGTCAGTAATGTGGGCTTATGCTTTTGATGCATTATGGTGACTGTTGAGCCTTATCATTGTAATTCTTATCCCTGTGGTTGGAGGGACCTTGTCTCCATATTCTTGAACTCTTTCAGTATATGTATTTTACCTTTCGTGGCATATGTGTATTTCAATTATTTGATTATGTAATAAAGTTTTTGATTATTAGTTTGTGTGGTGTAGAGTTTTTTATAGGAGTTAATGTTCTGGTTCCACGCATGGTATATGGTATGATATATACATTGGAGTTAACAAATGATGGAAATCGCTATACCAACATTCCTGATTGGGCCCCTGTTCAAGATATTGTTACGTTTGCATCAGTGCCCACTTTTACTCCTTGGGAAAGGTCTATTTCAGTAAAGTCACAACTAGTTCACCCCGGGAACCTATTCCTTTTTCTACTTCCTATGCTTAGGCATGCCTATAGGGATCCTATCCTTCGATCCTTCTCTTATACATCCTTATGGCTGATATCAAAGTACTCTCTCACAATGTTAGAGGCTTAAATTTGCCTGTTTAAAAGGGTCAGATCCTCACCTTTCTCAAAAAGGAGAGTTGCAATATTTTTCTTTTGCAGGAAACCCACTTTCAAGCTGGAAAAATCCCCTTTCTCCCTCATCCCTACTTTTCAACATGGTTTCACAGTGGCTATCCAAGCAGGTCTTCTAGAGGTGTGATGGCATATCCAAAAATACCCCATTTTCTTTGCCCGATTCCAAAAGAGACGAGAACGGTCGCTATATTTTTCCTAAGTGCCTTATTAGCAATCAAAAAATTACATTGATCTCCACCCTGGACCTGTTTTCCAATTCTGCTGAATGGAACTCTATACAAGGTGGAGATTTTAATGTTACTTTAGGTCCTCAACATTCTGTACTCTCACATAGAGCCCTTAGGAAAATTAAAGACTCCCTATGTTCTTTACTATAGGATGTCTGTGGATACTTTTTTCCTTCCACCAGAGATTTTACTAACTATTCTACACCAAATCAGTAATTTCAGAGATTAGACTGTTTTATCGTTCCCAGTCAGTACCTCCAATATTGCTCAGATCTCGACAATGGCACACAAATCTTCTCAGATCATTTACCTATTAGTCTTAAAGGGGTTCTCCGGGCTTTTAATATTGATGACCTATCCTCAGGATACACACCTGGCACCTCCGCCGATCAGCTGTATGAGAAGTTCAGTTTCCTCTCTTCCTGCTCGCTGCTGCTATCTATGGCAAAGCAGCAGCGAGCAGGAAGACAGACAGCACCTGCACCCTGCATGCGCCGTTTCCTCATACAGCTGATCAGCGGGGGTGCTGGGTATCGGACCCCCGCCAATCTGATATTGATGACCTATCCGGAGAATAGGTCATCAATATTAAAAAAATTTAAATTTCACTTACCAGATTTGCCTCAAAGAGACCTCTGCTGGAGGGTGTATGAGCTCATTGCAAAACGTGTGGAGGGCTAACTGAATTATTCTCTCTTAACGATAATGACCAGACCAGTCGCCACCTATCCTTTGGTTGAACTTAATGGACTTACCGTATGTCTTTTTTCAACCATATCAACTATATAACTAAGTGCTAATCTCGATTGGCACTTATCTTAAGAGAGAAAAAAAACTAAAAGTGTCAGATTTGCTAGCCTATATAGAACGCCTAGAAAAAGCGACTAAACGGTTGGTTGCAGATGTGCACTAACAAACTTACTTCTCTCAGGACAGAGGTCAAGAACTTGCTGAATTTGGACTCTGCCAGAGTTCATCCCTCCTTTTAATATAAATATTATGCGCACAGAGATAAGCCTACTATGTTTGCATTATCACAAATCAAGCATTGAAAAGCTAAGGCTTATACACTCACCTAAAGAATTATTAGGAACACCTGTTCTATTTCTCATTAATGCAATTATCTAGTCAACCAATCACATGGCAGTTGCTTCAATGCATTTAGGGGGGTGGTCCTGGTCAAGACAATCTCCTGAACTCCAAACTGAATGTCAGAATGGGAAAGAAAGGTGATTTAAGCAATTTTGAGCGTGGCATGGTTGTTGGTGCCAGACGGACCGGTCTGAGTATTTCACAATCTGCTCAGTTACTGGGATTTTCACGCACAACCATTTCTAGGGTTTACAAAGAATGGTGTGAAAAGGGAAAAACATCCAGTATGCAGCAGTCCTGTGGGCGAAAATGCTTTGTTGATGCTAGAGGTCAGAGGAGAATGGGCCGACTGATTCAAGCTGATAGAAGAGCAACGTTGACTGAAATAACCACTCGTTACAACCGAGGTATGCAGCAAAGCATTTGTGAAGCCACAACACGCACAACCTTGAGGCGGATGGGCTACAACAGCAGAAGACCCCACCGGGTACCACTCATCTCCACTACAAATAGGAAAAAGAGGCTACAATTTGCACGATCTCATCAAAATTGGACTGTTGAAGACTGTAAAAATGTTGCCTGGTCTGATGAGTCTCGATTTCTGTTGAGACATTCAAATGGTAGAGTCCGAATTTGGCGTAAACAGAATGAGAACATGTATCCATCCTCTGATGGCTACTTCCAGCAGGATAATGCACCATGTCACAAAGCTCGAATCATTTCAAATTGGTTTCTTGAACATGACAATGAGTTCACTGTACTAAAATGCTCCCCACAGTCACCAGATCTCAACCCAATAGAGCATCTTTGGGATGTGGTGGAACGGGAGCTTCGTGCCCTGGATGTGCATCCCTCAAATCTCCATCAACTGCAAGATGCTATCCTATCAATATGGGCCAACATTTCTAAAGAATGCTATCAGCACCTTGTTGAATCAATGCCACGTAGAATTAAGGCAGTTCTGAAGGCAAAAGGGGGTCCAACACCGTATTAGTATGGTGTTCCTAATAATTCTTTAGGTGAGTGTATGCACCAAATGGTGGATGGCTACTGGCAGATTCCTAACAGATACCAACCCCATTGCACGTCAGTTTTACCATTCACTTTACAACATATGCTCAGGGGATACGGATGATATTATTTGCCATAAACAAAAGCTTGCAGAGAAATTTTTGTCCTTTATTTCACAGAAATAGAAATTTTACAAGCGCTGAAATAGTCCCCCAAAAAACAAATGCCCAGGACCGCACGGTCTGACTCCATTCAATTATTTGTCCTTTAAGTCAATTCACTCACTAAATTTTTTAATGAGGCTCTAAGAGACGTTCCCTTCCCTCCCCAATCTTTTATGGCAAATATCACAATTCTACCTAAAGAAGGCAAAGATCCCTCTCAGTGTGGTAGCTATCGTCCTACCGCTTTACTTAACTCGGACCTGAAGCTCTTTGCCAAGTTACTCGCCTCACGTGTGTGCCCCTTGCTTTCCACCCTTATTAATACTGACAAAGTGGGTTTGTCCCGCAAAAGGAGGGAAGGGATAACAAGTGCAAAATTATACACTTAATACAATACAGGGTTTGAAAGCTATTCCTTTAAGTACAGATACTGAAAAGTCTTGGTTCTTTATGAAGTCGGCATTTTTGAAATACAGTAGGTCATCAATATCAGATCGGCCGGGGTGCTGGGTGTTTGAAGAGAACCCAGCGCTCATATAAGCACTGCTTTCTCTTCTCTGTTTACCTGCTTGCCGCAGCAATTGCAGTTTAATTACAACTATGGCGTCCCCATTCACGTCTATTCAACTGAACAGTCGGGAGCCGACCAATAGAAGTGTCATCAAAAGTAAAAAGCGGACAACCCCTTTAACATTCTCTGCTTTCCGTGGAGTCACCTATGCTTCAATCTCTTTTTTTCATACCGAATGTTCTGATAGCTGACCGATGTTCATTTAACCATATCTTAACTGTCCTAGAAGGCTGTCTGATATCCACCTTTCCACAAGTATACTTAGGGCCTGTTCACACAATCAGCCGTTCCACCGGCCCATCTAAATCCGTCTTAATCCCTATCATTGTACTGTACTTTATTATGGAATTTCAGTGGGGATTTCACAATGAGGCTTCCATAATTGAAATTCTGGAACAAGCACCCTCAGGGTAAGTTCACGTGTGGTATAAATGCTGCAGATTCTCTGCAGTGTAAGGCCTCATGCACACGGCCGTGGAACACGGCCGTGAGTGGTCCGTGGTATCCCGGCCTGGCATCCTGCTGACAGTAGGAGTGCACGGCGTCATTGGTTGCTATGACGCCGTGCGCTTCATGCCGCCGCTGCACTACAGTAATACACTCGTATGATCTATACGAGTGTATTACTGAAATGCAGCGTCGGCACAGAGCGCACGGCGTCATAGCAACCAATGACGCCGTGCGCTCCTGCTGTTAGCAGGATGCCAGGCCGGGATACCACGGACCGCTCACGGCCGTGTACATGAGGCCTAACTTTGGTATATTTGCAGCAGTTAGGCCAGACACACACGAGCGAGTTGAATGCGAGGAACTTGCATGTGTCAGTGTACATCAACAGACATGCATTCACAACGCAGTTATAGAATTTGGCATCTCATTAACCACCTCCGGACCGCCTAACGCAGGATCGCGTTCCGGAGGTGGCAGCCCTGCGCACAGTCACGCATATACGCGTCATCTCGCGAGACGCGAGACTTCCTGTGAACGCGCGCACACAGGCGCGCGCGCTCACAGGAACGGAAGGTAAGAGAGTTGATCTCCAGCCTGCCAGCGGCGATCGTTCGCTGGCAGGCTGGAGATGTGTTTTTTTTAACCCCTAACAGGTATATTAGACGCTGTTTTGATAACAGCGTCTAATATACCTGCTACCTGGTCCTCTGGTGGTCCCCTTTGTTTGGATCGACCACCAGAGGACACAGGTAGCTCAGTAAAGTAGCACCAAGCACCACTACACTACACTACACCCCCCCCCCCCGTCACTTATTAACCCCTTATTAGCCCCTGATCACCCCTAATCACCCCTGATCACCCCATATAGACTCCCTGATCACCCCCCTGTCATTGATTACCCCCCTGTCATTGATCAACCCCCTGTAAAGCTCCATTCAGACGTCCGCATGATTTTTACGGATCCACTGATAGATGGATCGGATCCGCAAAACGCATCCGGACGTCTGAATGAAGCCTTACAGGGGCATGATCAATGACTGTGGTGATCACCCCATATAGACTCCCTGATCACCCCCCTGTCATTGATTACCCCCCTGTCATTGATTACCCCCCTGTAAAGCTCCATTCAGACGTCCGCATGATTTTTACGGATCCACTGATAGATGGATCGGATCCGCAAAACGCATCCGGACGTCTGAATGAAGCCTTACAGGGGCATGATCAATGACTGTGGTGATCACCCCATATAGACTCCCTGATCACCCCCCTGTAAAGCTCCATTCAGATGTCCGCATGATTTTTACGGATGCACTGATACATGGATCGGATCCGCAAAACGCATCCGGTCGTCTGAATGAAGCCTTACAGGGGCATGATCAATGACTGTGGTGATCACCCCCCTGTCATTGATTACCCCCCTGTAAAGCTCCATTCAGACGTCCGCGTGATTTTTACGGATGCACTGATAGATGGATCGGATCCGCAAAACGCATCCGGACGTCTGAATGAAGCCTTACAGGGGCATGATCAATGACTGTGGTGATCACCCCATATAGACTCCCTGATCACCCCCCTGTCATTGATTACCCCCCTGTCATTGATTACCCCCCTGTCATTGATTACCCCCCTGTAAAGCTCCATTCAGATGTCCGCATGATTTTTACGGATGCACTGATAGATGGATCGGATCCGCAAAACGCATCCGGACGTCTGAATGAAGCCTTACACGGGCGTGATCAATGACTGTGGTTATCACCCCATATAGACTCCCTGATCACCCCCCTGTCATTGATCACCCCCCTGTCATTGATCAACCCCCCTGTCATTGATCAACCCCCCTGTCATTGATCAACCCCCCTGTCATTGATCACCCCCCTGTAAAGCTCCATTCAGATGTCCGCATGATTTTTACGGATGCACTGATAGATGGATCGGATCCGCAAAACGCATCCGGACGTCTGAATGAAGCCTTACAGGGGAGTGATCAATGACTGTGGTGATCACCCCATATAGACTCCCTGATCACCCCCCTGTCATTGATTACCCCCCTGTAAAGCTCCATTCAGATGTCCGCATGATTTTTACGGATGCACTGATAGATGGATCGGATCCGCAAAACGTATCCGGACGTCTGAATGAAGCCTTACAGGGGCGTGATCAATGACTGTGGTGATCACCCCATATAGACTCCCTGATCAACCCCCTGTCATTGATCAACCCCCCTGTCATTGATCAACCCCCCTGTCATTGATCAACCCCCCTGTCATTGATCACCCCCCTGTCATTGATCACCCCTCTGTAAGGCTCCATTCAGATATTTTTTTGGCCCAAGTTAGCAGAATTTTTTTTTTTTTTTCTTACAAAGTCTCATATTTCACTAACTTGTGTCAAAAAATAAAATCTCACATGAACTCACCATACCCCTCACGGAATCCAAATGCGTAAAATTTTTTAGACATTTATATTCCAGACTTCTTCTCACGCTTTAGGGCCCCTAGAATGCCAGGGCAGTATAAATACCCCACATGTGACCCCATTTCGGAAAGAAGACACCCCCAGGTATTCCGTGAGGGGCATATTGAGTCCATGAAAGATTGAAATTTTTGTCCCAAGTTAGCGGAACGGGAGACTTTGTGAGAAAAAAATTAAAAATATCAATTTCCGCTAACTTGTGCCAAAAAAAAAAAATTTCTATGAACTCGCCATGCCCCTCATTGAATACCTTGGGGTGTCTTCTTTCCAAAATGGGGTCACATGTGGGGTATTTATACTGCCCTGGCATTCTAGGGGCCCCAAAGCGTGAGAAGAAGTCTGGTATCCAAATGTCTAAAAATGCCCTCCTAAAAGGAATTTGGGCACCTTTGCGCATCTAGGCTGCAAAAAAGTGTCACACATCTGGTATCGCCGTACTCAGGAGAAGTTGGGGAATGTGTTTTGGGGTGTCATTTTACATATACCCATGCTGGGTGAGAGAAATATCTTGGTCAAATGCCAACTTTGTATAAAAAAATGGGAAAAGTTGTCTTTTGCCAAGATATTTCTCTCACCCAGCATGGGTATATGTAAAATGACACCCCAAAACACATTCCCCAACTTCTCCTGAATACGGCGATACCACATGTGTGACACTTTTTTGCAGCCTAGGTGGGCAAAGGGGCCCATATTCCAAAGAGCACCTTTAGGATTTCACAGGTCATTTACCTACTTACCACACATTAGGGCCCCTGGAAAATGCCAGGGCAGTATAACTACCCCACAAGTGACCCCATTTTGGAAAGAAGACACCCCAAGGTATTCCGTGAGGGGCATGGCGAGTTCCTAGAATTTTTTATTTTTTGTCACAAGTTAGTGGAAAATGCTTATTTTTATTTATTTTTTTCATACAAAGTCTCATATTCCACTAACTTGTGACAAAAAATAAAAAGTTCCATGAACTCACTATGCCCATCAGCGAATACCTTGGGGTCTCTTCGTTCCAAAATGGGGTCACTTGTGGGGTAGTTATACTGCCCTGGCATTCTAGGGGCCCAAATGTGTGGTAAGGAGTTTGAAATCAAATTCTGTAAAAAATGACCTGTGAAATCCGAAAGGTGCTCTTTTGAATATGGGCCCCTTTGCCCACCTAGGCTGCAAAAAAGTGTCACACATCTGGTATCTCCGTAATCGGGAGAAGTTGGGGAATGTGTTTTGGGGTGTCATTTTACATATACCCCTGCTGGGTGAGAGAAATATCTTGGCAAAAGACAACTTTTCCCATTTTTTTATACAAAGTTGGCATTTGACCAAGATATTTATCTCACCCAGCATGGGTATATGTAAAAAGACACCCCAAAACACATTCCTCAACTTCTCCTGAATACAGAGATACCAGATGTGTGACACTTTTTTGCAGCCTAGGTGGGCAAAGGGGCCCATATTCCAAAGAGCACCTTTCGGATTTCACTGGTCATTTACCTACTTACCACACATTTGGGCCCCTAGAATGCCAGGGCAGTATAACTACCCCACAAGTGACCCCATTTTGGAAAGAAGAGACCCCAAGGTATTCGCTGATGGGCATAGTGAGTTCATGGAAGTTTTTATTTTTTGTCACAAGTTTGTGGAATATGAGACTTTGTATGAAAAAAAAAAAAAAAAATCATCATTTTCCACTAACTTGTGACAAAACATAAAAAATTCTAGGAACTCGCCATGCCCCTCACGGAATACCTTGGGGTGTCTTCTTTCCAAAATGGGGTCACTTGTGGGGTAGTTATACTGCCCTGGTATTCTAGGGGCCCAAATGTGTGGTAAGGAGTTTGAAATCAAATTCAGGAAAAAATGAGGAGTGAAATCCGAAAGGTGCTCTTTGGAATATGGGCCCCTTTGCCCACCTAGGCTGCAAAAAAGTGTCACACATCTGGTATCCCCGTACTCAGGAGAAGTTGAGGAATGTCTTTTGGGGTGTCTTTTTACATATACCCATGCTGGGTGAGATAAATATCTTGGTCAAATGACAACTTTGTATAAAAAAATGGGAAAAGTTGTCTTTTGCCAAGATATTTCTCTCACCCAGCATGGGTATATATAAAATGACACCCCAAAACACATTCCCCACCTTCTCCTGAGTACGGAGATACCAGATGTGTGACACTTTTTTGCAGCCTAGGTGGGCAAAGGGGCCCATATTCCAAAGAGCACCTTTCGGATTTCACAGGTCATTTTTTACAGAATTTGATTTCAAACTCCTTACCACACATTTGGGCCCCTAGAATGCCAGGGCAGTATAACTACCCCACAAGTGACCCCATTTTGGAAAGAAGAGACCCCAAGGTATTCGCTGATGGGCATAGTGAGTTCATAGAACTTTTTATTTTTTGTCACAAGTTAGTGGAATATGAGACTTTGTAAGAAAAAAAAAAAAAGAAAAGAAAATCATCATTTTCCGCTAACTTGGGACAAAAAATAAAAAGTTCTATGAACTCACTATGCCCATCAGCGAATACCTTAGGGTGTGTACTTTCAGAAATGGGGTCATTTGTGTGGTGTTTGTACTGTCTGGGCATTGTAGAACCTCAGGAAACATGACAGGTGCTCAGAAAGTCAGAGCTGCTTCAAAAAGCGGAAATTCACATTTTTGTACCATAGTTTGTAAACGCTATAACTTTTACCCAAACCATTTTTTTTTTACCCAAACATTTTTTTTTTATCAAAGACATGTAGAACTATAAATTTAGAGCAAAATTTCTATATGGATGTCGTTTTTTTTGCAAAATTTTACAACTGAAAGTGAAAAATGTCATTTTTTTGCAAAAAAATCGTTAAATTTCGATTAATAACAAAAAAAGTAAAAATGTCAGCAGCAATGAAATACCACCAAATGAAAGCTCTATTAGTGAGAAGAAAAGGAGGTAAAATTCATTTGGGTGGTAAGTTGCATGACCGAGCAATAAACGGTGAAAGTAGTGTAGGTCAGAAGTGTAAAAAGTGGCCTGGTCTTTCAGGGTGTTTAAGCACTGGGGGCTGAGGTGGTTAAACACCGGTGTTCTGCATAGCCGAAATGATCTAAATGATTTAAATAACTATAGCTGGCTACATTCAAAAACTGTGTTGTGAATGCATGTGTGTATATGCAGTGACTGCATGCAGTGAACTACGTCACAGCCAGGGGTGCACCACTAATGAGGTGAGGTGAGGCGATTGCCTCAGGCAGCACCAGGTAGGGACAAGTGGGGGCCAGTGGAAAGACCTTGGCTCTACATATTCAACTGAGTGAAGATTTAATCCTGTTAGAGGCCATGTCATGATCATCGCGCTGCCTGAGCCGAGCTGCATACTGCCCAGGGCACAGACCAAAAGAGGTCTGTGTCCTGCACCACATTTCTGACAGCAGAATGGAGGTAAGTGTTTGAGTTTATTATTTTTATTGGGCACCATGCTGGTGGGCCACGATGAGGGGGGGGGGGGGGGGGGCATTATTTTGTAACAGGGGGAAGCACTATGGGGACATTGGGGGCTCTAAAAGGGGGAATTTTTGTACAGGAACACATTATTAAGGGGCCATTATGGGGATTCATTCTACTGGGGGCATTAAAAGGGGGTCATTTTTTGTACTGGCACGTTGTAAGTGATCATGTTTTGTACTGGCACGTTGTAAGTGATCATGTTTTGTACTGGCACATATAAGGGGGTATTTTTGTAGAAGCACATATTATAGGGGGAATTATTACTACTGGGGCATTATTGTTGGCTTTATTACTATTGGGACATTATTACTTCTGGGGCAAAATAACAGACCATTATTACTATTGGGGACACTATTACCCCATAGTGCACTCTGGTAGAGAATTATTACTATTGAAGATTATACAAAAGAAAAGGGCTGGGCACTCACTATATCTAGTAGCCGTGGTGCTTTATTAATTAAAATCAATTATTATAATATAATTAAAAACACATATTCTAACACACATTCATACACATCAATAATAGTATCTAAAATATAAATATAATCACTGTAACACAATGGTAAAAGGACCTATTTGATATATATAAGAGTCAGATATGATCAGTAATTCGCATATGACCAATAGTCCGCATATATGGAGGATGAAAACAGTCCAAAACTATCCGAATGTTCAGTCCAATATCAGAAGTGTGCCATATACAAAAAGGACGGATGAAATAGTTGATCCGATATCCTGAGATCTTTTTCAGAGACGAATAGTCCTGAATTCAAATATTCGCACAGTTCAAAGTAACAGCGTTAATTTCCAAATGGATAATGTGTCAGTTTTATTATAGTCTACTCACATAATAAATGTACTTAGGCGGCTCAGATCAACAATCCGCGGCGTCCCGCGTAATAGTCAGGGTATGATCTCCGCTTGTACGTGTGAGCCACAACTTCACAATGGAATAGTCTTTGATAACTCCTAGTAGGTTTCACAGAGTTTTCAACAAGCTGTTTTTCAATTGAACAATCAAAGTTCCTCACTTACTGGCGCCAGTAGTATCTTTGTAGTCCACAGCTCTGCAGATATGCGTTCCACCTTCAATTTATTTTCTCCAAGAAGGGGCGAAGCTGCAAAGGTTGGTGGTCCTTAGGTCCAGTCGGGGGGTCCAGTACCAGACGCGTTTCGGGGCTCTTAGTGGCCCCTTCCTCAGTGGTTGACCAGGATTTTAATTAATAAAGCACCACGGCTACTAGATATAGTGAGTGCCCAGCCCTTTTCTTTTGTATAATTTTTTGCTTGTTAGATTGGGTGAATCTGCGGGCTGTGAGCACCCATCCGGTTTTTTCCATACAGTAGTGCGACCCATTATCTGTGAATTAATATTACTATTGAAGGACTGTTACAGTGGGGCCACACTGGCACAGTATCAGCTTAGCACAATTATTTTTGGAGGACAGTGTTTATGGCACTATAAAGTGTCTGGGACACTATTTACTGAGCACAGTTATTTTTTAAGGTGCTTTGTGCTATTAATTATTGAAGGGAGCCCTATCTGTGTGGTACTAGTATTTTCAGGGAGGCTGTTTCTGCAGTATAGTATTGGGAAGCACAGTAGGCATAGTATTAGTGGTGGCAGGATGGGGTGTTCAGAAGGTGGGGAGAAGGATGGAAAAGTAGGAAACTAAGATGTCTGTGTGCCACACTCTATAGAGACAAGTGATGGCTGAAAGAAATCATCATGGTCGCCTGGTCTGAATGGAGAAAATAAGAAAAGGGAATGTCTACATCAGATGAGAGGTCACTGAATGCATGAGATATGTGGAGCTATATTAACCTGTATGTTTTGTCGCACTATATGTAACGTTTTCCAAGTATGCCTTTAACAGTAGGGCAGGAGGGAAGGGCTTAGGTTTAGAATTTGGCATGGGGTGGTGGGGATGGGGGGGGGGGGGTCATTTTAGTTTTTGTCTCAGGCAGCAGAAAGGCTAGATGCACCCCTGGTCACAGCTGCTCTGAGAAAGTGATCTACACTAACATCACAAATTGTACCCTAGTTACAAAACCTTAACAACATGAGCTTTCCCAGCTGTCCAGAGTCTAAACAATAGAAACATATAATACATACCTCCCAACCGTCCCAGATCCTGCGGGACAGTCCCGGATTTCAGGTCCCGGTAAGGGGGAGGTATGTCCCGCTTTCTGGCAGCTGGTCCTGCTTCCATAGGAGCCGGGAGCTCCGTGTATCATCCTGCTGCTGGGGAACGGGGTGAGTATGTGCAGTTTATTTATTTTTTTACTGCCTGTGAAGGGGGCACAGCTGGGCATATTACTTTACTGTGAGGGGGCACAGCTGGGCATATTACTTTACTGTGAGGTGGCACAGATGAGCATATTACTGTGAGAGGGCACAACTGTACATATTACTGTGAGGTGGCACAGATGGGCACATTACTGTGAGGGGAAACAACTGTGCATATTACTGTGAGGGAGCACAGATGGGCATATTAATGTGAGGGGGCACAACTGTGCATATTACTGTGAGAGGGCACAACTGTACATATTACTGTAAGGGGAAACAACTGTGCATATTACTGTAAGGGGGCACAGATGGGCATATTAATGTGAGAGGGCACAGATGGGCATATTACTGTGAGGGGGGCACAGCTGAGCATACTACTGTGAGGGGGCTCATATCTGGGCATAACTACTGAGGAGGTAAGTTATAGACTTGACAGTGGTGAATCAATGGATGTCATATATCTTGACTTCTCCAAAGCATTTGACACCGTACCACATAAAAGGTTAGTACAGGGATCGGCAACCTTCGGCACTCCAGCTGCTTTTAAACTACAATTCTCAGCATGCTCCAATCATTTCTATGGGATATCCGAGAAGAGCAGAGTAAGTATGCATGCTGGGAGTTGTAGTTTCACAACAGCTGGAGTGCCGAAGTTGCGTACCTATGGGTTAGTATATAAAATGAGAAGGCTTGGACTGGGGGAAAATGTCTGTATGTGGGTAACTGGCTCAGTAATAGTAATGGTACACGTTCAGATTGGGTCACTGTCACTAGCGGAGTACCTCAGGAGTCAGTATGGGGGGGGCTCTGGCTACTGGCACATGATAGGGGGGCCTATGGCTACTGGCACATGATGGGGGGGCTTAGGCTACTGGCATATGATAGGGGGGGCTCTGGCTACTGGCACATGATATAGGGGGGGGGCCTCCGGCTGCTTGCACATGATATAGGGGGGGCTCTGGCTACTGGCACATGATATAGGGGGGCTGTGGCTACTGGCACATGATGGTGGGGGGGCTCTGGCTAGGGGCACTTATTACTGGCACATTGGGGGCACTTCTTACTGGCACATTATTGGTGGGCACTATAGGGGCATCTACTGAGGCCACAAAGAACGGTTATTTTATATGGGGGCATTTTATACTGGGACACATTATGGTGGGTACTATGGGGAAGGTGGGAGAGGAGTACTATGGGGTCATCTACAGGGGCACTACGAAGGGGTATTTTATACTTACAAATTATGGGGGACACTGAGGGCATCTACTGGGGCACTATATATGGGGAATTTTATACTGGTACATTATGGGGGCACTAGGAGTGAGAGGGGAGAGGAGCACTATGGAGGCATTTACTGCGGGTACTATATAGGGGTATTTTATACTGGCACATTATAAGGAGAATTATTTCTACTGGGGGGGGGGGCATTATTATGGGCTTTATTACTCCCACATGGTATGACCCCCTAGTAGCAGCACCAGCCTCTCCCTGCTCTGCTATCCCTCTGCCCCTTCTCCAAATCCTTATTATGAAATATTTCTCATTAGGATAAAACACATCAGCTCCGCCGAGCCCCCCGGTCAAAGTGTGGAAGTGGTGTCCGAGATCCCCAAGGGTCAAGCCAAGTAACTGTAAGTTTTCATATGAAATATGTTTATGTTATACACATATAGCCTACACTGTGCCCCACAATATACAGTTTCTTCTGTAAAAGTCATCAAGTGTCATGGGGGGGGGGCCTTATTGTTTTTCGCCCCAGGGCCCCATTTCACCTAGAACCGGCCCTGGTGACATTCACTTCTTTATACTATGCGATCGCCGAATCAGATCGGCATCGCATAGTACTGTCCTGTGTGTGTGTGGCTCCTCCCCTGCCTTGCTGCGCGGCCGAGTAGCGTGACCGCGACCACGTGATGATCTTAGACTCATGTGACGTCGGCCTGGCCGGGAGCTATACTGTGCCTGTAACTGTTTGACGAAATGCAGGGGGAACAATTACTAAGTGAGGGCATTTAGGTGACTGGGTGGGGTTAGGTGTTTAGTTCTGTTTTAGGCGGAGTTAGAGGTGTGGCCTAGTGTGGAAAACTATTCTGTCCCTCTTCCTTCTTTTCAAAAGTTAGGAGGTGAGATAATAAACAGCTGCCATTCTCACAGACCAGAGTGAAAGTCAAAACCACTGATGCTAACCTAGCCTTGGCAATTCTCACATCTGTGTGGGACTTCAAACCTACTCCATGTTGTTTACAGTACTCTGGGACATATTGTTTGTATTACTCATAGGTGTTTGAAGTCCCCTCCCCCCAAAAAAACCCAACAAAAAACATAGAGAACTGTCTTCTCTTTACTACAGCATTAGCTGCTTGACGCCATCGCAGGGGCACGTGATCCTGTCTCAACCTCCCAGTAGCCCATACACTCTAGCGTTTGCCCGAGCTTCCTTCTTGTTCTATTTAGAACACCGCCCCCTTATTGCAGCGGCACGTGATCCTGTCACGTGACCTTAGCCCATACACTAGCGTTTGTCCGTGCTTCCTCGTTCTATAGAACCCCGCCCCCTTACGCTGCGTGTACGTAAGCGCCGCTCCGGAAGTGGGTGTGGTTTCATGCCGTGCGGGCCTGAGCGGGGACCGTATAAGCTAATGCGTGTGCTTGCTTTAGTTCTACAACGAAGCGATATTTCAGTTGTAGTCGCCGTCAGCGGTTTAACTACGCAGGCCTCCGCTGCACAGCGCTCCTTGGTACGTATGGGTTTGTGTGTGCGGGCGGTGGCGGTATGTGCGCAGTAAGCGGCTAATATCACCACGTATTGTGCGAATGGCCGCCTGCGGTGACGTAGTGGCCCTACTCCTTTTCCCGCGTCTTGATGGCGGGAGCCTTCCACTGCCATGAGCGCGTGCTGCTGCGGGACTGACTGCGGTGAGGGGCTCCTCCCACCCCGGCCCTCAGGGTACATGACGTGATGTAGTGTATGGGGCTCGTTTTCGAATCGCATGGTGTGAACACTGACGGAGTAGCCGCTTTATGCAGCGTTAACCCTTTGAGGACATGGTTTCACACGTTTGCGTTTCCGTTTTTTAACTCCCTGCCATAACATTTATTTTTTCCGATCTCGTAGTCTTATGGGGGCTTGTTTTATGTGGTATAGAGGCCCCATTCACAGCTGCGTGCACTGTAGTGGCAAGTTGGGGAAATAAATCCGCCATAGTTTTTGTTTTTCTGGCGTTCCCTTAGCGGTAGGACTGACCCTTGCCTTCATTCTCTGGGTCAGTACGACTAGGACAATACCACATTTATGTAGTTTTTGTGCTTTAATATGTCTTCAAAAGAAACAATTTTGTTAAATTCTATAACATCTATGGTGCTGTGCGAGGGGTATGTTTTGTAGGGTAGTTCTCAATAATACCATTTTAGGATGTGGCTTTTTGACCCCTTTTAAATTTTTTTTTTTGGGGGTGGATGAAGCAAAGCAAAAAACAATGAATCAGTTATTTTGATTTTTCTGTTGCAGCTTTAACGGTAGGGCATAAATATCTTTATTTAAAGAGTTTGTGCATTTTGGGAATGGTAATGTTTGATTTTATTTTTTTAATTATTGGCAGTGACTTAAATTATTATATATATTTTTTTTTCATTTTTGAAAAATGTATTCCTTTATTTTATACACTTTAAGAGCTCCCCTATGGATCTTGAATATGCAATCAGATCGTTCCTCCCATAGATTGCAATGAATTATCAGTTGCCTTATGTTCTTAGGGAGCCCTGCCACAGGCAGCGTCAGCATAGGAACTGCTAGGGGTGGGCCTAGGCAGCCACAGGGAATGAACAGCTTCCCCGATGGCAGCAAGGGGGAGCTCTTCCAACCCCAGGAGCGCTGTACTCTGGTGCCATGGTCACAATTGACCTTGGTATCTGAGGGGGTTAAATGCCTATGATCAACGTTATTGTTAGAGCAGATGTCCTCAAGGGGCCACATATCGCTGCTCCTTCCTGTGTCTGCTCTGCAGGGTCTCTTGCACCGATGTGCTAGGCCAGGATTTAGCCGAGCGGGCAGGCAACAACAGCGATGTGTGCTTGCAGTGGCCCCTATTACAGCGGTACTGTGTGGAATCTGTGTACCGCATACATGTCAGCTGTATACTGGTGTGCGGATTCCAAATCTCTGTAGACACCTTAAAGGGGTTCTGCAGTTTTTTTAAACTGATAATCTATCCTCTGGATAGATCATCAGCATCTGATCGGCGGGGGTCTAACACCCGGGACCCCTGCCGATCAGCTAATTTTTTTTCTTATTAGATTACTCAATTAATTGTAAATATAATCAATAGAATACTCTATTTCTCAAATCGTTTAGTGCAGTCCTAGTCTGCATCTAATCAACAAAAAAAACAGATCTGCGTTTTTGCAGATAGCATACAGCCGACTGAATGAGCCCTAAGTCAGATGTTAGAGCCGTAGCCAAAGTTTGCCAAGAGCTGCTTGTACTTATTGTGGTGGCTACTTTACATGAAGTCAAGCCATATTGGTTGTCACTTTTTTAAATGATGAACTTGCAAAGCATTGGTAAGCTGCCACTCTATTTGGCCATACTGTGCTCTGTCTTGGGGGGGGGGGGGGGGGGGTGCAGAAAGTGTGCACCCCAACGAAACAAACAAGGCACGAGCTTACTATACAGATCACCAGAAGGAATGTTTTCTTCCATTCTGAATGTGATCACTTTTATGCTGGTTTAACAATAGTGAGTTCAATAGGTTGAACTAGCAGCGTGTATGTGCATTCAACTTGCCCGCGTGAAACCAGCCTTATAAGAGGACATTCACATCAGCGCTATTGTCCGTCATTCTGCTCAGTTATAGGAGTAGAAGAACGGAAATAATACACGTGCTGGATCTGGCATGTTACTGAAACTAACAGATCCCTCTGACTATAATGGCATCTATTTGCTTTCCGTTTCGGAGAACATTTTTATTAGCGGAGAAGAGTCCTGCATGCAGAACTTTTCTCTCCGCTATTTTTGACGAACACTGTGACAGATGCTCCTAATGGAGCCTCCGACGCAGATGTGAACAGATCCTAAAATATATGGGGTCATTTATCAAACTGGTGTAAAGTAGAACTGGCTTAGTTGCCCATAATAACCAATCAGATTCCACCTTTCATTTTTCACAGCTCCTTTGGAAAATGAAAGATTGACTCTGGTTCCTATGGGCAACTAAGCCAGTTCTACTTTACACCAGTTTGATAAATGACCCCAATAATTTTGTTGTTAAGCTTCTGCCCCCCCGCCCCCCCCACCCGAATATTTTATCCAAACCCCTACGTAGCAATGTATGTATGTGATACTACCCATCAGTACCCCAGTGTCCCTGGCACTTTAATGGAACAATCAGAGACCTTTCTACTACTAATCTGCGCTGTGTGAATATATCCTTATTGACATACTATATCTTAACAGGAACTATTTCCAGACCTTGTATTGCCTGCATAAGGCATAGGTATGCATTCTATTAAAGGTGTTTTCTGGGATTTTTAATATTGATGACCTATCCTCAGGACCCCTGCCGATCAGCTGGTTAGAGAAGGCCGCACTCCATGTGAGCCCAGCCTTCCTTCATTGTTTACATGCTTCACATAGCAGCGGTGAGCCGAAGTTATTACACGCCGTCCCATTGAAGTGAATGGGACGGCTTCTTGTAATTACACTTGCTCGCTGCTCCGATGTTTACCAGTTCACAGTTGACAATGAAAGGAAAGGCTGCACTCGCACGCAGGATGTCTTTCCCTTTAGGGTCCATTCACACGTCCGCAACTTGGGTCCATATCCGTTCTGCAATTTTGCGGAACCTGTGCGGACCCATTAATTTTCAGCGGGGCCAGAACGGATGTGGACAGCACACTATGTGCTGTCCGCATTTCCGGATCCACAATTCCGTTCTCGAAAAAAATAGAACATGTCCAATTCTTGTCCACAACTGCCGGACAAGAAAAGGCATTTTATATTATAATGCAGGCGATGTGCGGTCTGCGACATGCGTAATGCACATTGCTGGTGTCCGTGTTTTGCGGATCTGCTATTTGCAGACCGCAAAACACCTACGAATGTCTGATTGGCGAGGGTGCCGGGTGTTGGACCCTCCGTTGATCTGTTATTGATGACCTATCCTGAGGATAGGTAATCAGTATTAAAATCCTGGAAAATGCTTAAGTTTTGACAATGCTAGGTGTAACCATCAGCAGAGAGGAGTTCTTAGGCTAGTTTCAGGCTAGCGATAAAAGCATCCGGTAGGTTCTGTTCTGGGAGAGGAACAGCCTGCCGGTGTTCATCGCATCTGGCAAGGCACCATTGACTATAATGGCATCTGTCCTATAGTGCCAAGATTTGGCCGGACAAATACCTCTGCAAGCAAAGCAATGCTGGATACGATGAATGCTGACTGTTCCACTGCCGGATCATTTTAGTGCTACTGTGAAACCAGCCTTAGGCCTCATGCACACAAATGTATTTTCTTTCAATGTCCATTCATTTTTTTTTCGGACCCTATGCAGAACCCTTCATTTCAATGGGTCCGCAAAAAAAGGAAGTTACTCCGTGTGCATTCAGTTTCCGTATTTCCATTCCGCAAAAAAAAGAACGTCCTATTATTGTACACATTACGGACAAGGATAGTACTGTTCTATCAGGGGCCAGCTGTTCCGTTCCACAAAATACATAATGCACACGGATGTATGAGGCTTTGGCCAGATAGATTCTACAAGTTATGGAAACCCTTTCAGTATGGAAATGGTGTGGAAAGCATTATCAGGATAGGGTCCTGTCCAGACTGACCTGTTTTAGGGCTCTTGCACACGACCATTTGCTGGCTGTTCCGTGCATTGGGGACCGCAATTTGCGGTCCCTAATGCACGGCAAACTCCGTGCGGCGGCCGCAAACAGATCCAGACCTATTCAACTTGAATGGGTCTGTGATCTGTCTGCACTGCGAAAAAGTAGTGCATTCACTACTTTTTTTGCGGAGGGACGGACAGAAAACCCATGGAAGAACTCTGTAGTGCCTCCGTTCCGCATCTCCCGGATTGCGGACCCATTGAAGTGAATAAGTCTGTGATGCGAGATGCACACGGCCGGTGCCTGTGTATTGCGGACCTGCCATATGCGGCCGCCATACGGCCACGGGTAGCACCTGGTCGTGTGCATGAGCCCTTACACTTTAGATATATACTTTAGATATATAGATCTGTGCCTAAAATATTGCTGAATGTAATGTTCTCTCTTACAGCTTTTACGCAGAGCGCTTTGCCGGGTGCATCTCACGTTCTAAGGCGCAGCGATAAGTGTTGACGATTTAAAAAAAAAAAAGCACAAATAAGCGCTGCTAAAACAATGCCGAACAGGGAGAATTACGCAAATGGTGGCAGCAGTGGTAGTGGCAGCGAGGACGCATCTTCAGCGGTGGAATATGTTTGCCGTGACTTTCTCCGCAATGTGTGCAAGCGAGGGAAGCGCTGTCGCTTTAAGCATCCAGATACCAGTGATGTTTCCGATCTTGGGGTGCAAAAGAATGAATTTGTCTTCTGTCATGACTTTCAGAATAAGCAGTGCGTTCGCATCAACTGCCGATTTATTCATGGCACAAAGGAGGATGAAGAACACTACAAGAAATGTGGAGAACTGCCTCCTCGCTTGAGGCAGAAAGTGGCAGTTGGTCTTGGCTTGTCACCCACAGACCTGGCTACTAAGGATGAGATTCCCATCTGTCGGGACTTCCTAAAAGGTGATTGCCAGCGTGGAGACAGGTGCAAGTTTCGCCATTTGCAGAGGGACTATGATTATCAATTTGAATACCCATGTGACATGCGGGGAGGGGTCCTCAATGCTGGCCTGAGTACCGGAGGCCTGCCTACTGCCACTGCACGTTCTTTTGAGCATTTCGGAGGACCTGATGGAATTTCAGAACCCGAACACTTTTCATCTTCATACCGTTATGGTGAACGCTTTGATGATCCTGTAATGAAAAGACGCCGTGTGGGATACGATGGGTACTACAGTGCATCCCCAGTTGAATACCGCATGTTGGAGGAAGAAAACGTCATGCTTAGGAGACGTCTTGAGGAGCTGAAAAAGCAAGTTTCTGTTCTGGCGGCAACAAATGAAGTTTTGCTTGACCAGAATGCTCAGTTTCGTAGTCAAGCCAAAGTGGTTACACTAAGCACCCTGAGCACCACAGCACCAACCAGTGAGCAGGCAGTGGGGACAGTCACTAATTATAACCATGGCATTGCACAAACGCACACCACTTTAAGCAGCCAGGCACTGCAGCCCCGACCAGTCACGCAGCAGGAACTGGTGGCCTCCACTGGTGCACCTGCTCCTGCGCAGACCAACGCGGCCCCTCAACTAAACCCTGAAATTACCCCACTCTCTGCTGCGCTGGCGCAAACCATTGCCCAAAGCATGGCTCCTCCGCCTGTCTCCATGGCACCTGTAGCGGTGTCTGTTGCCCCTGTGGCTGTTTCCATGGCTCAGCCCCTTTCTCACATCACCATGAGTCATGCCACTACACCTATGGTAACCTATCCCATTGCTTCACAAAGCATGCGCATAACGGCCATGCCTCACTAATCTGTCTCAACCCTTTTATTGACCAGCTCCCTGGCAGCACTTCTGCCAAGGTAATGAGTGCCATCTGTATGGGGCATTATGCTGGTGGAGGAGATACATGTGTTATAGTGAATAAAATAAGGATTGGGAAATGTGTGTTTATATACACATGAAAAGTTCAGTTTTATAAAGCTGGGTTTCTATTTTGGGGGGGATTTTTTTTTTTTTTTTTTTAATTAACTATTTCTTATGCATGGTTTGTGTTCACAGTACATGATCCAAATATTTCATAATGAGAATTTGTCAGGAAACCAAAAGTTTCCCTTCTATCATACCCCCCCCCCCCCCCCCCCCCTTACTATTAAATGGAGAAAAAAATAAAACCTGTTTCCTTCTGGAGTTCTTGAATATATTTGCCCCCTCCCTCCAATGGAAACTTGCTGATCATTTTCATAAAATCAGGGTGTTAGTTACACTTTCCATAGTTTCCAAAGCATTTTTTTTTGGCAGATTCTCTCGATATGAACTTTGATTTATTACTGATAGACATGATCAAGCTAATGTTGTGGGGGTTTTTTTTCCTGAAAATATTCACCCAATGCATTAAAAGGGTTTTCTGGCCTTGAGATATTGATGACCTATCTTCAGAATGGGTTATTGGTATCAGATTAGTGGGGGTCCAACCCCCGTCACGCCGTCTAGACATCTGTCCCCTACAGCCACCAGACACTGTTCAATAGAAAGTTGTGGTGGACTACACCTCCTCTGTCCTATTCACTACAGCCATCGCTTTGAAGTGAATGGGGCGGCAGAGCTGTAATGTCAATGGTGAGCAGGTGAACAGTGAAAAGAACACGGCCCTCGTACGAGCATTGTGCTCTCTTCATACAGCTCATCAGCTGGAGTGCTTGCACTCGGACCCCCGCCAATCTGATATTGTTCAGTCCTGAGGATAGGTCATCAATATAGGAAAAGCAGAGAACCCCTTTAAACTTTTACATCTTAGTGCTTACTATTGGCTCGCCATTGACCCATATAATAGGACTCTAACAGGTGTGTGTCGGGAGACAAGCTGTTGCCAAGTGTCTGGCAGTGGCACGTCTCCATTATTATTTTTTCTTTTAATAAACAGTCATGTGGACTTTGCATTTTTATAGGGATGTTGGGGAGATTGCTGTCACCAGAATAAGTGTCCAGCAGACAACTATATGATGTGTATGGCACAAGCCATATTTCAAGCATGGTTGTTATTTTCCTGTCTTTTCATTTGCGAAGAGAACAGATCATTTTTAATTGTAATGATTTGTCTGGGTTCTTCTAGTTGTCAGAAGCCCTCAAGAACCTCATCTGGTAAGAACTATGGGAATTTTGATCACTTCTGACAACTTCTATTTCCAGGTCGTAAAGAAAGTCTCTTCATAATCAAAAATGACCTTTTTTCTTAGCACATGACAAGATCGGACAACCACAACTATGCTTGTGGCCGTACATGTAGCTAGTGTGGCTATTTGCTGGGCGATCTCCCTATGACTCCGAGAACAATTGAGGATTTATGGCCTAACTTATAGTAGGTTACAGTGTATTGATTTCTGTACTTTGTTTATAACCATTGCTTATTGATTTCTTTGCATGGTGAATGGCAGCTTGTCATTGTTTGCATATTGTTTCAGTTCCATTCACATGTTACTGTGATGTAGCAGATAAAATGATCTTGTGTGTAGTCTTTTTGTGACGTGTATAAAGTCCCTAAACATCTTTATCTTGTTTAAGCTGTCTTTACTTCAGATCTGCAGATGCTTTATAACACAATTTTCAAGTGGCAAAAAACAGCTGAAAGATCAGAATCCAATTTTCATAATTGCTTTTACAAATCCCACTCCTATCTGTATTTTACCCCCCTTCCAGTGACTTCTCTGAAGGATTTTTAAAATCGGCTGTTAAAAAAAAAAAAAACTGTTTTACATGGAAGAACACCATCTTCTCTGGTAAATACATTCCTACATTATATGGAACCTTTAGGATCACAATGAGATCAATATGAAGGTGAATAAAATGTCACAAAACTGGTGGCCTCCTGACTGATGCAAAACTACCACTACACTTGTAGTCTTTATACTAGTTGTGCTTTAAGGCTGATTTCACACGTGTGCTCAGTCCAGGTAATGCACTGTGCGAGGGCTGCATTCTTGGACCTGACTGCTCCTCACAACCAAATTCACATCATGATGCTGTGGGTTTGTGTCCGACCATGGGTCCATTGACTGTCCTCATAAGGTTGAGTAAAGTGGACCTGCAGTCAGAGGTATGGGTTAGAGTAGCAGTGTTCTGTTCTGGAAATGCAACGAACAGTGTGTTCCGGACTGAACACTACGGTTGAGCGAATCACGCTTCGGATCATAGATCCAAAGTCGCTTTATTTAAAACTTCGTTTGAATGCTGTACGGAGACCCATCTCCATCTAGCATTCAAATGTACGGGCTTCGCAGAGTTGAAATTTGTTATATCAAAAGTCTCGCAAGATTTTGTAGAATAACTTTGATTATTCAACTTGAAAACCATTTTAAAACTGGGATTGGAACTCTGCTTTGTTACTGGCTCGTACCTGGGTACTGAAGCAGACTTTGGATCCCAGTTTTAAAATGGTTTTCAAGTTAAAAGATCAAAGTCTAAAGTTATTAAACGACGTCCCCCAAGACTTTGGACATAACAGATTTTCACCTCTGCGAAGCCCCTACATTTGCATGCTGTACAGAGGCGGGTCTCTGTACAGCATTCAAACGAAGTTTTGAAAAAAGCAACTTTGGATCTATGATACGGATCTCACTTTGCTCAACACTACTGAACACGCTTGTGTGAAAGTAGGCTAAGGCCCATGTTCACACAGCTATCTTTGTATAGGGTAAGGGATAACATTCTATTACTCACCCACTCTATACAAATTGCAATCTAATGATTGCATGTTGAGATACACTTGGAGACCTAAAAAAGTAAAAAAAAAAATAATCGCCCTTTCCTCCACACATAAAAAAAAATCCAAAAAAACAAACATCATATGCATCGCTGTGTCTGACAACGCCTGCACTAATGCAAATATAAAAACAAAGTATCTCATACGGTGAATGACATAACTGGGTGGAATCAAACCCGCGGATTTGCTTTTTTTTTTTCTTTTTCCCGTCACCCCCCCCCAACCAAATTAAATAGAAAGTGATCAAAGTTGCACACCCCAAAATATTAATTAAAAAAAACTACAGATCGCCTGGCAAAACAAGAGTCCCACATGGCTCCATAGACATAACTATATAAAAAAAAAAGTAATGGGGGGGGATTGGTGAATGAACTGAAAAAACTAATTTAGATTATTTATTGTTTTTTTTTTTTTAGTCTTCTCAGTATTAACCCTTTCACGCCTAGCGCTGTACATGTATGGCCCTGGGCGGGTGTTTCAAGATCCTCATGACAGCGTCTGAGCGCGCTGATACTGAAAGTGCGCACTTTCAGTTGTGCTCCGGCTCCCCCGTGTGGCGATCGGAGGAGCCCAGGGTGTGCATGCAGCAGCCCCTGTCTTTATGAATGACCCAAGGCTGCTGCATAGTACCGCTATTTCCTATGGAGCCCTTGCCTGTAATAGGGCTCCATAGGAAAGTAGTGAAATCATCATAGACTTGAATGCAAGTATGTTGGAGTCTGGCAGTCAGATGATTGCATGTTATAGGAACTATAAAAAGTAAAAAAAATTAATTATAATTCAAGTCCCCTTTTCCCAAAATAAAAGGACCAAAAAAATACACATCATGGGTGTCACGATGTGCGAAAATACCCATAGCATAAAAATACACTGCTCAAAAAAATAAATAAAGGGAACACTTAAACAACACAATGTAACTCCAAGTCAATCACACTTCTGTGAAATCAAACTGTCCACTTAGGAAGCAACACTGAGTGACAATCAATTTCACATGCTGTTGTGCAAATGGGATAGACAACAGGTGGAAATTATAGGCAATTAGCAAGACACCCCCAATAAAGGAGTGGTTCTGCAGGTGGTGACCACAGACCACTTCTCAGTTCCTATGCTTCCTGGCTGATGTTTTGGTCACTTTTGAATGCTGGCGGTGCTTTCACTCTAGTGGTAGCATGAGATGGAGTCTACAACCCACACAAGTGGCTCAGGTAGTGCAGCTTATCCAGGATGGCACATCAATGTGAGCTGTGGCAAGAAGGTTTGCTGTGTCTGTCAGTGTAGTGTCCAGAGCATGGAGGCGCTACCAGGAGACAGGCCAGTACATCAGGAGACGTGGAGGAAGCCGTAGGAGAGCAACAACCCAGCAGCAGGACCGCTACCCCCGCCTTTGTGCAAGGAGGAACACTGCCAGAGCCCTGCAAAATGACCTCCAGCAGGCCACAAATGTGCATGTGTCTGCTCAAACGGTCAGAAACAGACTTCATGAGGGTGATATGAGGGCCCGACATCCACAGGTGGGGGTTGTGCAGGACGTTTGGCATTTGCCAGAGAACACCAAGATTGGCAAATTCGCCACTGGCGCCCTGTGCTCTTCACAGATGAAAGCAGGTTCACACTGAGCACATGTGACAGACGTGACAGAGTCTGGAGACGCCGTGGAGAACGTTCTGCTGCCTGCAACATACTCCAGCATGATCGGTTTGGCATTGGGTCAGTAATTGTGTGGGGTGGCATTTCTTTGGAGGGCCGCACATCCCTCCATGTGCTCGCCAGAGGTAGCCTGACTGCCATTAGGTACCGAGATGAGATCCTCAGACCCCTTGTGAGACCATATGCTGGTGCGGTTGGCCCTGGGTTCCTCCTAATGCAAGACAATGCTAGACCTCATGTGGCTGGAGTGTGTCAGCAGTTCCTGCAAGACAAAGGCATTGATGCTATGGACTGGCCCGCCCGTTCCCCAGACCTGAATCCAATTGAGCACATCTGGGACATCATGTCTCGCTCTATCCACCAACGTCACGTTGCACCACAGACTGTCCGGGTCTGGGAGGAGATCCCTCAGGAGACCGTCCGCCACCTCATCAGGAGCATGCACAGGCGTTGTAGGGAGGTCATACAGGCACGTGGAGGCCACACACACTACTGAGCCTCATTTTGACTTGTTTTAAGGACATTACATCAAAGTTGGATCAGCCTGTAGTGTGTTTTTCCACTTTAATTTTGAGTGTGACTCCAAATCCAGACCTCCATGGGTTGAAAAATTTGATTTCCATTTTTTTATTTTTGTGTGATTTTGTTGTCGGCTCATTCAACTATGTAAAGAACAAAGTATTTCAGAAGAATATTTAATTAACTCAGATCTAGGATGTGTTATTTTTGTGTTCCCTTTATTTTTTTGAGCAGTGTATATTCCCCATACGGTGAAATGGAAAAAAGCATGCAAATGGCTGATTTGACATTTCTGGTCGCTTCATTTTCTAAAATAAAAATAACTCATACACAACCCAGAATGGTATAAATAAAAAGTTGTTTGCCCCGCAAAAAATGAGCCCCCATACAGCTCCGTACACATAATTACAAAAAAGTTATAGGGATCAAAATATGGCGACAAAAAAAATTAAACATTAAACTGTAGAATAATAGTAACCGGTCAGTTTTATTGTACATCGAATGTTGTAATTTAAAAAAAAACTGGTGGAATGGCTTTTTTTCTTTTTTTTTTTTCTTTTGCAATTCCACCCCTTTTGGAATTTTGTGAACAGACAAATAAAAAAAAGTTATGGGTCTGGGAAGGCAGGGAGCATAAAACGAAAAGGGTTAAAACACAAGAAAAACCATACAAATATGGTATCGCTGTAATCATGCTGTCCTCATACACCTATGTGAATGGGGGAAAAAAAATGTATGGCTCCAGGAAGGCAGGGAGTGAAAAACAAAAATGGAAAATTGCCATATCAGGAAGGGGTTAAACTGCTTTCACTTACATAGAGCTGTACTTCGATGCAGAATTGGGCTCTGCAACTGAAATAAGTTAACAAATATGCAATCTTTGAATTTGGCTTAAATGCCATAGGGAGTGAATTTAGACATTGCAGACTTTGGGTTCAAAGTCTGACTTGGATGCCGGGGTCACAAGTTTTTGTGGCTTTCCGAGAGTTTTAAAACCGGAAACTGCACACCGGCCCAGGACGCCTTTCCTGGCTGAGATGAGGTAAGGCGTTCCATAGGAGTAATAGGCCTGAACCTGTATAAGGCCGAATGCACATGGCCGTGAGTGGGCCGTGGTAACATGGCCTGAATTCCTGCTAAGAGCAGGAGCGCACGGCGTCATTGGTTGCTATGATGCCGTGCGCTTCATGCCGCCGCTGCACTATAGTAATACACTCGGTATAAATCATGGCCGTGTGCATTCGGCCTAAGGCCTTCAGGCCAATTACTAGTATATTCCAATGCTGGTCTGCAGGTGGCAGCACTGCATTGGAATATACTGAATCCTGATTCTGAAATGGATAGAAATACATTACAGAAGTGGCAATCTAATTGTGTTTTAGTCATTTTAAATATAAACATTTAAATCACCCCCCCCCCTTCCTCCTTTCCCCAGTATAAAAAAAAAAAAATGAAACCTCATGGGCATCACTTTTTAAAAATGCTTGTACTATTAAAATATAAAAATATCCAATACCGCATAACTGAAAACAATCAAAATGGCCAATTAACCATTTTGTCACTTCACCTCCCCTCAAAAAACTTAATAAAAAATAGTGTCAATAAAAACTATAGATTGTCCCTCATAAATGGGAGTCAGAATATAGAGATGGAAAGAAATATAACATTTTTCCAAAGTTTATTTTTTTTTCCGCCCAGTATTAACCTCTTCAGGACACATGATGTACCGGTACGGCATGTTGTCCTGGTACTTAAGGACACATGACGTACCGGTACGTCATCTGTATTTCCGATCACCGGCGGGCGATGATCGGAACCCGGTGCCTGCTCAAACCCCCCCGTGTCAGCGATCGCTGCAAACCGCAGATCAATTCAGACCTGCGGTTTGTGGCGGTGCCATCGGGTCCCCATGCGGCTGTAGGGGGGACCCGATGGCATGCAAGGCAGCGCGATGCTGTATGAGTAATACTCACTGTATTAGGCTACATTCACACGTCCGCGGTGTGTTGCGGACCCGCAAATCCGCAACACGTTAGCCCGTCACCCCCATAGAAATGCCTATTCTTGTCCGCAAGCTGCGGACAAGAATAGGACATGCTCTATCTTTTTGCGGAGCTGCGGACCCAAAATCGGGGCTGCGCTCCCCAACTGTGCTGTCCGCATCCATTCAGTCCCCATAGAGAATGAATGGGTCTGCACCCGTTCCGCGCACATTTTGCGGACGTGTGAATGGAGCCTTACTTATACAGCCAATGCATTGTAAAGGGATTAGACCCCCAAAGTGGGACAAAAAAAATAAAGTTTTCCCCCCCAAAATTAAGTTTCAAGTAAAAATAAACAAAAACTTCATTTTCCCCAAATAAAGTTAAAAAAAAAAAAATTGGTAAAAAAAAAATATACTTGGGTATCGCCGTGTCCGTATCGACCGGCTCTATAAACATATCACATGACCTAACCCCTCAGATGAACACTGTAAAAAATAACTGTGAGGGGCGTGGCCTGGCCGGCGCGGAAGATGGCCGCATAGAAGAGCTCCCGCTCTGAACCCTCAGATTCCTCGCCCAGCGACTTAAAGCATCTTTACACCACCAAGAATGGCTACCAAGCAGATGGGGAAGAGGAGGGGGCCGAGAGGGAAAGGCTCGCTGCAGCTGGAGCACTTCTTCCACGCCGACCGGACAGGCATAGATGGCGCAACGTCAGAAGCGCGGGTAAGCAGTCCACCCTGTTCAAACCTCCTGCCCTCAATACTGCGCCCCGCGGCAGCCTCCTCCCCGCTCCCCCCAGCGGACCAGCTATTCTACCTGAAAGGGAACTGGGACTCCCTGCAATCCTCCGGTTTGGAGGGGGATGAACTCTCCTCAATAGGACCCTCAAGCAGGCATCGGCGATCCCCAGTCCCTGGGCAAGATGGCGACCGTACCTCCTCCCCCATGAAGGAAGCAGGCGCTTTGTCAGCAGGGTCACAGCAGCAGAAGTATGAGAATCGTATCCAGGGGCAAGATGACATCCCCTCTCTGCTCAATCCTCAAGCAGAGGAACCAGATATGTTTTCGAATTTCCAGGCCTCAGACAATGTGGTCTCTGTGGCCACCCTCAAAGATATGTTAACTGCATTGCACTCCTCCTTACACACGGACTTTACTGAAATCATATCCCCCTTTCATAAAGAACTCTCTGATATTGGGGACAGATTCTCACATGTGGAATCAAAGATGGCGGCCTTTGCGGAGGCCCATAATGAAGTGGTTAACTCCCACAACAGTTTGGACGAGAAAGTAGACACGCTGCAAGCTAAACTCGTTGAATACGAGGACCGCAACAGCAGGAACAATATTAAGTTTCGCAACATCCCAGAGTCCTTTCCCGGTCCGGAACTTAAAGACTATCTGCAACAATTTACCAAACACCTGCTCCCAGATTGCGCGGCCTACGAACTCAGTATCGATCGTGCGCATCGAGTACCTAAACCTCCCAATCTTCCGGACGCAGTTCCGCGGGACGTACTCTCACGATACACCTTCTACCACATCAAGGAGCAGCTTATGGAAAAAGCCCGGAAACAACAACCACTCCAGGAGCCATATTCTGCGCTGAAACTATTTACTGATCTCTCAGCAGCCACTTTGCAGGCGCGCTGACGCTTAGCGCCCCCTGATATCCATCCTGAGGAAACATGCTATTCCTTATCGTTGGGGTTTTCCTACAAAGATTCTCCTCAACAAGACGTTCTTCGCAGCCTCCTCTATTGCGGAGGGCATGGCGCTGTTATCCAAATGGAAAATCCCTTTGGAAGACGAACCCCCTCTGGACAACAGCGCTCCCAAAGAAGATGACCAAAGAATGGCATGAGGTCCCCACAACATGACTATGTCAATTGCTAGTCTTACATGCTTCTCTGCCTCTTCCCTCCCCTGATCCACCATGGGTGAAGGAGACTGAGTGATTTTTTTCAGCCGTTGAACTGTGATGTTCACTGTTCTCACCCCTGATCTCATCTGTGCCCCTCAGAGCAACTACCATCTCTGTTTCTGGGCACAGCTAATGTTCATTTGCTGTTATGTTTTGTTTACCACTTACCATTTGTTTTTTGCAGCACCGTGCAGCACCATGGATTAGAAAGACGAGGCCTTAAGATGTACGACCGCTGGAGGAGCTGGGCAACCCCCTTATCTCCGACATAATAATACCAATAATGTAGCATATCATCAGGTACCTACCCACAATGGTTCTTAAAATATTGTCGATGAATGTGAGGGGGTTGAATAGCCCCTTCAAAAGGTCAGTGATGTGGAGAGAGTTGTGCTCCCAAAAATGTGACATTGCTTACTTGCAGGAGACGCATGTATCATCCTCCAATCCACCCAAACTTCACCATAAAAACTATCCCACTTTCATACATTCATCTTTCCCCACCAAAAAAGAGGAGTCCTCATAGCCTTCGGAGCCTCTGTAGCGGTTCAGATCTGCCAAACTTGGATTGACCCCCAAAACTGTTATATTATAGTACACTGCCTATTGAATGCAGTGGAGTATACTATCCTCAACCTTTAGGCCCCCAACTCTCATACCAAACGTTTTCTAAACCGCATACTTAACAAGCTAAAGAAAATCCAAAAGGGACACTTGATAATCTGCGGAGACTTCAACTTCGTATGCAATCCTTCTCTGGACTTCACCGCGAACACCCAATCTCGCAGGATTGGGGTCGCTAAAGTGGCTTGGGCCTCGGGGGTATATGATGTATGGCGTCTCCTGCATGTTAATGAAAAGGATTAGACATACTACTCAGGGGTGCATAAGACTTATTCACGTATTGACATGTTCTGGGTTGATAGGTCTCTGATAGATAAGTCCCTAGCAGTAGAAATTGGGTTTATACATTGGTCGGACCATGCCCCAGTGGTACTAACCCTATCTGAGGGCCCCTCCAAAGTCTCAGACTATGTTTGGAGACTGAACACCTACTTGCTATCTCTCCCATCGGTGGAAAAGGAGATAGACTCCTCCCTAGGTGAATTCTTCACCTTGAATAACTCCCCAGATATCCAGCCCTATACTTTATGGAACTGTCACAAGGCGTACATGAGGGGAATCTTAATGAAACAGAGCAGCATATGGCGTAAAAAAAAGAGACTAGGATATTCAATATGCTATGCATTCTATCCAACAACTCAAATCCCTGAATAAGCAGTCCCTCTCTGAGGCCCGCAAGTTTACTAAAGCCAGACTACATCTAAAATCCCTCCTCATGTACGCTTATGAGAGGTCCTTGAAACGCCTTAAATTTCAGTACTATGCCCAAGATAATAAATCTGGAAAACTCCTAGCAAATATGCTTAAACAATTAGCGCTTAAAGGGAACCTGTCATGTGGATATTTGATTATAATCTAACTAATTATATACAATCATTAACTACTAAAAAGTACCTTAGATGTATTCACTTACTGGTGTGACAGATGGTTACCTCATAATATACACACAAAGATGCCGCATGCTAATGAGCTGATTTGAGTCCGGCGTGATGTCATTGAGTCCAGCGTATATTTAATTTAGAGCTATAGCCACTCCCCTGCCCACCTGCTGCTGGTTCATATGGAAACAAACTGTCATTCAGCAGCAGGTGGGCGGGGAGAGTCAGGAGCTCATGAATATTCATGACTCATCATTATCAGCTGGAGCTTTTCAATACAAGATGTTGGCAGATTGACTGGGTCAATTAAAGAAAGTGACCCAGCATTGTGCTAAGAGAATCAGTCACTTATTTATGTTGCCCTTAGTTAGGACACCATAAAACTGGTGACAGGTTCCCTTTAAATCTAGAATACAAGGCATAAACCACCCTGTGACTGGGCAGACGGTCTCTGCCCCCAGGGATATAGCAAATGCGTTTCGAGAATACTATTCTCGCCTATATAACCTTAAAGATGACACAACCATACCACAGCCATCCTTAACAGATATAAACTCCTTTCTCGACCGAATGCATTTACCGTCTTTGTCTGCTGAGGAGTTGGAACCCCTTAACGAACCAATCTCCTTAGAAGAAATTTGCACTGTGATTCGCTCTCTCCCGCTGAATAAGGCCCCTGGCCCCGATGGCTTCTCTTCACTATACTATAAGAAATTTAGTCACCGCCTTACAGAACATCTCTTGCTGGTCTTCTCCACGGCCATGGAAACGGGTTCCTTCCCGGCAGAAATGTTGGAGGCTCTTATAGTCACCATCCGGAAACCGGGCAAATACTACCAGTTATCGTCCCATATCATTACTGAATTGTGATGTCAAGCTGTATGCCAAGATATTAGCGAATAGGCTTTTGAACATAATTCCCTCCCTGATTTCCATAGATCAGACTGGATTTGTTCCAGGGAGACAAGCCCCGGACAATACCAGGAGACTATTGGCGCTATTAAAGACTGCTGAGCTTACAACCACCCCGACCGCGTTCTTGACGCTGGATGCCGAGAAGGCATTTGATCGCGTTAGCTGGCCTTATGCCTTCTCGGCCCTGAGGAAATTTGGACTCTCGGGCCCGATATACTCGGCCATTTCCGCCTTATACTCAAACCCCTGCGCTAGAGTATTTACTAATGGAGCTCTTTCCAATGTCTTTAACTTGACAAATGGGACTAGACAGGGATGCCCGTTGTCCCCCCTGTTCTTCATCCTATCAATAGAGCCCTTAGTGGAACTGAATCGACGGGACCCGGAAGTAGTGGGCGTGGAGATGGGCTCCACTGAGCACAAGGTAGCACTTTTTGCGGATGACTTAATCGTGATCTGTAAACGCCCCGAGTCGTCCCTTCGGAGAGTGTTTGCTTTGCTACAGATATTTGGTCAGGTCTCTTATTACAAACTAAATATAGACCAGTCACAATGCCTCCCTGTTAATATCCCTGCTGAACAAATGAACCGACTGAAGAATCTATTCCCACTAGACTGGCAACAGACATTCCACACTAGAAGATCTAGCTAAGGACATCAAGAATATGAGGAAACTCATCATATCTTGGTTTGGAAGAGTAGCTGCATACAAAATGTTATTTCTCCCCAGACTCCTCTACCTCTTCAGAACCTTGCAGTCCCAATCCCGATCTCCTTTTTCAATACTGCCAAGCGGCAGATGATGACCTTTTTATATGGGACTCGAAGCATCCCAGAGTAGCGTACTCCATTCTAATGAGACACAGAAAAGGAGGAGGACTAGGGGTTCCTGACTTGAAACACTATCGCACGGCCTGCCTCTTAGACCAGCTGGTCCATTGGTGGAACGACTCAGCAGACAAACACTGGGTAACAATGGAAAGGACATCGCTCACTCTCTCTTCCCTCCGCTCCCTGCTAGTGGGTACGGCGTGGAAACTCCCTTCCCGTGAATCCCCCTTGCAAGCTATCAAATTGTCTCTTTCAGCCTGGAAAACGTTATTAGACAACTCTACCTCAGGAGATGGACTATCCCCCAATCTCTTATTGATATCCTGTCTAACTGACCACATCCAAGATCTGAACCTCAAGACATGGTCTGCTTGTGGGATTCGATCTGTACAGGACATGATAGGCTCAGACAAGGTCTTATCCTTCTCTTATATCCATAGCAAGTTCCACATCTCCAATAGAGAGCTTTATAAATTCCTACAGATTAGGTCCTTTTTAGATAAGGGTGAGAAAACCTCACTGTACATTCCTCAAATAGTTAAGAGGTACCTCCACGACAGGTTTCCAAAAAAGGGGGGTATCTCCCGCTTCTATGGCCTCCTTACACAAGAGGATGAATGGTCTAAGTCACCCCCCCCTAAAGAAGTGGGAGACAGATCTGGGTCGAACCTTTTCCAAAGACCAGTGGCATGCCGCATTCCGATTGACCCATTCAACCTTCCGCTGTGTGAGCCACCAAGAGGCGATCTTTAAAACAGGCCTGCGATGGTATTATACGCCGTCCAAACTGCATTTGATGTTTCCCTCAGCCAGTCCCGCCTGCTGGAGACAATGTGGGGGCAGAGGTTCTCTCCTCCACACCCTCTGGGCCTGCCCGAGGATTACTAATCTCTGGAGAGAGGTTCAGGACCTCTTGAATAGCCTGCTCCCTAATCCCATAGTTATGTCCCCAGAAGCAGCCCTCTTTATCTACATCGATGCCCTGCCATATACCGACAGATCGATAACTGCCCATGTGCTTATGGCCACCAAGCTAGTTATTACTAGGCACTGGAAAACCCCAGCCACCCCTTCTCTCCGTGAGGTAGTGACGTTGGTGAATTCCACCTGCATGCACGAAAAAATGTGGAACACCCGATTGCCCTCAATGGCTAGGTTCAACGCACTATGGTCGGAGTGGATATCCAGTCCATGGTACGAGTCTTAGTGAAACCATAGGAAACTGCTTAAATTGCCTCCACTCATTTTAGCTGACCTCTACTATGCTGCCCTGAGGGGCTGCTCCTTTAGTTATCTTGTGCACTGGTGCTGCTTATATTGTTCTTTATGCTTGTTTGCATACCTACGCATACGATACCAATAGCCACCCAGTGTGCATTTATATTCTCAATTCTGTACTGTGGAGACTTCCACAGCCTTATGCGCATTGGCGTGTGAGCCAGCTTTTTCTATTTGATGTCGTATTGTAATAATGATACTGAACTAAGCCTGTTAATGTCTTAAACTTTAATAAAATTTGCGTGATTAAAAAAAAAAATTCTGTGCTAAATAAACCATTTTTTTGTCACCTTACATCACAAAAAGTACAACAGCAAGCGATCAAAAAGGCGTTTGCCCACCAAAATAGTACCAATCTAACCGTCACCTCATCCCGCAAAAAAATTAGCCCCTACCTGAGATCACCTTACATCACAAAAAGTGTAATAGCAAGAGATCAAAAAGTTTATGGCTCTCAGACTATGGAAACCCTAAAACATGATTATTATTTTTTTTGCTTCAAAAAAGAAATCATTGTGTAAAACTTGCATAAATAAAAAAAGTATACATATTGGATATCGCCGTGTCCGTGACAACCTGGTCTATAAAAATGTCACATGATCTAACCTGTCAGATGAATGTTGTAAATAACAAAAAATAAAAACGGTGCCAAAACAGCCATTGTTGCCTTGCCTCACAAAGTGTAATATAGAGCAACCAAAAATCATATGTACCCTAAACTAGTATCAACAAAAATTCCACCCTATCCCGTAGTTTCTATAATGGGGTCACTTTTTTGGAGTTTCTACTCTAGTGGTGCATCAGGGGGGCTTCAAATGGGACATGGTGTCAAAAAAACCAGTCCAGCAAAATCTGCCTTCCAAAAACCGTATGGCGTTCCTTTCCTTCTGCACCCTGCCGTGTGCCTGTACAGCGGTTTACGACCACATATGGGGTGTTTCTGTAAACTACAGAATCAGAGCCATAAATATTGAGTTTGGTTTGGCTGTTAACCGTTGCTTTGTAGCTAGAAAAAAAATATTAAAATGGAAAATCTGCCAAAAAAGTGAAATTTTGAAATTGTATCTCTATTTTCCATTAATTCTTGTGGAACACCTAAAGGGTTAACAAAGTTTGTAAAATCAGTTTTGAATACCTTTTTAGGGGTGTAGTTTCTAGAATGGGGTCATTTTTGGGTGGTTTCTATTATGTAAGCCTCTCAAAGGGACTTCAGACCTGAACTGGTCCCTAAAAATTGGGTTTTTGAAAATTTCTGAAAAATTTCAAGATTTGCTTCTAAACTTCTAAGCCTTGTAACATCCCCAAAAAATAAAATATCATTCCCAAAATAATCCAAACATGAAGTAGACATATGGGGAATGTAAAGTAATAACTATTTTTGGAGGTATTACTATGTATTATAGAAGTAGAGAAATTGGAAATTAGCAATTTTTGTTACAAATCTTTGGTAAATTTTGTATTTTTTTTTTATAAATTTATTTTTTGGACTTCATGACACTGGTAAAATGAAGTACAATATGTGACGAAAAAACAATCTCAGAATGGCCTGGATAAGTCAAAGCGTTTTAAAGTTATCAGCACTTAAATTGCAAAAAATGGCCTGGTCCTTAAGGTCAAATAAGTCTGTGTCCTGAAGGGGTTAAAACGTCGTAAAATGTGGTATCAATCAACAAAAGAAAGGCCTATTAGGCTAAATACCCAAACTTGACCCAGATAATTTCTCCCCATAGAACATAACTTTTACTGATCGCCTTTAAAATAGCTCTGTGAGCAACCACAAGAGGTTAAAAAAAACTGCTGTATCCAGTCCGTGTATCAAGCGTGTTAGTGTGATACCTGGATCATAGCTAACAGAGACGTGCACTATCTCTGTGACACTACTTTATCAGTGTTGCCAGTCAAAATACTGGCATGTATGCGACAATGTTTTGCTGGTTATAGCACTAAAAAATTGGTATCTCACTGATAATGCTGCAACACTATACACTGGTTACATAATTATTTGAGAGATAATGTAACACCATAAACCGTTACATATTTGCTGTAGAGCTACACAGGACCAGACTCTTAAGGCTACTTTCACACTTGCGGCAGTGTGATCCGGCAAGCCGTTCCGTCGTCAGAACTGCCTGCCGGATCCGCCGATCTGGATGTGACTGAAAGCATTTGTGAGAAGCATCCGGATGCGGATCCGTCTCACAAATGCATTGCAAGAACGGATGCGTCTCTCCGCTTGTCATGCGTCTTGTATTTTTTTTCACATTTTGCGCAGACCCAATCCTATCGGGAAAAATGCCGGCATTCAGGCATGTGTTTTTGGCCGGAGATAAAACCGTAGCATGCTAAGGTTTTATCTTTTGTCCTGAACGGATTACTCTCCATTCAGAATGCATGGGGATAAAACTGATCAGTTCTTTTCCAGTATAGAGCCCCTAGGACTGAACTCTATGCCGGAAAAGAAAAACGCAAGTGGGAAAGCACCCTAAAAAATACAAAAAATTTGGTATCTCACTGATAATGCTGCAACACCATACACTGGTTACATAATTATTTGAGAGCTAATGTAACACCATAAACCGTTACATATTTGCTGTAGAGCTACACGGACCAGACTCAGACACCTAAAACCTACTAACTGCCCCCCGACATGTTTCACCGGCTAAGCTGGCTTCATCGGGGGTATTGGGCAGCAATGAGGAAGATCGTTGCAAACAAGGTATAAATGACCTGCTAATCCATATTGACATCTGTGATGTCCAATCAGCTAAAGGGACATGCCATTACTATAATCATCCAACCTGGGGATGCGCCTATCGCTCCACTCTGCATTGTGACTCCTCCTTGACAGTCCACCTATGGCAGTGTGCTGGTGGAGTGACGTACATACCGTCATACGCATAGACTTATATTTTACCTACCATAAAGACTTCCTCCGAGGCTGCATCGGGACTTAAAGGGGTTATCCCATCTTAGACAATGGGACCCGCATCTACAAGGAGAACAGAGCTGGGGAGAGTTGTGGCTGGAGGACCCCAGGGTCCGTCCACCACCAGGCGCAGCTCCGTGCCTCTCCCATTGAAGTGAATGAGAGCGCGCACCGCACATGCGCGGCCACCGCTCTCATTCATTTCTATGGGGCCGACTGAAATAGCCGAGCCAGCGCTTGGCTATTTTCGGCGGCTCCATAGAAATGAATGGAGGGCGGCTGCGCGGTGCGCCCTCAACTTTCTCCGCTCCTAGTGATATGCCCCCATTGTCTAAGATGGGATAACCCCTTTAATAATCCGCCCGGAGGTTAGGGGATACTGCGCATGTCCTGCGCAGATACATAGTGAACTGCCCACAGGTGGATGGAAACTGTGCATGTCTTGTGTGACGGATCAATGCGTAGGAACTTAATAAACTGCCCGAGACATAAGTGTGTATTGCGCATGTACTGTACGGAGGACCAAAGCGCTGGGACTTAGTGATTACAGTGCCAGCTACCTTAACAACATACAGTGTATCTATGCCGTCAGTCTGGAGGCACATATATTATGGGGCTGACCACTTTTGCTGAATATGTGCAGTGCTAACATAGTTCTCACTGCAGTACTTAACCATGCCTGACATTACAGTTATAGATAGGGAAGGAGATGACATTATGGAGCAGACATCTGCGAGGGCCAGAGGTAGGTATATGGTGTGATATATGCTAGTTGTACAATGGATGACTCAAGCTGCATGTGCGGACACTGACAGGACATATTAGATAAGTGCAGTGCCAAGCATGAGGAACAGATGGTATCAGTTGGCAGCCAAAAGAGTACTTCAAAAGTATACAAGCTACTTATTTGCAACGTACATTGCTCACTTCTGAAATTATATGATTAAATGTGCAAATACAATCTTCAGTGTCTACAAAAATGATGTATAGGTAAAGCCCTCATTAAAGCCTTTGGGACTCAGACTATCCAGTCTGTAGATCCACTTTGTTTCTTCTTGTAATAGGATTCTATCCAGGTTTCCCTTTCTCACCCCAAGGGACTTCTTACATATACCCCAGAATGTCAAACTGCTGGGGTCACCATCATGAAAGTGTCTCACATGCCTGGATATGGCAGTGTCCGCTTTGGTATTGATACTGCTGATGTGCTGACAAATACGGCGTCTGAATTCTTGTGTTTTACCAACATAGATTTTCGGACAGGGGCATTGGGCAATATAAATAATACTCATGTTTTATAGGGAGAAATTATCTGGTTCAAGTTTGGGTATTTAGCCTAATAGGCCTTTCTTTTGTTTTTAAATATACCCATACAGGTTCCGATAGGGATTCCGTTGAGCTTTCTAGCTAGGCTGAACAGCCGTAGTTTTTTAGGACCCACTAATCAACCATCTTCAGTGATGTTAGGTTTTCTATCTTCCAAACCCACCCCAAGTGTTTTTTTTACTGCTGAGGCTGAGCAGGTTTTGTCCACTGGTAGTTTACCCATCAACCAGTGGGATATCCAAGCGGCATTTAAAGAAATCCATAGGACATATAAACAATATATTAGGTCTCTATGGGAGATTACAAGCCTAGAGACTTATATCCAGCAAGGCATTGCATATAGGGGTATGAGGATAAACATAGTGCCCAACTCCCATCAGGATGAGATGATTTCATAAATGGCTGGCAACAGAGCTGTGGTGTCAGAGGCAATTTTGGGTACCTGGAGTCGGAGTCGGCAAAAATGAACAGACTCCTACTAAATTTTAATTGGAATAAAAATAAAAAAAAGCAAGTTTAAATGTCCCAATTTACAAAAAGTTATAATTAATTACTTCTCTACTGTAAGAATAAAGGCCAATGCATGCAGTGCGTCACGTTACCGCAAAACGAACACAAGTGACCGTGAAGAAGCATGCTTTTCATATGCTTCACTATATGGCACGCAACGCAAAGTTAGGCCTCTTTCACACGAGCGTGTCCGGATGTGTTGCGGCAAACCCGCGCGAGTAGGTACGCAATTGCAGTCAGTTTTGATACCATATCCCATATCTGGGTTCACTGCAAAAAACTAGAAACCTTTTGGAAATCCATTACAATGATAATCAATAAAACTTTTAATACGACAGCTAAAATTCCCCCAAACCTGATTCTATTCAGTATATTCGATATACAAACTTCTACTATCAAGCACCCTTTAACACTACACATGTTAAACGTAGCCAAGCTACTTATCCCTAAACTATGGAGGGAAAAAGAACCCCCATCCATCTCAGAGTGGCTGAAGGAGATGCATACCCTACATAATTACGAGAAACTAAGATTAATTAAAGACGATAATAAGCCAAAATACCATCAAACATGGGACCCTTGGATCAAACTTTTAGAAAAAGATGCCATAACTGAACATCTTTAATTACTCAGCTTCATCATCCTGACCCTGTACTCATAAGGTTAGATGAAACCTGACTCCCTCCCCTCCCACCCCCTCCCCCGTGTTTCCCCTGTTAAATTGTTCTCCCCCCAAAGTTACTGTTCTCTTTGAGATATAGCTGGGATGACTCGACTAGGTTTGCCACACTCAGTAATTTAGAAGTTGGTTAAACTCCAAAGTATTAAGGACACTGTAGTGGTATAGACACATAACAAATGGCAAGCACAATTCATGTTGTCAATAAAGACTTCGGTCCTAACTTGATATTTGATTGCCTGTCACCCCAGCGTTATAGGTTCAATAACTTTTGAGAACTAGAAATTTTCTTTCTTACATTAATACTTGATTGTTGTACAATCCCATTGTAATACATGTCATGATATTTAATGCTATGTAGACCAATCTTATTTATGTTTATGATATAGATTTTCATTATCACTTTATTGTAAAACAGAATTACTTTTTTGAACCTTCAAAATTTGAATAAAAAAAAAAAAGAATTTAAACTGTTTTGACTGCAATTGCGTTCCGTTGTTCAGTTTTTATCGCGCGGGTGCAATGCGTTTTGCACGCGCGTGATAAAAAACGGAATGTGGTACCCAGACCCGGACTTCTTCACAGAAGTTCAGGTTTGGGTTCAAGGTTGTGTAGATTGTATTATTTTCCCTTATAACATGGTTATAAGGGAAAATAATAGCATTCTGAATACAGAATGCATAGTACAATAGGGCTGGAGGGGTTAAAAATTTTTTTTTGAACTCCCCTTAATCCACTTGTTCGCGCAGCCGGCATCTCTTCTGTCTTCATCTGTGAGAAATAGGACCTTTGATGACGTCACTGCGTTCATCATATGATCAATCACCGGCTGCGCGAACAAGTGGATTAAGGTGAGTTAAATTATTATTATTATTATTTTTTAACCCCTCCAGCACTATTGTACTATGCATTCTGTATTCAGAATGCTATTATTTTCCCTTTATAACCATGTTATAAGGGGAAATAATACTGATCAGGTCCCCATCCCGATCGTCTCCTAGCAACCGTGCGTGAAAATCGCACCGCATCCGCACTTGCTTGCGGATGCTTGCGATTTTCACGCAGCCCCATTCACTTCTATGGGGCCTGCGTTGCGTGAAAAACGCACAAAATAGAGCTTGCTGCGATTTTCATGCATCGCACAAGTGATACGTGAAAATCACCGCTCATGTGAACAGCCCCATAGAAATGAATGGGTCCGGATTCAGTGCGGGTGCAATGCGCATTGCACCCTGGTGGAAAACTCGCCCGTGTGAAGGTCCCCAGAAATGAAAAATCCCAAAAAGTGACCCCATTTCGGAAAGAGCACTCCCGTACGAACATTTTAAGTGGTGGAAATGGTACTTTTTACCAAACAGGTATCTCACAGAAGGCAGAATTACTTGAGACAAGCATTTCATAGCACACATTTGAGAAAAATTACTAGCAGACCCCAATTTTTCACTTTCACAAGGGGTTAAAGGAGAAAATGCACCCCAGTATATGTTCCCCATTTTCTCCCCATTTTGCAAACACCCCATATGTGCTCGTAGCCTACTGTATTGGCGCACAGCAGGCCGCTACAGGCAAAGTACAATTTGCAGGCCTGAATTGGCAGACATGGATTTTAGTTGCCATGTCGCATTTAACAAATTTCCAGAGGTCCCCAGAAAAGAAAAACCCCAAGAAGTGACCCCATTTTGGAAAGAGCACCCCCGTACGGACATTTTAAGTGGTGGAAAGGGTACTTTTTACCAAACGGGTGTCTCACAGAATAGATTATGTAGTGGTTGTTGGAAAGTGGGTATGCAAGTGAGGTGGACTAAATCAGAGATATGGAAATATTACAGGATAAAGGATAAAATTAAAAATCCATGGATGAGTGGTAGGTTCGGAAGCATTCTTTCATGCAGAGGCCAGGTTTATCAGGGCAGGTGTCGCACTGATAAATGGTGTCCTTTCGTATTCCCCTTTTGTAACAAACCAGACATCTTTTTTTGGGTCTTTCCCCTCTTTGCTGTTTGTGGGACTTCACCAGGGAAATGTTGTCCTGGTACAACACGGGCACCATGACCTGAAGGAAAGTTCCTGTCTGGCCTGTAGTTCTATGTAAAATGTATGCATTGTACATTGCCATCTGTACAATGTATACGGCAAGCTTTTTGTACCACACCTTAGTTTTACGCATGGCACTGTAGGGCTTCAGAACTTGATCGGACAGATCAACCCCTCCCATGTGCCTGTTGTAATCAAGGATGCAGTCAGGCTTGTTTACAGGGGTAATTTTACCTCGCACTTGGGCAGGAGAACTGGTGTTTGTGTGAATGGTGGTTAGTACAAGGATATCCCTCTTGTACTTAACCGCCAGCATGTTCTCATGGAGGAGGGTTTGATCCGGGAATCTTTCCCCTCATAAACCCGGAACCTGTAGGTGTACCCAGAGGTACTCTCGCACAGCTTGTACATTTTTATTCCGTACCGTGCCCACTTGCTGGGCAGGTACTGGCGAAATTTAACCCTTCCTTTAAAATGTACAAGGGACTCGTCTATGCTAATTTCTTTTGCTGGGATGAACACCTCTGTAAATTTTGAGTTGAGGTGCTCCCAGAAGGGGTCTTATTTTGAATAGACGGTCAAAATTTGGGTCTTTTTTTGGGGGGGGGGTCACTGTGCATTCTCATTGTAATGTAGGAATTTCAAAATGGATTCAAATCTTGAGCGGGACATGGTTATATTGTAAATTGGAGTGTTGTACAAGACATCTGAACTCCAATATTGTCTCATTTCAGTTTTTTTTTTTTTGCAAGGCCCATATGCAGCAACAGCCCCCAAAACTTCATAATGTCTGCTGCATTTACAGGAGTCCAACCTAGGGGTCTAGCATATGAGGATGTTGGGTTTTGAGAAATAAACTGCTGGGCGTACAAATTTGTTTGGGTCACGATCAAATTTATGAATTCGTCAGAGAAATAGATTTTGAAAAAATCTATTTCTGTGAAGCCCGTGCAGTCAATCTGGATTCCAGAGTTTCCCACAAACTCTGGAATTTGGGGCTCATAATCCTCAGGCGGTGTGGACCATAGGGGATCACTGGTGGGGGGACTACTTCATCTCTCCTGGGGCGTCTCCTTGAGGGTCCCTCATCACCGGATGATGATGAAGGAGTAGAGGAATGTGGCATCCTCTTCTCCCTCACCCTGCAGACTCAGTTTCAGAGGCAAGGATGGCGTATGCCTCTTTAGCGGAGAACATTCTCTGGGATGAATTGGACATTTTTATTTTTATTGGTGTATGTAAAGTGAAAAGTGTCAGGGGGGTGTATGTAGTGATTTAACACGTGAGGGGACTTGTAATGAATTAATTAAACTAAAATTTATGATAAAGAAAAAAAGAGAAAACGATAAGTGAAAGAATTAGATAATAATTTTGAAAAAAAAAGGCTCCAAAAAAAAATAAAATAAATAGATATATATATATATATATATATATATATATATATATATAAAAGGCACTAAACCTGAGCAGACGCAGTCAGTAATGGCGTTCAGCAGGTACAGGACCCACGCACGCAGACGGCACGTGTACGGGTTCAAAATTCAAAAATACTACTAACTAAAAGTGACATATATATATATATATATAATCTCTATATCTTTACAGTGCTCCAGACTAAAAAAATACCTAGTAGCCATTAGCTCCTGAACTGAAAAATTTAGGAGCCAAATTAAATTTTTAGTCGCCAAATCGAAAACGAATCAAAATTTTGGTATTGTGACAACGCTACGCCGATCAGATCGGCGTAGGGTTGTTTCGATACCAAAATTTTGATTAGCTTTCGTCACCATAAAAAAGTATTGCGATACTCAATACCACGCAAAAAAAAAACACACCAAAAAAAGGCTCGTGCATTTCGCATAATAGAACAGTCCGATCCTATTTTTTGGGGTGACAAGGTGACTAAAAAATGGCGAATCGCATGGTTTTTATTTATATCTGTTACGGCGCTCACCGCATAGGAGATATTTTTTTATGATTTAATAGTTTGGACTTTTCGGACGCAGTGCTATGTAATATGTTTATTTATTTATTGTTTATATATTTTATATGTAAAATTGGGAAAGGGGGGATTTAAACTTAATATTTTAGGGTACTTTCACACTAGCGTTTTTCTTTTCTGCCATAGAGTTCCATCACAGGGGCTCTATACCGGAAAAGAACTGATCAGGCATATCCCCATGCATTCTGAATGGAGAGTAATCCGTTCAGGATGCATCAGGAATAGGATGTCTTCAGTTCAGTTTTTTTTCGCCGGAGCATGCTACGGTTTTATCTTTTGCCTGATCAGTCAAAATGACTGAAGACTTGCCTGAATGCCGGCATTTTTCCCTATAGGAATGTATTAGTGCCAGATCCGGCATTCAAAATCCCGGAATGCCGGATCCTTACTTCCGGTCTGTGTAAAAAGATACAAGATGGATCCGTCTGTCTGCATGACAAGCAGAGAGATGGATTCGTTCTTGCAATGCATTTGTGAGATGGATCCGCATCCGGATGCGTCTCACAAATGCTTTGTCACATGCGGATCCGGCGGGCAGTTCCGACGACGGAACTGCCCGCCGGATCACACTGCCGCAAGTGTGAAAGTAGCCTTAGTGTTTTTTTGTTTTTTTTTACTTACTATTAGCCCCCTTAGGGGCTGGAACCCTTGTCCTATTCACCCTTAGGCCCCTTTCAAATAGGCAAGATTTCTGCGCGGGTTCAATGCGTGAGGTGAACGCATTGCACCCGCACTGAATCCGGACCTATTAAATTTCTATAGGGCTGTGCACATGAGCAGTGATTTTCACGCATCACTTGTTCTTTGCGTGAAAATTGCAGCATGCTCTGTTGTGCGTTTTTCACGCAACGCAGGCCCCATAGAAGTTAATGGGGCTGCATGAAAATCGCAAGCATCCGCAAGCAAATGCGGATGCGGTGTGATTTTCACGCATGGTTGCTATGATGAAAGTCTATTCACGGTGTTATTTTCCCTTATAACATAACATGGTTATAAGGGGAAATAATAGCATTCTTTAATACAGAATGCTTAGTAAAATGTCGATTTGAGGGTTAAAAAATGTAAAAAAAAAGAACTCCCCTCCTCCAATTGATCGCCTAGCTGCTGGTCTCCTGTTCTTTCTTCAGGACCTGTCAAAGGACCTGTGGTGACATCACTGTGCTCATCACATGATACATCACCATGGTAATGGACCATGTGATGAGCTCAGTGACGTCACCACAGGTCCTTTGACAGGTCCTGAAGAAAGAACAGGAGACCGGCAGCTACAGGATCAATTGGAGGATGTGAGTTCATTTTTTATTTATTTTTTAACCCTCATTGGCACTGCACCACCAATGTTTATTATACTGGGGGGGAGCACTGTGCCACCAATGAAGATAACTGACCTGTTAATACAAATACAGGAGGCGGGTGCCGTTATCAAATAGCCGGCAGCCGACCTCTAGATAAGATGCCTTTATTGTCACTGTACAATACAATGTACAATACAATGAAATGTTGTTTGGAGCAATCCTAGATGCCATGGACAGAGGAACAAGAACTGACATTTAAACTAAAGCATTACACTAGAAAAAGAACAAAAAACATTGCACTAGAAAGCATTACTATTCCCAGTTCACAGCATATATATAGCAAGAGCAAAGCAGGAAGTGCTTATGAGTATATATACACACTGATCAGACACCACTGCAGACAAGAGATCATCATGGGTTCATGAATGAAGCAGTCACTTTCAGTCTGTGGTAGTTTCTATCCTATCCTAGGAAGGGGCAATAATCTCCGAGCATTTAGGAGACTGATTGTTTTGGGGTAAAAGCTGTTCTTCAGCCTAGTGGTGCAGGCATGTAGGGCTCTAAGACGCCTACCAGAGGGTAGGGGAACAAAAAGGCTGTGGCCGGGGTGAGTTGGATCCCCACAGATAATTCTTGCCCTGTTGCTGCAGCGAGCAGTGAAGATGTCATCCAGTGATGGTAACTGAGTACCAGTGATTCTGCCAGCCATTCTGATGATGCGCTTGAGGGTCTTCTTGTCCTTAGAAGAGCAGCCGGAGGACCACACTGTAATGCAGTATGTGATAACAGATTCTATGGTGCACCTGTAAAAATTGACTAGCAGCTGTTTTAGGAGTTGTGCTTTCTTCAGACTCCTCAGAAAATAAAGCCTCTGAAGGCCTTTTTTGGTAATTTCTGTTGTGTTTTTTATCCATGACAGGTCCTGACTAATATGAACTCCCAAGAATCTGAAACTTTGAACTATCTCCACGTTTCCACCATTAATGCTAATGGGATGGTGTCCATTTCGTTTCTTCTTCCTAAAATCCAGAATTAGCTCCTTTGTTTTCTTGGTATTGAGTATGAGGTTGTTGTTCTTACTCCATCGCTCTAGGTTCTCAACCTCTTTCCTATAGGCTGTTTCATCATTGTTGGAGATCAGGCCTATCATGGTCGTGTCATCTGCAAATTTTATAATGATATTGGTATTGTGAATAGGTTTACAGTCATTTGTGAAGAGGGAGAAAAGGAGAGGGCTCAACACACAGCCTTGCGGTACCCCAGTGTTTAGTGTTAAGGATGAAGAAAAGTGCTTGCCCATGCTTATGATTTGTGGTCTTTTTGTAAGAAAATCCAGTATCCAGTTGCACAGGTGTGAGCTGAGACCCAAGTTGTTCAGTTTCGTTGCCAACTTGTTGGGAGGGATGGTGTTAAAGGCCGAGCTGTAATCAATGAACAGCATCCGCACATAGCTGTCTCTCTGCTCCAGGTGTGACAGCGCAGTGTGAAGGGTAAGTGAGACAGCATCCTCAGTTGACCTATGTGCTCTGTAAGGCCTCTTTCACACGGGCGTTGCGGGAAAAAGGTGCGGGTGCGTTTTCCGCGCGAGTGCAAAACACTGTAATGCGTTTTGCACTCGCGTGAGAAAAATCACGCGTGTTTGGTACCCAACCCCGAACTTCTTCACAGAAGTTTGGGCTTGGGTTAGGTGTTGTGTAGATTTTATTATTTTCCCTTATAACATGGTTATAAGGGAAAATAATAGCATTCTGAATACAGAATGCATGGTAGGTGATAAATTGAGGGTTAAAAATAAAATAATTAACTTACCTTCTCCTCTTGTTCGCGTAGCTCCCGGTCTCTTCTTTACTTCTTACCTTCTCCTCTTGTTCGCGTAGCTCCCGGTCTCTTCTTTACTTCTCAAAAGATGAACTATCGGCTAAAGGACCTGTGGTGACGTCAGATCACATGCTCCAATCACATGGTCCATCACCACGGTGATGTACCATGTGATTGGAGCATGTGATCTGACGTCACCAAAGGTCCTTTAGCCGATAGTTCATCTTTTGAGAAGTAAAGAAGAGACCGGGAGCTACGCGAACAAGAGGAGAAGGTGAGTTTATTTTTTTATTTTTTTTTAACCCTTAATTGATCACCTACTATGCATTCTGTATTCAGAATGCTATTATTTTCCCTTATAACCATGTTATAAGGGAAAATAATACAGTTTATAGACTGTCACCTAGCATCCATGCGTGAAAATCGCACCGCATCCGCACTTGCTTGCGGATGCTTGCGATTTTCACACAACCCCATTCACTTCTATGGGGCCTGCGTTGCGTGAAAAACGCACAAAGAGGAGCATGCTGCGATTTTCACGCAACGCACAAGTGATGCGTGAAAATCACCGCTCGTGTGCACAGCCCCATAGAAATTAATGGGTCAGTATTCAGTGCGGGTGCAATGCGTTCACCTCCCGCATCGCATCCGCGCGGAATACTCGCTCGTGTGAAAGAGGCCTAAGCAAACTGGTATTGGTCCATGGAGGTGCAGATCTTGCTCTTCATGTGCCTGAGGACAAGTTGTTCAAAGCACTTCATAGCAATAGGAGTGAGAGCCACCGGGCGATAATCACTTAAGGTCTTCACCCCTGCCTGTTTTGGAATTGGGACAATTGTGGAGGACTTCAGGCAAGTGGGGACAATGGCCTGCTCTAGTGAGCTGTTAAACATACTGGTAAACACTGTTTTCAGCTGTTTAGCACAGTTTTTTAGGACTTAAAAAACTGACAGGCAGCTGCGATCAGCAGCAGTTAACCCTTCAGGTGCGGTACCCGCCTCCTGTGTTTGTATTAACAGGTCAGTTATCTTCATTTGTGGCGCAGTGGCCACAGCCCCTCCCCTCCTCCTCCCGTCTCTCTTCCTATTGGCGGCGGCAGCAACACAGGGGGGAGGGAGAGACTCCTCCACTGCGCTGCTGAGAAGAACATCGGTGGCGGGGCAGAGAACTGTCTTCTCCTGTGCCCGCCGCTGTATTCAACTGCAGAGCTGCGGCGGCGGGTCTAGTCGCAAATGGCGACAAGACTAAAAGGTCTTGTCGCCATTTGTAAATTCTAAGTCGCATTGGCGACCATTTTGGTCGCCATCTGGAGCCCTGTATATAACTAGCTAGCACCAAAAAAACACAAGTGCTGATCAGCACTTGCCAGTCACAGCTCGCACACTGAAAAGTGGTGCAGAGCCAAAAAAAAAAGCCAAAAAAAACAAACAAAAAAGGACGGAGAGGGGGAGGACAGGGACGGAATGGGGATCTGAAACAGCTGCAGATGAGCCAAAGATCACTACAGTTGTTCCAGATGTTGTTCTTTTTCTTCTTCAAAGCACTGAATGGAAAGCACTGATTTATGTGGTAGTACCATAAGTCCCAGCCGACAACGAGTAACACAGAAGGGCACAGGTCCCCTCTGCAAGCAGTCACCAAGCTAGAATGGCTGCCTGCAGAGAGGCACCAACGGTTCTTTTTGCTGAATAGCGCTGCCATTGGCTGGAGCGTTGTTCCAGCCAATCGCAGCGCTGGGAGGGGACATCAGTGTCTGATGTCCCCTCCCTGACCTCGGAGGTGACATGGGCTGATGTAATCAGCCCCAATCACCTCCGTCCTAGCCACCAGCAGCACCACAGATTGGATGATACTTGTATAGCGTTGCTCCAGCCAATCGCAGCGCTGGGAAGGGACACCTGTGTCTTGTGTCCCCTCCCTGACCTAGGAGGAGACATGGGCTGATGTCATCAGACCCCTCCCACCTCTAGCCGAGCCTCCAAGCAGCTCCATTCATTGCCGGCGCTGCGATGGGCTGGTCTTCACTAGCCAGCCAATCGGGGCTGCAGGGGGGCGGAAAAACTCCTCCTCACCTTCATCTAAGATGGCTGACTGCCGATTGGTGCAGTCAGCTTACTCCGGTCCCTGCGCGATTCGCCGCGGTGACCGGAGTTATCCATGACGTACTAGTACGTCATGTGTCGGGAAGGGGTTAAACTGTTCAATACAGTAGACTGTTGGCTTCCTAGCCAGTAGTTCTATGGTAATGACATGTATGTTGCCTTTATTTCCTTCAAGGAATGTATAAAATACATTTGTATATTAAATACAGAGGAGTCTGAGTCTGAAGTACCAAAAACTTAGGAGTCGGAGCATTTATCTACCGACTCCACAGCCCTGGCTGGCAACAGTTACTAACAAATAATTCATTGGGTATGTTGCAATATTTGCTGGAGTATGAAAAAGGTGCTTCTGTCAAAATCACTTCACAATTAGAGAAAGAAATTTCTCAGATCCAGTCATTTAGGTCACAACCAGAATTTACACAGCTTGAACAACGGTTGCAGAAGAATATTGAATCCTTTAAAACAGAGATCAAGGAACGTAAACATAGAAAATACATCAGAGACAGATGTGATTTTGACACAGGGCAAATTTACATCATTAAAAACAATAATATAGTCCCCTTTGATAAGAAAAGAGGTGGGGGTGCTCCTAAAATCTCTAACACTGACATTTCGGACTCGGATTGGTAAGGATCAGAAGATCCCTCCAGGAACCAGTCCAATATTCCAACAGGGACCAAATGTAAAAATAAAAGTCGTGGACCGTACCGCAGCCCCCAACTGTGCCTCCTAATAATACTCAGACATGGGACCCAAATGTCACAAATATACCTGCAGGTCCCAAATCTATATCGGGACCAGCCATTTCCACTCGGCATCAGTCAACACCATACTCATCATTGGTCTCGTTGGCCTCCTCTCTGCTAATACCTCAAAATTGTGTTACGACAATGTCAATCACTGCACCACCTATGGGGACCACCCAGCTTCCTTTTTTTTAGCAGAGGGCGTCCAGCTCAGGGACAAATGGGCATACAATTGAAAGACGTAGCAAGCCTCCCTGCAGATGGCCTACAAATTATAAACCTTTCTAAATTTTATCTAGAACAGAAACATTACAAACTATTAAAGGGAACCTGTCGCCTCCCAAAACCATCCCAAGCCGCCAGCAGTACCCGCGTGCAGCCAGTAGTGTGTTTCTGATGATGCCTTTTTTCCTGAAGGCAGATGCAGCAAAAGTACTGAAAACGTTTTGTCCCCTGCCCGATGCGCTTCTCCACACATGCTTGAAGTCAAGGGGGCAGCGGCCTCCTTGCTTCTAGTCACGGTAACCACGCCCCCTTCGCTGTGACTGACAGCGCTTATGCAGGAGAGTTCGGCTGCCTTTGCCGAACAGACGGCTGTCCGTCACAGCGAAGGGGCAGGGAAGGGGGTGTGGTTTTCATGTTTGGTACTTTCTTAACTATGTCGCTGCATGTATTTTTATGTACAATATGTATACATTTATATAAATGCATTTCATTGTATCTGTTATTCTATTTTATGTATATTATTATTATTTTTTGAATTGTCCATTTATATATATATTGTCACAAAGTTAGACATGCCGCATAGATATACACTATCTATACACTGGACACTCCGTGCAGGCCCTGCTGGACTCTGGGAGCCTGGTAACTCTGGTCCATGAGTCGCTGGTAACGGAAAAACTCCCAGAAAGGTGAACCCTTACCATTGTCTGTATACATGGGGATCGCCGGGAGTATCCCACCACTAAGGTTACCCTGGCGGTGTGTGGGAAGGAGGTACCACATGTCGTCGGAGTGGGGCGACGGCTCCCTTATGCTGCAATATTGGGGAGGGACTTTCCCCTGTTCTGGACTTTGTGGAGGAACGGGTTGCCTACCTGTGGGGAAGAAAAATGTCCGGGTCCCGAGGACCCTGAGGCAGGGGCTCCAGCTGTAGGGGAGGTAGAGTGTAACCCTGACCGGTTTCCCCTAGAAGTATTGGCGGGTGAGACAGTAGAAAGTTCGTCCATCCTGGATCTGGAGGTACCCCGAGAAACCTTCGGGACCGCACAGCTCCAGGATTCGACGTTATTGCGGGCTAGAGAAGGTGTGTCGGTGATTAATGGCGTTGCCCAGCGTCCCGGCGCCGATACCGTGTTTCCTCACCTGGCCTATAACCAGGACCTGTTATACAGGGTAGACAAGGTGAGGCAGGAAGTGGTGGAACAACTGATGGTGCCCCAGCCTTACCGGTGAATGGTCTTGGATTTAGCGCATGCGCATGTGTTGGGTGGTCATCTGGGGGTTAAGAAAACGCTGGAACGAATTCTACAACGGTTCTATTGGCCCGGGATATATGAGGAAGTCCGGAGGTTCTGTCAGTCCTGTCCAGTGTGTCAGGTGACTAGCCCCCAACCTCAGTATCGCAGTCCATTGGTACCTATGCCCATTATAGAGGTGCCCTTCGACAGGATCGCCATGGATCTGGTAGGCCCCATTATTAAATCAGCCCGAGGTCACCAACACATCCTGGTAGTGTTAGACTATGCCACTCGGTATCCGGAGGGGGTCCCATTGCGCCATACGTCGGCCAAGGTAATAGCTAAAGAGCTCATGAGTATGTTCGGCCGGGTGGGGATACCAAAGGAGATACCAGGGGACACCCTTTATGTCCAAAATAACAAAGGAATTGTGTAAGCTATTAAATATTAAACACCTGCACACGTCTGTCTACCATCCCCAAACCAATGGGTTAGTAGAACGGTTTAATAAGACCCTGAAGTCCATGCTAAAAAGAGTCGTGGCTAAGGACAGGAGAGATTGGGACTTACTGTTGCCCTATGTTTTGTTTGCGGTACGGGAAGTGCCCCAGGCCTCCACGGGGTTCTCGCCTTTTGAGTTGTTATATGGGCGACATCCCCGTGGGCTACTGGATATCGCTAAGGAGGCATGGGATCAACAGCCTACGCCTCATAAAAGTGTGATAGAGCACATAGGAAAAATGCAGGACCGAATAGGGGTCGTGTTGCCGATCGTCCGTGAGCACATGGAAGCAGCACAACTGGCCCAGAGTCGGGTATATAACCGATCCGCCCGGGTAAGGACATTTCACCCGGGTGACCGAGTTCTTGTACTCGTGCCCACGGTCGAGAGTAAATTCTTGGCCCGGTGGCAAGGACCCTATGAAGTTAAGGAGAAAGTGGGCCCAGTTGATTACAGGATATACCAGCCAGGGCGGCGGAAGCCCGAACAGGTATATCATGTGAATCTACTAAAACCTTGGAGAGACAGAGAGAATTTGTTTGGAGACAGCCCGCCCTCTTTCTGGACGGCAGGGAGTGATCCGGGGTCACCAGGGGTTCCGGAGAACGCCGCTGGGGTGACGATAGGGGACGGACTGTCGACCAAACAGGCACAAGAGGTGAGAGAATTTGTTAGTCGGAATAGGGACGTATTCTCTGACCTTCCTGGACGTACCACCTTGATCGAGCATGGCATTGTCACCGAGCCCCGGGTGAAAGTCCGCCTAAGACCATACCGAGTACCGGAGAGCGGCTGGGAAAAGCCAGGTATTTTTCGATCCTAGATCTCACGAAAGGCTACTGGCAGGTACCTCTGACGGAGGCGGCAAAGGAGAAGACGGCCTTTGTCACCCCGGAGGGGCTTTTTCAGTATAGGGTGTTGCCTTTTGGGTTGCATGGCGCTCCGGCTACGTTCCAGCGTCTGATGGATGTCGTCCTCAAGCCCCATTACAGTATACCTCCGCGTATCTGGATGATATAGTCATGTTAAGCCCGGACTGGGAGGGTAATTTGTCAAAACTTCAGGCAGTGATAGACTCTCTCAGGAAGGCGGGGTTGATCGCCAACCCAAAAAAATGCTCGGTGGGACTAGAGGAAGCTCGCTATTTGGGGTATGTGATTGGACGCGGAGTCATTAGACTCCAAGTGAATAAAGTTGAAGCAATCCGGAATTGGCCCAGGCCACGTACGTCCAAGCAAGTATGGTCATTTTTGGGCCTACATGAGGTTCATTCCCCATTTTGCCACCTTGGCAGCCCCGTTAACCGGACTCTTGAAGGGTAGAAAGTCGGTGATGGTTCGCTGGGGGGAGCAGGAGGAGGAGGCGTTCTCCTGTTAGAAGTCGGCCCTATGTGAGTCCCCGGTTTTGGTGACGCCTGACTTCTAGCGGGAGTTTGTAGTTCAAACAGATGCCTCGGGAGTAGGACTAGGGTCTGTGCTTTCCCAGGAGATCAACGGGAAGAGCAGCCTGTGGTTTTTCTAAGCCGCAAGCAAGCTTACCCCAGCAGAAACCCGGTATAGCATTGTGGAGAGAGAGTGCCTCGCCATCAAGTGGGCACTTGAGTCTCTCAGATATTACCTTTTAGGGAGAAGGTTCCGTCTGGTGACTGACCACTCCCCTCTCCAGTGGATGAGTCGGGCTAAGGAGGGGAGCGCTCGGGTTACCAGGTGGTTCTTGTCCCTCCAGAACTTTAAGTTCACTGTTGAGCACAGGGCCGACCGCTTACAGGGGAACGCAGATGCCCTGTCCCGGGTACACTGCTATGCATGTGTTCACCCCCTCAGGCTTGTTCAAGCCCTCAGGGGTGAACAAAGGGGGGGGGGGGGGGTATGTAGGAGAGTCCCCGGGATAATAATGGACGGACGATACGTGCCACCAGAGGTCCTGGCCTCGGTGGAGTAAGAACCGGATCATTGCGGTTACAGTGGCGAATGCTGCTGGAGCAGAGTGTCCGGGCCGGTTCTTATTGGGAACAGGTAAAGAGCTGGGTGGGTGCCTGTTCCCCATGGCCAGCCCAGGTTTTTGGTGGAGCTGGGCATTTAACCACTTCAGCCCCCCTAGCTTAAACCCCCTTAATGACCAGACCACTTTTTACAATTCTGCACTACACTACTTTCACGGTTAATTGCTCGGTCATACAACTTACCACCCAAATGAATTTTACCTCCTTTTCTTCTCACTAATAGAGCTTTCATTTGGTGGTATTTCATTGCTGCGGACATTTTTACTTTTTTTGTTATTAATCGAAATTTACCGAAATTTTTGCAAAAAAATGACATTTTTTACTTTCGGTTGTAAAATTTTTCAAATAAAACTACATTTCTATATAAATTTTTCTCTAAATTTATTGTTCTACATGTCTTTGATAAAAAAAAAAAATGCAATAAGTGTATATTTATTGGTTTGGGTAAAAGTTCTAGCGTTTACAAACTATGGTACAAAAATTTGAATTTCCGCATTTTGAAGCAGCTCTGACTTTCTGAGCACCTGTCATGTTTCCTGAGGTTCTACAATGCCCAGACAGTAGTAACACCCCACAAATGACCTCATTTCGGAAAGAAGACACCCTGAGGTATTCGCTGATGGGCATAGTGAGTTCATAGAAGTTTTTATTTTTTGTCACAAGTTAGCGGAAAATGATGATTTTTTTATTTTTTTTCTTACAAAGTCTCATATTCCACTAACTTGTGACAAAAAATAAAAACTTCCATGAACTCACTATGCCCGTCACGAAATACCTTGGGGTGTCTTCTTTCCAAAATTGGGTCACTTGTGGGGTGTTTGTACTGCCCTGGCATTTTAGGGGACCTAAAGCGTGAGAATTAATTTGGAATCCAAATGCGTAAAAAATGCCCTGTGAAATCCTAAAGGTGCTCTTTAGAATTTGGGCCCCTTTGGGCATCTAGGCTGCAAAAAAGAGTCACACATGTGATATCGCCGTACTCAGAAGAAGTAGGGCAATGTGTTTTGGGGTGTATTTTTACATATACCCATGCTGGGTGAGAGAAATATCTCTCTAAAAGTCAACTTTTCCCATTTTTTTATACAAAGTTGTCATTTGAGAGAGATATTTCTCTCACCCAGCATGGGTATATGTAAAAATACACCCCAAAACACATTGCCCTACTTCTTCTGAGTACAGCGATACCACATGTGTGACACTTTTTTGCAGCCTAGGTGCGCAAAGGGGCCCAAATTCCTTTTAGGAGGGCATTTTTAGACATTTGGATTCCAGACTTCTTCTCACACCCCTAAAATGCCAGGGCAGTATAAATACCCCACAAGTGACCCCATTTTGGAAAGAAGACACCCCAAGGTATTCCGTGAGGGGCATGGCGAGTTCATAGAAGTTTTTTTTTTTTGCCACAAGTTAGCGGAAATTGATTCTTTTTAGTTTTTTCTCACAAAGTCTCCCTTTCCGCTAACTTGTGACAAAAAGTTCAATCTTTCATGGACTCAATATGCCCCTCAGAAAATACCTTGGGGTGTCTTCTTTCCGAAATGGGGTCACATGTGGGGTGTTTGTACTGCCCTGGCATTTTAGGGGCCCTAAAGCGTGAGAAGAAGTCTGGAATCTAAATGTCTAAAAAATTTTACGCATTTGGATTCCGTGAGGGGTATGGTGAGTTCATGTGAGATTTTATTTTTTCTCACAAGTTAGTGGAATATGAGACTTTGTAAGAAAAAACAAAAACAAAAAAAAAAAATCTATTTCCGCTAACCTGCGCCCAAAAAAAAAAAATCTTCTATGAACTCGCCATGCCCCTCAAAAGTGATCTTTTTATAGCGCCGCATCGATTTTACGGTGTTTTTGCAGTGATCAGAAAAAAAATAATTCTGTCACTGCGGTGGGGCGGACTGGACGCAAGTGTGCGCACAAGATCAGGCCTGATTGGGCGAACACTGCATTTTTTTGTAGAGCCTATAGAACATGTCCTTTTCTTGTCCGCAATTGCGGACAAGAAAAGGCATTTTCTATATAGTTCTGGTAATGCGCGGATCCGCAAAATGCGGAAAGCACATTGCCGGTGTCAGTGTTTTGCGGATCCGCGGTGTCCGTGTTTTGCGGATTCGCGGATCCGCAAAACACATACGGACGTCTGAATGGAGCCTTACAGGGGGGTTATCAATAAAAGGGGGGTGATCAGGGAGTCTATATGGGGTGATCAGGGGTTAATAAGGGGTTAATAAGTGACAGGGGGGGGTGTAGTGGTGTTTGGTGCTACTTTACAGAGCTGCCTGTGTCCTCTGGTGGTCGATCCAAGCAAAAGGGACCACCAGAGGACCAGGTAGCAGGTATATTAGACGCTGTTATCAAAACAGCGTCTAATATACCTTTTTAGGGTTAAAAAAATCGCATCTACAGCCTGCCAGTGAATGATCGCCGCTGGCAGGCTGCAGATCCACTCGTTTAAACCGGTTCCTGTGAACGCACGCTCCTGTGTGCGCGCGTTCACAGGAAATCTCGCCTCTCGCGATATGACGCGCCGGCGCGTGCAGGAGGAATAACAGGGCCGCCACGAGGACGCAATCCTGCGTACGGCGGTCCTGGGGTGGTTAAAGAACACAGCCTGCTGAAGATGGGGGTGGGGTGTGTCTTGCTGTGCTGGAGATTTCCACAGACAGAGTCAGTGCTGGTGAAGGAGAGTCTGGGCGCAGCACACATTGAAGGATAGCCCTGTGGTGCTACTAGCCGAAGGGGCTCTGGCCTGAGGGAGACAAAGGCAGGTAGGTTACAAGCCTGCAGGACCGCTGTGCTCTGTCTAGAAACAAGGTGACTCAAACCTGCTGTTTATTTTCTATGGAAGGATTTTTGTTCTATGCACTATGTGGATTTGCACCTGTGTGGTCTGCACATTGCCTGTTATGCCTTTGGTGTGAATAAAGTCACGGTGTATCACAAAGACTGTCTGTGATTGCCTCAATACTGCCGCCGCTACTGTAGCCTATCACGAGCACATCCCCACAATGGATATGCCGTTAATGGGCAGATATTTTACCCCGCACGGCAGGTTTTGTCTATCAATCTGAAACAGTTGGTTTCCAACCACATATTTACTCTGTTTTTTTGTGCTTCTATAGGAACTCGACTTTATGGATTAAACACACATCAGTCATAGCATCATCAAAATTTATGATGCAGCGACCAAGCAGGTTCAATCACCAACCACACGGAGACGGTTAGAACAGTCTTCCTATCTGCGTGGCATGCCGGTGGATGCCAGGCTGATAGTTAAGGCAAGAGGCTTTCAGGAAACAAGCCCCAGACCAGTGTCCCAGATGGAGAAACCAAGAGTCAACAGAGAGCACAACAGTCTTCGTCTCCGTGTGCACATCCAACATGAAGGTCAGATGGGCACATTTCAATATATTTCCATCCTTCACAATAGGTAAGTGAGATATACAGGTAAGTAAACCCCAACCAGGTGGAATTATCAATGGCTTTGATCCAGGGTCTTCCGACCGATGGCCTTTTCTCGGGGTCAAGAAGGATTTTTTTCCCTGTGACACAAACTGGCCAAATGTGTCTAGGTTTTTATCTTCTTCTGGATCACAATTTTTCTCTGCAGGGATTTTGTTTTAATAAATGATTTTGAAATGGATAACCGTGTCTTATGTTTATTTCTCTATCTGATAAGGAGCTCAAATACAAGTGTCCTGCTGTTTTCCCCTATGACCACTTACACTGAAGTAAGCTATGACTTTCATTTTAAAAACAAAACTGGTTAAGTGTCATCTAAGAATTTTCAGGACAGTTGGAGGACTTTGAATTCGGGTTGAGTTTATTCATCCAGTATGGAATTTTCTGACCAGTTAGGTAGAATCGGACCTGCGATAGATAGACGGCCTATCTTGTAGCATGTATTATATATCTTATTGTGTGAGTTGTATCCCATATTGTTCTGATCCTTCTGTATTTGATAAAGGATGACTTTCGGCTCCGCTGAATCTGGGAGACTGTGTGGTGATAGGAACATCTATTGTTTCATCCAATTCAATTATGCTAATACCAGATGTTGGGTCAACTGGGCCCTTGTGGTATTGTTTAATAAGATAAGCACCAATCTTCACACAAGCAAATCACTCAATCCCAAGGAAATGTATGGAGGTCTAGAGATAAAGTCTCTACTCACAGCATGAGGTGGACAGGCTGTAGGACTACATAGGAATATGAGTAAATATACATATTAGGTCTCATGTACACGGTCGTAAGTGTTTTATTGTCTGTAAATGGCGGATCCGCAAAAGACAGATCCCAGCCGAGTGCATGCCACCATTTATTTTTTTAACTTCTGTAGAAATGTCCAATCCTTGTCCACAAAACGGACAAGAATAGGACATGTTCTACCATTCTACAGTTATTGGAGTGACTGTAAACACATTTGTGTGATCCTCTGAGGTGGAAGCAGGTAGACACTGACCCTGTTTTATGCTTAAAGGGATTATCCCATGACTAATGTAAAAAATCTAAATCACACATCATATAGTACATGACAACATCTTTCTAACAAAGCTAGAACCAGCCCTGTACCTCACATGGATCCAGAAATCTCCCCATTCAATGCTCTGCTAGATTTATATCAAGCTGGCAGCTCAAAGGGAGTGTATTTTCTGCTGCAGCTAAGGGGGCATGTGCATGCTCTCCCTAACACAGCTCAGTAGCGAGTTGAAGGATGAAACTGAGCATGTGTGGCCATCTCAGTGAGCAGGTCAAAGAAATAAGAAAAAAAAAAAACAGCAGGTAGCGCTACACAGATAAATTTTATTGAATAACTCTGTGGCTATGCAAAATTTTTAATTACATATAAATACAAAAGTATTCAGACCCAGGTGCTGGTTTGAAAACTGTAGAATATTTTCTGTGAGACAACCCCTTTAAATGCTGTGGGGGGGGGGGGGGATGTTTCCCTCTGTAACAGCTCTTTTTTTATATAAACGTAACTTTCTTTTGTAAAATGAAACGTAGGTCAGCATCCTTACACAGGACAAGTATGGATTTGCAGATGATTGCCACAATATCCTTACAGATATGGCTGAAATGTGTACTAATGGTAAATTTGTCACATGTAGAGGCACATATATCTTTAGATGATCTTCTTGTTGTGCACACGGGTTCTTCAAGCAGCAGCCCTTTCTTTGGCCCCACTTAAATGCTTGACATTATACCCGCGGTTGCTCAATCTGATCATGATGTGTTCACATTTCTTTTCAAATGCAGACTCTTCACAGGAAACTCTGCTTGTCCTTACAAATTCAAACATGTGTGGGTTTTTGTGGGTCTACAAAAGCCTCTAATATGAACACGTCACTAGACAGGCCCTTATCATTTGGGCATTTAAAAGATGACTAGCAATCGGAAGTTGGTGAGTATGTCTACAGAATTGGGATGTAATATGTATAATAATGCCCTCAGGCCTTATTAAAGGCATAAATGAATAATAGGATAATGAGTGCTACACCTGGCCAGTTGAATACGCTGAGAGGCTGATGAAAAAGATCCTGGTTCTCTTTGGAATGATTGGGTGCAGTCGGAGAAAGCCTGCATGTCAGTCCACTTGGTATATCTGATGTGCCTGTAGAGCAAAAGCACCTGGGTGAGAACAACTGGCTGATGTAAATGTGGCATGGGGATGAGGAAAGGTGGATTGGGCAGAATGACAGATTTTACTGTCATTACTGGTGAACTTCCCGGGGTGGAGATGAAGCCCCAGGAAGAAAGATTGAGCTTCTGGGAGGAATATGAAGCCTGCTGTGGGGTAACTAAGCCCACCACCGAGGGCCAGGCAGAAGGTTGGGTATCTCGGCCAATAATCTTCAAATGAATTGACATGATAAGCTTACTAAATGTTTGCAAGACCCATTTAAACACAGTTTTAAACCTCTGGCCCAGGATGTATGGTCCCTGCTGGGATGGATCGGCAGTCTACCACCTGCTTTTTCCTTCCGCAAACTCTAGGAGCCAAGATCCAGCCATTGGTAAAACCTCAGTTTGGAACCCGAGGCTGCAAAACTGTGCCCTAGACATCTGCTGATGCTCCATAAGGGTGCAATTTCAGATTTCCTCCTCCGATGGCAAATTAGAACCTTACCTCTTTGAGCTTGCTTTAAAAATCAACATGTGCCCTGCTATGAGGAGACGGTTCCCAAGCACCGTCCCCCTCCATTGTCCAATCCCCACCCGTTTGGGGTCACTGGGGGGAAAAACACCACTGGTTCCCGGAGACAAGGAACTCTGGTGTGGGCTCAGCGACTGCTAGGGTCCCATTCTATTTCCAGGAGAAGATTACAGGGTTTGTGCAGAAGGAATATATTAATGACCTATCCTTAGGACAGGTCATCAATATCTGATGGGGGGGGGTCTGAGAACCCAGCTGATCAGCGGTTTGAAGAGGTGACGCTCCATGCGATAGCTGCTCCTCTTCATTACACTCAACGGCGACTCCTTTGCAGTGGTGGCATTCACGTGATTAGAGCGAGTACTAGTGATTATACACTTCACTTCCGAGACCACGGGCAGTGGAGCACTGTCTCCTCTTCAAACAGCTGATCGGTCGGGGTGCCTGGTGTCGGACCCCCACCGCTCAGATATTGAAGACCTATTCTGTGAATAGCTCATCAATGTATAGCACCTACACAAACCCTTTAAGCCCCAGGGAGGAAGATAAAACAGACCTCTCGGCATGACTGACCTCTGTTGAGTTTGAGCTAGCATCCTTTCACACCCCCAGTACCTGAGGTCCACGCAACAAGAGAATGGGAGGTCGGTACCCAGGGCCATGGAACTGTGGTCAGGACACAATGAGCGGCCATGTCCGTTCAACTACCAGGGTTGAAGATTATGCACTTAGCTGGAAAATTAAGCCACAGGCTCACAGTGTCAGGCAGCTTGAGGACCACAGCCACCCTCACTTCCTCAGTCACCGCTCCTACCCTCTCCTCTCTCCTCACCTAGTGCCTTATCTATGAGCCAGGGGGCTGAACATCAACTTTATCATGACACAAGTTCCTTTTTGATAAATTTGTAATCTCTGAAAAGCTTGTCATCTCTGCTCCATCCTCTTGCTGCACAGGTTTAAAAACGCACCACTGGATATCTGGCTTTGTTGCTATGCAATATTTAATGAACGCTCACTCCGAAGCAATACCACCCAAACCAAAGATTATGAAAGAAGTGTACAAAACACTTAATTTGGGTGTAAAATAGAGAGAATTTATTTAACATCAAATGACTGTATTTTTATTCAGTGCCTCAAATTTATTCTCAGGCCAATCGCTATGAATAGGGCACTGAACATGGCACAACCCCGACTCACGAAGAGTCACCCCCCCGCACTCAGGAGAGGAAAACCCCCTGTGGGGGAAACCTCTAGGGAACCATGGCTGGAGGGTTGCCCTTCCCTTGGGCTTAGAAGGTTAATGCCAAAATGGAACAAGATATTTTATCAGAAGGTGTACATTTTCAATGAGACATGATAGAAATTCATTAAAGATATGACAGAAAGGACATCAAATAGTCATACATGTTAAAGAGTTAAGGAAACAGATACAAGAAATCTGAGTTATTTCTTTCCTTTCACATTTTTTCCTCTTTTGATCATTTCATTATCACTCATATATGCATTTCTCATTGATTTGTTAGCTAACTATCTGTCCTAGCTGTCTAAAAAAGGCCCCTCAAACTGCATGTACTGCATGAAGTATTTAGGTAAGCTGTATACATCATGGGATGTTAGATATCCCTTCCTGACCATCTCATAGAAGCCATTTCATCTGAACATTCTGCTTCTTTATGGGGTTATTGACAGCACTTACTTTATTATCTACCTAAAAGGATGACGACAGCCAGCCAGAGGTGCATCCCAACACAAGGATCACCCTGGAGTTATCCCCGGTGAAATCACGCTTTTAGGGCATTGACTCTTCTTGTAAGAGTGGTGCTCAAACTGCTAGGGTGCATCTGTGGGACCCTCTTTCAGAGATGATGTCCTCCACCCAACTCTCAAAACGCTGAGGGGTCTTCAGGAGAGGTGGGCAGTCGAGCTGGGCTATCAGACGGTCAACTCTGTAGCTGTGATGTCATCCTTCCTACAAAATGGACATGTCCACACCCTTAACTAGGATTATAACATATTAATCATTTCCAGGAAATTATTGAATGTTATATCAATAGAGGAGAAGCATGAAAGTGGAATGAAACCAGACATGAGCCAAAACCCTGATAATGATTGATACAAGAAATCAGAGTTATTTCTTTCCTTTCACATTTTCTCCTCTTTTGATCATTACATTATCACTCATATTTGCATTTCTCATTGTTTTGTTAGCTAACTATCTGTCCTAGCTGTCTAAAAAAGGCCCCTTAAACTGCATGTACTGCATGAAGTATTTAGGTAAGCTGTATACATCATGGGATGTTAGATATCCCTTCCTGACCACCTCATAGAAGCCATTTTATCTGAACATTCCGCTTCTTTATGGGGTTATTGACAGCACTCACTTCATTATCTACCTAAAAGGATGACGACAGCCAGCCAGAGGTGCATCCCAACACAAGGACCACCCTGGAGTAATCCCCGGTGAAATCACGCTTTTAGGGCATTGACTCTTCTTGTAAGAGTGGTGCTCAAACTGCTAGGGTGCATCTGTGGGACCCTCTTTCAGAGATGATGTCCTCCACCCAACTCTCAAAACGCTGAGGGGTCTTCAGGAGAGGTGGGCAGTCGAGCTGGGCTATCAGACGGTCAACTCTGTAGCTGTGATGTCATCCTTCCTACAAAATGGACATGTCCACGCCCTTAACTAGGAATATAACATATTAATAATTTCCAGGAAATTATTGAATGTTATATCAATAGAGGAGAAGCATGAAAGTGGAATGAAACCAGACATGAGCCAAAACCCTGATAATGATTGATACAAGAAATCAGAGTTATTTCTTTCCTTTCACATTTTCTCCTCTTTTGATCATTACATTATCACTCATATATGCATTTCTCATTGTTTTGTTAGCTAACTATCTGTCCTAGCTGTCTAAAAAAGGCCCCTTAAACTGCATGTACTGCATGAAGTATTTAGGTAAGCTGTATACATCATGGGATGTTAGATATCCCTTCCTGACCACCTCATAAAAGCCATTTCATCTGAACATTCCGCTTCTTTATGGGGTTATTGACAGCACTCACTTCATTATCTACCTAAAAGGATGACGACAGCCAGCCAGAGGTGCATCCCAACACAAGGACCACCCTGGAGTAATCCCCGGTGAAATCACGCTTTTAGGGCATTGACTCTTCTTGTAAGAGTGGTGCTCAAACTGCTAGGGTGCATCTGTGGGACCCTCTTTCAGAGATGATGTCCTCCACCCAACTCTCAAAACGCTGAGGGGTCTTCAGGAGAGGTGGGCAGTCGAGCTGGGCTATCAGACGGTCAACTCTGTAGCTGTGATGTCATCCTTCCTACAAAATGGACATGTCCACGCCCTTAACTAGGAATATAACATATTAATAATTTCCAGGAAATTATTGAATGTTATATCAATAGAGGAGAAGCATGAAAGTGGAATGAAACCAGACATGAGCCAAAACCCTGATAATGATTGATACAAGAAATCAGAGTTATTTCTTTCCTTTCACATTTTCTCCTCTTTTGATCATTACATTATCACTCATATATGCATTTCTCATTGTTTTGTTAGCTAACTATCTGTCCTAGCTGTCTAAAAAAGGCCCCTTAAACTGCATGTACTGCATGAAGTATTTAGGTAAGCTGTATACATCATGGGATGTTAGATATCCCTTCCTGACCACCTCATAAAAGCCATTTCATCTGAACATTCCGCTTCTTTATGGGGTTATTGACAGCACTCACTTCATTATCTACCTAAAAGGATGACGACAGCCAGCCAGAGGTGCATCCCAACACAAGGACCACCCTGGAGTAATCCCCGGTGAAATCACGCTTTTAGGGCATTGACTCTTCTTGTAAGAGTGGTGCTCAAACTGCTAGGGTGCATCTGTGGGACCCTCTTTCAGAGATGATGTCCTCCACCCAACTCTCAAAACGCTGAGGGGTCTTCAGGAGAGGTGGGCAGTCGAGCTGGGCTATCAGACGGTCAACTCTGTAGCTGTGATGTCATCCTTCCTACAAAATGGACATGTCCACGCCCTTAACTAGGAATATAACATATTAATAATTTCCAGGAAATTATTGAATGTTATATCAATAGAGGAGAAGCATGAAAGTGGAATGAAACCAGACATGAGCCAAAACCCTGATAATGATTGATACAAGAAATCAGAGTTATTTCTTTCCTTTCACATTTTCTCCTCTTTTGATCATTACATTATCACTCATATATGCATTTCTCATTGTTTTGTTAGCTAACTATCTGTCCTAGCTGTCTAAAAAAGGCCCCTTAAACTGCATGTACTGCATGAAGTATTTAGGTAAGCTGTATACATCATGGGATGTTAGATATCCCTTCCTGACCACCTCATAAAAGCCATTTCATCTGAACATTCCGCTTCTTTATGGGGTTATTGACAGCACTCACTTCATTATCTACCTAAAAGGATGACGACAGCCAGCCAGAGGTGCATCCCAACACAAGGACCACCCTGGAGTAATCCCCGGTGAAATCACGCTTTTAGGGCATTGACTCTTCTTGTAAGAGTGGTGCTCAAACTGCTAGGGTGCATCTGTGGGACCCTCTTTCAGAGATGATGTCCTCCACCCAACTCTCAAAACGCTGAGGGGTCTTCAGGAGAGGTGGGCAGTCGAGCTGGGCTATCAGACGGTCAACTCTGTAGCTGTGATGTCATCCTTCCTACAAAATGGACATGTCCACGCCCTTAACTAGGAATATAACATATTAATAATTTCCAGGAAATTATTGAATGTTATATCAATAGAGGAGAAGCATGAAAGTGGAATGAAACCAGACATGAGCCAAAACCCTGATAATGATTGATACAAGAAATCAGAGTTATTTCTTTCCTTTCACATTTTCTCCTCTTTTGATCATTACATTATCACTCATATATGCATTTCTCATTGTTTTGTTAGCTAACTATCTGTCCTAGCTGTCTAAAAAAGGCCCCTTAAACTGCATGTACTGCATGAAGTATTTAGGTAAGCTGTATACATCATGGGATGTTAGATATCCCTTCCTGACCACCTCATAAAAGCCATTTCATCTGAACATTCCGCTTCTTTATGGGGTTATTGACAGCACTCACTTCATTATCTACCTAAAAGGATGACGACAGCCAGCCAGAGGTGCATCCCAACACAAGGACCACCCTGGAGTAATCCCCGGTGAAATCACGCTTTTAGGGCATTGACTCTTCTTGTAAGAGTGGTGCTCAAACTGCTAGGGTGCATCTGTGGGACCCTCTTTCAGAGATGATGTCCTCCACCCAACTCTCAAAACGCTGAGGGGTCTTCAGGAGAGGTGGGCAGTCGAGCTGGGCTATCAGACGGTCAACTCTGTAGCTGTGATGTCATCCTTCCTACAAAATGGACATGTCCACGCCCTTAACTAGGAATATAACATATTAATAATTTCCAGGAAATTATTGAATGTTATATCAATAGAGGAGAAGCATGAAAGTGGAATGAAACCAGACATGAGCCAAAACCCTGATAATGATTGATACAAGAAATCAGAGTTATTTCTTTCCTTTCACATTTTCTCCTCTTTTGATCATTACATTATCACTCATATATGCATTTCTCATTGTTTTGTTAGCTAACTATCTGTCCTAGCTGTCTAAAAAAGGCCCCTTAAACTGCATGTACTGCATGAAGTATTTAGGTAAGCTGTATACATCATGGGATGTTAGATATCCCTTCCTGACCACCTCATAAAAGCCATTTCATCTGAACATTCCGCTTCTTTATGGGGTTATTGACAGCACTCACTTCATTATCTACCTAAAAGGATGACGACAGCCAGCCAGAGGTGCATCCCAACACAAGGACCACCCTGGAGTAATCCCCGGTGAAATCACGCTTTTAGGGCATTGACTCTTCTTGTAAGAGTGGTGCTCAAACTGCTAGGGTGCATCTGTGGGACCCTCTTTCAGAGATGATGTCCTCCACCCAACTCTCAAAACGCTGAGGGGTCTTCAGGAGAGGTGGGCAGTCGAGCTGGGCTATCAGACGGTCAACTCTGTAGCTGTGATGTCATCCTTCCTACAAAATGGACATGTCCACGCCCTTAACTAGGAATATAACATATTAATCATTTCCAGGAAATTATTGAATGTTATATCAATAGAGGAGAAGCATGAAAGTGGAATGAAACCAGACATGAGCCAAAACCCTGATAATGATTGATACAAGAAATCAGAGTTATTTCTTTCCTTTCACATTTTCTCCTCTTTTGATCATTACATTATCACTCATATATGCATTTCTCATTGTTTTGTTAGCTAACTATCTGTCCTAGCTGTCTAAAAAAGGCCCCTTAAACTGCATGTACTGCATGAAGTATTTAGGTAAGCTGTATACATCATGGGATGTTAGATATCCCTTCCTGACCACCTCATAGAAGCCATTTCATCTGAACATTCCGCTTCTTTATGGGGTTATTGACAGCACTCACTTCATTATCTACCTAAAAGGATGACGACAGCCAGCCAGAGGTGCATCCCAACACAAGGACCACCCTGGAGTAATCCCCGGTGAAATCACACTTTTAGGGCATTGACTCTTCTTGTAAGAGTGGTGCTCAAACTGCTAGGGTGCATCTGTGGGACCCTTTTTCAGAGATGATGTCCTCCACCCAACTCTCAAAACGCTGAGGGGTCTTCAGGAGAGGTGGGCAGTCGAGCTGGGCTATCAGACGGTCAACTCTGTAGCTGTGATGTCATCCTTCCTACAAAATGGACATGTCCACGCCCTTTACTAGGAATATAACATATTAATCATTTCCAGGAAATTATTGAATGTTATATCAATAGAGGAGAAGCATGAAAGTGGAATGAAACCAGACATGAGCCAAAACCCTGATAATGATTGATACAAGAAACCAGAGTTATTTCTTTCCTTTCACATTTTCTCCTCTTTTGATCATTACATTCTCACTCATATATGCATTTCTCATTGTTTTGTTACCTAACTATCTGTCCTAGTTGTCTAAAAAAGGCCCCTTAAACTGCATGTACTGCATGAAGTATTTAGGTAAGCTGTATACATCATGGGATGTTAGATATCCCTTCCTGACCACCTCATAAAAGCCATTTCATCTAAACATTCCGCTTCTTTATGGGGTTATTGACAGCACTCACTTCATTATCTACCTAAAAGGATGACGACAGCCAGCCAGAGGTGCATCCCAACACAAGGACCACCCTGGAGTAATCCCCGGTGAAATCACGCTTTTAGGGCATTGACTCTTCTTGTAAGAGTGGTGCTCAAACTGCTAGGGTGCATCTGTGGGACCCTCTTTCAGAGATGATGTCCTCCACCCAACTCTCAAAAAGCTGAGGGGTCTTCAGGAGAGGTGGGCAGTCGAGCTGGGCTATCAGACGGTCAACTCTGTAGCTGTGATGTCATCCTTCCTACAAAATGGACATGTCCAGGCAATAATTGAATGTTATATCAATAGAGGAGAAGCAGGAAAGTGGAAAGAAACCAGACATGAACCAAAACTCTGATAATGATTGATACAAGAAATCAGAGTTAATTCTTTCCTGCCACATTTTCTCCTCTTTTGATCATTACATTATCTCTCATATATGAATTTATCATTTGTTAGCTAACTATCTTTCCTACCTGTCCATAAATGGCCACCTAGACTTCCCGTACTGCATGAAGTATCCAGATAAGCTGCATAGATCATGGGATTTTAGACATTAATTCCTGGTTGTCTGATAGTAGCCATTTCATCTAAACATTCACAAATCTGTATGGGGTTATTGACAGCACACACCTACATTATTATCTTATAGAATGATGATAGTCAGCCAGAGGTGCATCCCAACACAAGTACCACCCTGGAGTATTTCCCCAGTGAAATCACTTAGGGCATGGACTCTTGTAGGAGTGGTGCTCAAACTGCTAGGGTGCATCTGTGGGACCCTCTTTCAGAGATGATGTCCTCCACTTGACTGAGGGGTCTTCAGGAGAGGTGGGCAGTCGAGCTAGGCTATCAGACGGTCAACTCTGTAGCTGTGATGTCATCCTTCCTTCAAAATGGACATGTGCACACCTGCAAGGAAGAATACAACATATAAATCATTTTCAGGCAATTGTGGAGGCAATAGAGGAGAAATATAAAATTTGATGTAAACTAGAAATAAACCAAAACCCTGATAACAATTGATGCAAGAAATTATTTAAACTTTTAGAACAATGGTCTCCAACCTCTGGCTCAGCAAGTGCTGCTGTAGAAATACAACTCCCATAATCCCATAACAGCCAGCAACTGTCAGAACATGTTTGGAGTTGTTTTCCACTCACCAAACATCTCAGTGGAAATTTATCAAGAGCAAGGGGGATGCATTTAATTTATCATGAAGTTCATGCCTGGTTAAAAATTAAGTGCATCCTCTGACAGTCTATGCACCCTGAATTAATTCTTGGCCAGCTCCCAGCTGCCATAGATTTTGGTCATCATTTACAGCAGAAAACTGGCATACATTAAGTAAATCTTCTGGGACTGATGTCCAAGCCCACCCCTTTCAAAAAATGGAGAGGCTGGCAGTAAAACGCCATTTACAAACATTTTAAACGGAATTTGCAACTTTTGTTTATCAGTTTTCTGGTGTACAAGAATGATAAATCTCTCCTTGTGCTGTGGACTACCAAAAGCAGTGGACATAATAATTAGGCTACTTTCACACTCACGTTTGGTGCGGATCCGTCATGGATCTGTGTAACATCCGAGAGTATGTCACGAAACTCAGTCACCCAGCTTCATTATGTTAAGATGTGAATGTGTTAATATCCTGTGTAATCTCACTGTGCATTGCCATGTATTTATCTGTATTTTATATATTTGCTGTAATTTCCATGTACACCAGCAGGTGGCAGCAGTATGTAGCAGATAGTCTGTAGTAAAATCAAGCCAGTTAGTATACCTAGACTGGAATATACCATTACAGGCTAGCTTCCCCCATCTGAGGAGGAGTGGAATGTGCCCACTCTTACTTCAGAGGGAGGACAGAAAGTTCTAGGAGTGTACCAGCCACCCCCTGTTGGGGCTGGCTGTGTGAATAGGAGCTCCCAGAGAAACAGGGATCCCAACCAAGGATTCGGGCCTAACCTGAGGCCTAAAGCAACCTTCCCAGCCTGAGTTCCTTACCTCAGCTGGAGGACAAAAGAAAGCAGCAATTGCAGAACTTCTAGATCTCCAGGACGAAACCACCATTCCCTGCGAGCAGTCCTGTAAGTACAGATTCCAGAAACAAGGAGAAGATAAGTACCTCCATAGCTAGTCAGGCCCAAACCAAGCAGAACTCAAGACAAGCAGAAGACAGATACCTGCCAGATCTATAGGCGTATGTTCAGATGTAGAATATATAGATATAATTCCTGCCACATATTGCCAACACCTGCTGGGACCCTAGACTATTGCTGTATAATTGTATGGATCTAAAGCTGCCACTTATAACATCAAGTAAAGACAAGTTGGACCCTATTATCTGTGTGGAAATTCCATCATTCCTCTATTACTACTATTTGCAACACTCAATTTTATTGCATGTGAGCCAGGATACAGGAGTCCAGCCGTACTACAGGTAGGAGACACCGTTGACACTACAATATCTACCATACAGAGATAATATCCCCCTCTGGCATTCCTCACCTAGTACGTGTGCTTATAACATCTTAAAGGGCCCTGCTACAGTACCTGCGCAAGCTGCAATTGGCATCATGAACTAAAAACCATTAATTTTGCGCCAGTGTGCATCTGTCCCAATCCGGCTTACTGCATCTGCACAATGGATCCGTTCAGATAATACAACCGTCTGCATCCGTATCTTTAACATAGCTGTTGAGGGACGTGTTGGATTTAAATATATATGTATATATGCCCTTACATATATGCATGTATATTGGCCCTTTTGCATGGGCCGGTCCAGGTGGTATGGGTGTATACATGGAGATGTATGTATGCCCCCTTGTCAGCATACATCTCTATGTATAATATATCCATATGCAGGTGGGCTTATTACTGCCCATTTATGATATTGTGTATATGTACATGCATGTAGATGTGCCCCAAACATCTATATGGATGTATATACCTAAGTATCCCCAGGTTGTGTAGTATAGATCAGCCTGGTTCGTTTATGACGTGGGAGGCTTACAGCTTGAACAGGAAGTTCTTTGTTTCAGTTCTAGCATTCCGTCACACGACCCCACGATGATGTCATCACCCTCCTGTTGAAGAAGGAGGAGGGGGCTGCTTTTGGGCTATAAAACCCAAAGCAGGACAGAGGTGCGGCCTCTTTGGATACCTGTACTGCAATGAGAGACACATGGGAGCTGCACCCTGAAGGAAGAGAGGCCACATGGCCCTGAGAATGGCTGAGTAACCCTTTCCCTCCAGACCCCTAATACACCTGCCCTGATTCACCCCTTCCCTGCCACCAACTCATACCCCTGTAGCTGCCCTGTAATCTGCCTGCATACCCCAGTAGTAGCTGAGTGTTGGGTGTGATGCTAAGGAATGTATGTATGTGTATTGTACAGCTAGAGTGTGGGGTGGAATTGGGAATTGTCTAGTGTAGTGAGGTTTGTATTGTGGTGTGTGCGTCTATATGTATATATATTTATAACCATTGATCTATAAATATATATAGATATAGCGTATAATTAGATTTGTATTGTTGTAAGTGATCCACCCCTGGTTCCCTTGCCTGCCCATGATTTAACCCCTACATTTGTGTCCCTGATCCACACCCTGGGCCCTGATTAACCCTTGCCTTGTTTGTCACCCTGGGCCCTGATTAACCCTTGCCTACTGGGCACCCTGTTCCCCCAAACCCTTGCTCCTTGTTTGTACCCCTGATGTCACTGGTTTACCCTTGTCCCTGATTCCCTGATCCTGTGCCCCTGATTGTATTTGTGGTTTACTTACACCCCTGTAAGACCACCGTTAACCCTCGTCGTACCCCGTAGGGACAGTGAGTAGCCAGGCGGGTGGGCTGCTAATACATGTGTGAGTGTATTGTATAGTTAGTTTGTGGGTGGAACTTGGGATTGTGTAGTGTAGTCTAGTACTGTATTTATAGTACTGTATTGTTAGTGTATTGCGTGCTTAGTGTATTAGGTATTAATAAATACTATGTTTTATATATAACTATCTGTGTAATGTGTGGTTATTAGCGATAGTTTAGTAAGGCGCATGCAGCTAGCTTAGTGATTAGCGTAAGGTAAAGTATAGTGAAAGTATTGTTATTGGTATATAAAGGTATAAATGGGCGGAGTCATCAATTAGACGGCTCCTCCCATTTATGAATATTAACCACCTCCGGACCGCCTAACGCAGGATCGCGTTCCGGAGGTGGCAGCCCTGCGCAGAGTCACGCATATATGCGTCATCTCGCGATGGCCGAGATTTCCTGTGAACGCGCGCACACAGGCGCGCGCGCTCACAGGAACGGAAGGTAAGAGAGTTGATCTCCAGCCTGCCAGCGGCGATCGTTCTCTGGCAGGCTGGAGATGTGTTTTTTTTAACCCCTAACAGGTATATTAGACGCTGTTTTGATAACAGCGTCTAATATACCTGCTACCTGGTCCTCTGGTGGTCCCCTTTGTTTGGATCGACCACCAGAGGACACAGGTAGCTCAGTAAAGTAGCACCAAGCACCACTACACTACACTACACCCCCCCCCCCGTCACTTATTAACCCCTTATTAGCCCCTGATCACCCCATATGACACCCCCCTGTCATTGATTACCCCCCTGTCATTGATTACCCCCCTGTCATTGATCAACCCCCTGTAAAGCTCCATTCAGACGTCCGCATGATTTTTACGGATCCACTGATAGATGGATCGGATCCGCAAAACGCATCCGGACGTCTGAATGAAGCCTTACACAGGCGTGATCAATGACTGTGGTGATCACCCCATATAGACTCCCTGATCACCCCCCTGTCATTGATTACCCCCCTGTAAAGCTCCATTCAGATGTCCGCATGATTTTTACGGATGCACTGATAGATGGATCGGATCCGCAAAACGCATCCGGACGTCTGAATGAAGCCTTACAGGGGCATGATCAATGACTGTGGTTATCACCCCATATAGACTCCCTGATCACCCCCCTGTCATTGATTACCCCCCTGTAAAGCTCCATTCAGACGTCCGCATGATTTTTACGGATCTACTGATAGATGGATCGGATCCGCAAAACGCATCCGGACGTCTGAATGAAGCCTTACAGGGGCATGATCAATGACTGTGGTTATCACCCCATATAGACTCCCTGATCACCCCCCTGTCATTGATTACCCCCCTGTAAAGCTCCATTCAGACGTCCGCATGATTTTTACGGATCCACTGATAGATGGATCGGATCCGCAAAACGCATCCGGACGTCTGAATGAAGCCTTACAGGGGCATGATCAATGACTGTGGTTATCACCCCATATAGACTCCCTGATCACCCCCCTGTCATTGATTACCCCCCTGTAAAGCTCCATTCAGATGTCCGCATGATTTTTACGGATGCACTGATAGATGGATCGGATCCGCAAAACGCATCTGGACGTCTAAATAAAGCCTTACAGGGGCATGATCAATGACTGTGGTTATCACCCCATATAGACTCCCTGATCACCCCCCTGTCATTGATTACCCCCCTGTAAAGCTCCATTCAGATGTCCGCATGATTTTTACGGATGCACTGATAGATGGATCGGATCCGCAAAACGCATCCGGACGTCTGAATGAAGCCTTACAGGGGCATGATCAATGACTGTGGTTATCACCCCATATAGACTCCCTGATCACCCCCCTGTCATTGATTACCCCCCTGTAAAGCTCCATTCAGATGTCCGCATGATTTTTACGGATGCACTGATAGATGGATCGGATCCGCAAAACGCATCCGGACGTCTGAATGAAGCCTTACAGGGGCATGATCAATGACTGTGGTTATCACCCCATATAGACTCCCTGATCACCCCCCTGTCATTGATTACCCCCCTGTAAAGCTCCATTCAGATGTCCGCATGATTTTTACGGATGCACTGATAGATGGATCGGATCCGCAAAACGCATCCGGACGTCTGAATGAAGCCTTACAGGGGCATGATCAGGGACTGTGGTTATCACCCCATATAGACTCCCTGATCACCCCCCTGTCATTGATCACCCCCCCTGTCATTGATTACCCCCCTGTAAAGCTCCATTCAGATGTCCGCATGATTTTTACGGATGCACTGATAGATGGATCGGATCCGCAAAACGCATACGGACGTCTGAATGAAGCCTTACACGGGCGTGATCAATGACTGTGGTTATCACCCCATATAGACTCCCTGATCACCCCCCTGTCATTGATCACCCCCCTGTCATTGATCACCCCCCCTGTCATTGATCACCCTCTGTAAGGCTCCATTCAGACATTTTTTTGGCCCAAGTTAGCGGAATTATAATTTTTTTTTCTTACAAAGTCTCATATTCCACTAACTTGTGTCAAAAAATAAAATCTCACATGAACTCACCATACCCCTCACGGAATCCAAATGCGTAAAATTTTTTAGACATTTATATTCCAGACTTCTTCTCACGCTTTAGGGCCCCTAGAATGCCAGGGCAGTATAAATACCCCACATGTGACCCCATTTCGGAAAGAAGACACCCCCAGGTATTCCGTGAGGGGCATATTGAGTCCATGAAAGATTGAAATTTTTGTCCCAAGTTAGTGGAACGGGAGACTTTGTGAGAAAAAAATTAAAAATATCAATTTCCGCTAACTTGTGCCAAAAAAAAAAAAATTCTATGAACTCGCCATGCCCCTCATTGAATACCTTGGGGTGTCTTCTTTCCAAAATGGGGTCACATGTGGGGTATTTATACTGCCCTGGCATTCTAGGGGCCCCAAAGCGTGAGAAGAAGTCTGGTATCCAAATGTCTAAAAATGCCCTCCTAAAAGGAATTTGGGCACCTTTGCGCATCTAGGCTGCAAAAAAGTGTCACACATCTGGTATCGCCGTACTCAGGAGAAGTTGGGGAATGTGTTTTGGGGTGTCATTTTACATATACCCATGCTGGGTGAGATAAATATCTTGGTCAAATGCCAACTTTGTATAAAAAAATGGGAAAAGTTGTCTTTTGCCAAGATATTTCTCTCACCCAGCAAGGGTATATGTAAAATGACACCCCAAAACACATTCCCCAACTTCTCCTGAATACGGCGATGCCACATGTGTGACACTTTTTTGCAGCCTAGGTGGGCAAAGGGGCCCATATTCCAAAGAGCACCTTTAGGATTTCACAGGTCATTTACCTACTTACCACACATTAGGGCCCCTGGAAAATGCCAGGGCAGTATAACTACCCCACAAGTGACCCCATTTTGGAAAGAAGACACCCCAAGGTATTCCGTGAGGGGCATGGCGAGTTCCTAGAATTTTTTATTTTTTGTCACAAGTTAGTGGAAAATGATGATTTTTTTTTTTTTTTTTTTTCATACAAAGTCTCATATTCCACTAACTTGTGACAAAAAATAAAAACTTCCATGAACTCACTATGCCCATCAGCGAATACCATGGGGTCACTTGTGGGGTAGTTATACTGCCCTGGCATTCTAGGGGCCCAAATGTGTGGTAAGGAGTTTTAAATCAAATTCTGTAAAAAATGACCTGTGAAATCCGAAAGGTGCTCTTTGGAATATGGGCCCCTTTGCCCACCTAGGCTGCAAAAAAGTGTCACACATCTGGTATCTCCATACTCAGGAGAAGTTGGGGAATGTGTTTTGGGGTGTCATTTTACATATACCCATGCTGGGTGAGAGAAATATCTTGGCAAAAGACAACTTTTCCCATTTTTTTATACAAAGTTGGCATTTGACCAAGATATTTATCTCACCCAGCATGGGTATATGTAAAAAGACACCCCAAAACACATTCCTCAACTTCTCCTGAATACAGAGATACCAGATGTGTGACACTTTTTTGCAGCCTAGGTGGGCAAAGGGGCCCATATTCCAAAGAGCACCTTTCGGATTTCACAGGTCATTTTTTACAGAATTTGATTTCAAACTCCTTACCACACATTTGGGCCCCTAGAATGCCAGGGCAGTATAACTACCCCACAAGTGACCCTATTTTGGAAAGAAGAGACCCCACGGTATTCGCTGATGGGCATAGTGAGTTCATGGAAGTTTTTATTTTTTGTCACAGGTTAGTGGAATATGAGACTTTGTATGAAAAAAATAAAAATAAAAAAAATCATCATTTTCCACTAACTTGTGACAAAAAATAAAAAGTTCTATGAACTCACTATGCCCATCAGCGAATACCTTAGGGTGTGTACTTTCCTAAATGGGGTCATTTGTGGGGTGTTTGTACTGCCTGGGCATTGTAGAACCTCAGGAAACATGACAGGTGCTCAGAAAGTCAGAGCTGCTTCAAAAAGCGGAAATTCACATTTTTGTACCATAGTTTGTAAACGCTATAACTTTTACCTAAACCATTTTTTTTTTACCCAAATATTTTTTTTTCATCAAAGACATGTAGAACAATAAATTTAGAGCAAAATTTATATATGGATGTAGTTTTTTTTGCAAAATTTTACAACTGAAAGTGAAAAATGTCATTTTTTTGCAAAAAAAATCGTTAAATTTCGATTAATAACAAAAAAAGTAAAAATGTCAGCAGCAATGAAATACCACCAAATGAAAGCTCTATTAGTGAGAAGAAAAGGAGGTAAAATTCATTTGGGTGGTAAGTTGCATGACCGAGCAATAAATGGTGAAAGTAGTGTAGGTCAGAAGTGTAAAAAGTGGCCTGGTCTTTCAGGGTGTTTAAGCACTGGGGGCTGAAGTGGTTAATTATTGATATTTACATAATATTGGTGATTAATATTCCCCCTTTACAATAGCCAAGACGGATCCGTCTTGAACACCATTGAAAGTCAATGGAGGACGAATCCGTTTTCTATTGTGCCAGATTGTGTCATAGAAAACGGATCCGTCCCCATTGACTTACATTGTGGCTCAGTTTCGTCAGACGGACACCAAAGCGGAATGGAGACGGAACGAAGGCAAACTGAGGCTTACTGATGCATTCTGATCGGATCCTTTTCCATTCAGAATGCATTAGGGCAAAACTGATCAGTTTTGGACCGCTTATGAGAGCCATGAACGGATCTCACAAACGGAAAGCCAAAACACCAGTTTGAAAGTAGCCTTAATCATCGCCTCTCCTTACCTTGGTGTTATCATGGTTGCTGTTGTTTGTGTGACCAGTGACAGTGACCAGTGAAATTGGGGGAACATTGGCCAGTAAGATAGAGCAGCATCCAGGAAGAGAGGGGAGATAGTAAGCAGTAAGATAGGACAGAGACCAGTAAGATAGGATGAATAATAACCAGTATGATAGGGTAATGACCAGTAAGACAGGACAGTGGAAAGGTCAGACTATTAAGACCACTGATACATACGATAATGGGCGATACAGTAATTAATAATGGGTAAGTTGTGAAAGTCACCCACAATAAATATCATCCATAACCCTAATTGTAGTATCAAAAAACTGATTTTACTGATTAATGAGCATACCCAAAAACAGGACATTGAGATAACCCATAATTCCCAACATATCTTCTTTGGTGTTCTATATCATCAATCTCAGTGAATTGAAGATAGGACAGTTAGCAGTAAAATAGGGCGGATAGAGACCAGTAAGGTAGGGTAATAACCAGTAAGTTAGGACAGTGACCAGTAATATATGGAAGTGAATTGTAAGATAAAGCAGTGATCTGTAAATTAGGGTGGGAAGTGACCAGTACGATGAAGGGGGCAGTGAATAGATAAACCAAAGGCACTGGAACCTTATTGGCTGCTATGAACAAGTTCCACTCGTCTTATGCAGAGGTTTAGATGAACCTCTTCATCCACATAAATCATCCCATACAGTTCCCTGGTCCAGTAATGTCTGACTGAGAACTTACCATGATCTAAAGAGGGGTCGCAGACTTCACTACAGACACACGGATGCTTCTCTCTTGCAGACAGAGGGGGATGTGATGCAGCAGAGCTGGGAGAGATCTTCCTCCTCCTGCAGCCGGCAACCAGCAATGACAGTTGGTAACAGCAATTATCATTCATGTTTCTGAGGGGAAGTGCTGATTGGTTGATCAGATTCTAATCCACCAATCAGCAGCTCTCTGTTCTCTACAGCCTGGGACTGGAGGAGCACACAACAGCCCGAGCCCTGAGTGCAGCACAACCGATGTGTGCGACTGTGAGGTGGACCAATTATTACCCCCATAGCAAAGTGTTGGTAGGGTTGATGCAAATAAAATTTCCCATTAGTGTCCATACTTTTGCTCTTTTTCCCCTGAAATACTTCAACTTTTTTGTTTATAGCAAGGTACATATGGTTAAAGGATTTTTTTTATTTTATTTAACTATGCCGTAAATAAGCATTATTATTAATCCCACTAGATGGATTTTATCCTGTTCCTGTTATTTTTCACCTTCCTGACAGAGCCTAGTTTTAAAAATCTGTAACTTTGGGATGCTTTAACCACTTCAGCCCCCCTAGCTTAAACACCCTTAATGACCAGGCCACTTTTTACACTTCTGCACTACACTACTTTCACGGTTTATTGCTCGGTCATGCAACTTACCACCCAAATGAATTTTACCTCCTTTTCTTCTCACTAATAGAGCTTTCATTTGGTGGCATTTCATTGCTGCTGACATTTTTACTTTTTTTGTTATTAATCGAAATTTAACGAAATTTTTGCAAAAAAATGAAATTTTTCACTTTCAGTTGCAATAATTTTTTTTTAAAACGACATCCATATATAAATGTTTCTCTAAATTTATTGTTCTACATGTCTTTGATAAAAAAAAAATGTTTGGGTAAAAAAAAAATGGTTTGGGTAAAAGTTGCAAAATTTTACAACTGAAAGTGAAAAATGTCATTTTTTTGCAAAAAAATCGTTAAATTTCGATTAATAACAAAAAAAGTAAAAATGTCAGCAGCAATGAAATACCACCAAATGAAAGCTCTATTAGTGAGAAGAAAAGGAGGTAAAATTCATTTGGGTGGTAAGTTGCATGACCGAGCAATAAATGGTGAAAGTAGTGTAGGTCAGAAGTGTAAAAAGTGGCCTGGTCTTTCAGGGTGTTTAAGCACTGGGGGCTGAAGTGGTTAATTATTGATATTTACATAATATTGGTGATTAATATTCCCCCTTTACAATAGCCAAGACGGATCCATCTTGAACACCATTGAAAGTCAATGGAGGACGAATCCGTTTTCTATTGTGCCAGATTGTGTCATAGAAAACGGATCCGTCCCCATTGACTTACATTGTGGCTCAGTTTCGTCAGACGGACACCAAAGCGGAATGGAGACGGAACGAAGGCAAACTGAGGCTTACTGATGCATTCTGATCGGATCCTTTTCCATTCAGAATGCATTAGGGCAAAACTGATCAGTTTTGGACCGCTTATGAGAGCCATGAACGGATCTTACAAACGGAAAGCCAAAACACCAGTTTGAAAGTAGCCTTAATCATCGCCTCTCCTTACCTTGGTGTTATCATGGTTGCTGTTGTTTGTGTGACCAGTGACAGTGACTAGTGAAATTGGGGGAACATTGGCCAGTAAGATAGAGCAGCATCCAGGAAGAGAGGGGAGATAGTAAGCAGTAAGATAGGACAGAGACCAGTAAGATAGGATGAATAATAACCAGTATGATAGGGTAATGACCAGTAAGACAGGACAGTGGAAAGGTCAGACTATTAAGACCACTGATACATACGATAATGGGCGATACAGTAATTAATAATGGGTAAGTTGTGAAAGTCACCCACAATAAATATCATCCATAACCCCAATTGTAGTATCAAAAAACTGATTTTACTGATTAATGAGCATACCCAAAAACAGGACATTGAGATAACCCATAATTCCCAACATATCTTCTTTGGTGTTCTATATCATCAATCTCAGTGAATTGAAGATAGGACAGTTAGCAGTAAAATAGGGCGGATAGAGACCAGTAAGGTAGGGTAATAACCAGTAAGTTAGGACAGTGACCAGTAATATATGGAAGTGAATTGTAAGATAAGGCAGTGATCTGTAAATTAGGGTGGGAAGTGACCAGTACGATGAAGGGGGCAGTGAATAGATAAACCAAAGGCACTGGAACCTTATTGGCTGCTATGAACAAGCTCCGCTCGTCTTATGCAGTGGTTTAGATGAACCTCTTCATCCACATAAATCATCCCATACAGTTCCCTGGTCCAGTAATGTCTGACTGAGAACTTACCATGATCTAAAGAGGGGTCGCAGACTTCACTACAGACACACGGATGCTTCTCTCTTGCAGACAGAGGGGGATGTGATGCAGCAGAGCTGGGAGAGATCTTCCTCCTCCTGCAGCCGGCAACCAGGAATGACAGTTGGTAACAGCAATTATCATTCATGTTTCTGAGGGGAAGTGCTGATTGGTTGATCAGATTCTAATCCACCAATCAGCAGCTCTCTGTTCTCTACAGCCTGGGACTGGAGGAGCACGCAACAGCCCGAGACCTGAGTGCAGCACAACCGATGTGTGCGACTGTGAGGTGGACCAATTATTACCCCCATAGCAAAGTGTTGGTAGGGTTGATGCAAATAAAATTTCCCATTAGTGTCCATACTTTTGCTCTTTTTCCCCTGAAATACTTCAACTTTTTTGTTTATAGCAAGGTACATATGGTTAAAGGATTTTTTTATTTTATTTAACTATGCCGTAAATAAGCATTATTATTAATCCCACTAGATGGATTTTATCCTGTTCCTGTTATTTTTCACCTTCCTGACAGAGCCTAGTTTTAAAAATCTGTAACTTTGGGATGCTTTAACCACTTCAGCCCCCCTAGCTTAAACACCCTTAATGACCAGGCCACTTTTTACATTTCTGCACTACACTACTTTCACGGTTTATTGCTCGGTCATGCAACTTACCACCCAAATGAATTTTACCTCCTTTTCTTCTCACTAATAGAGCTTTCATTTGGTGGCATTTCATTGCTGCTGACATTTTTACTTTTTTTGTTATTAATCGAAATTTAACTAAATTTTTGCAAAAAAATGAAATTGTTCACTTTCAGTTGCAATTTTTTTTTTTTTAAAACGACATCCATATATAAATGTTTCTCTAAATTTATTGTTCTACATGTCTTTGATAAAAAAAAAATGTTTGGGTAAAAAAAAAATGGTTTGGGTAAAAGTTATAGCGTTTACAAACTATGGTGCAAAATGTAAATTTCTGCTTTTTGAAGCAGCTCTGACTTTCTGAGCACCTGTCACGTTTCCTGAGGTTCTACAATGGCCAGACAGTAAAAATACAGATAAATATCTCGGCAAAAGACAACTTTTCCCATTTTTTTATACAAAGATGGCATTTGACCGAAATATTTCTCTCACCCAGCATGGGTATATGTAAAATGACACACCAAAACACATTGCCCAACTTCTCCTGAGTACGGCGATACCAGATGTGTGACACTTTTTTGCAGCCTAGGTGGGCAAAGGGGCCCACATTCCAAAGAGCCCCTTTAGGATTTCACAGGTCATTTTTTACACATTTTGATTTCAAACTACTTACCACACATTAGGGCCCCTAGAATGCCAGGGCAGTATAACTACCCCACAAGTGACCCCATTTTGGAAAGAAGACACCCCAAGGTATTTTGTGATGGGCATAGTGAGTTCATGAAAGTTTTTATTTTTTGTCCCAAGTTAGTGGAATATGAGACTTTGTAATAAAAAAAAAAAAAAAAAAAATCATCATTTTCCGCTAACTTGTGACAAAAAATAATAAATTCTAGGAACTCGCCATGCCCCTCACGGAATACCTTGGGGTGTCTTCTTTTTAAAATGGGGTCACTTGTGGGGTAGTTATACTGCCCTGGCAATTTAGGGGCCCTAATGTGTGGGAAGTATTTTGAAATCAAAATGTGTAAAAAATGACCTGTGAAATCCGAAAGGTGCTCTTTGGAATGTGGGCCCCTTTGCGCATCTAGGCTGCAAAAAAGTGTCACACATCTGGTATCGCCGTACTCAGAAGAAGTAGGGCAATGTGTTTTGGGGTGTCTTTTTACATATACCCATGCTGGGTGAGAGAAATATCTCGGCAAAAGACAACTTTTCCCATTTTTTTATACAAAGTTGGCATTTGACCAAGATATTTATCTCACCCAGCATGGGTATATGTAAAATGACACCCCAAAACAGATTGCCCAACTTCTCCTGAGTACGGCGATACCAGATGTGTGACACTTTTTTGCAGCCTAGATGCGCAAAGGGGCCCAAATTCCTTTTAGGAGGGCATTTTTAGACATTTGGATCCCAGACTTCTTCTCACGCTTTAGGGCCCCTAAAATGCCAGGGCAGTATAAATACCCCACATGTAACCCCATTTTGGAAAGAAGACACCCCCAAGGTATTCAATGAGGGGCATGGCGGGTTCATAAAAAAATTTTTTTTTGGCACAAGTTAGCGGAAATTGATTTTTTTTGTTTTTTCTCACAAAGTCTCCCTTTCCGCTAACTTGGGACAAAAATTTCAATCTTTCATGGACTCAATATGCCCCTCACGGAATACCTTGGGGTGTCTTCTTTCCGAAATGGGGTCACATGTGGGGTATTTATACTGCCCTGGCATTTTAGGGGCCCTAAAGCGTGAGAAGAAGTCTGGAATATAAATGTCTAAAAAATTTTACGCATTTGGATTCCGTGAGGGGTATGGTGAGTTCATGTGAAATTTTATTTTTTGACACAAGTTAGTGGAATATGAGACTTTGTAAGAAAAGAAAAAAATAAAAAATAATAATTTCCGCTAACTTGGGCCAAAAAAATGTCTGAATGGAGCCTTACAGGGCGGTGATCAATGACAGAGGGGTGATCAGGGAGTGTATATGGGGTTATTACCCCCCGTTATTGATCACCCCCCTGTAAGGCTCCATTCAGACGTCAGTATGTGTTTTGCGGATCCGCGGTGTCAGTGTTTTGCGGATCCACGGAAAATACATACGGACGTCTGAATGGAGCCTTACAGGGGGGTGATCAATGACAGGGGGGTGATCAATGACAGGGGGGTGATCAGGGAGTCTATATGGGGTGATCACCCCCCTCTCATTGATCACCCCCCTGTAAGGCTCCATTCAGATGTCCGTATGTGTTTTGCGGATCCGATCCATCTATCCGTGGATCTGTAAAAAACATACGGACGTCTGAATGGAGCCTTACAGGGGGGTGATCAATGACAGGGGGGTGATCAGGGAGTCTATATGGGGTGATCACCCCCCTGTCATTGATCACCCCCCTGTAAGGCTCCATTCAGATGTCCGTATGTGTTTTGCGGATCCGATCCATGTATCCGTGGATCCGTAAAAAACATACGGATGTCTGAATGGAGCCTTAAAGGGGGGTGATCAATGACAGGGGGGTGATCAATGACAGGGGGGTGATCAGGGAGTCTATATGGGGTGATCACCCCCCTGTCATTGATAACCCCCCTGTAAGGCTCCATTCAGACGTCCGTATGTGTTTTGCGGATCCAATCCATGTATCCGTGGATCCGTAAAAAACATACGGACGTCTGAATGGAGCCTTAAAGGGGGGTGATCAATGACAGGGGGGTGATCAATGACAGGGGGGTGATCAGGGAGTCTATATGGGGTGATCACCCCCCTGTCATTGATAACCCCCCTGTAAGGCTCCATTCAGACGTCCGTATGTGTTTTGCGGATCCAATCCATGTATCCGTGGATCCGTAAAAAACATACGGACGTCTGAATGGAGCCTTACAGGGGGGTGATCAATGACAGGGGGGTGATCAGGGAGTCTATATGGGGTGATCACCCCCCTGTAAGGCTCCATTCAGACGTCCGTATGTGTTTTGCGGATCCGATCCATGTATCTGTGGATCCGTAAAAAACATACGGACGTCTGAATGGAGCCTTACAGGGGGGTGATCAATGACAGGGGGGTGATCACGGAGTCTATATGGGGTGATCAGGGGTTAATAAGTGACAGAGGGGGTGTAGTGTAGTGGTGTTTGGTGCTCCTTATTACTGAGCTGCCTGTGTCCTCTGGTGGTCGATCCAAGCAAAAGGGACCACCAGAGGACCAGGTAGCAGGTATATTAGACGCTGTTATCAAAACAGCATCTAATATACCTGTTAGGGGTTAAAAAAATCGCATCTCCAGCCTGCCAGCGAACGATCGCCGCTGGCAGGCTGGAGATCCACTCGCTTACCTTCCGATCCTGTGAACGCCCGTTCACAGGAAATCTCGCGTCTCGCGAGATGACGCACGGATGCGTCCAGGAGGAATGAATCAACCGCCTCCAGGACGCATCCGTGCGTTAGGCGGTCCGGAGGCGGTTAAAATGACTTTTGTGGCCCTATTACCTAACATTTGGTGTCCCTAACAGCCTGTCCCTGCTTCACACAGCAACCTCTCCCTACACTGGCAAAACACTGAATGTAACATGGCGGCCAGATCAGGTTTATTTATAAGGTAGGGGGTGTGTCCATATGGTGAAATGTCTCAATTGGCTGTCCTGTACCACCTGATGGATGTGTCATGGGTCAATGTTCTTCACAATGTAAAAGAATATGGCGGGCGCAAATTTCTCCATATGTTCGGTGAATCGCAAACACGCAAAGTTCGCCGCGAAATGACCGCCGGGCGAACCGCAAGGCCATCTCTAATTGCTGCCACCTGCTGGTGAACATGGAAATTACAGCAATATACAATTAACAAGGTTTTATAACGCACATTTGTGAGGATATAAGGTAAAATCACATCAGATGACAAGGTTAATGCTCTTAGGAGATTGTATCGGGGTAAAAGAGTTTTGTAACACAACTCTGGGGTGTTACATGTCCACATGGGTGAATAATCTTTTTTCTATTTTCATCTAATGAGAGTGCTGTTGTTTGCTTTTTATATATATATATATATACACACACACACACACACACACACACATCTTTAGACAAACTTTGTAGCCATCTGCTTGTTTAGCTGTGGATAGGGTTCCCAGCCCCCAGAAAATTTTATAGGTTGGTTGTGTTTTTATTCCGAAAAACGTGAAATGCGGCTTTCCTTGTGCAAACGTTTTTGGCTGATAATTCATGCCAGATAATAATGCCACTAATTACATTTCAAAAGGTATTGCAATTATTCTCACATAACCTTTAAACTGGTTTAAGCGACCCCTGTTTTCAATGATCCGAAAAATGTGCTATGGTTGGTATCTCTAACTTACCTGTGCCGCTGAAGGGTAGAAGATATCTTCTACCCTCCAGCGGCACAGCTAAGTTAGAGATACCAACCATAGCACATTTTTCAGATCATTGAAAACAGGGGTCCCTTAAACCAGTTTGAAGGTTATGTGAGAATAATTGTAATCAGGGGCTTTGCTAGGGTCTCAAAAGATCCGGGGAACAAGCCCCAATAAATATGTTGCCCCCCCCCCACACTTTGCTGTACTTGCTATACAGCAGCACTTACCTGTCACATCCAGGGCCTCCAGGTGACGTCTCCTCTCTGTCATCATCTTCTCTGTAGATCTTCTCTCTCATCATCTTCTCCACTCTGTCTGGACAACTTCTCTCAGCCGCCTCGTCTCTGCAGAGTGTGACACACAGACATCTTAACTTCCTCACATTCTATCATTATTCCCCAACTGGAGTCCCCACAGTGTTATCCTGCTGCTTGTGGGGGCCTTGAAACAAATCTCACAAACGGATCCCCAAATGCAAGTGTGAACGTAGCCTAAACATTAAGTCCCATGTACATAAACATCATTCCCCCCCCACCATCCACTTTAAACATACAGTCCCATGTAAATAACATCACTCCCTCCCCCAGCCACCTGTCACGGATGGTGTTGCAGAAAACAAGTAGTAACAAATAAATATCCGACTGACTTGATCCCAAACTAAGGAACATATGGGTGAGCCCTATAATAGCCCTAGAGCTCTCCCTGACTGCTCAGCCCATGCAAAGATCTCTATGATAGAAAATTGCATGTCCACGTACCTCAACTGAGTGACACCTGAAAACCCTATAATAGTGAGGAGACACGGCCACCGGCTCCCTGCACTGAATACGGAGGGAGTCAGGGTCACCTAGGATCAAGCCAACAGGAAAACACAAATAAAGGAATAGACTTATCTGAGGAACCAGCAGTTGCAACTTCTAGCAGTGAGCACAATCCAGGAAGTAGTATAAACCGCAAAGTGAGGCAGTATGGGAGGGGATATAAAGGGAGGCAATCACTGCTAATAGATGACAGCTGGGAGAGGGAGAAGAGATGTCAAAGTGAAACCAAAACAAAAGAACATCATGCAGGAGGTACTGAAGAACGTCTGTCAGAACTTCTCAGAGATCTGGCGGTGACAGTACCCCTCCCTCTACGAGTGGACTCCGGACACTCAGAGCCCACCTTCTCAGGATGGGACCTATGGAACGCCCTGATAAGACGAGTGGCCTTAATGTCCGCCACTGGGACCCACATCCTCTCCTCAGGACCATAACCCTCCCAATGAACGAGGTACTGGAGAGAACCGCGGATAATACGAGAATCCACAATCCTAGAGACCTGAAATTCAAGATTACCATCAACCACAATCGGAGGAGGAGGCAAAGAGGAGGGTGCAGTGGGTTGGACATAAGGTTTTAATAGGGACTTGTGAAAAACATTATGGATCTTCTGAGAAAGACTATGGAAGTCTGAGGAAGATCAAGACGGAAGGCAACGGGATTGATGACGGACAAGATTTTGTAAGGCCTAATAAACTTAGGACCCAACTTCCAGGAGGGAACCTTCAATTTGATATTCTTAGTAGACAACCACACCAGACAGACGGGGGCGTGGCCTGACCGGGGATGTAAGCGGCTGCAGTGTGTGTCGGCTCCCGCTCATGCTGTTTAAATAGCCTGCTCCGTGGGCTTTATCAGCGGCACAGTCCTTTTTAAAGTTAATACCTTCAAGTATATTTACTGCGGGCCGCATTTGAAAGAAGTCCCATGGCTGGTGGAGCCGGCAAGAAACACAAGGAGGCGGCTGGTGGCGCCGAGCGGGAGTCACAAGATGGCGCCGGCACGCTCCCAGTGAAGAGGCAGGGCAGAGCGGGAGGCACCCCGGCCGCAGCACGGAGTGCAATGACCTCCAGGGCTCCATATCAAATGCCGGAGCTGAAGGGGCCGTATATGGAGGAGGAGGAGGAGAGGATCCCTGAATTGGAGACAGCTTCCACAGGAGGAGACAACTCTGATATGGAGGTTAGTGCAGTGGGGGTTGTGATGGCTGAGGAGGAGGGGGACATGTCTACCCACAGTGCAGAGCCCACATTGAAAGATGTTCTTCAGGCTGTTACTAGATGTGGAGTGACCCTGAATACACTACAACAGCAAGTGGGGTCCCTAAAGCAAGAACTGTCCTTTATACGCCATGACCTACAAAAAGTTAATGAAAGAATGGGGGAGGTCGAGGGTCGTGTCAGCGAAGTGGAGGATAAGTTACCCCCTCTGTCCAGGGCGTCCCGCATCCATGATCAGCAAATTTCAGCACTAATCGCCAAGTCTGATGACTTAGAAAACCGTCTTAGACGCAATAATGTGCAGCTTCTGGGGATCCCTGAAAAAGTTGAGGGGCAAGACCCTACCTCATACTTTGAAAATTGGCTTAAAGAAGTATTTGGCACTGAGGTGCTTTCACCGTTGTATGCGGTAGAGCGGGCGCATCGAGTTCCCACCAGACCGCTGCCACCGGGAGCGCCACCGCGTCCTGTTTTGATTAAATTACTTCACTACCGGGACCGAGATGCCATATTGCGGGCAGCCAGAAACCGCCCCGACATTGCTATTAATGGGCAAAAGATTGCGTTTTTTCAGGACTTTTCCTCAGAGGTCCAGAAGAAGTGGAGCCAGTTCCTAGATGTCAAGCGGCGACTCCGCTCCTTACAAGTGTCCTACTCCATGATGTACCCAGCACGTCTGCGGGTGGCTGCTCTGGGATCTGTTCATTTCTTCAATGCACCGAAAGATGCGGCCACGTGGATCGACCAGCATGAACGTCAGCTGCGACAGGAGGAGAGATGATGGTCGTCCGTTTACTACAAGTTTCTATCCTTAGTTTTCACTAGGTGACCTGTTGGAAGGTTATCCCTCTACTGTTCTACTACTAAACTGCCCACGGAGCACGTGTATCCTTTTATGGCGGGGGACAATCTCGCTCAGCAGAAGTAGAGAGGTTGTAACGTTACTGTTGTACCCGGTTTCATGGAGGACTTGTGCCTCAGCCTGTTGGAAGACGCCATGCAGGCGCGATTTTTTGGTTCCAGTTTTTGTTTTTACAATTTTTTTTTTGTTTTGGGGATTATTTACAGTATATCTGTGATGCTCTTTATCTGTGATATCATGCTTGCCTGTCGGTGCACTACGGCCGTAGTACTGTTTGTACCTACAATACTCACGTTACATTATGTTATTGGCTGGGTCATGTTCCTAGTATTTAAATATGGCTAATGTATTTACTATTGTTAGCTGGAATGTGCGCGGTCTGGGTGATCCATCAAAGCGATTTGCCGTGCTGGATTATCTACGCCCGTACTTTCCCGCTATTATATGTTTGCAGGAGACCCATTTTCTGCAGGAAGGGGCGCAGGCATTCCATAGGTCATGGATGAGCCATACATTTCACTCAGTGTTTTCTAGCTATTCCCGTGGGGTTAGCATCCTGGTTCATAAGTCAATCCCTTTCCAGGTCCAGTCGTCCAGTGTCGACCCTGACGGCCGCTTTGTATGTATTCATTGCACTATCTACACGCAGGAGTACCTGCTGGTATCACTATATATACCGCCACCTTATAGCAGTGTGGCGTTGAGAGGCGCCCTGACATTTATTAATAGTAACCCTGACATTCCAGTTATTATGGTGGGGGACTTCAATAACACTATACACCCCTACTGGGATAGACATGGGGGGACGCAGGTGGATGCTGAGGGTCCTGTTTCATCCTTTGGTAGATTGCTGGAGGAAGTGGCCCTGATAGATTTGTGGCATGTCCGTCATCCCAAAGTGCGTCAGTTTACCTGCTATACTAGATCGCATGAGGCCTTGTCACGCATTGATCTGGCGCTGGGATCTGAGTTGGTGTGTAGGCAGGTGGAGGAGGTGAAATACCTGGCTAGGGCTTTGTCTGACCATTCCCCTATGCTTTTGCGATTGTCCACCGCACCCACGGTTCCGATATCTCAACGGTTGTGGACATTTAACTCTTTTTGGCTGCAGGTGATTGATTGTTCCCATGTCAGCTCCACTATACAGGAATATTTTACCTTAAATGTAGGCTCAGCTGCAGGCGGGGTGGTGTGGGATGCCATGAAGGCTTGTTTAAGGGGTACGCTTATTCAAGGGATTAGTAGGGCCAAACTTAAAAGCAGACAATTTGGAGAGTTTTTGAGAGATCGGGTGGGGGTGACGGAGGCGCAGTATGTGGAGAAGGGGGATCAGTTATCTCTATCCGTCTGGAAGGAGGCACAGGACGCATATAACTCGCACGTTGTGGAGCTTGCACGTAACAAAACAATCTTTTCAGCGACAGAAGTATTATGATGAGGGAGAGAAGGCGGGCCACCTACTGGCTACTGTGGCTAGGGCGCAGACCGCGTCAGCATATGTTACAGCTTTACAGGGAGAGGATGGAAGGGACATAGTGGATAGCCAGGCCATAGTGTCGGTGTTCCGTGCCTTTTATGCTGATTTGTACCAATCTCGTCTAGATTATAATAGGGAAGATATATCATTGTATTTGCAGGGGGTATCCCTGCCTAAGTTGTCAGACTCAGATAGTGCATATCTAAATGGCCCACTACAATTGCTGGAAATCGAGGAGGCGGTGGCCTCTATGGCAAATAATAAATCCCCAGGTGCTGATGGGCTGCCGGTGGAAATCTATAAGAAGTTTGGAGACATCTTACTGCCCCAGCTGCTGAAGGTTTACCAGGAGGCCTCAGAGACTGGGTCGCTTCCTGCGTCAATGCAAGAGGCTATTATTGTGGTTCTTCCTAAACCTGGGAAGAATCCACTGTCACGAACTATGGATCCGATCGCTCCGGATCCCACAGCTCTGACGTAGTGGTCTGTGACGGAGTCTGCGCACACACAGAGACCTCACGTGACCGGGGTATTACCATCCGGCTAACACCCCCCCACTACACTTCGGTAACTGCCACCACGTGGGTTCCCGGTCCACGAGCCGACTATCCGGGTCATTCACTATCACACAGATCAGTGGATGAACCGGATATCACTTACTGACCAACCGCAGTCAATCACCCCCAGCTACAATTCCTAAATGCAATTTAACTAACTACCTGGTAACGTCTCTTCAAAGGCAAGGTACGTTGTTCAGCAGCTTAGAATATGGAAGACTTGGCCACTTAGATTTTATAATCTTTAATAAGAGGTAAAAAGCAGTGCATACAAATCTAATGAAAATGACTATAAATCTACAGAATAATAATAACAATATAAATAATCACGACAGTTCAAATGAAAGGGAAAAAGATGAAAGAATACTTAGTTTCTCTGGAGGCTTTCAGATGGTCGTTCATATGTCCTTTTTGAATTCTTGCAAACCCAGTTCAGTATGTATCAGGGGAGACCCTGAAAGTTCTTCTGATCCAGGGATATGCCGTCAATGTCCAATTAAGTGTCTGGTGATGTTCCATGGGTCTCTCTCCTCTGTCCTTGTGCACAGATTTTTATGAACTCTCCCATGGGCAGGAGACTTACTCCTGTCAGCCAATGGCAGCAGAGTGACTGTGAAGCCTAGGGATTGGCCTCCAATGGTTTTATTACCCCTTCAAAGTTCAGTTCCTACAATGAGGATTATACTTAAGCCTGTATCTCCCTGATACATCGGCATATTTTTATACAGAATACATATTTGCGATCCTTATTTATTTACATACAGAATGAGACCACACACGGTAATGCTGGGACCTGTAGTTCTTCTACCACCCATAGGTGAGCTACAGAATCACATCCTCTGGTCATATTTGATACCCAATTAACCACAATACTCTGTAGAGCCTGGATCTGGTGTCAGAAAGGGCATAAGTTGATTCATAAATGAAATATGAAAGTGGACTGGTTTTATGCCCAGAGCTAATTAAGGGCTATTAGCTCTCCTCAAACCAGACCTGGAAATTAATGACGTCACGCTCCAGCCAGGCTTGACAGCGAGCTGATCTTTATCTTATAGGACAGGATGAGCTGGGCCTGGTATAGCCTTTATGACCTTTTATAGCCGGCCTCACAGAGTAGTGGTAATAAAAGTGTCCATCTATATCATACTTGACCCAGGCTTCAGGAAGATGAGTTCACTGTTCTTTTACATAGGCCAGAAGCATACAAAATGGCTACCCAGAGGAATTATGTATGTATGCCGGCACACCTCCCTCTTTTAAAAGGTTGCCTGGGGAAATGGCCACAAGCCTATTCTACAGCAACCCAGCCGTCTCCGGCCGATTCTCCCTGCCGTGACAACCCGTCGGCATTTCCATGTAAACTACCTTTTCTGTGCTGCACGGTGAAGTTGTACTGCTGCAAAATCAGGCTCCATCTCAGCAGTTTCGCATTGTCTTCTGCGAGACGTGCCAACCAGCTGAGGGGATTGTGATCGGTGATCACTGTGAAATTGCGTCCATACAGGTAGTGTTGTAGCTTTTGCAGGGACCACACAATAGCTAAACACTCCTTCTCTATTGTGGAGTAGCTGGTCTCCCTGGCCAGTAACTTACGGCTCAGGTATAGTACAGGATGCTCCTCCCCGGCCTGGTTCACCTGACTCAGGACTGCACCCAGACCAAAGGCGGAAGCATCCGTGTGGACCACAAACTTCAGAGTGAAATCTGGGGCCTGAAGCACAGGAGAACTGGCTAGTGCATCCTTCAGGGCCTGGAAGCCTTGCTCGCATTCCGGCGTCCATGACACCATCCTGGGCAGCTTCTTCTTGGTGAAGTCTGTCAGAGGCTTGGCCAGGGTGCTATAGTTCGGGATGAACTTCCTATAGTACCCGGCCGTTCCCAAGAAAGACATGACCTGTTTCTTGGTGAGGGGTGTTGGCCATCTCGTAATGGCTTCCACCTTCTCTATTTCAGGCCTCAGTGTGCCTCCTCCTACTCTGTGGCCTAAGTAAGTGACCTCATTCATGCCCAGCTGGCACTTGCTGGGCTTAACAGTTAGCCCAGCCGCAGCAAGTTTGTCCAGTACTTGCGACAGGTGCACCAGGTGCTCCTTCCACGTGGGGCTATACACGGCAATGTCGTCTAAATAGGCGACAGCACATTCTTCTAGTCCTTCCAGCAAGTCATTCACAAGCCTTTGAAAGGTGGCTGGCGCATTCTTCATCCCAAACGGCATTACAGTAAATTCGTGTAAGCCGAAAGGGGTGATGAAGGCCGACTTCTCCTGAGCCTCCGAGGTCAGGGGAATCTGCCAATACCCCCTGCTCAGGTCCATGATTGTCAGGTAGCTGGCTCCTGCCAACTTATCTAACAGTTCATCAATCCTGGGCATGGGGTAAGCATCCGAGGTTGTGATGGCATTCAGTTTCCGATAATCCACACAGAACCTGGTTGTCTGATCTTTCTTTGGGACCAGAACCACCGGTGAGGCCCAAGCGCTGTGGGATTTCTGAATGACCCCGAGCTGCTTCATCTCCTCGATCTACCTTCTGAGGTCTGCCTGGACCTCCATTGAGACACGGTAGGCGGACTGCTTTGTGGGAGCATGTGTACCTGTGTCCACATGATGGACTGCAAGGTGTGTTCTCCCGGGTTTCCCTGTAAAAGTGTCACGGTGAGCCGTCAACACTTCTAAGAGCTGAGATCTCTGCTGGGACGAGAGTTGAGGGTTGAGGGTTAAGTCCACCTCCAACTCTCGAGTGTCAGCTAGCAGATCTAGTAGGGGGTCGGCCTCCTCCCTTTCGGGCAGGCTGCAAACCGGCATAACATGTGGCGTTCTCTCGTGATGCTCCTTGAGCATGTTGACGTGAAACGTCTTCTGTCTCCTACCTCCCTCTCCAAGGCCCACCACATAATTTACCTTACTCAGACGTTTGACAATGGGGTACGGCCCTTCCCATGCAGCTTGCAGTTTGTTTTGCCGCATCGGCAGCAGGACATAGACCTTCTGCCCCTCCTGGTAGATTCTCTCTCGGGCAGTGCGGTTATACCACTGCTTCTGTTTGCTTTGGGCCTGCACCATATTCTCCTGTACCAGACCTACAAGCGACTCCATTTTGTCTCGGAACCTGAGGACATAGTCTACTACAGAGGCTTCCGTTCCGGCAACCTTGCCTTCCCAAGACTCTCTGATTAGGTCTAGGGGACCTCTTACTCGTCGACCATACAGGAGTTCGAAGGGCGAAAACCCGGTTGACTCCTGGGGAACCTCTCTGTAGGCAAATAGCAGGTGAGGTAGATATCGTTCCCAGTCCGTCCCTTGCGCCTCCACGAACGTCTTCAGCATCTGCTTCAACGTCCCGTTGAAGCGCTCACAGAGGCCATTTGTTTGTGGGTGGTAAAGGCTGGCTACGATATGGTTCACCTGTATTTTCCTACAGAGCCCCTGCATTAGTTCAGACATGAACTGAGGTCCTTGGTCACTGAGAAGCTCAGCTGGGAACCCCACTCTCGAGAAGATCCCCAGCAGGGCGTCCGCAACCTTGTCCGCCCTAATGGAGGATAACGCCACTGCTTCTGGGTAGCGCGTCGCGTAATCCACCAGGGTTAATATGAACCGTTTACCCGAACTGCTGGGGATGGCCAGTGGACCAATGATGTCCACGGCCACCCTCCTGAAGGGTTCATCAATTATCGGTAAGGGATTCAATGGAGCTCGGTGACGGTCTACTGCTTTGCCAACTCGCTGACAGGTGTCGCAGGACCTGCAGTACTTGGCGACATCTGCCCCGAGGCCAGGCCAGAAAAAATTCTGCATCACCCGGGACTTTGTTTTGGTTACTCCCAGGTGACCAGCTAAAGGGATCTCATGAGCCACTTGCAGTAATTGTTCCCGGAACTGCACAGGTACAATGAGCTGCCTCTTGAGTGGCCCCACCCTACTGTCACTGTGGGAGATGTCCTCCTTATACAGTTTCCCATTGTCCCAACACACTCGGTATTTGTCTCCCTCAGTGGGAGGGCTGGCAGCTAACCCTCTTAGCTGCTCCAAGGTAGGGTCATCTCGCAGGGCCTGCTCAAAGGCAGCACTACAAGTCCCAGCCAGCTGTCCTGTGGCGAACAGGGACAGTGGCTGAGGCTCTGACGCGGTTAAGTCCACGGGGTCCGAACCGGTGGAAGGGGACACTTCCACTTGCTCTTCCCCAATGGAGCGTTCCGCTGCGGCTTTTGCAGCCCTGCGAGTGACGGGCAACACAGGCACAATAATTTCATCACATTTAACATTTGCACAACTTGAATCAGTTAAACACATGTCCGCTACCTGTGTACATACACCCGCCATCCCCTCTACATCTCCTGTCGTAGGAGAACTACTCCCACACACCCCACCTCCCACCTCCCGCGGTCCATCCCCAAGGTTTTCTGATGTTACGCAAACATCCTTGCACAGTACCTCGGTATGTCCAGGGACCTCCATAGGGACAGGTGAGTCCTGTGTGCTTCCAGGGGGCACGTAGCACGAGACCAATCGTCCTAGGTCAGTGCCTAATAAAACATTTGTGGGGATCTCCGCAGAGACTCCCACCTCCCTTACTCCACTCCCAGCCCCCCAATCAAGGAAAACACGAGCTAGGGGAACATTAGGGCTCACCCCCCCAACTCCCGTGATGGTGAGGCTTTTGATGGTGAGGCTTAGTGTGACTTCGGCTCCTGTATCGCGGAAGCCTGTGGTGCACCGGTTGCCCACAGTAACCGACTGTAGGTTGTCTGCGGTGTGTCTTGCAGCTCCATTCACCAACAGCACAGATGATGGGTTGCGGGCAAGCTTGCCAGGGGGTGCTGTCTTCTTCTCCGGGCACGAGTGGCTGAGGTGTCCTGGCTTGCCGCACGCATAGCACTTGCGCACGTCTGTCGGTGCTAGCTTGACTCCTTCGGGTCTTTGTGCAGGCCTGTGAAAGGGTCGCTGTACAGGAACCGACAAAGCTGGCCGTGAGGAAGAAGCAGATGAAGAGGTTCCTCCCAGGCGGGACAGAGTGTCTTTGAATGCCCGAGTGCTGGGCATGGCGACGTATTCATCGGCTAGCTCGGCCGCCTCCCGCGCACTCTTCGGCTTGTGCTCACATACATATTTTTGCACATCCGTTGGGCAATTGGAGACAAACTGTTCTCGGACCATCAGATCCGCCAGGGACTGCTTGGTGTCCTCTGTGAGGGGATCAGACCACTGTTGGAAGGTGGTCTGCAACTTGCCCAGATGGTCCGTAAAAGTATCTCCGGGCCCTCTCCGCAGGGACCGGAACCGTAAACGGTAAGTTTCTGGAGTCAGCTGGTACTTGACCAGAATAGCCTTTTTGATGACCGCGTAACTGGTACGCTCTGCTAATGGTAGTCCGACCAGGGCCTCCATAGCTTTGCCCTTCAGTGCGGACATTAGATGTCCCGCCCACTGCGGCTCTGGTACCTGGTACTGCTGGCATGAGGTTTCAAAAGCATGCAGGAAAAGATCAATGTCACAGTTCTCAGACTCCATCACAGGCAGTTTTGACCATCAGGGATGGGCCTGTAGATGTAGCATGCCGGTCGGACCCCTGAAGCTGTACTCGGGCCAGGTCCAGTTCATGCCTGCGGACAGCTTCCCGTTCTGCAGCCTCGCGCTCAGCCTTGCGCTCTGCAGCCTCGAGCTCAGCCTTGCTCTCTGCCCGACGTGCCTCCAGCAGCCGAAAATATAAGTCCGGGTTACTGAGCATTAGTTGGTCCAGACTATTTTGGGATGGCATAGAGACAGAGTTATGTCCAGCTAGAGGACTGCAAGCCCCAGCAGGCTGTCCTCCTCCCAGTTCATCATCCTCATTCTGGAAGGGGTCACCTGGCTCAGGGGCCCCTGAGTGTCCTCCATTCTCTGAATCCTGCAGGGATGACTCTTGACTCCTCCGTGCACATAACTCCTGGATAAGGACAGTCTTATTTTTCCCATATACTTGGATGCCTTTGTGCTTACACAGAGCTGTGATATCAGACACGCTCATGGCGTCATAATTCACGGATTCGGACATTATTGCCAAATAAAAGATAGGACAGAAAACAAGAGAGAGGGGAGGGTAATGTCGTGAATTATTATTCTATCAAAACTAATGCACTGTGCTTCGTCTTCCAGAATTTTTCAATCCTTTAGTACAGAGTTATGGACATAACTTCATGCACTAATATTCTAAGCATACAGAATCCCACCGCTGCCACCAGAAAATGTCACGAACTATGGATCCGATCGCTCCGGATCCCACAGCTCTGACGTAGTGGTCTGTGACGGAGTCTGCGCACACACAGAGACCTCACGTGACCGGGGTATTACCATCCGGCTAACACCCCCCCACTACACTTCGGTAACTGCCACCACGTGGGTTCCCGGTCCACGAGCCGACTATCCGGGTCATTCACTATCACACAGATCAGTGGATGAACCGGATATCACTTACTGACCAACCGCAGTCAATCACCCCCAGCTACAATTCCTAAATGCAATTTAACTAACTACCTGGTAACGTCTCTTCAAAGGCAAGGTACGTTGTTCAGCAGCTTAGAATATGGAAGACTTGGCCACTTAGATTTTATAATCTTTAATAAGAGGTAAAAAGCAGTGCATACAAATCTAATGAAAATGACTATAAATCTACAGAATAATAATAACAATATAAATAATCACGACAGTTCAAATGAAAGGGAAAAAGATGAAAGAATACTTAGTTTCTCTGGAGGCTTTCAGATGGTCGTTCATATGTCCTTTTTGAATCCTTGCAAACCCAGTTCAGTATGTATCAGGGGAGACCCTGAAAGTTCTTCTGATCCAGGGATATGCCGTCAATGTCCAATTAAGTGTCTGGTGATGTTCCATGGGTCTCTCTCCTCTGTCCTTGTGCACAGATTTTTATGAACTCTCCCATGGGCAGGAGACTTACTCCTGTCAGCCAATGGCAGCAGAGTGACTGTGAAGCCTAGGGATTGGCCTCCAATGGTTTTATTACCCCTTCAAAGTTCAGTTCCTACAATGAGGATTATACTTAAGCCTGTATCTCCCTGATACATCGGCATATTTTTATACAGAATACATATTTGCGATCCTTATTTATTTACATACAGAATGAGACCACACACGGTAATGCTGGGACCTGTAGTTCTTCTACCACCCATAGGTGAGCTACAGAATCACATCCTCTGGTCATATTTGATACCCAATTAACCACAATACTCTGTAGAGCCTGGATCTGGTGTCAGAAAGGGCATAAGTTGATTCATAAATGAAATATGAAAGTGGACTGGTTTTATGCCCAGAGCTAATTAAGGGCTATTAGCTCTCCTCAAACCAGACCTGGAAATTAATGACGTCACGCTCCAGCCAGGCTTGACAGCGAGCTGATCTTTATCTTATAGGACAGGATGAGCTGGGCCTGGTATAGCCTTTATGACCTTTTATAGCCGGCCTCACAGAGTAGTGGTAATAAAAGTGTCCATCTATATCATACTTGACCCAGGCTTCAGGAAGATGAGAGTTCACTGTTCTTTTACATAGGCCAGAAGCATACAAAATGGCTACCCAGAGGAATTATGTATGTATGCCGGCACAAATCCACTTCTTCCGGATTCCTACCGGCCAATCTCATTGTTACCCACAGATATAAAGATACTTGCTAAGGTGCTAGCTCTGCGCCTTTCTAAGGTTATCTCTTCCATTGTGCATATGGATCAGTCAGGATTTTTACCGAACAGATCTACAGCGATTAACATCCGACGCCTTTATCTTAATATGCAGATCCCGGTAGATAACCCAGGGGATAGAGTCATTTGTTCCTTAGATGCCGCTAAGGCATTCGATAGTATAGAGTGGGAGTATTTGTGGGAGGTACTGGAGAGGTTTGGTTTGGGAGATAACTTTATAGCGTGGGTGCGGTTGTTATATGGTGGGCCTACAGCTCGAGTACGGGTGAATAGATGTTTATCAGAAGGGTTTCGGCTTTATAGGGGAACTAGGCAGGGCTGCCCCCTATCTCCGTTACTATTTGCCCTGGCTATAGAGCCATTGGCGGCTATGATTCGGAGTCATGCTGACGTCATTGGGTTTAAGCGGGGCGGGTTTCAGGAGAAAATAGCATTGTATGCGGACGATGCCTTACTGTTCTTGGCCGAGGCTAGAGAATCCCTTCCAGTAGTTATGGATGTGATTGGGACTTTTGGGCAGTACTCTGGCCTGGTTATCAATTGGAGTAAATCGTCCCTCCTTCCTATAGATCGTGTAGATCACTCTGCGGATTATGCTCAGTCAGGATTACAGGTGTTGAGTGAATTCAAGTATCTGGGGGTGGTGGTGTCTAGGAAGCTTACTGATTATGAGAAACTAAATTTGTCTCCCCTCATGGGCAGATTCAAACAAAAACTTCATGTCTGGTCTAAGCTGCCGCTGTCAGTAGTAGGACGGATTAATCTTATCAAGATGATCTGGATGCCTCAGCTGCTTTACCTACTACATAGATCCCCCATATGGTTACCGCTCAGATTTTTTTACTCAATTAATAGACTGTTTAGGGAGCTTATATGGAGGGGGGGCTCAGCACGACTGCGGCTGGAAATACTGCAGAGAGGTAAAACTGATGGGGGATTGGCTCTTCCAAACCCGTGGGTGTATTTCCTAGCTTCCCAACTTCAGCATATGAGGGGCTGGGAAAGGGGAGAGGGAGATACTCAACATAGGCTACTGAGAGACTTTTTGGTGGTATCAAATCTCTATGAGGCGTTAGAGGCAGATAAGCTAAAGATGGCGGGTGTGGCGTTCCCTACACTGCGCCTCTTGCATAAAATGTGGTGGAAAGTGAGGGACATGCAGGGCATTAAGGGCGTAACGCAGTATACCTCTATATGGGACACCCCGTGGTTGCCTCATTTAGGTTCTTTGCAGGGAATGGGGGGTTGGCGTAACAGAGGCATTATTAGAATTCACCAACTTATTGATAATAATGGTCTTAAATCTTATGAGCAAAAGGAAACTGGATTGCCGTCCTCCGATTTCTATAGGTATTTGCAGCTGCGCCATGCCTTCCGGGCTGACCAGGACGGTAGTATGTTGAGCACAGTACTTCAAAACAAGATTATTGCGTTTATAGAGAAGAGGGATTCCTCCTCTGGAGTTATTTCTTTGCTCTATCAGACCTTGCTGGATCTATTTCTGCAAGACCACCCGATAAATAGTAGGACAAAATGGGAAGCGGAGATGGGGCCGTTAGAGGAAAACCAGTGGCAGGAGATATTGGAGAGGATTCCGCAGCTCTCTCTCAGCGAGGCCCATAGGCTGTCGCACCTATATCTAATTCATAGGGTTTATAGAACTTTAGTTTCTGTTTAATATTGGACTTCGGTTGGACTCCAAATGCCCGGGATGGGGGGAGGATGCGGGTATGCTGCACATGCTGTGGTCGTGCTCGGCACTGGAAGGTTTTTGGCGCGCAGTGCTGCATCTTATTAACTCTCTGTATGAAGTTACGCTGGATGTGACGCCATTTGTCTGTATATTGGGGTATGTGGAGGACTTGCCAATCACTGAGCCCAGGAAGATAGCAGTGGCCAGAATGTTGTATATGGCTCGTAAGCTGATTGCTCAACATTGGCTGGATGAGGGTAGTCCTAGTAAAACCGAATTTATAGCCAAGATTAATTGGTTACTTAATCTGGAACGAGGGGTCTATAGGAAGAGGGGTGCCATGGCCAAATTTGAAAAGCTCTGGCCTCCTTGGATTGATGCCCCTGGGCTGGCATCCAGGGAACTTCAGAGATACCGTCTGGGATTAGTGTGAGGGTACTATCGCTCTTTGTACATATATGGCTTGCTGATTGGCGATTTCTCATAGAAGACATGGAATGCTTCTACGATATGTAATGTAATGTGGGGAGGTTATGGCCGATAACAAATGTATATTCCAACTCCGATTATAAGATCACAAATTTTCTCTCAAGATTTTGTGGGATTGTTGTAGGGATGGGGCTTGTGCCTGTGTAATTTTTATGCGGTTGTACTGGTGTAACCGAATTTTGAAGCTATGGAAGATGGAGGGCATTGCAATGATGGTTTGTGGTGGGAGGTTATGTGGGGGTTGGGGCCTTATGTTTGTATTATTATAAAAAAAATGCTAATAAAAAATTACTTAATAAAAAAAAAAAGACAACCATACCAGATCACCAACATTCAGGTCCGGACCAGGCACGCGTCTCTTATCCGCCACACGCTTATATCTCTCACTCATGCTCTTTAGATTATTCTGAATCTTTTGCCAAATAGATGACAAAGACGAGGAGAATCTCTCCTCATCAGGTAAACCAGAAGACATCTCTCCAGAGAATGTCCCAAACTGCGGATGAAACCCATATGCACCAAAAAATGGTGACTTATCAGAGGACTCCTGACGACGGTTATTTAAAGCAAACTCAGCAAGGGACAAAAAAGAACTTTGAAGAATTCTGATTGATGCACTCTGTCTGGCCATTCGACTGCAGGTGGAAAGCATAAGAGAATGACAACCGACCCCCCAAGCGAGAACAGAAAGCCTTCCAGAATCTGGAAACAAACTGTGTGCCCCTATCAAAGACTATGTCTGAAGGAATGCCATGCAATTTGACAATGTGATCAACAAATGCTTGCGCCAGCGTTTTAGCATTGGGCAACCCAGGAAAAGGAATGAAATGCGCCATTTTGCTAAAACGGTCCACCACCACCAGAATCACAGTCTTCCCTGAGGAACGAGGCAGGTCTGTAATGAAGTCCATGGACAGATGTGTCCATGGACGGGAAGGAATGGGTAACGGAAGGAGAGGACCTGATGGCCGTGAATGAGGGACTTTGGCACGAGCGCAGGTCTCGCAGGCTGCCACAAAACCCTCAACCGACTTACGAAGAGCCGGCCACCAGAATCTCCGAGCAATGAGATCCACTGTGGCTCTACCACCCAGGTGCCCAGCAAGGACAGTATCGTGGTGCTCCTTAAAAACCTTGTGTCGTAAGGCGAGAGGCACAAACAACCTCCCAGGAGAACAAAGATCAGGAGCCTCTGCCTGGGCTGCCTGAACCTCTGCCTCCAATTCAGGATAAAGAGCAGAGACAACCATCCCTTCAGCCAAAATGGGACCCGGGTCTTCAAAGTTCCCCCCTGCGGAGGAGAGTTTCTTCGAGAAAAAGGCACACGGTCGCCATTTGGCAGGAGAGAGACCCTGAGACAAGACCGCACCCACACCCACCTCAGAAGTGTCCACCTCAACAATGAAGGGCAGAGAGATATCAGGTTGTACCAAGATGGGAGCGGAAGCAAAACTCTCTTTGATACTAGAAAAGGCCTTACGCGCAACTACCGACCAGTGAGTGGCTTAACAACAGAGGAATTATTCAAAATGAACTTCCTGTAATAGTTGGCAAAACCCAAAAAGCGCATCAGCGCCTTCTGATTCTCAGGAAGCTCCCAATCAAGCACAGCGCGGACCTTCTCGGGGTCCATGCGAAAACCAGAAGCGGAGAGAAGAAAACCCAGAAATTGAATTTCTGGAACCGCAAACACACATTTTTCCAGTTTCGCATACAATTTATTCTCCCGCAGAATGAGCAAAACCTGACGTAGGTGGTCCCTATGAGTTTTGAAATCAGGAGAAAAAAATCTAAATGTCATCTAGATACACTAGTACAAATTTCCCCATTAAATGATAAAAAATGCTGTTCACAAAATGTTGGAAGACGGCTGGAGCATTCATCAAACCAAAAGGCATAACCAAATTCTCAAAATGGCCCTCAGGGGGATTGAAGGCCGTCTTCCATTCGTCCCCTTCTCTGACCCTGACCAGGTTGTATGCCACTCTTAAATCCAACTTGGAAAAAACTTTAGCCCCAACAATCTGGTTAAACAGGTCCGGGATCAGAGGAAGCGGATATGGGTCACGAGTTGTGATACTGTTCAGCTCTCTGAAATCCAGACATGGTCTTAAAGAACCATCTTTTTTCTTAAAAAAAAAACAACAGCGGCAACAGGTGACTTCGAGGGTCGTATGTGTCCCTTTCTCAGGCTCTCAGAGATATAAGTACGCATAGCGACCCTTTCAGGTTGGGAGAGATTGTATAAACGAGATTTAGGCAGCTTGGCGCCTGGGATGAGATTAATAGGGCAATCGTACTCCCGGTGAGGGGGCAGCTCCTGAACACCACTCTCAGAAAACACATCCGAAAATTCAGAGAGAAAAGATGGTACAGTCTTAGTAGAAACCTCTGAAAGAGACGTCGAGAGGCAATTCTCTCTGCAAAAGTCACTCCAACCATTTATTTGCCTCGCCTGCCAATCAATGGTGGGGTTATGTTTAGTGAGCCAAGGTAGCCCCAACACCAGAGGAGTAGGTAATCCGCTTAGGACGAAACATGACACATCCTCAACATGAGCATCACCCACAGTCAAACGGATATTGTGAACTATGCCCTTTAACGATTTTTGAGAAAGTGGAGTGTAATCAATAGCAAAGTGCATACCTGGAAACCATGTGCTATAGCAAATTGATTATCAATGAGATTGACAGCTGCTCCACTATCTACAAAAATCTCACAAACAATGTTCTTGCTCTCTAGCGCCACCCTGGCATGTAGGACAAAACGGAAACTACAAGCAAACGGAAAACCTTCAATTTCTGCATCAACCTTGCCAATAGTAACAGATGGAACGTTTTTAGAGGACTTTTTTCTTCTTTATTACCCTCAAAAAACTCCCTGAATCTCCTAGAGGGACAAACATTTGCCAAATGATTTATACCTCCACAACAGAAACAAACCCTCCTCTGAGAGCTGAATTCTCTATTGTTAGAGGCAAGCAAACCCAGCTGCATGGGCTCCTGCTCAGAGGGGATTGAGAGAGACTGAGGCTCCTGCGCACTGAATGAGACCACCCCACTGTCCTTGGACTGAGTATGACAGGAAGGAGTGATCTCTCCTCTCTCTCTAAGACGCCTGTCAATACGAACAGCCCGAGACATGGCAGACTCCAAGGAGGTAGGTCTCTCATGAAAGGCAAATGCATCTTTCAATCCCTCTGAAAGACCATGGCAAAATTGACTTCGGAGTGCTGCATCATTCCAACCAGTATCAGCTGCCCATCTCCGAAATTCTGAACAGTATATCTCTGCGGACTGTTTACCCTGGCATAAAAGACGCAGTTTAGATTCAGCCAGAGCAATACGATCCGGATCATCATATATCTGACCCAGGGCTACAAAAAATTCATCCACTGATCGGAGGGGCCGTGCCCCCACCGGCAGCGAAAAGGCCCAGGACTGAGCGTTATCCCTGAGCAGCGAGATGATGATCCCCACCCTCTGCTCCTCATCACCTGAGGAATAGGGAAGCAGGCGAAAATGGAGTTTGCAAGCCTCTCTAAAACGAACAAAATTCTCACTACCCCCGGAGAACGTATCCGGAAGCGAGATCTTAGGCTCAGAATAAACTCCATGAACGCAAGCAGAACCGGTCACCTGAAACTGAGAGACAGTTTTACGGAGATCTGCTACCTCCAGTGAAAGACCCTGCACACGGTCAATCAAGGCTGAAACCGGATCCATGCTTAAGACTGTTTTGGCGGTTTATAATGTCACGGATGGTGTTTCAGAAAACAAGTAGTAACAAATAAAGATCCGACTGACTTGATCCCAAACTAACATATGGGTGAGCCCTATAATAGCCCTAGAGCTCTCCCTGACTGCTCAGCCCATGCAAAGATCTCTATGATAGAAAATTGCATGTCCACGTACCTCGACTGAGTGACACCTGAAAACCCTATAATAGTGAGGGGACACGGGCACCGGCTCCCTGCACTGAATATGGAGGGAGTCAGGGTCACCTAGGATCAATCCAACAGGAAAAAATAAAGGAATAGACTTATCTGAGGAACCAGCAGTTGCAACTTCTAGCAGTGAGCATAATCCAGGAAGTAGTATAAACCGCAAAGTGAGGCAGTATGGGAGGGGATATAAAGGGAGGCAATCACTGCTAATAGATGACAGCTGGGAGAGGGAGAAGAGATGAGAGAGAAAGTGAAACCAAAACAAAAGAACATCATGCAGGAGGTACTGAAGAACGTCTGTCAGAACTTCTCAGAGATCTGGCGGTGACACCACCTCAAGCACACAGTTCCATGTCAATAACATCCCTCCCTTCAGCCCTAACATACATCCCAGTTAAATAACTACAACTCCAAGCATTGCTCTGCCTCTCCCTTCACTTCACCTTTTCTCATGTACAGACATCATCATTAGGCTCCTTCTCCTCTTCACTCCGGTCCAATCCTGCACTGGTCACATGATGGTGACATTATCCAGGTCATCCTATCACAGCCTGTTTTGCTGATCACATGACCTGTGATGTCACCACAGGTCCTTCAGCTCTTCCCAGTGAATTAGATTCAATTGTATTGCCATTCTGTGTACGGCAATACAGTTGTATCTAGCAGGCAGGCAGGACATTCGGGGCATGGGACAAAACATCCGGGGCCCAGGCCCCGAATGTTTTAACCTACCGATGCCCCGATTGTAATACCTCTTGAAATGTAATTAGTGGCATTATTATACTTATATATCAAGCAACAACCGTTTACCACAAGGGACAATTGGTTACTGGGGAAATCTCATGTATTTTATTACCTTAATAACTGTGCACAGATGACATGCTGTTGTTTTATTCCTCCAGACATAAACGCTAAATATTATTATATGGCGGCATATCTTGAATGTATATGTGCTTTCCATGTGACCTTTTACGCTATATATCTTTAATTATTCTTGATGTATGACAACACAAGCCTTGCTTTGATTAAGTTCCATTGTACAATTGTAGTGCCTGACGAAGGCTGAATTATCGGCCGAAAACGTTTGCACAAGGAAAGCCGCATTTCACGTTTTTCGGAATAAAAACACAACCAACCTATACACATTTTCTTGCTGTGATTTGTACTACATATATATACAGTGCTGCCCATAATTATTCATACCCCTGGCAAATTTTGACTTAACCCCTTAAGGACTTAGGACGTACCGGTACGGCATGGGTCCTGAATCCTTAAGGACCCATGACGTACCGGTACGTCATGGCTTTAATTTGCGATTCCGGCGCCGCGGGGGTTAATCGGAACGGGATGCCGGCTGAAATGATTCAGCCGGCATCCCGTAACAACGCAGGGGGGGGGTCATTTGACCCCCCGTATCGACGATCGCAGAAAACCGCAGGTCAATTCAGACCTGCGGTTTTCTGCGTTTCCGGTCCATTCGAGTGTCCTGTGACCCGATGAACCGGAAAAAGACTGCGATCGGTGGCGTGATTACACACCACCTATCGCAGTCTGAGTATTTGGAGAGGCGGTGCTGGCCCTGGTGCTGAACACTGCTGTCCAGGGTGCTGATTGGTGCAGGGGAGAGAGGCGCGAGATTCAAACTTCCTGCGCTCCTCTCTCCCCTCCTCTTCCTGTCCAGCACCCTCACCGTGCAGCACCGTTCAGCACCAGCTCCTGCGTCCCCCTAATCGATATCCATCACCCTCCTGCACCCATCGCCACCCAGGTAGGTTAGGGTCAGTGAGGGAGAGGCACCGTTAAGAAGGGAAAGAAGGGAAAAGTTAGTTAGGAAAAAAAAAAACTTTTACACTAAACTTTCTTTGATCCATCTATCAGACCCCAGACCCCCCCCTGACACTTGCCCCCCACCACCACCAGCACCCCCACCCGCCCCCCCTTCCCCCTCACCACCAGCCCTCTTACCACCACTTTTTTTTTTCTGCGTGCGTTGACTGTCCGGCACTTTTTTTGTCCGGCCACTGTTAGCGCATCGCCCGCCCCACCGCTGATCAGCGTTTTTTCCTAACACTTGCCCCTTTTTTTTTCTTTTTTAGTACGCGAACACCCGTTGCCCCCACACACACGCACATATAATAAAGTTTGCCACACACGCACACATACAGGCACACACACCCATGGCCCGCTGGGTGTTCTCGGCCGAGGAGGCATACGCCCAGATTGCCTCCGACTCCGAAAGCCCCAGTGAGGATGAGGATGACCCCACGTTCCTTTTATCATCCGCATCCTCCTCATCATTATCGGATGACGATGAGCCACCAAGGCGGCGGAGATGCCGCCAGGCGGAGCCAGGGGCCCCACATGCTAGGGATCCTGTGGCCCACCCTAGTACGAGTCGCCCTGGGGTTCGTACTGGTTTCCCGGCCCACCAAATAAGTCCACCGGAGCCCCCTGCCGATGAACTTAGCTGGTGTCCCCCAGTGGACTCTGAATGGAAAAGGATCCGCTCAGAATGCATCAGTTTGCCTCCGATCAGTCACTATTCTGCTTTGGAGGCGGACAAGCAGCGTTTTGGTGTCCGCCTGATGAAACTGAGCCAAACGGATTCGTCCTGACACACAATGTAAGTCAATGGGGACGGATCCGTTTTCTCTGGCACAATAGAAAACTGATCCGTCCCCCATTGACTTTCAATGGTGTTCAAGACGGATCCGTCATGGTTATAGAAGACATAATACAAACGGATCCGTTCATGACGGATGCATGCGGTTATATTATGGTAACGGAACAGTTTTTGCAGATCCATGATGGATCCGCAAAAAACATGAGTGTGAAAGTAGCCTTAGGCACATAGTGTCCCTCTTCCTTCTATTCTAAAGTTTGGAGGTATGCTAAATGTCTGTGAAGGTTCTCATTTATCCAGGTCATGGTATATCTGTAAAGAATAAATCAAGGCAACTGGACTTACTGTAGATTTCTTGAAAAAGTTTCACTCGTTCTTCCAACGGGCTTTCTCAATTCTGAGTGACTGTACAAGAATTCTCTGGGAATAAATATGTAACTGAATCAACATCTGGTAATTATACCCAGCATGGGGTCAGAGGTCATTATACCCAGCATGGGGTCAAAGGTGTTGTTTCCATTCCATTCCGACACCAGGGACCCCCGCCGATCAACTGCTTGAGAAGGCAGCGGCGCTCCAGCGGCGCTCCAGCAGCGCCGCGGCCTTCTCACTGTTTAACGCCGGGCCGCCGGCCTACTGACGTCACGACTAGTATCAACTAGCGTGGGCCCGGCTCTCAAACAGCTGATCGGCGGGGGTCCCAGGTGTTGGACCCCCGCCGATCAGAAGCGGATGATCTATCCAGAGGATAGATCATCAGTTAAATGAAAGTGCAGAACCCCTTTAATAGGAGCATGCTATGCTAAATGCAGTAGAAAAATGATATATATACAGTATATCTCAAACAATAGAGCTGAGAAATGGGGATCATTCTAAATTAAAGTGGTATTATACCTACTATAAATGGAAAAATAGAAGCTCTTTGCACACATTTTTGATCAAACATGTGTCGGGCCCATCTACTAGGCATCAAGGTGGCTTCCGCTTCTATTTTTCCATTTATAGTAGGTATAATAACACTTTAAAGGGACACTGACAGGCCCGATAAACATATTTAGTTATTCCTATGCAGTCATAGGTCTATTAAAGTGTATTACAATCACATAAGTGTACCCCCTGTCCGCATTTCAAACCATGTAAAAACAACTTTATAATCATCTGTCAATCACCTTCCTTTATGCCCAAGGGGCGGTTTTTCACATCTCTTTATGCCCAAGGGGCGTTTTTACTCCTACCTTTGTGCCCAGCCGCGCCTCAACTGTCGCTTCCTAGCGCCACCCAGCTCATTATTATTCACTGGCTGGGCGGCTTTTACAGTCCCCGATCCTATGATGGATTTGCACCTGTGACTATGAATATGAATGTGCTAGTCTAAATTTTCTTGTAGTATACAGTATATCTGTCATGATACAAATTCCTCTTGGCTCTAGTTATTATCTGGGGCACTTTATTTGTTTTCATACTTATGGTGGCCAACCCCTTTAACTATTACTTTATTATAAATATATTCCCAATTACCTTTCATTAGTTATAATGGCTTGTTTTGTTCAGGGAGCAATCATTAGGAGAAATAAAATGGCCGCTGTCCTAATAGTACACACAAACCTGTTCACACACCTGTTCAGGAGGAGAGGTTACTTCACAACACTGAGGTAAAGATCTGCCTCATCCTCCTCTCTGCTCTGCCTGTCAGGGATCATGGTCCTGAATACAGATGATAAAATCTTCAGCTGAATCTCCGTAGGAATAGGATCACTGCTACAGGTTGTGGGTTGAGAAGAAGAGAGAAGCCTGGAGACTTATTCCTCTGTTATAGGGTCAAAAGAGGAGAGAGAGCATGTGGAGGAATTGGAGGGAGGAGGATTGAAATTATTTGGGGACTGGGAGATTATTTCCTGCCGGATACTGCCAATCTTGTCTCTGAAGTAAGTTGCCATGCCATTAGCGCAGAGGTCAGTGACAGGTTCTGGAACTTTAGGGCTTAGAAGGGAATGAAAAGTGTTAAAGGGTCGTTTTGGGTTATTTGAGAGTGAGGAGGTGAAGTACTTTTGTTTGGCAACGTTGAGAGCTGAATTATATGTTTTGAGCATAAATTTATAATGGAGGAAGTCTGCTGATATTCGCGATTTTCTCCATAAGCTTTCTGCACATCTGGAGCAGTAGAAAACGTGTTTCAGGTGTTTGCCAGGGTTGCCGTGTTCTGTGTCGAGAGGGACAGATTGATATTGGAGCAACTTCATCTAGGGTGGTTTTGAAGGTCTGGTTGTAATGATTGGCAGCCAAGTCTGGACAGGGGAGGGAAGTGATTGGGGTAAGAGCTAGTTGTAGGGTGTTAATAAGTTGCTGGCAGTTAATGGTGTGTAGGTTTCTGTAAGTGTGAGAAGTAGGATTGCCATTAGAAAAGTGAAAGGTCTTTATGGTAAATGAAAGAAGATTGTGGTCAGAAAGTGGGAAGGATAAGTTACTAAAGTTTGAGACTGAGCAATGACGGAAGAAGACTAGATCAAGTATATTGCCCTGTTCATGCGTGGCAGAGGAAGCAAGTTGTGATAGGCCAAGAGAGGAGGTTAAAGAAAGAAAGTGAGCGGCTGATGGGGAGATAGAATCATCAATAGGGATATTAAAATCACTCATAATAAGAGTTGGTGATTCAGAAGATAGGAAGCGAAGCTGCAAAGTGATTCAGAAATTGGTGGGGGGAGCCTGGGGGATGATAGACAACTGCAACTCTCAGGGGGGATGGATGGAAGAGTCTAATGGTGTGAACCTCAAAAGAGGGGAATGTGAGAGAGGGTACAGGGGGAATGACCTGAAATGTGCACTGTGGAGAAAGTAGTATGCCTACTCCTCCACCGTGCCTGTCATGGGGTCTGGGAGAAGTGAAGTCCACCATAGGATAGGGCAGCAGGGGAAGCAGTGTCAGAGGGTTGAAGTCAGGTTTCTGTAAGGGCTAGCAATTTCAGAGAGCGTGAGAGGAAGAAATCGTGGATTGTGGGTAGTTTATTACGGACCGACCGTGCGTTCCAGAGTGCGCAGTTAAAAGAGACTAGAGAGGATGTGCAGTGAACATTAATCAGATTTTTGGAGTTTCTGTGTGTGGCAGAGGAGAAGTTAGCAACCGAGGGAGGGCAAGAATTTGGTGAAATATCCCCTGAAGCTAGTAGCAGGAGAACAGAAAGAGACAGCAAGTGGTTGAAAGATTTGTATTGGTGTTTTTTATGCTGCACCGTGGAGGAAGATGAATCAGTGTAATGTATGAGGGTATAAAGTGTATGGGAACTGAACAAGGGTGAGGGAAGGAGGGAGGGACTGATGTGGAGAGAAGGGACAAAGGGCGGACAGTGTGGTTGAATTTGAAAGTAGACAGCCATAGTGATGAGAAGAGCAGCCAGAGCCTGAGTGAGACAATATTGTAGCATACCTGTGCTGTGTGTAACTTTGTTGGAGTAGTGCACACAGCATCTCCGTTTCCTGCCCTGTCCAACTGCCATGATTAACTGCCAAGCGCTTAGGCAAAATGGCTCTTTGGCAGAGATGGTGCTTTTGGCTCATGCTGACCCCAATTTGCGGATCCGCAATACACTACGAACGTGTGAATGGACCCTTATACTGTATTTCCATAGAAATACAGTATGAGCTTCAATTGCTGTTATTCTGTGTTGGCCTGACACCTGCTGGCCTACATAAGAACTGCAGCTCTTCAGACAGAACAATTGACCAATAGCTGACCAATGGCAAACTATCATCTTCTGAAAAGTAATCTACTGTTTTTTAATTTTTCACCTGATAGACAAAAGACATTTTATTCAAAGAAAAAACATTTTCAGAAAGATCTTTTGTTCCTGACTCGGTGTCATTGAACATGTACGGTTGGTTTGGACAATTGTAATAGCCAATATGGTTGTCAACCATGAACTTCTAACTACATTACTCTAAGGGCTCATGCACACGACCGTATGCCCTCCGAGACATATGAGTGCAGGACAATAGCCCCGCGGGCGGCCCGATGATGCTGTGCGCTCCCGTGCACACGATGTATGCCGCTCCAGGGCATATGACCCGCTCACGGACCGTATGTCTCGGAGGGCATACGGTTGTGTGCATGAGCCCTAAAGTGGATCAAAACATTTATTGGTTCCAATTTAATGACCGATGACAGGCCATTATCATTTGAAAAGAAGTCAGCCATGTTTAATATTTTTGTCTAATAGTCGGATGAAACAACTTTCTTTGAAAGAACGTTCCCAGAAAATTATTTTGTCCATCACCCGATTTCATTGAACGTATGGCCAATCTGAAAAAGTGTAATGGCCGATATGGAATTTGTTTAACTGCTGTTCAACCATCAACCAACTTCTATCTGATATGTATGGCCATCTTTAATCTCTGGTTCCTTCACGTTGTGAGGATCAGGTGAGGTCTGTAATCATTCCTGGCCTCTATCGAACTTATTAAAGGGAATGTATCATCAGAAAATGCTTTTTAGGAAAAGCACACGTTAAACAATTTTTGCTGTTTTTTTAATTATTATTTTTTGTCACTATCTTTACAGAAAAATGTGATTATAGTTTTCACTCTGGCCAGTATAGCGCTCACTAAACATATACAGTAAAAAAGGTTGTATTGTTGCATGCACTTGGCATCTGTCCCAGATGGATCCAAGACAGATATATGCTAATCAATGTCATATTTTAGCATATGTATTACAATAACGAATGTATGCCATTTATAAAATGTTCATGGAACACACACAAATGCCTAAATAATTTCCAGCCACAGATTTTTCAATAATTGTTAGTCTCTGGTTCCCTAACAGGTGCCACTGCAGCCATAGATGTGAAGCCACCACTACCACTATATTTCTCACCCACAGTCCCCTCTATAATGGCTAGCCAGTTTGCCCTATTATGCACCAGACACCAGGCAGTATATGCATATTTCCACAAGAACACTTATGTGTATTAAGCTGCCCATACACATTCAATAGCTGTCGGCCAAAAGACAGCTATCTCACCCAGCTTCCCCATACACATACATGGTCAGCTCAGCTACAGACCAGTCCCGTTTGGTTATAATAAAGTTTTTCTTCAGTGAGTACATGATGGGAGTTACAGTAGAAGTGAAAACAGCAATTCTTGGTTTGTACAGATTACTTTACTGTAGTTAACTCATTCTAATCCTGCCTATAATGATATCACCTCTGTGTATAGATAAGACAGGATCCTCCATTCACAATAGGTGATTATAAAAGCTTATCTATTATTCCTTGTACAATGACCTCTGTGCAGGACACAGGGCATGCCTAGAAAACTCTCCTATAGAAGTCAATGATGTCCCCTACTGTCCATTGTGTCTGTGGCCCATAGGGCTGCCATAAAGCAATTTTTAATGCTTTGTAAATGCTGTTAAAGGGTTATTCCCATCTGAGACAATGGGAGCATAACGCTAGGATATGACCCCATTGTCTGATAGGTGTAGGAATAGGAGCGCACTGCGCTTGCACAGCCACCGCTCCGATTCATTTCTATGGGGCTGACGAAAAAAGCCGAGCCAGTGCTTGGCTATTTTCTATGGCCCCATACAAATGAATGGAGGACCGCTGCGCATGCGCAGTGCGTTCTCCACAACTTTCGGAGCTCCATTCTCTGTGTAGGTACTCGCACCTATTAGACAATGGGAGCATTTCCTAGTGATATGAGATGGAAAAACCTATTTAAAGGGAACCTGTCACCGGGATTTTGTGTATAGAGTGGAGGACATGGGTTGCTAGATGGCCGCTAGCAGATCCGCAATACCCAGTCCCCATAGCTCTGTGTGCTTTTATTGTGTAAAAAAAACGATTTGATAGATATGCAAATTAACCTAAGATGAGTCCTGTATGTGAGATGAGTCAGGGACAGGACTCATCTCAAGTTAATTTGCATATCTATCAAATAGTTTTTTTTACACAATAAAAGCACACAGCGCTATGGGGACTGGGTATTGCGGATGTGCTAGCGGCCATCTGGCAACCCATGTCCTCTATACACAAAATCCCGGTGACAGGTTCCCTTTAAGCAAAAACACAGGTGAACAGCACTCCTTAGTAATAATGCTGCGGGTGCTCGTCTCCAAGGGAGGTGGTAAAAAGCCCCCCAAAAATAACAACTCATAGATGTCCAAAAAATAAAAAAATGGAGACCGCACGTCCAAAAGGCGGAATTTTATTCCAGATGCAAGGTTCCCTTTAAGAACAGCTCAGGCAAGATGGCCGCCCCATAATCATGTTCAGGAAATAAAATAACAAAATCTACAATCAGAAAATAAAAACGGATTACAAAAAAAGGAGATGTGTTTTTAACTGGCAGCTTTTTGGTGACACATTTTCTTTAAGTATACAATTCCACCGATCAGATAATGAACACCTATCCAAAGGATAGTGTCACGGTGGGGAGTGGGGGAAAACTCCCCACCATATAGCGTGGGTAAATGGGGAAGCAGCTTGGTGTGGACACCAGGAAAAGTGATCAGGTCACCTCTTAAGCCGCTCTAATCCTGGCCCTGACTCCTAACCCCGTATGAGGAGACCCAGATGGTAGGTGGGCTCATACACAGGAACCTCAGACCCTGAGTCGCCCTGATGATCCCTGATAAAGGTTAGGAGCTAGAGACGACCTGTTCCTCCAGAACGCGGATGAACAGGAGTCTCACAGGCCAAGTAGCAAAGGTAAGGGAAGACAGTAAGCAGCAACTGGGGCAGCAGGTAAGAACCCAGTGATACGACAACACACTGTAACAACAAGCACTTACTTGCCGCAGCAGCAGGGTGGAACACCAGCACCAAAACTACCTGAACCCCCATGCGGACTAATTGCATGGCGGCCCCAGGCAGAGCTGCTCACTGACTTGTGGTTCCCCCTCCGGGGAACCCAGGGGCCCTCTCACCGAAGGCACAGACAGGGGAATGTCTAGCAACCATGCTGAACAACACACCAAACAGACCAGACATGGAACACAACACTAGATATAACAACACACCCTGTACATAACCCCTCACCAAACATATACAAGGGAAGAAAGGGGAAAACACATAAGGAAGACATCGGAAGACCTCAATGTCTAACTAGGTGGCCCTCACACTGGAAAGATAGAATATCCATGGCAGGAGCATAACTCCAGCACACACCAAGGCTGGACAACTACTGACCTCAGGCTCACAACACCAGATTAAGAAGAGCCATGAGGCCACACCCAGAACACACCTAGCCAGAAAGTTAACCCCTCCAGCACCAGACAGGGAAAGAATCAGAAGGAGGAAAGCACAAACATGCTGCACCACAATGCGTTGACCCCGGCAACCAGCATGAACGGCTAACGTGTCACAGCGCACAACAACAAGACCATGACACAGCCATGACAGATAGGTCATCAGTATAGAAGTATCAGAAACCCCATTTTACTCTTTAGCAGTGATCCTCTGAGTCACTGGAAATACAATTAGTCATTTAATTAGTAATTAATACAGTGATACATTTTCTCAGTAGTACAGGCTCACTGAGTTGTTTCTGGAACTCGCATGGAAATGAATAGAATGAGCTTTTCATGCGCAGCCTCTTTACAGGAGCCCAATCTGGAGAACGATGCGGGTCTCAGTGGTAGGACCCACATCTGTCAGACATTAATAGCATATACTTGTGTCAAAGTGTTCCATGTGACATATTAACTTATCTTCAGACATTTTAAAGAAAATCAGCTGTAAGTTGATTTTTTTCCCCAGCAGGTGGCAGTGTGAACTAATATATTGTTGGCTATGGTTAGGGTTAGTGTTACACAACCTTTCCATTTTAAATGTTTTATTCGCACATCTTTCTTTTTGATGTTTTGTTGTGCATGTGTTGTATAAAATCTTGTATAAGTTGTCTCATCTATTTCCTTCAAGAATGCTGTCTCTGGGTGACAGAGGTGTTAGATTGACAATGACTTTACATGCAGCTGATTTTTGTTCTTAAAATCAGTTTGATTCCTCTGAATGGGGTTGTATTTGACGGCAAGCACATGGATTTTCGGAAAGCCACATTCAGCAGAATCTTAGATAGCACTTATGGTACTTACACTTCTATCTCTCAATGTCAAGGGCATTAATAGCTCTTTTAAAAAGTCGTTATTATAGAGAGAGTTGGTAACTCAGAAATGTGCCTTTTTGCAGGAAACTCATATTTCCATTAAGAACCCACCTAAGTCCTGGCATAAGGACTTTCCTAATATATTCTACCTTCTCGAAAAAGAAAAGGGTGGTTCTCATTGCTATGGGGCTAGCCTTGCTATCTCAATCCACCAGCATAGTAGAAGTATTTTAGTTCACTGCACCATTAACAATTTAGAATATACAATAGTAAATGTGTATGCTCCCAACTCCCACACAGAGCGATTCCTAAGTTATTACAGAAGGTACACAAAGTACAAAAGAAATCTTTAATAATGTGGAGAATTTAATGCCATTAATAACCCAAGCCTTGTGGAGAGAAACGCATCTTAGACTGATACACTCGGCCATATACGCCTTTACCTTTCCCAGAAAGCCTGACGATACAGCTTTCCTCACTGCATGTCCGAAATGATGTGGTTTAGATAAAGCAGACTTAGTGCATTGTATCTGGCTGTGTCCACAGGTTCAACGGTTCTGGGAACAAGTCAGGTGCTGGATTAGGGATACACTGGGGCATACCTTGGGATTAGCCCCTGAGGTTCTTCTTTTCCATGACTATGGAGATACAAACCCTCCCTCTCAATTAATAGTAGATGCGGCCTTGGTGGTGTCTCTGCGCTGTTTATTGCAAGGGTGGTTGAAGACAGAGGTACCCCAGTTACAAGAGGTGAAGACGCAGATGACACATTTTATGTATCTAGATAAAACAGACACGGAACAAAACAAAGATAAAAGAACTAAATGGTTTTTAAAGAGGTGGAGGACCTTTATTGCGAATAGCTTTACTCCAGACGAAATAAGGAAGAGCATGCAAACATTCAAATACACAGAATGGTACAGCTTTGAAGCGCTCAAGGGTACGTTGGGGAAATTATCTCTTGGTGATCTAGATGAATAGGGTGAAAGGGACACGAAACAGACTAAGGTGACATCTAGTCAGACATAATCTTTATACTGAAATAATTATAGACACTAAAGTGAATATCTGCTATTGGTGATTATTGATATGGTGAGTGACTCAGTTGGGGGGGTGGTACGGGTCTTGGGGGATTGTTCTCAATGTTTTATGGGAAAAATGAAAACTTGTAACACCAAATGTACCAGATTTGTAACCAAAAGCTTGTATTTTTATTATTGGTGGAACTAATAAAACAAAAAATAATAATAACCCAAGCCTTAATTCTACAGCTCCTCACCTCATCCAGATGCTCAGGACTGAAGAGTCTCTTATTGGCTAATGACCTATATGACATCTGGTGCTTATTGGATATTACTGAATGTGACTACACGTTTTTCTCAAATCGGTCCATCCAGGAACATTAAACGATCACTAGAGGTACAGGAATTATTTTCCATCAATAAAACCCCAGATGTTCGCCCATATACGCTCTGGAATACACAGGAAGCATCTTAATTAAACTTAGCTGCGCTTGACGAGCAGCGAGATAAGGAAATCCAAGCTACGCTAGGCAATATTCAATGCTTAGAAACACTAAATAAACACCAATATGTGCACACCAGGTCTCTAGAACTAGCACTTCTGGCAAAAAGGCTTGAAGAGGTTGTCATGCCATTTATATTGATTGCAGTGTCCCACTATGTGCACTTTAAACTTTTGAGATGTCATGTCAAAGTATTGCTTGTAACCTGCAAATTCCTTATAACAGGCTGTTGTAGATAAGAGTGTGATCGCATTTATTCACCCCCTAGGTGGTGCTGTCACCACATATACAGTATATATATCTGAGGGTGTGTCTAAGTTAGAAAGAAAGAAAGTAAGGAAGAGAGAACAAGAAGGAAAGGAAGTTAATGGAGGAGGGGAACAGCACAAGTCCAGAATGTAGCTGCCACTTTAGCCCCTTGGCCCTGATCAAGCTGAGGGAGTGTGGGCAGATCTCTTACAGCTACCTAGCACAGACCAGAGAGTCAATGTCTGGATATAGAGCAAGTCTAGTAGAGGTAGAAACTGCATAAGGCTACTTTAACACTCGCGTTTGGTGTGGATCCGTCATGGATCTGCACAGATGTATCCGTTCCAATAATACAACCGTCTGCATCCGTTCAGAACATATCAGTTTGTATTATCTTTAACATAGCCAAGACGGATCCGTCTTGAACACCATTGAAAGTCAATGGAGGACGGATCCGTTTTCTATTGTGTCATGTTTGGCTCAGTTTCGTCAGACGGACAACAAAACGCTGCAAGCCTCCAAAGCGAAATGGAGACGGAACGGAGGCAAACTGATGCATTCTGAGCGGATCCTTTTCCATTTAGAATGCATTAGGGGAAAACTGATCTATTTTGGAGCGCTTGTGAGAGCCCTGAACGGATCTCACAAATGGAAAGCCAAAACGCCAGTGTGAAAGTAGCCTTAGTTTATGGACTCCACAGCACCAGTAACCGGGAGAAGCCTAAAAGCACCTGGACACAGCCGGACAACTAGGCGCAAAGTTGTTCATTACCACATGCCTCTATGGACATTGTGGACCTGAGTTTATGGAAGCATCCTGTACAAATAATGGAGCAGAGGATTTTGCCTGCTGTCAGGGAGACCGCCCTGGGGATTGCTAATTACAAGTAATAAGTGTATTATATCCAGTACAAAGTATAGACAGATAAAGAGAGAAGGAAACTCCTCAAATTACAATTGCCAAGCCTGTTACAAGGATTGCAGCTGAACTAATATTTGGATTATTACTTATGCTATCTACATAAACTGTACTGACTACCCTGAGACAATTGATTAAGTAAAAGTTCAGTTGTTTACAGCCATTGACTCCTCATCCTTTCTACCACCTTCCTTTGCACCTAACGGTGCTGGTGTCACGAACACCAGGGACCCTGCCTCCAAGGCACCTAAAAACCCATTCCACCAAGGGCACCTCAACCACCATCTGGCAGGAATCCCTGTACAGCAGAGTGTGCCCCGAAGAAACTGGTCCTGTCCTTCCCTTCACTGCATGCCGGCCCAGGAAGCGCTACTAACCGTGAGTAAAACAACTACTACCCCCATAGCTCACGTGTTGCTCCTGCGGCCCGGTCACTGCATGATGACCTATCATCCATTGTCATGATACCACAATTTTGATTTGATTTTGATACCAAGAAAAAGTATTGCGATCGGTTTTATCTAGTCACAAAATAAGTTTACAAGAGAAGAACTATGAGATAAAAGATGAGCCCGGACCAAACATCCTGGGGAAGGGATCTCAGTTCTGTCAGCTGCAGCACAGGGATTATACACAGTGACGTCACAGCGCAGGGATTATACACAGTGACGTCACAGCGCAGGGATTATACACAGTGACGTCACAGCGCAGGGATTATGCATACAGTGACGTCACAGCGCAAGGATTATGCATACAGTGACGTCACAGCGCAGGGATTATACATACAGTGACGTCACAGCGCAGGGATTATACATACAGTGACGTCACAGCGCAGTACACTGATAAACACTGAAGAGATGCGGCACACAGTGACGTCACAGTACTTTGATAAACACTGAGGAGATGCGGCACACAGTGTGTGCCGCATCTCCTCAGTGTTTATCAAAGTACTGTGACGTCACTGTGTACCGCATCTCTTCATTGTTTATCAAAGTACTGTGACGTCACTGTGTACCGCATCTCCTCAGTGTTTATCAGAGTACTGTGACGTCACTGTGTACCGCATCTCTTCATTGTTTATCAAAGTACTGTGACGTCACTGTGTACCGCATCTCCTCAGTGTTTATCAGAGTACTGTGACGTCACTGTGTACCGCATCTCTTCATTGTTTATCAAAGTACTGTGACGTCACTGTGTACCGCATCTCCTCAGTGTTTATCAGAGTACTGTGACGTCACTGTGTACCGCATCTCTTCAGTGTTTATCAGAGTACTGTGACGTCACTGTGTACCGCATATCTTCATTGTTTATCAGAGTACTGTGACGTCCCTGTGTACCGCATCTCCTCAGTGTTTATCAAAGTACTGTGACGTCACTGTGTGCCGCATCTCTTCAGTGTTTATCAAAGTACTGTGACGTCCCTGTGTACCGCATCTCCTCAGTGTTTATCAGAGTACTATGACGTCACTGTGTACCGCATCTCTTCAGTGTTTATCAGAGTACTGTGACGTCACTGTGTACCGCATATCTTCATTGTTTATCAAAGTACTGTGACGTCACTGTGTACCGCATATCTTCATTGTTTATCAGAGTACTGTGACGTCACTGTGTACCGCATCTCTTCAGTGTTTATCAGAGTACTGTGACGTCACTGTGTGCCGCATCTCCTCAGTGTTTATCAGTGTACTGTGACGTCACTGTGTGCCGCATCTCCTCAGTGTTTATCAGTGTACTGTGACGTCAGTGTGCCACATCTCCTCAGTTTTTATCAAAGTACTGTGACGTCACTGTGTGCCGCATCTCTTCAGTGTTTATCAGTGTACTGTGACGTCACTGTATGTATAATCCCTGCGCTGTGACGTCACTGTGTGTATAATCCCTGCGCTGTGACGTCACTGTATGTATAATCCCTGCGCTGTGACGTCACTGTGTGTATAATCCCTGCGCTGTGACGTCACTGTGTATAATTCCTGTGCTGCAGCTGACAGAACTGTACACTGATAATAAACAATGCCCATGTTGTTTGGTTCTAGACTTCTTTATATGTTAATTTAAGAGGTGTTATTTTTGTCGCTGAAAATAAGGCTTTATAAGGTAAAAAAACAAAAACGGCTCTTAACTTTTTTAGCTGGCTCCTAGATTCTAAGGAAATTTGTCAAGCCCCGTCTTAGTTGTCCTCTCTGATTGGTACTTTTTGTTGGCTCCGTATTTCTTGTGTTTTTGTTCTTGTTTATTTGTCTAGTAATATTAGCATATTGCTAGAATGACCTATGTCATATGCATTATTATATTCCGAACCTGATTTTGCAATGTCAGGCCTCCTGCACACGAACGTTCGTGTGCTGCCCGTTGACGTATTGCGGACCGCATTTGCGGATTCGCAATACACAGGTGCCGTTCCGTGGGCATTCCGCATGTGGACCCATTCACTTTAATGGGTCCACAAATCCGGAGATGCGGAATGGTGCGGAACGGAACCCTACGGAAGCACTACAGAGTGCTTCCGTGGGGTTTCGTCCCGTACTTCCATTCCGCAAAAAGATAGAACATGTCCTATCTTTTTGCAGAACGGGCGGATCGCAGACCCATTAAAGTGAATAGGTCCGCTGCGGCTGCCCCACGGTCTGTGTTCGTGCATTGGGGCCCGCAATCTGCAGGCCGCAGCACGGCCACGGGGAGCACACATTCACGTGCAGGAGGCCTTACTGTTTTTTTTTTTTCTCTTGGAAAGTTTAATAAAAAATATTGGAAAGTAAAAGTGTAAAAAAAAAGATGACCCGACTCATCATCCATGCAGCCAGCTATCGTTTTCCAGTGCTGTACACAGTACAATGTGTACAACAATGGTCCCCATTTACAGTGACACTATCAAAATATAACGCCCCATACAGCCATCATTTATACAGGGAGTGCAGAATTATTAGGCAAGTTGTATTTTTGAGGATTCATTTTATTATTGAACAACAACCATGTTCTCAATGAACCCAAAAAACTCATTAATATCAAAGCTGAATATTTTTGGAAGTAGTTTTTAGTTTGTTTTTAGTTTTAGCTATTTTAGGGGGATATCTGTGTGTGCAGGTGACTATTACTGTGCATAATTATTAGGCAACTTAACAAAAAACAAATATATACCCATTTAAATTATTTATTTTTACCAGTGAAACCAATATAACATCTCAACATTCACAAATATACATTTCTGACATTCAAAAACAAAACAAAAACAAATCAGTGACCAATATAGCCACCTTTCTTTGCAAGGACACTCAAAAGCCTGTCATCCATGGATTCTGTCAGTGTTTTGATCTGTTCACCATCAACATTGCGTGCAGCAGCAACCACAGCCTCCCAGACACTGTTCAGAGAGGTGTACTGTTTTCCCTCCTTGTAAATCTCACATTTGATGATGGACCACAGGTTCTCAATGGGGTTCAGATCAGGTGCACAAGAAGGCCATGTCATTAGATTTTCTTCTTTTATACCCTTTCTTGCCAGCCACGCTGTGGAGTACTTGGACGCGTGTGATGGAGCATTGTCCTGCATGAAAATCATGTTTTTCTTGAAGGATGCAGACTTCTTCCTGTACCACTGCTTGAAGAAGGTGTCTTCCAGAAACTGGCAGTAGGACTGAGAGTTGAGCTTGACTCCATCCTCAACCCGAAAAGGCCCCACAAGCTCATCTTTGATGATACCAGCCCAAACCAGTACTCCACCTCCACCTTGCTGGCGTCTGAGTCGGACTGGAGCTCTCTGCCCTTTACCAATCCAGCCACGGGCCCATCCATCTGGCCCATCAAGACTCTCATTTAATCAGTCCATAAAACCTTAGAAAAATCAGTCTTGAGATATTTCTTGGCCCAGTCTTGACGTTTCAGCTTGTGTGTCTTGTTCAGTGGTGGTCGTCTTTCAGCCTTTCTTACCTTGGCCATGTCTCTGAGTATTGCACACCTTGTGCTTTTGGGCACTCCAGTGATGTTGCACCTCTGAAATATGGCCAAACTGGTGGCAAGTGGCATCTTGGCAGCTGCACGCTTGACTTTTCTCAGTTCATGGGCAGTTATTTTGCGCCTTGGTTTTTCCACACGCTTCTTGCGACCCTGTTGACTATTTTGAATGAAACGCTTGATTGTTCGATGATCACGCTTCAGAAGCTTTGCAATTTTAAGAGTGCTGCATCCCTCTGCAAGATATCTCACTATTTTTGACTTTTCTGAGCTTGTCAAGTCCTTCTTTTGACCCATTTTGCCAAAGGAAAGGAAGTTGCCTAATAATTATGCACACCTAATATAGGGTGTTGATGTCATTAGACCACACCCCTTCTCATTACAGAGATGCACATCACCTAATATGCTTAATTGGTAGTAGGCTTTCGAGCCTATACAGCTTGGAGTAAGACAACATGCATAAAGAGGATGATGTGGTCAAAATACTCATTTGCCTAATAATTCTGCACGCAGTGTATACACGCGACCATGGAGAGAGATCCAACAAAAAAATGTATTGTTCCAAATGTAACTGGAAGGTGTCCATAATCACAAAACATGACAATTCACAAGCTACAACATCCCCTCCTAAATCTGGAAAGATACAGAAAGTTAAAAACTCATACACTAATAATTGTTCATTAAAATCAACAACACCTGATGTACACAGGTGAATATAAACGCCTATGAACAAATCACCATACGGTACATATTATAAAAAATAAATCTTTATTAATTAATCAATATTGTAATAGTATACACAAAATGGGGCAAAGTACATACACAGAAGATGATAAAAAACATAGATATACACCTCCTGGACATAAACTGTAACAACATATAATCCACAAGGAAAAATATAGTAAAACAGACTAGGAAAAAAACAGTTTTTTCCCAGAAGAAGCTAAGGTGAAATGTGCGTCAGAGTTTTCTTCCTCTTCTGGCCGGTAATATGGTTACATTTCCATGACTGTGGGTTTAACCTGGGGGCGGCTTGATAATATGTACACCTGTTTTTCATGTCAGGTTTATGTGCACTTTATATCTGGCCATCAGTTTAACAGGTTTTTTCCCTTGCCTGTTTTACTGTATTTATCCTTGTGGATAATATGTTGTTACAGTTTATGTCCAGGAGATGTATTTCTATGTTTTTCTCATCTTCTGTGTATGTATGTATGTATGTATACTATTACAATATTATCTTTTATGATATGTACAGTATGGTGATTTGTTCATAGGTGTTTATAGCTTTGATATACTCATGCTGTGTACTATATGACTACCCTCATTAGTGATCTATGGTGTTAAACAGTCAGGGGAATGTTGCAGATCCTAGCGTCTCATTCCTGGGTTGAACAGTGTATAATTTCCACACTTAAGTAATTTTTTTTAATCAAATCCCTACCTTGTCAAATTTCACATGATAATCCCTCTTACCTGGCGCAGTAGTGGCTAGTATGTTGGTGGAGAGAGGGACAAACTCTAAAGCTCTCCTGCTTTTAGGTAGCTAATAGCAGTGCCCGCCTGTGAAGAGCTGACAAGTGTAAAGTTAGGGCAGATTTACTAATCCTATAGATCAGGGATCAGCAACAAGCAAGTGTGCATGCTGGGAGTGGTTGTTTTGTCACAGCTGGAGTGCTGGAGGTTGCGGATCCCTGCTATAGATGAAGTAAGTTTAGGCTGTGGAAACCTGCACCAGATTTACTACAAGGGCTCAGGCTGGATGATAAATTTGCTGCAGGGCTAACTATACCAAGTATTGGTTGGCTTAGGACTAGGGCTGCAGCTATCGACTATTTTTGCAATCGAGTATTCTATCGATTAATCGAGTACTCTAATAAAAAATAACTAATTAAAAGAACGGTTTTCTTTATGAAAACTCATCAGCCCCCCATGCCAGCGGTCATGCAGGGAGGGGAGCGAAGGAGGCTTCTCGGTCCCCAGCGCTATTATCTACCCTTCTAAGCAGCAGGCGACATGCGCGCCGCTCCAGAAGGGTTAAAGCCCGCACAGACGAACAGACCCTGGCTTCACTTGAGCCTACCTCCCTTCTCTTTCCGGTCCCAACCACTCCAAGTCGCTCCGGCCGTGACATCCCAGTCGGCCGTGTTCCACAACTTTAGGTCCTGGCTTCACGGCCTACTAGGCCGCAGCTCTCTTCCGGCTATGTGAGGGGGGGGTGGACGGGGTCTGGCGCAAATTCTTCCCGCCTAGCCTCCCCCAGTAGCTCGCTGAGCCCCGCCCCTGGTCCTCCAGGAAGTTAACCCTTCCTGGCCAGCCATCTCTTTGAGGCTGGCACAGGATCATACTATCTACGGTGCAATGGGTTTTATTGTTGCGGATTTAACCTCTTCCTGACTCTTGCCCACTTGAGGCTGGGCATCCATTTAAATAAAATAAAAACTAAAGTGCATCCCGGATAGAGGAGGACCTCTGTGGTTTCCCAATCCACCATCCTGGGTTGTTTGATGAGCACCGCCTGCGCAGGACCTTCCCACTCACCCTCCGAGGTTGTGTAGTTGGTAAGCACCGCCTGCGCACTCCAATGGAGCATCTCCGGACCTTCCCAATCACCCTCCGGTGTCGTTTGGTTGATAAGCACCGCAGGTGCAATCCAATGGAGGACCCCCGAACCTTCCCAATCACCCTCCGGGGTCGATTGGTTGATAAGCACTGCCTGCGCAATCCAATGGAGGACCTCCGGACCTTCCCAATCACCCTCCAGGGTTGCTTGGTTGATAAAGCACCGCCTGCTCAGTCCCAGAGGCGGCTCTAGACTTTGTGAGGCCTTAGGCGAAACTCGAACATGAGGCCCCCACAAAGATTGTTGGGATGCTCGTGATCTCCTGTACGGCGCCCCGCCTCAATCCTCAAGAAATAAGCTGTGTCAACCACCGCACGGAGCGGTGGTGTGGTCAACACTCCCCCCTCCATGTATCTCTATGGAGGACTCGGAGATACACAAGTGTTGTTTCTGCGGCTCTCCCATAGATACATGGAGAGGGAGTGTTGACCACCGCTCCGGGCACAAGGAGATCCGGAGTACCATACAGGAGATCGTGGGGAATCCCAACGGCCAGACCCCCCTGATCAGACACTTGTCTCCTATCCTTTGGATAGGGGATTTATTTTCCTATCCCGGAGTACCCCTTTAATATGCAGTGACATCACAGTAAAGGGTTAATATGCACAGTGACAACACAGTACTGGGCTTATATTCACAGTGCATATTAACACTTTTTATTAACCCTGGCCCAGTTCTCTAAATCGACCCTCCCCCCGCACTTTGCTGTATTTGCCATACAGCAGCACATATCGGTCACATCCAGGGCCTCCAGGTGACGTCTCCTCTTATGTAGATCTTCTCTCTCATCATCTTCTCCATTCGGTCCCGGACACTTCTCTCAGCCGCCTCGTCTCTGCAGAGTGTGACACACGGACATCTTAGCTTCCTCACATTTCTATCATCATCCCCCAACCTGGAGTCCCCACAGTGTTATCCTGCTGCTCGCTGTGCCCCCAAATACTATCCTGAAGAAATATTAGTGCCCCCCATAGTAATAGTACTCCTCATAGTCCCACCAATAGTAATTCCCTTCTAGAATGCCCTCATTAGTAATACTGTCCCCCACATTGCCCCCATTAAGTGATTTGCCCCCCACACTGCCCCCATTAAGTAATTTGCCCCCCACACTGCCCCCATTAAGTAATTTGCCCCCCACACTGCCCCCATTAAGTAATTTGCCCCCCCACACTGCCCCCATTAAGTAATTTGCCCCCCCACACTGCCCCCATTAAGTAATTTGCCCCCCCACACTGCCCCCATTAAGTAATTTGCCCCCCACACTGCCCCCATTAAGTAATTTGTCACCCCACACTGCCCCCATTAAGTAATTTGTCACCCCACACTGCCCCCATTAAGTAATTTGTCCCCCCACACTGCCTCACAAATTTGTCCCCCACACACTGCTTCATATTATGAAATTTTCCCCCCACCTTGTACTTGTCCGCTGATCTGCTAGGCTGCTGCGCTTCGCGGGCATGAGTTCAACTTCAGTCACTTGACAGCGCAACCCCATCCTGTGGCGCGTAATCCTGCGAGACCTGTGACCTCCCGCCGGTCTCGCGAGATTACGCACGTAACGCACGACTGGGTTGCGCTGTCAAGTGACTGAATTCATGACCGCGCAGCAGCCTAGCAGATTAGTGGACAGACAAGTACAAGGGGCGTGGGGAATAGCATTCGGGGCCTGGAATGTTTTGACCTAAGGACGCTCCCACCCGACACTGCGGCAAGTACTTGTGGCGGTGTCGGGTGGGAGCCAGAGCGAGGCCGCCACCAGCGCGAGGCCTTAGGCGGTGGCCTAAGTGGCCTAATGGAAGAGCCGCCTCTGCTCAGTCCAATGGAGGATCTCCGGACCTTCCAAATCCACCCTCCAGGGTCGTTTGGATGATAAGACACCGCCTGCGCAACCCGGTGAGTGAACCTCTGGAAGTTCCCATTCCACCCCCCGGGTTGTTTGGTTGATAAATCCCACCAGGGCAGTCTGCGGCTGCCATGGACAAGACTCTGAGAGTCAAGACTGCACACAAGCGGGCCAGAGCAGGACGTATTTCCTCCTTGGTCACTCCCGCACCCCCAACCTTCCTCCCCAAGGTCACGCTCAGACGCACCCTTCCTCCCTGGAGAGGTTCTGTCCGAGGGGAGGGAGGGGGGGGGGATCACTGATTCAGACTCTGTCATGAACCCGGCACAATCTTCCAAGTTTGCGTTCACGGTAGGCAGCAGTATTTGTCGTTTGCATTAGCCCCTTCCTTAGGCGGAGTATTTGCACTATTACTGGATACAGTACTTGCCTTAGACATTACCTCCTTCCATAGGTGAATTAACGGCACTTGCACTGGCTTCAGCACCAGCGGTAGGCGCTCCCCCTTCTGTAGGTGGCGGAATTGCATTTCCACGGGTACAAGACTTACCGTATGCATTAGCCTCTTCCATAGGTGGCGTTATGGCACAGTGTTTCCTGTATGCATTACCCCTCTCTAGGTGGAGTAATTGCACTCTCACCGGGTACAGGACTCGCGATATGCATTACCCCTTTCCTTAAGTGGCATAATTTCTCTGCCATTGGATTCAGTTCCTGCCGTATGCATCACCCCTTTCCTTAGGTGGGGTGCTTGCACTTCCTCGGGATACAGTTCTTGCAGTATGCGTTGTTCCCCCTTTGGGGCGGAATGGTTGCACTACCACTGAGGCAGTGCTCGACGTAGGCATTGTCAAACTCCATTGATGGATACGGTTCTGACGGTTGCGCTACCCCCTTCCTTAAGCGGAGTATTGCACTACCACTGGGGGTTATTTCTTCAGTCACATTGACATCTCCATGCTTACCGTTATATTACCCTTTCGTTAGTGATCGCTAACGGGTGGATAACTAAGCATCTTGACATGCTGCACCTCCACTGTGCCAGGGCTCTAGATGCCTTAGCTTCTTTTGGTGCCCTGGACTCTTCACCTGGTAACTATGTATGCCTCCAGTGGATGCCGTGGCTATTTCCCCGTTGTGGCCTTTTTTTCTTGCCGGTGCTGATTTGGGGCATGAATATGTCACCCTCTGTCCTCTCAGGGAGTTACCCGGCAACACTTCAGTATCCTAGAGACCCACATCTCAGTTGGTCATGGTATTTGTGCTCAACAATGTGGAGGGCGTACGCCATTGCACATAATATTGTGATTCCGCTCCAGCGAGTCGAGGGTCGCACTGACTCTGTATTCTCTAGCTCCACTCCTCCTTATCTGGAAAAGTGGTTATGCTAACACTCTGGTTTAGTTTTTACAGTGTGTTCTTCTCCGCATGTGCAGCTTTTACGCTGGTGCTAAGGGTCGTAGCTGTTGCAGTGGTACGTCCCCCCTCAGGTAGGGGTTCTTCCCTGACGCTAGCTTGGCGGTTGCTCCTGTTCGGTGCCCTTGCCTGGTGGGGTGTTTTAGGTTAGCTCTACTTAACTGGGGCAGTAGGGTTCCATGACTTCTACTGCAAGTCCTCAGATCTTCCCCTCAGCATTGACGGGACATGCTGCGACTACGATGGTACGAGGGGTCTTTGCGTTGTCACGACAAACTATGGTTCCTCCTCCACAGCTCCTTCGTTTGATGGCGGACTCTTCTAGCGCCGCATTCGGTGGCCTCTGCCGTGTGGCCCCCTCCTCCTGGAATATGATGCTAGCAATAGACTTGTGGTTCCCCTTGCATGGGTTCCTTCTTAGGCGGAGTATGGCACCGCCACTATCATCCTGTGGCTTCTTCTGTATAGTGCCAGTCCCAGATGGGGAATGAGCTTTTGCCCTGACCTTTTCTCTCCTTCCATCTTTTTCCTGCTCTGGCTCCGGGTTCACGGCCACCTCGCAAGCCTTGGTGGCTCCTAGGTTAATATTTTCCCCTCATCTGTATTGGCACGGGGTATTGGTTCCGGTCCCGGCTCGTGGGCTGTGACCCCTCCACACCCTCCTTCTACAGGTGAATCCTTTATATTGGTCCTGGGTGTGCTACCTGTATCTACAATTCTCTCTCTTACGACATGAGTAATATCTGTCAGATCAGTCCGATGGTGGTCATACTTTTTCACTGCCCATTCCGTGGGTAGACTACGAGACTGCAGAGCGGGAGTCCTGTCACGCCCTACCACCGCTGATGGACGTTTCATTCCTGGAACGGAACACCTTTTCTATTTCTTCTTCCTCCTTGAGCTAAATGTTGCTTGTCTCTCCCTTCTATCTACCTGACCAGTAGCCATGCGTGGCACTGCTCTGGACTCCCCTCATAATTTTTTTCCTATCTGACCAGTGTTCTCTGGTACGGGTGGGGCGTTAGACGTAGTCATCGCACTCCATCCAGCAGAGGTATTTCTCTTATCTTGGTCTGGTCTAAATTTCCGTTGAGCGGCGTTGCCACGCTGTCAATATATGGTCGCTGACTGAGCTCCTCACCGTCGGTGATTTTCACATCGGCTTTACTCTACCTATCTCACATGTATTGGTTCTTTGGCCTGCGGTTGGGGCGTGCCTGATTCAGGCGTTTTTCTCTGTGGGTTATCAACCAGTTTTTCAGTCTCCCCGCAAGCCTCTTCGGCTATGGGGGCATCGGTCTGCCAATCAACCGCTTCCGTGGAGCGTCTCTCTTTAGCAGAGGTGTATCCTGTGGCCTGGGATTTTGGTTCTGCTTCCAGGGTTAGGGCCAGGTACCGGGCTTCGTCCAGACGACCGATGGGTCGTTTCGTGGCGTTTCAGTGAGGAACATGACCCCTCTCTGCAAATCTTCTTCCCCCTTTTTTTATTTCTAGGAAGGTGGCATTCCTGGGGAATTTTGTGTGATTGCGATTAGGGCCCTAAAAATTGCAATAACGATATGCAATGCGATATTTTAAGGGAATTGTGCTAGAGGTCTATTTGCTTGGATTTTCCCATATGAGCCGCTGACGCGGCTGGGTATGACATAGTTATGGGGGATCTGTGGATGATGCACTGTTATGGGGGATCTGTGGATGACGCTGTTATGTTGGGGAGCTGTGGATGACGCTGTTATGTGGGGGAGCTGTGGATGACGCCGTTATGTGGGGGAGCTGTGGATGACGCCGTTATGTGGGGGATCTGTGGATGGCGCCGTTATGTGGGGGATCTGTGGATGGCGCCGTTATGTGGGGGATCTGTGGATGGCGCTGTTATGTGGGGGATCTGTGGATGGCGCTGTTATGTGGGGGATCTGTGGATGGCGCTGTTATGTGGGGGATCTGTGGATGGCGCTGTTATGTGGGGGATCTGTGGATGGCGCTGTTATGTGGGGATCTGTGGATGGCGCTGTTATGTGGGGGATCTGTGGATGGCGCTGTTATGTGGGGGATCTGTGGATGGCGCTGTTATGTGGGGGATCTGTGGATGGCGCTGTTATGTGGGGGATCTGTGGATGGCGCTGTTATGTGGGGGATCTGTGGAGGGCGCCGTTTTGTGGGGGATCTGTGGAGGACGCCGTTTTGTGGGGGATCTGTGGAGGACGCCGTTTTGTGGGGGATCTGTGGAGGACGCCGTTTTGTGGGGGATCTGTGGAGGACGCCGTTTTGTGGGGGATCTGTGGAGGACGCCGTTTTGTGGGGGATCTGTGGAGGACGCCGTTTTGTGGGGGATCTGTGGAGGACGCCGTTTTGTGGGGGATCTGTGGAGGACACTGTTATGGGGGATCTGTGGAGGACACTGTTATGGGGATCTGTGGAGGACACTGTTATGGGGTGGATCTGTGGATGGCACTGTTATAGGGGATGTGTGCTATGACACATAGGGCCATGAGGGGGGCCAGCATAAGACACACATATAGAATCTTATGCTGGCCCCCTCATGGCCCTATGTGTCCCCTCATGTGTCCTAAACTGCGCACATAACTGGCTTTGTGTGTAAAGTATTTTACTACTGTCTGAAACAATCTCTCTCCTATTGATAAAATGGCCAGCCTCTGTACTCACTTTCACTATGAATGCACGGTAGCGAGCAGGCCGGCCGGTGACTGACGTCACTTAGTCACGCTCCTCCCACTTAATTTAGGAAGCAGGAGCGTGACTAAGTGACGTCAGTCATGCGCCGGCCCGCTCGCTGCAGTGCATTCATAGTGAAAGTGAGTACAGAGGCTGGCCATTTTATCAATAGGAGAGAGCTAGTTTCAGACAGTAGCAAAATACTTTACACACAAAGCCAGTTATGTGCGCGGGGCCCCTTCATATATAATCGCCGCATTTTCGGGTCGGCCATATCGCATTTGGCGATTATCGCGATTCGATTAATTTTTCGATATATCGTGCAGCCCTAGTTACTCACATAAGGCAGTGCTCCGCCCATTACCTTCTTTTTTGCTGAAGGTAGTCGCCGCCTTCCATGTCGACAGGACATGGTTTTCCCTTCTTTTTCCTTCTCCCTCGCACTCGAGAGAGTGAGCTCTCCATCAGAATGAATTCGAGCTTGGAGGTTTGCTTGTCCATGACGAGCTCTTTCCGCTGTGCGAATTCTTACCTGGTCATTCCTGGAGGTCCTTGGAAAGGCTCGATGGTCTCCAAGGGGTGTTTCCAGGTGGATCCGTTGGCGGTTGCATAGGCATTCCGCTCCCGGGGCAAGGCACTGCTCAGCGGAGCGGTAAGCTCTTCTTGAGATACATGTTTCACCCTGCATCAGCCTACCGGTTGTATAAGTTAGCGCCTTGGTCTTCCTGGCGCATGTTCACCAGTTTTTTTTGCCAGGTGCTTCCTAGGCATCGCCAGTGCTGCTCCGGGCCGCAGGGTCTCGCAGGCAACAGTGCATTAAGCATTCTCGAGAGTGCTATTTCCATGAGCGTGGATTTTTTTCCCTCCCCGTGGACTGCTTTAGGACATCCTCGTCCATGTCCTCTGCGTCAGAGGAGGATGGAACTGATAACCTGGATTTTTTGGCCGGAGGTGTAGGAGGAACTGGCGTAAGGGAGGCCAGGGATGATTTAATTTCATTTTGAATCATAGATTTAACCTCCATAAGGATAGATGGTTGCTCTTCCTTTAAAAGTTCACTAATGCAAGATTTGCAAAGTTTCTTTTTATAATTTTCAGGGAGTTTTTTTGTACAAGTGGTGCATCTTGCATGTTTGGATTTAACTTTAGATTCTTTCACTCCCTATAAAAAGAAGCGCAACCAGGTATCAGAATTTTACACCAGCAAAGCATGAAGACAAATGCTGATTTTTTTCCCCACAGAGGAACTCACAACAGGAGCGGCCGAAGGTGGGTCTGCACTTTCCATGTGGCTTCCAGAGCTGACATGCTGTAGCTTTTCCAGGAGCAGGAATCAGTGGAGACAGCAATGGACCAAATCGACTGCTCTTTTACTTCAATAGCGGCATCCGACGTCACAAGCGCGCGCCCGCGCTCCCTGGCTCCACCCCCTCTGGCTGACTGCAGCTCACGCCTCCCGATCGGCGTGCAGCGTCCCGCACTCTTTCTCTGGTCTGCTTCCTCACTCAAGGGAAGAAAGACCATACAGCAAGGAGTGAAAGCAGGTACCCGCTCTCAGGGACGAGAATCAACTGCTGTATTTTCCCCTGCCCAGATTTAGCAGTCGCCGCAGGAGGGCAGGGGGGAAGGAAGGAAGACAACCCCCGTTCCTTAAAAGTAACTGAAAAATAAAAAACTCTTCACCTCCCCTTAGGGAGGCCTCTCTGTGGGATGCCCCATAGGGACAGGAAACACTGATGGGTGAGAGTGGGTGGGGGCTTTTAAACTCTCTGTGTGTTCCTGCCCCTATAGAGGTCAAGGGTTCAATCTCATGTGTAGCCGTCATGGTGGATGAAATGGAAAAATATTCTACAGTTTTCAAACCAGCAACTGGATCTAAATACTTTTGTAATTGCATGTAATTACAAATTTAGCATAGCCACTGAGTTATTCAATAAAATGTATCTGTATAGCGCCACCTGCTGTTTGTTTTTTCTTATTTCTTTGTCCTGCTCACTAAGGTGGTCGCACATGCTCAGTTTCATGCTTCAACTGCCTCCTGAGCGGTGATAGGAAGATCATGGACACGCCCTCTGAGCTGCAGCAGAATGGACACTCCCCTGAGCTGTCAGCTTGATATATATCTAGCAGAGCAATGAATGAGGAGATCTCTGGATCCATGTGAGGTACAGGGCTGGTTCTAGCTTTCTTAGAAAGAGACTGTCATGTACAATATGATGTCCGATTTTCATTTTTTACATTAGTCATGGGATAACCCCTTTAATGGGGCTGGCTGGCATTCTGTTTACATCTAGCATTGCCGGATCTGGAGAATTCTGGCAGGCTTTTCTCTGTTGGAAATGTAAAACAAGCCTTAGTGAGCAGCAGGCGGGGGAACGGGACTAGCCTGGGACATTTTTCTGGGGTAAAATATAGATTATTATAAAAAAATTTTGAGATTTTTAAAAAAAAATCGCTGTGGCAAGTGTATTTTTATTTACAAGAGTCCTCTGGCATACATGAAGATAGAGATCTACGGCGGCTCCATGCTGCGCTCACAGAACGGGAGACAAACACCACACAGCAACTGCTGGAATTTTGCCGCAGCGTCCGCTCAAAGATTCCGCATTGTGAACGTCCCCTTAGGGTGGTGTGAAATGTAGCTTTTTGCAAGAGTGTTTTTTTGAGCCAAAGACAGAAGTGGCCTGAAATAGAATGAGAAATGTAAAGGAACGACTTATACTTCTTTAAAGGATAACTGTCATGTTTCAAATAAATTTTAGCATATGTTACTGCTGCAGCAGCATTATGCATAAAACAATCTTTAGTTTCTTCACATACCACTGTTTTACTTGAGTTTTTCCCTTAGTTACGGCTGTTTAAACATTTACAATATGAGGATCTTCTCAAGATGGCTCCTCTGCCAGTTCTCTGAGGCCAAAACTGCTTTCCCTCACTTCCCATACACACTTGCTGTAGCCAGCAGCTTCCTGCCAGCCACTCAGATTGGATTACTGAGAGACACGCCTTCTCACTCTGAAGCCTAATACAGGCATGCAGTGTGAAGGACCGCCCCTCTGTCTTCCTGCCTTCTTGGCCAGAGACAGATGAGTAGTGTTGAGCGAACTTCTGTTTTAAGTTCGGCGTCTAAAGTTTGGCTTCCGGTTAGCGGAGAATCCCGATATGGATTCCGAATTCCGTTGTGGTCCGTGGTAGCGGAATCAATAATGGCCGATTATTGATTCCGCTACCATGGACCACAACGGAATTCGGAATCCATATCGGGATTCTCCGCTAACCGGAAGCCGAACTTTAGACGCCGAACTTAAAACAGAAGTTCGCTCAGCACTACAGATGAGCCATAGCAACTGTCTTTTAAGGGAGCAGTGGAAAGAGACAGGGGACATTAATGAAAGCTGTTATTATAAGGTAATTACAGATCTTTTGACAATAATTGACAGACTAAGGGTCCATTCACACGTCCGTAAGTGTTTTGCGGATCCGCAAAACACTGACACCTGCAATGTGCGATCCGCAATTTGCGGACCGTACATCACAGACACTATAATAGAAAATGCCTTTTCTGGTTCGCAATTCCAGACAAGAATAGGACATGTTCTATTTTTTTTCAGGAACGGAATTGCGGATCCCGAAAAAAAACGGATGCGGATTACGAAAATGCAGATCCCGGAAATGCAGTTTTGCATCCGTTCCAGCCCCATTGAAAGTGAATGGGTCTGCAAACTGCGGAACGAATGCGGACCCAAATTACGGACGTGTGAATGGACCCTAAGGCTAGTTTCACACTAGCGGCAAGGAACTCCGGCGGGTAAATAGAGTGTCATATCCGTGCTTTGACTCGTGGATGCGTGCCCCCGAACTACAGCTCCAGCCCCATTGACTATAATGGGGCAGGCCAGAGTCGGAATAAAAGTACGACACGTCGTAGTTTTATTCTGGCTGCCACTCGGCATGTTTGCCGCGCTGCCGCCGGAGCGGTAGTCCCGGGGGCACGCGTGCACTAATGGCAGCATGGCTCCGACAGGCTGTTCACCCGCTGAAGTTCCTTGCCGCTAGTGTGAAAATACCCTAACTCAGGTATACATGCCTTGCTCTAATAAACTAGCCAAAAAATAAAAAATATGACAGTTACCCTTTAAGATCCATTTATAGCTTTGGCTAAATAAAGAAACTGCATAGAAAGTTAAGAAAACTTTAAAAAATGCAAGTTAAACATTACATGACTTAAAAAATAGCTCCCCCCAATAAACTTGTAAAAAGATGAATAAACGCAAGAAAGACGCAACCTATAAAGGTCAATCTCCCATGTTTTTCTTTAGAAATAAAAACTGTTGGGAGACATGTACTAATGTTCTTATCTCTCGCCTCATATTACGCTCCCTCCTCCGCCCCTACCCAGGACCGCGCTGGTCAGCCCACAGCCGGCTACGATAGCCTCTGTGGACCATTAATGTATGAAATGCGTTTCTGCCCCCCGTCAGCTATGCTCGTAGAACACTGTGGTGTGCGTTTGTCGACGCTTCTTATACCGGGCTCCGCTCATAGCAGCCGCCGTCATCATATTCCCCAGAGACAGTCCGCTGACAGACCGCCCGCCCGGCTTCAAATAATCCTGACTCCGCCCAGTATGTTCACGTGACGCGTTGCCACGCCCCTCCAAGCATTTCTGCGTGTAACGGGGGATGTGGTATGTGGTAGGCAGGGGACGAGGGCGGACGGTCGGTCGGTGCAGTCACTGCAGCATTCCGAGCTCATCATGCCCGATGCACAGCACGTCCCAGCCCCGGGCTCTGAATTAGTGCCTATTCTGTGGTCTGTGGGGCAGAAGCTGCTGCTGTTACTGCCTGTGTACCTCTGTGGGTACCTGGGGCTGAGCGTGTTATTTGTTATACTGGGGCTGGGGCTGTTCTTGTGCTGGAAGAGGACACGGAGCAACAAGCTGAGCAGTTTTAAGTCCGCCTGTGAGTACCTGGAGAACGAGGAGCAGATCACTGCTCGCACCATATTCAAGAGCAAGAAGGAGCTGCCATCCTGGGTAAGTCATTGATCGGTGGCCCCGGCTACTTACCCCTTACAGTGTGACCCATCTGCACTGGCATTGGTTGCCCATGGGCCACTGGTGCTGCTTTTAGCAAAAAAAAACTTAGATCCCCAGAAAAGAAGAAAATCCATCTCAGGGTAATGGGACACAACGCTTTCCTGGTGCAGTCTCATTATTCCCCAAGAGAGTCAATGGAGCTGGCAATAATGGTTGACTTGGCTCTGACCTGCAGTGATCCATGTCCGCAGGTCAGAAGTGGACGGACAAGTCTTCCAGCTGCTGCTCCCAGTGACAGATGTGTTCAGCTGCTGGGATTAGCCCATGTTATGCCGTTGGCTGGAAACCGCGGGGCATCGGGTTGGCACTTTAGTGGCTGGCACATTTTTATGGGGGCATTTGTTGTGGGTGCTGATGTGTTGGGTGGAGCAGGGAGGTTGGACCTAATCTTGATTTCAGAAAATTGGTGGGTATGACATTGCATATTGTTGTATTGAGGGGCCTGAGATGTGCGTCCTCTCACCCATATGCCAGAAAAAAGGGGGATGTGAATTACATGATGGAGCTAAACGATTCCACAGACGACAAGCCCCCATACCATCTCTAATTACCGGAGCAAATGTCAGGGCCAGATGTCCGCTCCTCCTGGAAGCTTAGGGCCTAATTTAGTTTTATCTTTGTCTTGTCCTCTGTAAACCATCAACTAAATGAGGCCAAGTCACTTCATCATTGTGTCTTATCTGTGTCGCTGGTGTAGGCCATTAGCATACAAGAGACATCTGCCAGTCCTTTCTGTATTGACCATCTCCTTGGACCTTCAACATTGGTCTACGGGTGGCCATACACATTCAGTAGCTGTCTTTACCAACTCCCTCCAGACTCTCCCATACAGCCGAACGTGTAAGTGTACTCTGTGGGGAGAAAGCAGCTGTCGGACGCTTCTGGCGGTGGCTTATTTCTCAGGAGAACAAAAAGATCAGTCAAAAATATTCACTTTGCCTCATTCTTCTCTCCCCCGACCTCATCTGTCGAACTCGCCGTTCTCAGTAGTCTCGTCCGACAGTACACTAAAGTGTATGGGAGCCTTAAAGGGAACCTGTCATCGGGATTTTGGGTATAGAGCTGAGGACATGGGTTCCTAGATGGCCGCTAGAACATCCGCAATACCCAGTCCCCATAGCTCTGTGTGCTTTTATTGTGTAAAAAAAACAGATTTGATACATATGCAAATTAACATAAGTCATATCTTACTTGTGTGACCAGAGAAGAGTCATATTTTCAAGCTCTGACTCCTCTCAGGTTAATTTGCATATGTATAAAATCTTTTTTTTTTTACACAATAAAAGCACACAGAGCTATGGGGACTGGGTATTGCGGATGTGCTAGCGGCCATCTAGCAACCCATGTCCTCAGCTCTATACCCAAAATCCCGGTGACGGGTTCCCTTTAAAGGTACTTAACTGGACCCCGCTGCTGGATTTGGTCTTTGTAGCTCCTACCCCGGCATTTCTGTCCCCCTCTTTGCCAATATCAACTTCCGTCGATGGGGGGGGGACACGTGACCACTGCAGCGGTGACCTGCTCCCCTTGTGTCAAGTGTTGTGTGACATGTGACGAAAGGGAAGCCAGTCACTGCTGCAGCCAACCACAGACCTATGGCAGCAGCGGTCGCATGTACCCCGTAGATGGATGTTAATAGCAGCACAGAGGGGAGTGGAAGTGCCGGTCTGGGGGCCACACAGACTGAATCCATTAGCAGGGAGCAGTTGAGTATCACCACCGTGGGTCGGCCACATTGGGAGCTCTGATCTAGTTCCCTTTTTTTTTTTTTTCAGAAACACGCATCACTCTTAGGGATGAGCGAATCGACTTTGGATGAAACATCCGAAGTCGATTCACATAAAACATACAGTATTAGAATGTATTGGCTCCGATGAGCCAAAGTAATTTCTTCGTGAAGTCTCGCGGGACTTCGCGCGATAACTTCTTATGGGGTTAGCAGCGGCCATTGCTCATTCTCATACTGTGGAGGTGATCGCTGCATGTAAATCCTGAGCTTCACCTCCACTTAAAGAGCAGCCAACTGTTGAGAAGGAACGCTTCCTTCCTGATAATCTGCTGTTCTTCGCAGCATGTAAATCCACCATTGGGCCTCTTGCACACGAACGTTGTGTGCCCGTTGCCATATTGTGGCTTGCATACGGCGGGTCCACAATACACGGGCACTGGCCCATGTGCACTCCGCATCACGGATGCGGACCCGTTCACTTGAATGGGTCCGCAATCACTGAGATGTGGAACGGAAGCACGGATCGGAACCCCATGGAAGCATTACGGTGTTTCTGTCCGTGCCTCCGCACCGGCAAAAAAAATAGAACTTGTTCTATTTTTATATATTATTTTTTTTGCAGTGCAAACGGATCACGGACCCATTCAAGTTGAATGGGTCTCTATCCTTCCGCCGCACGGACGTTGCCCGTGCATTGGGGACCGCAAATTGCGGTCTCCAATGCACGGAACGGATGCACAACGTTCGTGTGCAAGAGGCCTTAGGCAAATTGCCTTTTTTAAAGGGATTTTCTGGAACTATAATATTGATGACCTATCCCTAGGTTAATTTCGCCCTATAAGACGCACCGGTCCATAAGACGCAGATTTTAGAGGGGGACAATAAGAAAAAAATATTTTTCTTTAGACCTCAGGTCAGACCCCCAATGTTTATCAGACCTCAGCTGACAGCCCCAATAAGACCCTCAGTGTTAATAAGACCTCAGATCAGACCTCAGCTTAGACCCCATTGGGAATAAACCCCTATTAGACCTCAGATAAGAGCCCCCAGTAGCCTCATTTCAGCTGTGTTTAAGCCCCAATCAGCCTCATATGGGTTAAAATAAAAAAAACACTTACCTCTCCTGCTCCGGAAGCCGCCGCTCTTCTCCTCCAGCGCGCTCTGTCTTCCGGCTGTGCTGTGAAGGCTGCGCACAGGATGAGATCACAGAGCGCAGCCTTCACAGCCGACAACCGAGTACCAGGAAGCGGTGAGTACAAAGCCTTCACCGCTTCCCGGTCCTCCGGGTGCTTATGGAAGCGCTCATTAGTACTGAACAGATCAGCTTAATAAAGGAGCTGTATTCTCTTCATTGTTAAAGGGGTTGTCAAAGTTATTTTTATTGATGACCTATCAGCATAGATCATCAATGTCAGATCGGCAGGGTCGACACCCCCTGCTGATAAGCTGTTTGAAGAGAAGGCTGCGCTCGTGCAAGCTCGGCCTTCTTTTCACTGTTTAGCCCCTTGCACATGGGCGTCACAGATTTTGTCCGGATGCGTTGCGAGTGCATTGTGGTAAACCCGTGTGAGTGTGCATGCAATTTCAGTCAGTTTTGTCTGCGATTGCTTTGTTCACTTTTGCATGATAAAAAACTGAATGTGGTACCCAGACCCGAACCCGGACTTCTTCACTGGGTTCTGTAGATTTTATTATTTTTTCATTATAATAGTGCTGCAGTAAACGATTATTTCAGTAATTCTATTAATTATTTTTTATGATTAATTGAGACCTCAAATGAGAAAAAATGAATTAATAGACTGTTTTACTTTATAAAAACTCAGACCCCCTGTCATCAGTGCCCAACACCCTTTGTTTTCCCCCCAGTGCCTTCAGATCTACCCCTCCCCAGTGCCTTCAGCTCCTCCATGCCATCCATTGCCATGTCCCCCAGTGCCATCAGATCAGCCCCTCCATGCCATTCATTGACGGCTGTCCCCCTTCAGTGTCATGTCCCCAGCGCCAGTGAAATTCCAGCTCCTTCCTCTTCCTCTCCGCGCGCTGCACCGGATCCTGACAACACACAGCGTCGGGTCATAGTGCATGCTTACGTGCACTATGACCTGACGATGTGTCAGTATCCAGTGCAGCGCGGTACGGGCCGGCGGGTGAGTAAGGCCCCTTTCACACGGGCGAGTATTCTACGCGGGTGCAATGCGTGAGGTGAACGCATTGCACCCGCACTGAATCCGGACCCATTCATTTCTATGGGGCTATGCACACGAGCGGTGATTTTCACACATCACTTGTGCGTTGTGTGAAAATCGCAGTATTCTCTATATTGTGCGTTTTCCACGCAACGCAGGCCTCATAGAAGTGAATGGGGCTGCGTGAAAATCGCAAGCATCCGCAAGCAAGTGCAGATGCGGTGCAATTTTCACGCACGGTTGCTAGGAGACGATCGGGATGGAGACCCGATCATTATTATTTTACCTTATAACATGGTTATAAGGGAAAATAATAGCATTCTTAATACAGAATGCATAGTACAATAGGGCTGGAGGGGTTACATTATTTTTTTTTTTTAACTCTCCTTAATCCACTTGTTCGCGCAGCCGGCATCTCTTCTGTCTTTAACTGTGAGCAATAGGACCTTTGATGACATCACTGCGTTCATCACATGGTCCGACACCATGGTGATGGACCATGTGAGGAACGCAGTGATGTCATCAAAGGTCCTATTGCTCACAGTTAAAGACAGAAGAGATGTCGGCTGCGTGAACAAGTGGATTAACCCTTTGAGGACCATAAGATTACCGTCATCAATATAAAAATAATTATATTTTTTTCCATTTAAGAATGTATTTGAACAATAAATAAAACCATTTCCACACTTCTGTCATTTTTGGGGGAGGAGTTATGACACGGGACAAATGTGACTATTTAGGTTACTTTTAATGGAAAGCCAAAAGAAGCGACATTTTTTTTTTTTACGGCAACTGAAGTTCATACACTTCAGTTGCTGTAACTAAGCCATTTCATGAAATAACTGGCGAAAAGCTAGAACCATATGTTGATAAGAACTTATATTTTGACTCAAAAAAAAAAAAAAAAAAGTATTAAGTTCTTAATCGGACGATACAGGCAATTAAAAACATGGGACAAATACGTCCCTTGGTCCTCAAAGGGTTAAGGAGAGTTAAAAAAAATGTTTAACCCCTCCAGCCCTATTGTACTATGCATTCTGTATTCAGAATGCTATTATTTTCCCTTATAACCATGTTATAAGGGGAAATAATACAATCTACACTACAACTTACCCAAACCTGAACTTCTGTGAAGAGGTTCGGGTCTGGCTACCACAGTCAGTTTTTTATCACGCGCGTGCAAAACACATTGCACCCGCGCGATAAAAACTGAACATCGGAATGCAATCGCAGTCAAAACTGACTGCAATTGCGTTCCTACTCGCGCGGGTTTGCTGCAATGCACCGGGACACATCTGAACCTAATCCGGACACGCCTGTGTGAAAGAGGCCTAAGGCCTCTTTCACGCGAGCGAGTTTTCCGCGCGGGTGCAATGCGTGACGTGAACGCATTGCACCCGCACTGAATCCGGACCCATTCATTTCTATGGGGCTGTGCACACGAGCAGTGATTTTTCACGCATCACTTGTGCGTTGCGTGAAAATCGCAGCATGCTCTATATTGTGCGTTTTTCACGCAAGGCAGGCCCCATAGAAGTGAATGGGGCTGTGTGAAAATCGCAAGCATCCGCAAGCAAGTGGACAGAAGAGAAGCCAGGCTGCGCGAACAAGTGGATTAAGGTGAGTTAAATTTTTTTAACATTTTTTTTTTAACCCCTCCAGCCCTATTGTACTATGCATTCTGTATTAAGAATGCTATTATTTTCCCTTATAACCATGTTATAAGGGAAAATAATAAAATCTACCCAGCACCTAACCCGAACTTCTGTGAAGAAGTCTGGGTCTGGGTACCAAACATGCCAATTTTTCTCACGCGCGTGCAAAACACGTTACAATGTTTTGCACTGGCGCGGAAAAAACGCAAACATGGAACGCAATCGCAGTGAAAACTGACTTGTTTTAGTGTCAAAATCGCACCATTTTCCCTGAACGCATCCGACCCCAATCCGCAACGCCCGTGTGAAAGAGGCCTAATAGCAAGCGCTTCACTCCTGCTCCGTGGTCACATGACACAAAAAATTTGCATCTATGATTTTTTTCGAGTAATCATTTCAGCCCTACATTATAACATGATTATAATGGAAAATAATAGCATTCTTTAATACAGAATGCAAAGTAAAATGTCCCTTGAGGGTTAAAAAAAAAAAATACTCCCCTCATCCACTTGATCGCGCAGCCATTATCGTCTTCTTGCAGGACCTGCGCTGACATCATCGCGCTCACCACGTGGTCAGCGCAGGTCCTGCTGAATGAAGGTGAGCAGGGAGAAGGCTGCAGCCTTCTCAAACAGCTGATCAGCAGGGGTCCGGGGCGTCAGATCCCCGCCGATCAGATACTGATCACCTATCAAGATCAGTGTAAACCCCCTTTAATGGTCAAGTCCTTCCATAATTTATTCTACCTGGCGAGATGTAAAGGTCCAATGTGCTGTTTTATGTCTCCCTCCATGCAAGGGCCTACTCTTACTTAATAATTGCATTATGTATATGGGGCCTTTACCAGAGACCACTGCCTATAGCAGTGGTGGCGAACCTATGGCACGGGTGCCAGAGGCGGCACTCAGAGCCCTCTCGGTGGGCACCCGCACTAAGGCATATGGTGTACTAATATGCCTTAGACTTTTCCTGCTATTCATCAGCGCAGGGCACACTATGAACGGCACAGGCAGCACATTGAATCTAGGCAGGCTATTATAGGTAAATGATAAAGTACATGGAAGATATACTGTATTGGTATTTAGGGTAAATTGCCATGTTGGCACTTTGCGATAAATAAGTTGGTTTTGGGTTGCAGTTTGGGCACTCGGTCTGTAAAAGGTTCGCCACCACTGGCCTATAGGCTCTAAACCTCAGTGTAAAACTCTCGGAAAACCCCTTTAAGGGCAGGAGATCTATTCTAGTCTATAGTCTTTGGAGATGTCAGTATTGCAATTTTATGTGGAATTTACCATCTACTGCCCCGCATGGTATTATTGGCCTCAAAGGGGTTGTCCAGGATGGCTGCTTTCTTCCAGAAACAGCACCACCTCTGTCCATAGGTTGTTTGTGGTATTGAATCTTTGCTGTATTGTAGTGAATGAGGCTGATCTGCAATACCATACACAACCTGTGGTGCTGTATTGGGGGGGAAAAAAAGACATGTTTTTTTTTGTACCCTGGACAACCCCTTTAAGGCACTTTTACACAGGCTGATGATTGGTTGAACCAACGCTCCTACATTGCCGTGTCTATATCCTGCTGATCCGCCGACAAGCACCGTAAGTGCTGCTTCCATAATGGACCGGGTGCGAGAGGAGGGAACAGAAAAAATCATACCGATCGACTTGCATGTCTGTCAGCGCTTATTATTATTATTTCTGATAATATGAAATCGAATTGCCACTTATGCCATGATTTCATATATTATTTAGGGTCTACACATAAATTTGCTCTGATGTTTTTCCACCACCAGAAAAATACCATACAAACTGCTTGTGGTTTTTTCCCATACCATATGTGTTTGTTTGTTTTTGTTTTTTTTGTGGTGTTTTTTGCAAAACATGTGGCCAACTTTCTTTGTTCCCCTGTAGAGAAGTGGATGCAAAAACGGCAGGAAAAAAACTCCAACAGCTTTAATATGCTTTTTTTAAAAAAAACAAATACAAAATCCTCCAGAGAGTGAAAGAAAGCCACGAATTAGAAAATAAATTCTATTGGGGTCATTTATCAAACTGGTGTAAAGTAGAAGAATTCTTTTTGTCCGCTCCTGAAATGCGGATGCGGACAGCACACTGTGTGCTCTCCGCATCCATTCCTGCCCCATAGAGAATGAATGGGTCCGCACCCGTTCCGCAATTATTACGGACGTGTGAATGAAGCCTTAATCCAATTTATATACAGATTCCACCTTCATTTTCCAAAGGAGCTGTGAAAAATGAAAGGAGGAATCTCGAGTTCTACTTTACATCAGTTTGATAAATGACCCCGTATGTGTCCTGCATTTCATATTTATCATAAACTTTCAGCTAATATCTGGAGCTTTCAGCTAAACTCCCATAAAAACCCTATGCTCAATGCAGTTGTAGAGGTGGAGCTCGGCTGTACTCGTCTGTGAAAGCTTTCCTTTCTCACATGGACATTTATGGACTTCTATTTTGCTGGCATTTTTTCAGATCCCTTTTTTTTTTTTTTTTTTTTTTTTTTTGCTCCCATCTTCTGAGTCACATTCCTGTCATACATAAAGAGCTGAGGGAATACAAACAGGGCTGGCCGTCTCATTCAAAGAGCAAACTATTCCATAAGTGTAAGGCTAGGTCTACACCACGACATGTCTTTTTTATAATGGTAGTCTATGGTGTCGACATGCTGCGACAGTCGCAGAAAAATCCAATGTTTTTTTTTTTTTGTTTTTTTTTTGCGACTGTCATGTCGCAGCCACAGCATGTCGCAGTGCGACTCCATAGACCACCATTTATAAAAATTGTCACGCGGCATTGGTGCGACAAAATGTCGTCGTGTAGACCTAGCCTAATGCTCTGGGCTTATCTGTAAGGCTCTTGTGTCCCTGCACGATGAGACGGGAACATTACGGGTTATCACTGTATGTGTCTCCTCTTCACTGCAGTATACACACATCCTCTATTTCCCCTGCCATGTTTCCAGTAGTAGGACTGAATAGTGAGGGCGTATAGACTGGATACACCTGTACCCAAGGAGCCAAAACCAATCCGATTCCATGGCTAATTTGTCAGAGCCCCTTCTTCAAATGAAAGCTGCAACCTGATTGGTTGGACAGCTGCCCTCGTGCCTCTCATCTTGCCTTATCCCTGTTTTAAAGAGAACCTGTCACATTAAGCGTAGTGTTTGCGCTGCACACAGCATGTTAGAGCAGGAGGAGCTTAGCAAGTTTAGTAAAATATTCAGTAGAAATTGTCTTTAATTTGTTTAAATTCCTGCTCTTTTTGGGCTTTTAAGTCGAGGAGGTGGTCCTATCGGTGACTGCCAGCCTCCCGTCCATGTCCATGACAATACGTGTTTAATCTGTGACACCGCTCAGGTAATATAGGGGTGCAGTGAATATTTTGACCCCACAGGTGTTTCACAGAAATTACTGGCAGCAGATCAGCGGCAGTTAACCCCTCAGGTGCCGCACCTGAGGGGTTAACTGCCGCTGATGACAGCTCCCTGTCGGAGGCAGGATGTCAGCTATGCGATTCTGCTGCCGGCACCTGCCTCCTGTATTAAAAGTTAAAGATGACCTTATATGGGTTCGGACTTTGTTAAGCAGCAGGCTACACAGAGCGGCGCCCAGGGATGTCCCAGCACTTACTATTATTCCTGGGCGCTGCTCCGTTCGCCAGCCGTGCGCCTGTGCCCCATTACTGTCTCCTGCAGTCCTGCTCCATATGCTAATTACTATCGGAGCAATGGGGAGGAGACAGCAGCTTCTCTAGTGGGCGTTCCTTCTCCCTGCGCTGTGATTGGACAGCGCTACAGCCAGGGGAGAAGGAACACCCACTAGAGAAGCTGCTGTCTCCTCCCCATTGCTCCGATAGTAATTAGCATATGAAGCAGGACTGCAGGAGACAGTAATGGGGCACAGGCGCACAGCTGGTGAACGGAGCAGCGCCCAGGAATAATAGTAAGTGCTGGGACATCCCTGGGCGCCGCTCTGTGTAGCCTGCTGCTTAAAGTCCGGACCCATGAAAAGTCCTATCATTGGTGGCGCAGTGCGCACGCCCCTCTCTCCTCATTGGTGGCAACGGGGGGGGGGGGGAGACACTGCTTCCTTCTCCCCTGTGCTGCTGAGGGAACATGAGCGCGCTGACAGCAGCGCGCTCATGTTCAGAGATACTAGACTGCACAGAAGCGCAGGCCAGTATCGAAAAAATGGAAAAAGTATCGATTGGGTATCGAAATTTCGATACCCGCAAAAACCTTAGTAGCGATGGTTTTGATCCCACAGGTGTTTCATAAAATGTATTAACAACATTGGTCTGTGAAAATTAAAAATAAAATTTTTGTCCCATAGTACGTTGCTTTAGCCCCACATTTTTAATTTTTGCAAAGGTTCAAAGAAAAAAAAAGAAAATCACATAATTTAACGGATTTCTCCTGAGTATGGAAATACCCCATATGTGGTCGCTGTTTGGGGAACCACGGAGCTCAAATGGGGAGGAGCAGCATCTGGAAATTTGTCAAATTAGTTCAAGCGTTTTTTGTGTGTGTGTGTATTTATTTATTTTTGCATGGAGTGGGAAGGGTTAAATTCAATAGATGCATGATCAGTGGATAACACAGGTAGCGCACATCTGCAATAAGGGATGTCGGCATCTGATTGAAAACCGATCATCGTGGTTGTCATGGCTTTGTCTCCGTTTTCATGTTCTAGGCTCTCTAGTCGGTGTGGTTTTTCTACATGAGGCCCGGTATCTGCCATGTGCTCCCGTCCTCTTCTGTCTGCTGGATACATTTTTCTGTTCACATTTTAGGAGCAGGAATGTGACGTAAGCGTTGCTGCTCTCCACACGGCCTATTTCGGGATGAAATTACCCCTGCACTGGTGTTTGTTGGTCAGGTTTCCATAGAAACACTTTCTTCTCCACTTCCTCTTGTGATGCAGTTGTCGTCGTCCATTCATCTCTTATAACGCAGCTGCTTTATTTCTATTACCCAGATTGATGCGGTTTATTCACATTTATGTATTTTTGTTCAAGAACGTCCATTACTAAAATGCTCCATTTCTGTGTTTGGATCGGTCATTTTAGATTAAATCATAAATGTATTTTAATTATATATTGGTTCAATTTAATATTTTACACAGAATTTTTGTTACACCTTTATGGCTTAATAAATGGGGTTTGAGAAACGCTTCTAAGGCCCCTTTCACACAGGCGAGTATTCACCTCACGCATCGCACCCGCGCGGAACGCATCGCACCCGCACTGAATCCGGACCCATTTATTTCTATGGGGCTGTGCACATGAGCTGTGATTTTCACGCATCACTTGTGCGTTGCGTGAAAATCGCAGCATGCTCCTCTTTGTGCGTTTTTCACGTAACGCAGGCCCCATAGAAATGAATGGGGTTGCGTGAAAATCGCAAGCAAGTGCGGATGCAGTGCGATTTTTCACGCACGGTTGCTAGGTGACGATCGGGATGGGTTCCTGATCGTTATTATTTCCCCTTATAACATGGTTATAAGGGAAAATAATAGCATTCTGAATACAGAATGCATAGTACAATAGGGCTGGAGGGGTTAAATAAAAATAAAATTTAACTCCCCTTTAATCCACTTGTTCGTGCAGCCGGCATCTCTTCTGTCTTCATCTGTGAGCAATAGGACCTTTGATGACGTCACTACCTTTTGATGACGTCACACTACATGATTAAGGTGAGTTAAATTTATTATTTTTTTAACCCCTCCAGCCCTATTGTACTATGCATTCTGTACTCAGAATGTTATTATTTTCCCTTATAACCATGTTATAAGGGGAAATAATACAATCTACACTACAACTAACCCAAACCTGAACTTCTGTGAAGAAGTTCGGATCTGGGTACCACAGTCAGTTTTTTATCACGCGCGTGCAAAACACATTGCACCCGTGCGATAAAAACTGAACAAATTGCGAACCTACTCGCGTGAGTTTGCCACAATGCACCGGGACGCATCCGGACCTTATCTGGACACGCTCGTCTGCAAGGGGCCTAACTGTCCACAGTGTGATTCACCTGAGGCCGATCATTTACATATGCTTTGGACTTGTACAGAACTAAAAGATTATTGGGGGGCAATTATACTATCCAAAAATCGAAAGTGGTGATCCCATTTACGGTAGTCTTGGATGCTGAGTGATCTTTCCAAGGTAGGGTGCCATAAGTACAAACGGATACTTTTGGTTAAAATAATGTTTTTGACAAGGCTTCTGATTGCACGGGCTTGGTTCTCTTCTAAGGCTACTTTCACACTCGCGTTTTGGCTTCCTGTTTCCTGTTGGGCTGCATTCTGAATGGAAAAGGATCCGCTCGGAATGCATCAGTTTGCCTCCATTCAGCCTCCATTCTGCCTGCAGCGTTTTGCTGTTTACTTGACGAAACTGAGCCAAACTGATCTGTCCTGACACACAATGTAAGTCAATGGGGACTGATCCGTTTTCTCTGACACAATAGAAAACAGATCCGTCTCCCATTGACTTTCAATGGAGTTCATGACGGATCCGTCTTGGCTATGTTACAGATAATACAAACGGATCCGTTTTTGCAGATCCATGACGGATCCGCCAAAAAACGTGAGTGTGTGGTTACACAGAGTCTACTTTACCCCAGTGAGATTGGTACGCATGCATAGACTTAATTCAGACACATGTACAAGGTGTACCGTATATGCCGGCGTATAAGATGACTGGGCGTATAAGACGACCCCCAACTTTTCCATTTAAAATATAGGGTTTGGGCTATACTCGCCGTATAAGACTACCCCTCAATGCCCAGCCATCCCTGTCTTCAAGACTATCTTCTCCAGTCCAGGGTACTGACTGGGATCGGTGGATGGCACTGTTATGAGGAGGGGGATCTGTGGATGACACTGTTATAGGGAGGGGGATCTGTGGATGACACTGCTATGGGGGGATATATGGATGACACTATATAGCATCTTATGCTATATGTGTCATCCACAGATCCACCCCATGACAGTGTCCTCCACAAATCCCCCCCCCCCCCCCCTATAACAGTGCCATCCACAGATCCCCCTCCCCATGACAGTGCCATCCACAGATCCCCCTCCCCATGACAGTGCCATCCACAGATCCCCCTCCCCGACACTCAGAGGAGTATACATTTATTAACTGTAATCTGTAACTTTAACTTTAATCAGCGCTCATCTCTTTTCTAGGGTACCTTACTCTCAGCTTCGGTAACGGGCAGTGCGGGCGGCGCTCACTCTCTGACGTCACGCGCATGCTCATCCCACTAGGCGCGCGTGACGTCAGTGAGGTGAGCGCCGCCCGCACTGCCTGTTACCGGAGCTGAGAGTAAGGTACCCTAGTAAAGAGATGAGCGCTGATTTAAAGTTACGGATTACAGTTAATAAATGTATACTCCTCTGAGTGGCGGGGCCCTGTATATTCTAACCCCTAGGCAAGCGTCCCCATCACCATGGGAACGCCTGGGGGTTAGAATATACCATCGGATCTGAGTATACCCGGCGTATAAGACTACCCCCGACTTTTGAAAATAATTTCTAGTGTTAGAAAGTCGTCTTATACGCCGGCATATACGGTAATAATGATAAGGGAACCCTATTACACATGATATGGGTGTGACGGACTGAACCGTCACTGGGGCTGCTGGAGAAGCCTGAGGGCCAGCCTCCTTCCTACAGACTATGGACCAAGAACTATGGAGACCCCCCTCAGACCTTTTGGGGTTACAAGGAACTATGAACCCTGATTTATGTGTGTAATTTATATGCCACATATTTCCTATTGCCCATTAAAAAGGCATGGTGTGGATTCAGCAACACAAAAAGGGTTAACTCTGCACTGAGACTCCCACTGATTGTGTTGGTGATGGGATGAAGATAGTTTATTATAATCCCATCACATGTGTCTCCTCTTCCCATTCATTCATTATGGAGGGGGTGAAGATATCTGTTTGCATGTTCATTGTTAAATGCGTCAAAGACAATGCCAATGTGTTTGTTAATTGCGTCACAGACAATGCCATTGTGTTTGTTGAATAGGGTTAGTTTTGTGTTTAAACTGTACAGGATTGGCTGCTATGTCATGTCCTCAGTATGTCATGTGTATATAAGTCAATGCTGTGTGTTCAATAAACAGTTCCTGTTTTACCCTTCATCATGTTGAGGCTGGGGTTTGGGTAACTGATCGACACTGGGGATTGCTATACGCTGAAGATTTGCTATACTCCCCTGGCTATACTATTAGCTCTTGTAAGAGCTGTTCCTGGTTCCTGTGGTGGTTTTGGTGTAGAGCGGAGTGCTTGGAGTCCTCGGGAAGCACTAGGAGCATCTATCAACGGAGGTACCCGGTCGGGGTGCCAGGAGATCCGTTACAATGGGAGTGTCCGGTTATTGCTGAATTCTGGTTACAGGTGCATAAGTACATTAATACTAATTTGGGGCTCACAGCAGTTGTAACACCTGAAGTTAGTATACTGGGCCTGGTTAATGATATCATCCCAACTAAACATACCAAAATCCTTTATAGGCTACTGATATTTTATGGGAGAAAGTCTATTTTGCTGAATTGGAAACCCCCTAAAAAACCAACACTAGCTCATTGGATCCAGCTTATTAATGCTACATTATCAGTATATAAGTTAACCTATGAAGACAGGGGCATACCGGAAAAATTTGGGAAGATCTGGGATATTTGTCTGGGTGTGAACTCGGTCACTGTGTAGTTGAGCTGGAAGAGTTAAGAGATGAGTAGGTCACTGCCAGTATGAATGGGGACAGGCTATAATGGAACAACTCTGCTTTGCGACTGATGAGGACTGTATTAATGACATGTACACTTGAGGATACATCATCTATATGTAATCCTATTATTTTGCCTGTCAATTTGAATGTGATGGTTGAGGTTTATACCTTGTTATGGGGGCTGTTCTCACATATTTGATGTTTTTCTTTCCTTCCGAAAATGGAAAAATAAAGCCTTTTCAAAAAACGTCAGTGTGAAAGTAGCCTAACACTCCAAGTATGAATACATGGTTAAATCTTGTTAATAAGATGCACACGACCGTGCCGTTTTTTGCGGTCCGCAAAACGCGGATCTGCAAAAAACGGAAGCCGCCCGTGTGCCTTCTGCAATTTACGGAACAGGCGGCCCATTGTAGACATGCCTATTGTCCGCAAAACGGACAAGAATAGGACATGTTATATTTTTTTTGCGGGGCCACGGAACGGAGCAACGGATGCAGACAGCACACGGAGTGCTGTCCGCATCTTTTGTGGCCCCATTGAAGTGAATGGGTCCGCATCCGAGCCGCAAAAACTGCGGTTCGGATGCGGACCAAAACTACGGTCGTGTGCATGAGGCCTAAAAAGTATGAAAACATCTTATATAAGCAAATAAACTGAGGATAAATGGTTTAAGGTATGGGGAGAATGGAACATTTTTTAAATTTTTTTTTATTTTTTTTTTGACGGGGGAGACGCATTGCAAAGTGGGAGTTTGGGAGGGAATTTTGGGGGGGGGGTTAAGGAAAAAGAAATTATAACTTTGTTTTATTTTGTATGGAAAGATTATTGTTCAATAAAAAGGAAAATTTCTTAAATACAAAAAATAAATTGTATAGCTCCTGTGTATAATGAATTGATTGTATTTATTGTCAGCTGGTAGTTTTTTTTTTATTGTGACAACTTATATTTTAATTAGTTTAACGACTCTTTGGACTTGTACATCTCTTCAGAGTTATGTCAGATGAGACTGTAGCCTGTTTTTAGGCCCCATTCACACGTCCGTGGTGTGTTGCGGATCTGCAACACACCCGCCCGGCACCCCCTATAGAAATGCCTATTGTTGTCCGCAGCTGCGGACAAGAATAGGACATGTTCTATCTTTTCGGAGCTGCAGACCCGAAGATCCCCATAGAAAATGAATGGGTCCGCACCCGTTCCGCAAAATTGCGGAACGGATGCGGACCCATTTGCGGACGTGTGAATGGAGCCTTAATCTGTTTTCTTGGCACTTCCATTTAAGTTATGAGTAAGTACTAGATACCCCAACAAAACGTCATATTTTTAATAAGCATTTTTTTAAATTAGGTTGTAATTGTGGGAAAGAAAAAAAACAATAATTGTATTCTGCCTTGTGAGAAGATGATATATTCAGGGTTGTCAACCGCCAAGGAATTTCTCTACAGTGTGTAAAAATGGGTGACTTTTTTTCCTGTGTTTGTGAAAAAACAATAGATGTGTCCATGATTTTTTTGAGGCTGGTGGTACTTTGACTAGATTGCTTTAGTGGTAATTATCATCATTTTACAGCTCACAGTAAATGCTGTTAATGAGGTTTAGGGTCCATTCACACGTCAGTATTTTTCTTTTCCAGATTTTCGTTCCGTTTTTGGCGGATCCGTGTTTCCGCAAAAACCTTCAGTTTTTACCAATTGTACATCCATTCAGTTTTTCCACAAAAAAACGGAAGGAGGAATATATGTTGATGGGGTACTAAAAAAAATTTCTTTCTATTTCCTGGAAACGGATCCGCAATTGCGGATGACATATTGATGCATTAGGGTCCATTCACATGTCCGTATGTGTTTTGTGGACCGCACATCGCCGGCACTCTCATAGAAAATGCCTTTTCTTGTCTGCAATTGCGGACAAGAATAGGACATGTTCTATTTTTTTGCGGATCCGGAAGTGCGGAAAATTGCGTAACGGATGCGGACCCATTTTACGGACATGTGAATGGATCCTTACGCATGTCATCCGCATTTTTGCGAACCCATTGACTACAATGGGACCACGGACTGCATTTTGCCCTTGACCATAACGCAATTCCATGATGGAATGCATAACAGCATTCCGTTATTCATTCCGTCATAATAGAAGCCTACGGGCTGCAAAACGGATCAGTCTGATTTCCGTTTTGCAGGAGAGGACTGAAGTGAATACTACAGGGCCGTCCATAGACGTGAATCAGGACCCCATAGTTGTAGCTACAGCAGCTTACCACTGCATTTTGCTGTGGCGAGCAGGTAAACAGAGCAGAAAAGGCAGCGCTCATACCAGCAATGCCTTCTCTTCGAACAGCTGATCAGCGGGGGGTGCCGGGAGTCTGACCTCCACCGATCTGATATTGATGACCTATTCTGAGGATAGGTCATCAATAGTAAAAAGCGGACAGTTCTTTAAAGAGGTTTGCATCAACATCCTATAAAAAAATTATGAAGGTAGCTGTTATTAGGTAATGTGTTTTCTTTTCCCTTTATTGCTCCTATCTTCCTTTAGCGAGCTGTGGTCACATGATCATGTCCATGCAGCTCTTTCTTATTTCCTGTGATGTTATGTCCATGAGCGTGTCAAAGCAGCAACAGGGGCAGAGATAGGGGAGTGTCTAGGTGTTTAGCTGGGTGGGAGGAGCTGGGCGTATTTGGGGGCAGTGCTGGAGCATAGCAGAGAAAGGAGAAGTGCATCATGGGTTTGGTTGGATACAGCAACAGGAAGTACTACCTACAGGATGGGAACAAACCAGACGGATTGGTTTACATGGTGAAAACGGGTCAGGAGAGTTGATGTACATGAGCTCATCTGTTAAAAACCATAGTAATCTCAGAAAAACTCTTTTTATAGTTATTCTGTCAAATATCAAAGAACATCTATAATGCCGCCATGAAAAAGCGTGCGCTGTATGGCACCCCATGGTCACCACTAAAGTACGTCTGAAATGGAGCTGCCCTAGTTGCCATCTAATCAGATATGGAGCAAATGGAGAGGACTTGGAAGAGATATTAAGCTAGCATATAGAGGTTAAATTACTGAACATTTTCTTGCATGATTTCGAGAAATTCACTTGATCCTTATTTGATATTTCTATTTCATTTGTACCTGTGCTAATTTTGTGTATATCCTGAATAACTGGTTTCCTCCATGGCCCACGGTTACTTACAGATTCCTGAAGGTGACTATCAATTACTTTTCGTTCTTGTGGTGTACATGTCTTTATCTAGGAAATGTGCAGCACAGCAGTTACAGTTCTCATGTAGAAATGTATAATGGTGACAAAGCATTGCCTGTAGGCTCGCTTAGGCTACGTCACACAATTGCAGTCTATGGGGCTATTCACATTTTATTTTTAAAGGCCTGGCATGTCCAATTTTTTTCTTTTTCACGAGCAGACAGACCTTATCGAAATGAATGGACACCCATCTGATAGCCTTTAAAAAAGGCTTAAAAAAAGGGTTAGAAAACAACAACCCTCATCCACTTGAACGCACAGTGACACTTGCTTCTTGAACCCTCACTCCTCATTGGATGCAGCAGGACCTGCGTGATGGTGTCAGATAATCACGCTGGGAACACAGGTCCTGCCGCCTCTGCCTCCAGTGAGGAACAAGTTTTCCAACACATGTTCCCCACTCTGGAGAACTTTATTACTGCTGGGGGCCACTCTAGGGACGTTGTTAATGCTGGGGGTCACTCTGGGGGCAGTATCAATGCTGGGGACGTTATTATTATTCGGGACTGCTCTGGGGACGTTATTAGTGCTGGGGGTCACTATTACTGCTAGGGGCCACTCTGGGGTGTTATTAATGCTGGGGGCAACTCTGGGGTCGTTATTAATCCTGAGGGTCACTCTGGTGGCGGTATTAATGCTGGGGGCGTTATTAATTTTGGGGACTGCTCTAGGGACGTTATTACTGCTGAGGGCCACTTTGGGGATGTTATTAGTGCTGGGGGCCACTCTGGGGGCGTTATTAATGCTGGTGGTCATTATTACTGCTGGAGGCCACTGGGGGTGTTATTAATGCTGTGTGTTGCTTTAGGGGCATTATTACTGCTGAGGGCCACTCTTGGGACGTTATTACTGCTGAGGCCACTCTAGGGGCATTATTAATGCTGAGGGACATTATTAATACTTGGAGTCTTGGAGATTTTTAATGCTGGGGGCCACTATGGGGGACATTATGTATACTACAGCGGTTAGAATTAAATACAAAAACTGTATACTATTTTTTTTTAATGGTGAAGAGGTGTAAAAGAGCATTTTTAGTGCATGTACTAGTTAGAACAGCGGTTCTCAACCTAGGGGTCGCGACCCTTTCTGGGGGGGGGGCGCCTGAGGCTTCGTATTGTGGGTCCAGGCCCGAGCTGGCCCGGGGCCAAGCAGAGCCGGTGCTTGTTTTGCGGCTGAGTAACTCAGAAGATCCGATGGTATATTCTAACCCCCAGGCGTTCCCATGGTGACGGGGACGCTTGCCTGGGGGTTAGAATATACCATCGGATCTGAGTTTTACGAGCTCAGTGAGATCGTAAAAACTCAAATCCGATGGTATATTCTAACCCCCAGGCGTTCCCATGGTGACAGGGACGCTTGCCTGGGGGTTAGAATATACAGGGCCACGCCGCTCACAGCAGTATATTTATAAACTAATCAGTAACTACTTTAACTTTAATCATTGCTCATTGCTGAGCTCTTTACTTGGATTATAATTTATTTGGATATGGGATATCTCACTTTGTCTTAGCTCCGTTAATAGCAGGCATTGCGGGGGGCGGCGCTCACTCATTAACGTCACGCGCCTGCTCCTCCCACTAGGCGGCGCAGGCGCGTGACGTCAGTGAGTGAGCGCCGCCCCCCCCGCACTGCCTGCTATTACCGGAGCGAAGACAAAGTAAGATATCCCATATCCAAATAATTTATAATCCAAGTAAAGAGCTCAGCCATGAGCGATGATTAAAGTTAAAGTAGTTACTGATTAGTTTATAAATATACTGCTGTGAGCGTCGGGGAGGGAGATCTGTGGATGGCACTGTAGGGGGATCTGTGGATGGCAGTGCCATCCACAGATCCGCCTACAGTGCCATCCACAGATCCGCCTACAGTGCCATCCACAGATCCGCCTACAGTGCCATCCACAGATCCGCCTACAGTGCCATCCACAGATCCGCCTACAGTGCCATCCACAGATCCGCCTACAGTGCCATCCACAGATCCGCCTACAGTGCCATCCACAGATCCGCCTACAGTGCCATCCACAGATCCGCCTACAGTGCCATCCACAGATCCGCCTACAGTGCCATCCACAGATCCCCCCCCCCTCCCCTAAACAGTGCCATCCACAGATCCACCCCTAAACAGTGCCATCATGGCACTGTTTAGGGGAGGGGGGATCTGTGGATGGCACTGTTTAGGGGAGGGGGGATCTGTGGATGGCACTGTTTAGGGGAGGGGGGATCTGTGGATGGCACTGTTTAGGGGAGGGGGGATCTGTGGATGGCACTGTTTAGGGGAGGGGGGATCTGTGGATGGCACTGTTTAGGGGAGGGGGGATCTGTGGATGGCACTGTTTAGGGGGGGATCTGTGGATGGCATTGTTTAGGGGAGGGGGATCTGTGGATGGCATTGTTTAGGGGAGGGGGATCTGTGGATGGCACTGTTTAGGGGAGGAGGGATCTGTGGATGGCACTGTTTAGGGGAGGGGGGATCTGTGGATGGCACTGTAGGCGGATCTGTGGATGGCACTGTAGGCGGATCTGTGGATGGCACTGTAGGCGGATCTGTGGATGGCACTGTTTAGGGGAGGGGGGATCTGTGGATGGCACTGTTTAGGGGAGGGGGGATCTGTGGATGTCTTTGTGATTAATTACTCTGCTTTAATTATGTTCAATTTGTAGCAATAAAAATACATCCTGCATATCAGATATTTACATTACAATTCATAACAGTAGCAAAATTTGTTATGTCGTAGCAAGGAAAAAAATGTAATGGTTGGGGGTCACCACAACATGAGGAACTGTATTAAGGGGGTCACGGCTTTAGAAAGGTTGAGAACCACTGAGTTATAAGAATACCGCAGCATGAACTAATTCCAGAGCTCCAGAAGCGCATGAAGAGGCTCTGTGGGCTGCTTAAATTGCGTATCCGAGATGTCAAGTTCCCTGTAAGTTGCAAGAAAGCATGGTTTGTACAAATCGCTTATGTCTTCTCAGTGCATGGACTAATATTCTCTAGTTATCGCGCACAAGGAGGTTTTGAAGCGATTGGGTCTTTTGTTACACTAAAGACACTGGATTCCAGTAGATAATTCAAGTGACCCTGAAGCCGCTGTTCTGGTAATATCAAAGGGCAAACGGTATAATGCTTGCACTGCATTTAGTTGGAGCAGCTCGCCCTTGGTTAGAAACATCATTGATTGTGAATATTTGACTAGAGGATAACCACAGATGGACAGCAGAGTCCGTCATCTCAGGAGGCATTCATTATAAATGAGCAGTGTAATAAATAGCAGTCCCCATAGACTGCACTGTATCACCATAAAAGATGTAGTCTACTGGCAAAGCTAAAGCAGAAGAGCCATTTGCTATTATGAGATGCTTATGCGCCAGTTAAATAGAATTGAATGAATAATTGATATGGACGTCTTTGCATGCATTGGTGAAATAAACGCCTTCGCTATATAGACATTGGTGCATGAAATAGCTGCAGTGCAGTACAAGTGGGGGAGCCAGAAAGAGAATACGCCCCATGGTAGTGACCATACACATTAAAAAAAAAAATGCATTCCAAGAGCTATAACATATTTTTTTTTTTTTTTTTTTTTTTTCATCAATATACTTGTATGAGGTCTTATTTTTTGCAGGTCAAGATGTGTTTTTTTTTTTTTTTTTTTTTTTTTTAATACACCATTTTAAGTACATGTAATGATTGATTAAAGCTAGCTGTTTAGCTAAAACCCCCTTTGTTTACATCAGTAAAAAGGCGTATTAGTGGTCACTAAGGGGTTAAAGGGACACGTCCAACAACCTGTAGGAGAATATTCTATGTTTTGTTTTTAATAAAAAAACAAGTGGATGATTTTCCTGGAAATCATTTTAAGTCCTTCAGTGTATTTATTCTACTTCCTGTCCTAGCTCTACAACTTCCTCTATGGTTGGACTTTTAGTACGACCAGCAGACTTGTACCTATGAAACTGGCTGACCTGTTCCATGTGCACTTGGCAGCTGAAGACATCTGTCTTGGTCCTTTTTTCATATGTGCCCCCATTGCTGAGAAATATGATGTTTTAATATATGCAAATGAGCCTCTAGGAGCAACGGGGGTGTTGCCATTACACCTAGAGGCTCTTTGATAGGGCCAGGCAGGCGTCATCCCTTTAACTCTCGGTTAGACCATCACAACAGCCAGAGGGAGCCTCCATGCAGTGACTCATTTAGGCTACTTTCACACTAGCATTGTTTTAATCCGGCGTTCAATTCCGACACCTGAACTGCCCGCCGGATCCGGAAAAATGTGTGATAACGGATTACATTTGAATCCTGATCAGGATTTTGGTCACAATGAAAAAATGCATTGGAAAAAACGGATCCGCCATTTATGGACTTTAACTTTTTTTTCAGATTTTTCGGGTTTAACATGCAAAAGCCGGATCCGGTTTGACTGAACACACAGCGCCCGATCCGGCGTTAATGCAAGTCAATGGGAAAAAGACCGGATCCGGCGTTCAGTCAGTGTTCAGGATTTTTGGCCGGAGGTAAAAAATACTGCATGCTACGTTTTTCTGAAAAGCCTGATCAGTCAAAAAGACTGAACTGAAGACATCCTGATGCATCCTGAAGGACGGACTCTCCATTCAGAATGCATTAGGATAAAACTGATCAGTTCTTTTCCGGATTTGAGCCCCTAGGACGGAACTCAGCGCCGGAAAAGAAAAACGCTAGTGTGAAAGTGCCCTTAGAGCATCACACTGATGGGTCTAGACAATGCTTTCCTGTGGGAATCTTTATCAAGAGAACAGCAGAGCTGTCATACTGTTATCACAATTCTACACCTACTATTATCATGAGGATAATATAGATGACCTCTTCCCCTCATGGCAGGAGTAAACTGACAGTGTATTACCTTCCTACCTAGGAGTTTTTATCGTTTGCGTTGACTGCTACAGAAGGACAATATTTTTTTATTAAATTGTCAATGGCGAAGTACTACCAAAGTGATAAAGAAAAACAAGTACAAATTCTGAAAATGAAATGTTTTCTATGAATAGTTTAGGGCAGGGATGCCCAACCTGAGGCCCTCCAGCTGTTGTAAAACTACAACTCCCACAGTGCCCTGCTGTAGTCTGTCCAGGCATGCTGGAAGTTGTAGTTTTGCAACAGCTGGAGGGCGTTAGGTTGGGCCTCTCTGGTTTAGGGAATTGCCTTACGTGTGGTTATGTAATATACTATGCAGGCTTGAGTCATATATTTAGGCTATAGCTTGGCCTCAGCTCATGTTGTTATTTAACCGATTATTTTCTACTTCTAGATGAATTTGCTTGGAGCTAAGTTACCACATTACGACTAGTATAAATCCTCTAGTTGCTGAGGTCGTATTGACTCACCCTTATAACTTGCATCATTCTTATCTCAGAAAGAATATTTGACACTTTTGTAAGATGGCATCTGCCCTCTGCAGTAGGAAGTCTGTGCCAAAGAGGTTTGCATTGGCAGATATTCCTATTTGGCAAACAATACAAGAGTTGGCAGTGTTCTCTTCAGTGTAAATGAACTGCGGTGTTGACCCAGGGAGTAGCCCATTCTTTAATTTTAAGAATATTCGAGAGTATAAAATCTGTTAGGCCTCCTGCACACGGCCGTTTTTTTTCCCCCGTTTACGAATGTACTCCGTATGCATTCCGTTTCCGTATTTCTGTTTTTCCATTCCGTTTTAACATAGAACATGTCCTATTATTGCCCGCAAATCACGTTCCGTGGCTCCATTCAAGTCAATGGGTCCGCAAAAAAAACAGAACACATACGGAAATGGATCCGTACGTCTTCCGTTTTTGTTCCGTTTTTTGCTGAACCATCTATTGAAAATGTTATGCCCAGCCCAATTTTATCTATGTAATTACTGTATATGCCATACGGAAAAACGGAAACACAGCGGAAACAAAAAATGGAGCAACGGATCCGTGAAAAACGGACAGCAAAACACTGAAAAAGCCATACGGTCGTGTGCAATAGGCCTTAAAAAAGGAACAAAGTTCTTATCTATCTAAAAATGTGTTCTTATATTTTGGCCCATGATTCAGTATAGCACTCTGTTGATACAAATCCCTACCTGGACAGGTCTTCCATCCAGCCTACATGTTCCTAATTACACCATCTTACAATTAGAACATCCTGCTGTTCCATCTTTTAAAGTTATGCATATTTAAAAAATAAAAAAAATTATGCAGTTTTCACACTGGCCACTAGACCTGATAATCTGTTGAGACTTCTTGTTCTGTACAGGTAACTTCTCAGTAGCCAATACTTGTCATCACAACAGGATTACAATGACAGATATCACCATTGTATAGATAACATAGGATCCACCATTCACAATAGGTGATATCACAGCTTATCTACTCTCCCCTGACCTCCTGCACCATGCCTAGAAAACCCTCCCATAGAAGACAATGAGGTCCCCTCCTGTGCGTTATGTCTATAGCCCATAGTGGCTGCAATTAAAGGGCTTGTGCGGATCCTAAATTTTATTTATTTAATTGTGTAAACCTCGTCTAGTCTCCTACACAGTACCTGTCCACTTCTTTTTCCTGAGTCTTTACTTCAATCTCCATGCTTCCTCTGCTCTCCATTAATACAACTAGAACTTCAGGTTTTGGGCGTAGATGAACTGCAGCCATTCCACGTCCCATAGTGCTGAAAAATGACCGTAACAGTCTCCACAGAGGTCACAGTCCCACTCTCCCGATCCGCAGTCAGACAGAAAAAGTAGCGCAAGTACATTAGTAAGTTGCAGGGCCTGGGAGGACAAGCGCAGGGAAAGGGAGAAATGTAAATGTAACTCCTTTATGGTCCATTCACACGTCCGCATCGTTCCGTAATTCTGCAGAACAGGTGCAGACCCATTCATTTTCAATGGGTCCGGAATGTGCTGTCCAGATCCGCACTTCAGTTTCTCAAAAACAATCGAACATGTCCTATTCTTGTCCGCAATTGCAGATAAGAAAAGGCATTTTCTATGAGAGTGCCGGCAATGTGCGGTCCGCAAAATGCAGAACGCACATTGCTGGTGTCCGTGTTTTGTGGATCCGCAAAACACATTCGGACGTGTGAATGGACCCTTTAAGAACAGGAAGGCTTGACACCTTATTAGACCTAGTGGCCGTGTGAAAACGGGATATTTTTTTTAACTATAGATAGTGACATGGAAAATGTAAAAAATCACCCAACATTCTAACATTAAAAAACAAAACGTAATTTTAACAGTAGGTATGCCCTTTAAAGAGAGTCCCGGATGGCATGGGAGCACAGACGTGGCAGGGTTTTTCGTGTGATCTGTGCTCGGTATTGCACAGGACTTGTGGCCGGCCTTGATTCGCTGATCTGCAGTGCTGTTTCCATGATGCGATTGAGGTAATGAAACTAGTCGTGTCATTCATCTCGATGCCTGGACCTCGCCATCTGCCAGAGCAGCAGAAAGATGTGCAAGGAAAAAAATAACTGAACCTGTCCTTGCCTCAACCCAGACAGTTCTTCTCATGCAGATGACTGTGACTGCGCATTTTTCCTGAAATTGTTTAAAGTGAAGCTCCATCTTCAGAGAAACCTGATAAAACAGAGTTAAAATTTACATAAATTAATAAAATAATGTCATGGTTGGATGTCTTTGGCTCATCACATTGCACTTGATTTGCTCTGAATCATATCTGGAAATGTGATAGGCCAGTTATCTAGAACTACTGCCCCTGTAACGTTACGTTACCCTACTTCGTGAGATTTCCCTACCTTGTAACTAGGGGTGGGCGATATGGCCTAAAATCTATATTGCAATATAATTTTAAGCATGTGCGATATATATCGCAATATATTGTTTTCAATATTGGGGGGGGGGGGGTTTAAACACCCCCCCCCCCAATATAGAAAACAATATATTGCGATATATATCGCAATATAGATTTTAGGCCATATCGCCCACCCCTAGTTACAAGGTAGGGAAATCTCACGAAGTAGGGTAATGTAACATTACACAGACAGAAGAAGGAGCGACCGGCGGCCACGGCGCACGTGAGTATAATGCTGCTCACTAACATACCATCGCAGCCAGGACTTCAGTAGCGTGACTCCTGGCTGCCATGGTAACCGATCGGAGCCCCAGCATTACACTGCTGGGACTTCGATCGGAACTGCCCACTGCCACCAATGATGGGGGGGAAGGGGGACCCTGTGGGATATGGCCGGCACATTCATTGGTACCGCAGTGGCCACAGTCCCTCCCCTCCTCCTCCTACTCTGTTCTCATTGGTGGTCAGCGACAGCCGCGCACAGTGGGGAGGTAGGGACTCCCTCCTTCTCCACTGTGCCGGCTCAGGAAACCATGGTGCGCGCCGAGAGCGCGATCATATTGCGGTCCGGCGATATGCGCAAAATCCATATCGTGGCACAAATTTATATCGTATATCGCCCACCCCTACTTGTAACTTCCGGTCGCACCGGAAATGACGTGAGGAGGCGTGCCGGAGTTGTGCCAATCTGCGCATGCGCAAAACAAAGGTTTAGGGAAATCTCACAGCGGAGTTCAGCTGGACACCGGGACACTGCGCATGCCCTTGAGAGCATCACCAGCCTTAGGGTAGGGAAAAATTATGGCCCAGTGCGCAAGCGCGGCTAACTACAGAACATCCATCCGATCTCCGCCCCTGCGCAGTGTGGGGTAGGGAGATCTGATGGCCATTTTTTCTGTTAAATAAATGCGGAAGTTACGAGGTAGGGAAATCTCATGAAGTAGGGTAATGTAACGTTACACCCCCTACCCCACATTGCAGTATCCAGTGTATGTTATGTGATGCATCTTCAGCCGGTCTCCCCTGCCTCCTGCTTGTGATAGATTTCTTTCAATCAGCGTGAGAAAGGAGTGTGAAACTACATCTCATGGGATACACCGGAGACTCTGCACACAACACACAGATGGCAGAAATCGTTGGTATGAGTCACATGGGGGGACATACAGAGGAACACAGGGGCAGAACTTGGTGGGAAGGAATGGTGTCGGACAGCTGCCAGGAGAGATTTTGATAAATTATGTAATTCACAGTAAGTCAGCCGCACAGGAGAGACTGACCTCCTGTCTACACAGGAGATCAAGCTCTGGATTAGTAGTCAGATGGGGATCACACAATATATCGGCCAATAATGAAGTGTCCCAGAAACTGGGCTGGGGTGAAGCATTTGGCACTGTTGGAATATTGGTGGTGAGTTACTGGAGTGCTACTTCCGAATGATCCATAACCACAGAGAAGTAACAGCTGCGGGTACTGTACTGTACTGTATAATATTACTATGGGCTGCCTGCTGCCCTTTAGCTGACATTCTGTGTATTATTCTGCAAGTATTAGTTCCTCTTTACACAACAATTCTCATGATATTGATAATGTTACACAATGCTTGCCGAGTAGCCTGTAAACACCTCTTTTCTCTAGTTCTTAAAAAAACAAAACCAGAAACATGTCCCATCATTCAGTATTCCATTTCAGATCACAGGAAAAACTAATAATTTTTACAATTATCATTATAAAAAAATGCTCCTGTGTCTTGATATTGCGGTTATATATTTATGGCGCCCCCTGCTGTTCCTTTGATTCCTGCTCAGAATGTCCAATTAGTCCAGTGTTGGTGGTCATACATCACCAGTAGTTCAGTCCCAACTTCTGAATCATTTTCCACATAGATGGAATGATTCTTGCTATTCAGCTTCTTCTCACCTGCACCAAACACATTGGGTTGATATTGTGAGAGGGAATCAAAAGAACACCAGTGGGCGCCATCACAAGTCTGTAACACCAATGAACCGTAAAGATACAAAAAAAAATTATGATTTTAATAAAAAAATCATTTTTAATGGTCCCTGGGTAAAAAGGAAAGTATGTAAGCGGTTATCCAGGAGGACAAGAACTGGCTCTCTATCCTCTTTTATGGGCCTCATACATTAGTGTATTGTTGGCTGAACCTGCTTAGAACAGCGGGTTCGGCTGATGGTCTAATGTGTATAGGGAGCTGCTTGTTTTTCCATCAACAGATGATGTTAAGGGAGAGAAGGGTCAGGGTAATATCTTTGCCCGGTTCACCAAGGAGATGGGATCTTTATGCAGTGCGCCCCATACATACAGCTCCTCACTGAACACCCAGCAACAGATAGAAGCCTGCAGGGCACGCTGAGACTCACCTGGGCACATGCCTGGCACTTTCTTCTATGGACTTTGCTCCACCAGCAGGGCTCCTTTCCTGCCATGCTCTCTCTGACACTTCTGTCAGTAACCAGGCTCCAGGATTATCGGAGGACTGGCAGGTAGACAGGGAAAAACTCTGCACAGAGCTGCAAGCAGAACATCAACAGTCCTGCACTGGTGTGGCGGCTGGGCATGTTCCCCCTTTTTCATAAAATGAGCTGATCCATAAATGCTTAATAAAATGAAAGACGCTGCTATATACACTCACCTAAAGAATTATTAGGAACACCATACTAATACGGTGTTGGACCCCCTTTTGCCTTCAGAACGGCCTTAATTCTACGTGGCATTGATTCAACAAGGTGCTGATAGCATTCTTTAGAAATGTTGGCCCATATTGATAGGATAGCATCTTGCAGTTGATGGAGATTTGAGGGATGCACATCCAGGGCACGAAGCTCCCGTTCCACCACATCCCAAAGATTCTCTATTGGGTTGAGATCTGGTGACTGTGGGGGCCATTTTAGTACAGTGAACTCATTGTCATGTTAAAGAAACCAATTTGAAATGATTCGAGCTTTGTGACATGGTGCATTATCCTGCTGGAAGTAGCCATCAGAGGATGGATACATGTTCTCATTCTGTTTACGCCAAATTCGGACTCTACCATTTGAATGTCTCAACAGAAATCGAGACTCATCAGATCAGGCAACATTTTCCCAGTCTTCAACAGTCCTATTTTGGTGAGCTCGTGCAAATTGTAGCCTCTTTTTCCTATTTGTAGTGGAGATGAGTGGTACCCGGTGGGGTCTTCTGCTGTTGTAGCCCATCCGCCTCAAGGTTGTGCGTGTTGTGGCTTCACAAATGCTTTGCTGCATACCTCGGTTGTAACGAGTGGTTATTTCAGTCAACGTTGCTCTTCTATCAGCTTGAATCAGTCGGCCCATTCTCCTCTGACCTCTAGCATCCACAAGGCATTTTTGCCCACAGGACTGCCGCATTCTGGATGTTTTTCCCTTTTCACACCATTCTTTGTAAACCCTAGAAATGGTTGTGCGTAAAAATCCCAGTAACTGAGCAGATTGTGAAATACTCAGACCGGCCCGTCTGGCACCAACAACCATGCCACGCTCAAAATTGCTTAAATCACCTTTCTTTCCCATTCTGACATTCAGTTTGGAGTTCAGGAGATTGTCTTGACCAGGACCACCCCCCTAAATGCATTGAAGCAACTGCCATGTGATTGGTTGACTAGATAATTGCATTAATGAGAAATAGAACAGGTGTTCCTAATAATTCTTTAGGTGAGTGTATGTTGGTGGTGGGGGGGATGAGACGTGCACCAAATGGTCTGTCATCCCACTGGAACTGCCAAATCAGCAGCCTTATTACTGTACAGAGCTTTGTTATTGGATGTTTCAGGCAACATCAGTATTGCTGTGCTGGCTGTGCTATTCGAAGCATGCAGCGTGCTCATTAATTTCAGAAAGTCTCATGGGCATTAATCCTCATCGGCTTTCTGAGCTCCCTAGAAGAAAACAAACCTAGTGGGAAGTGAGGTCACTGCATACAGTACTGGCAGAAGTGAGGCACACCCTGCTTCCGAGAGAAATGCATCTAGCTGTGCAGCTGAAACGGAATAATATGGCTGAAAGAGACTTTTAAGAAGCCCAAACATAACTGTTCCTTGACGGTTATGATGTTACAAAGAAGCGCAGCCACTATGCTACCTTTTCTTTTGAAAACTCAGGTACATTTTAATAATTTAAAACGTTAATTATTACAAAAAAGAAGGTTTTGGAATATGTTTTTCTTGCTCATTCATGATTCTGCAGAAAATTAGTGGCAGTATATCTGTGTAGACATTTTAGCAAGTGTTGCTCTCAAAAACGTTGTGTGCCCCTGTGCCAAATGTTTTCCGAGAAGCACAAATAAAATGGAACACCTGAAGAGGATGTGGCATGTAACGGTAGTTTCGGTCTGACTAGTATGCCCAGCTTAGATTTGACTGATTTTATGGTTTGTTTTGTGTTGTAGCTTGGTTTCCATACTTACCCCTGGCCACCCTGACGATCAGCTGTTATGCAGTAATTCCGGCGACTGAACTGCTCACTACAACTTCTTTCTGTGCATTGGGGCCACTAAATTAATGAACAAAGTTCATATAGTAAATTGGCATAGTCTTATCATTGCCACCACCAGGGTTTGTTCACTGCCAGTAAGGCCAGTTTTACACGAGCGTATTCAGTCTGGGAAACGCACTCCATGTAGCAGCAGTATTTTCTCAACTGAACACTGCTCCTCTGAAGTCAACTTGCAGCATCATAATGATTTATAATGCTGTGAATTTCCATGTCACCACAGGTCTCCGCATTATGTGACTACAGTTCAGTAGACCTGCGGTGAGGTCGGTAGGCCACATAGAATGCGTATTCATTCCCAGCCATGGAGGAGCCTTTTAAAGTAGTGGTGTGCTTTGGGTAATCCGATTCTCTCTTAGAAGGGATCCTAATGATAAACGAATGTGGACATGAGCAAACTGATTTGTACAAATTCATTTCTTCATCAAGGTTGTTAGGGCCGGGCGATATGGTCTAAAATCTATATCGCGATATAATTTGAAGCATGTGCAATATATTTTCTTCTGCATGTATACAAATTACATGGCCATCATCATCCATGTCCCCCAGCCAGCTCCATCAGCCCCATGCCATTGCCACCATCATCATGTTCCTCGGCCAGCGCCATCAGCCCCATGCCATTGCCACCATCCACCCCCCACCCCCCGGTAGATTTGGGCCCCTGCTAATATACTTACCTTTGCTGCAGGGTGCGGGGCTGGCTGATGGAGTCCACAGGAGACGGACCGCGTCTTCTTCCCAGCATACACTGGGAGGGACCCAACCTCACCCACAGCGTCAGCCTGCGTGCTGACGATGTGTGCACGCAAGGCCCTGGCCAGTGCAGCGCGGTGCAGAGTTGGGAGGCCATGGAGCGGTGAGTAAGAAGCTGCTTCAATTCACTACCGCTTCGTGGTCATCTATCGTGATATAGCTAAAATCTATATCGTTGCCCGAATTTATGTTGATAATATTGTATATCGTTGATATCGCCCACCCCTACTGTCCACGCTGCCCAAGAGGCTCCCCCCGCCACTTTATTGACATCTTGCCGGAGATCTCGCTCAGTGCTTACAATCTTGCATCTGCAACACTGCGCTGAGTAGCCGTGCAAGCACAGAGGCTCTGATGCTGCTAACAGCAGCAACTGTGCATGCGCCACTACACTTCCCTCTCTGCTCAAGAACGTACCCTGCAGCAAATGTTCTTATTTGGTGAAACTTAACAGTTTCTATTGAATTCAGAGGTTTTTACCTGTAATGCGTGAATAACCCTGATCCTCCAGCGGTTCCACAATGACAGAGCCCCATTTATGTGCCAGAATTCTGTGTTAGGTTATTTTAAAATGTTTCTTCTAAACCAACTCATTATTATAAAGCAGTGCAAACCTGCAACCAACCCTGTAGAAAGTGGCCTCAATGGCAGGTAAGTACTAGTAATGCCAGTGACGCCTAGCCTGGTTTAGACCACAGCCAGTTTAATTTGCTGCTTCTGTTTCTGTGATGTACTGGCAGCAGATGGAATTCTATACATTTTACCATGGTCCCCGGAGAGTACTGCAGTAAGTACTTGGCTGGACATGCTGGCCAGACATGACATCAGCTTCTCTGATGAGAAATACAAAATCCAATATAAGGGGGTTTTATGACTACTTAGATTCTGTACACATTTCTACGACTTTCCGACGCTTGCCTGTATGTGGCCTCTCCTAAGTCATGTTATTTTTCGATCATCTTCTCAGCCCAGCACCCCCGCCTCTTCTGCTGTAACACAAGTAAACCTCAGTTTCCTCACTGATGGTATCATGGGCACGAGATAGTCATATCTTGGAAACCAGCAACAGGAAGTAAATATCAGGGTTTTTGTAACAAAAAAAAACATGAAAACTTCTCTTTTTTTACTCCTTGTCAGTATATACGGTACATTTCAGGGAATACATGTCAGTTGAGAGATCTGCCATTCTGATCTGCTAGATGTGAAGCTGGCGCCATTATAGGTCTTGGATAATCCCTTTAAAAGTTTTACTGATAAAGCAGCAGGTTGTGCTGGGTACAAGATGTCGCAAACATTTTCAACCATTTTGGAGCGGTTTTAGTCATCACATGCAAACCTATGACCTATTAAAGGAAAACAAACCTCTAGTCGTTCTTGATAACAATGGCCTATAATTCCCATAGGCAAGACCGCACGTTGGTAAACAATGGAAATGTACGGAAATTATAACGCAGGCATTGTCCAAAGTGAAGACGTGCACTATATACTACAAGACATGGCTGTGTGCCTCAGCTAACACCTTCTTACCTTATATTCCAGTGATTTTAGTATGTTTCAAAAATAGGCACGAAGTACTGGGTACCGAATTTGTGTTCCAGAAATTTGGAAGACCTGTTTTGTTGGGGTGTAAACCTTTTCAGGACCCCAAACTACTGACCATGCATGTAGCGTCGGAGCTGTGTATAAAAGCTGACCGCTAGTCTTGGCTTTGTTCCCTCAGGTCACCTTCCCTGACGTGGAGAAAGTAGAATGGCTGAACAAGGTAAGGTGGACGTTTTTATGTATAATTCGCACCGCGCGTTCTGCACTTTCAGCTAAGAACCTGAGACTTTACTGTTGCAGGGTCTTTTATCTAGCTGACTGCAGCCAAGGAGGCTTTAATTTCTCATTCATTGCTGATAAATTGTTGAAGCTTTTCTTCAGATGCCATATCGAGCATTAGATTAGGAAACGGCATAAATAAATTTCGCTATGGCTATGGGATCCCAGCTGATAATCTACAAAGCTATTGTGAATTTAAAGTTTTCTTCCAAAGGTTGCAGGGCATGGGATCATTCTTAGTGTTGTTTTTTTTGTTTTTTCTAATGTGTTAGAGATAGGGAACATTTTTGTAATACACTTTATTTAGAGAACTTGATATTTATAGTAGAAAAGTTGCCCAGAAATGTCCCTTAGCAGCGCTCTCTAAAAATGAGCATTACTAGAGCACATCCGTCTTCCTAGTACAGTGCAGGACAGGCTGGGAGGTGCTGGGCCCTAAATATATATTTATCTTCTTTGCTATTTCTTATTGATCAGAATGGCCAGCGCTGTTAGTGAGTGCTTCTGCTGTATTCCCTGCGCACTGAAAATTTAACCAGCGACCAGGCGATGTGTGAGCGAGCAGTAAACGCTCGCTGTTGTCCATGCAGTAAGCCGCTATTTTGTTAATAATAATAATAAATAATAATAATAATATTATTTACTAGACATTAAAGGGGTTGTCCGGGTTCAGTGCTGAACCTGGACAGACCCTTATTTTCACCCCCCTGAGGCTAGCATCGAAGCATCTCATGCTCCGATGCGCTCCCTTGCCCTGCGCTAGATCGCACAGGGCAAGGGCTCTTTTGTTTAGCATAACACACTGCCGGGTGGAAACTTCCGCCCGGCAGTGTGTTCAGTGACGTCACCGGCTCTGATGGGCGGGCTTTAGCGCTGCCCTAGCCGTTTTACTGGGGATGTTTGTGTGTGTGTGAAAGGGGGGGCATTAACCCTTCAAGCATCGGGCCGCTGTCAGGGCAGAGCTGTCAGGGTTAGCCCCTTCCAGACAACGGTCACTAAGGACCGCGGCATGGAAGGGGTTAACCTCTTAAGGACATAGGGCGTACAGGTACGCCCTGTGTATTTTCGATCACTGCCGTGCGGCTGGCAGTGATCGGAACTGCTCAAATCATTGAGCAGGCACCTAGGCTAAATGCGCGGGGGGTCCCGTGACCCCCCCATGTCGGCGATCGCGGCAAACCGCAGGTCAATTCAGACCTGCGGTTTGCTGCGATTTCTGCAGTTTCTGGTCCCCGCGGTCCCTGACCGTGGGGATCAGAAACTTTATATGCCTAAAAAAACGTTTTATTCACCCCCCCCTGCACCCCCGAATGATTTTATGGTGGCGGGAGGTGCAGGGGGAGGGTTGTGGGCGGTGCGGGAGGCGGGCGGTGCGGCAGGCGGGATCGCGATCCCCCGCCCGCCTCCCCTTGTATAATCGTTGGTTTCTAGTGGGTATACCAGGGTGCCAGCACATTGCTGGCACCCTGGTATAAACGGCTGACATCTGCGATGCGATGTCAGCCGTTTAACCCTTTCCATACAGCGGTCCGTACGGACCGCTGTATGGAAAAGGTTAACAGCGCAGGGAGCTCCCTCCCTCTCCCATCGGGGGGCTGCTGTGCCTTTGCAGCCCCCCGATGGAGAGGGAGAGAGCCCCCAGACAGCCCCCCGAGAGATCCCCTCCTTACCCTTCCCCGTCTGCGAAGTTCTGAGCAGACGGGGAAGGTTCCCATGGCAACAGGACGCCTCTCAGGCGTCCTGCTGTCCATGGTGCTGAACAGATCTGTGCTAAAAGCATAGATCTGTTCAGTGTAAGTAAAATACAGTGCAGTACAATATATATTGTACTGTACTGTATTATACAGACATCAGACCCACTGGATCTTCAAGAACCAAGTGGGTCTGGGTCAAAAAAAGTGAATAAAAGTGAAAAAAAAAGTAAAAATCAAAAAACACATTTATCACTAATAAAAAATGAAAAAAATAAAATTCCCTACACATGTTTGGTATCGCCGCGTCCGTAACGACCTGATCTATAAAACGGTCATGTTACTTTACCCGAACGGTGAACACCATAAAAATAAAAAATAAAAAACTATGATGAAATTGAAATTTTGCCCACCTTACTTCCCAAAAAAGGTAATAAAAGTGATCAAAAAAGTCGCATGTACGCCAAAATTGTAACAATCAAACCGTCATCTCATCCCGCAAAAATCATACCCTACCCAAGATAATCGCCCAAAAACTGAAAAAACTATGGCTCTTAGACTATGGAAACACTAAAACATGATTTTTTTTGTTTCAAAAATGAAATCATTGTGTAAAACTTACATAAATAAAAAAAAGGTATACATATTAGGTATCGCCGCGTCCGTATCGCCCGGCTCTATAAAAATATCACATGATCTAACCCCTCAGATGACCACCGTAAAAAAATAAAAATAAAAACAGCAATTTTTTGTCATCTTACGTCACAAAAAGTGTAATAGCAAGCAATCAAAAAGTCATATGCACCCCAAAATAGATGCCAATCAAACCGTCATCTCATCCCGCAAAAAATGAGACCCTACTTAAGATAATCGCCCAAAAACTGAAAAAACTATGGCTCTTAGACTATGGAGACACTAAAACATTTTTTTTGTTTTAAAAATGAAATCATTGTGTAAAACTTACATAAATAAAAAAAATTGTATACATATTAGGTATCGCCTCGTCCGTGACAACCTGCTCTATAAAATTACCACATGATCTAACCTGTCAGATGAATGTTGTAAATAACAAAAAAAAAAAACGGTGCCAAAAAAGCTATTTCTTGTTACCTTGCCGCACAAAAAGTGTAATATAGAGCAACCAAAAATCATATGTACCCTAAACTAGTACCAACAAAACTGCCAACCTATCCCGTAGTTTCTAAAATGGGGTCACTTTTTTGGAGTTTCTACTCTAGGGGTGCATCAGGGGGGCTTCAAATGGGACATGGTGTAAAAAAAAACTGTCCAGCAAAACCTGCCTTCCAAAAACCGTATGGCATTCCTTTCCTTCTGCGCCCTGCCGTGTGCCCGTACAGTAGTTTACGGCCACATATGGGGTGTTTCTGTAAACTACAGAATTAGGGCCATAAATAATGAGTTTTGTTTGGCTGTTAACCCTTGCTTTGTAACTGGAAAAAAATATTAAAATGGAAAATCTGCCAAAAAAGTGAAATTTTGAAATTGTATCTCTATTTTCCATTAAATCTTGTGCAACACCTAAAGGGTTAACAAAGTTTGTAAAATCAGTTTTGAATACCTTGAGGGGTGTAGTTTCTTAGATGGGGTCACTTTTATGGAGTTTATAATCTAGGGGTGCATCAGGGGGGCTTCAAATGGGACATGGTGCCAAAAAAACAGTCCAGCAAAATCAGCCCTCCAAAAACCAAGCGGCGCACCTTTCACTCTACGCCCCGCTGTGTGCCCGTACAGTAGTTTACGGCCACATATGGGGTGTTTCTGTAAACAGCAGAGTCAGGGCAATAAAGATACAGTCTTGTTTGGCTGTTAACCCTTGCTTTGTTAGTGGAAAAAATGGGTTAAAATGGAAAATTAGGCAAAAAAATGAAATTCTCAAATTTCATCGCCATTTGCCAATAACTCTTGTGCAACACCTAAAGGGTTAACGACGTATGTAAAATCAGTTTTGAATACCTTGAGGGGTGTAGTTTCTTAGATGGGGTGACTTTTAGGGAGTTTCTCCTCTAGGGGTGCATCAGGGGGCTTCAAATGGGACATGGTGTAAATAAACCAGTCCATAAAAATCAGCCTTCCAAAAACCAAACGGCGCACCTTTCACTCTACGCCCCTCTGTGTGGCCGTACAGTAGTTTACGGCCACATATTGGGTGTTTCTGTAAATGGCAGAGTCAGGGCAATAAAGATACAGTCTTGTTTGGCTGTTAACCCTTGGTTTGTTAGTGGGAAAAAATGGGTTAAAATGAAAAATTAGACAAAAAAATGAAATTCTCAAATTTCCTCCCCATTTGCCAATAACTCTTGTGCAACACCTAAAGGGTTAACAACGTATGCAAAATCAGTTTTGAATACCTTGAGGGGTGTAGTTTCTTAGATGGGGTCATTTTTGGGTGGTTTCTATAATGTAAGCCTCGCAAAGTGACTTGAGACCTGAACTGGTCCCTAGAAATTGAGTTTTTGTAAATTTCGGAAAAATTTCAAGATTTGCTTCTAAACTTCTAAGCCTTATAACATCCCCAAAAAATAAAATATCATTCCCAAAACAATTCAAACATGAAGTAGACATATGGGGAATGTAAAGTCATCACAATTTTTGGGGGTATTACTATGTATTACAGAAGTAGAGAAACTGAAACTTTGAAATTTGCTAATTTTTTTCAAATTTTTGTTAAATTAGGTATTTTTTGGTGCAAAAAAAATTTGTTTTTTTACTCCATTTTACCAGTGTCATGAAGTACAATATGTGACGAAAAAACTATCTCAGAACGGCCTGGATAAGTCAAAGCGTTTTAAAGTTATCAGCACTTAAAGGGACTCTGGTCAGATTTTCAAAAAATGGCCTGGTCCTAAGGTGTAAAAAGGCTGTGTCCTTAAGGGGTTAAACAGTTATTTAAAGCAGAGTGTCAGCGATGTGTCCTGATTGGTCGGTGCAATGCTGTGGGCGATGCGGCCACGTGTGGAGCGATGTGTCCTGATTGGTTGACCCGCCGCGCAGGCCCAGTGCAAAACTGGTGACGGACACAGCGCACTCACACTATAGGATTATTAAAGCGCCATTCATTCCATGGCGCTGTACATATGATAAGGGGTCTACATACATAATACAGACAATTGCGCTAAGCATGAATAGGACAAGTTACACACTGGTACAGAAGGAGAGAGGGCCCTGCCCATGAGTGCTTACAATCTGGGACCGTGGTAGACAGATGTTATTATAGGGGCAGATGCTAGCCATGTTAGGTCAGTTGCGTCTCCGTGAGATTTTTCTAGCATCTTTCAATGCTTGTCTGTTGTGGGGACAGATATGAATGTGGTGTAATGAAATGGGACTTGCAGTTTTTAGGGTTTCATATGTGAATTCTTGTGTTTCAGATTATAGCACAGATGTGGCCCTTTATTGGGCAGTACCTGGAGAAGCTGCTCATAGATACTATAGCGCCCTTAGTCCGGTCATCTAACACTCACCTGTCTACCTTACACTTCACAAAGATCAGTATCGGAGAGAAGGTAAACCATCATTTGTATCTTCAGTACATGCTTAGTTATATCTACACTTACATACTGGTATTTGCTTGCATTTGGCTATTAGTGTATCTGAACACAACACTGAGATAAATGGCGTAAAGGAAATGACAGCCTGTTGTACACAAACGTATTAAAATTCTGTGCCGAACATTCAGTAATGTTGCTGGGACAAGCTCTGGCACTGTCTTGAAGGGTTTGTTCACCCCTAGGGACCTTTTCTGGGAATCATACTTACCTGATCCCCACTGCTGAGTTCCACTCTATTGCTCCCCGTAAGGTGCCACAGGTCTCCATGCACCAAGATATGATGCAGCTTATCAGGGGGTCATGTGGCACATGGGTGACACTTCACTGCTGCGGCCACTCATTGGCTGGAGCCGCCACGTGACCCGCATCAAACCGGATATTTATGTGAGACATCGATGGAGATGGAACCCAGCCGCAGAGATCAGATGAATGATTCCCACCAGCCACGCTGGGTCTGCAGAAAAGGTCCCCAGTGGTGAACAACCCCTTTAAATTTCTCATTCATTTCAGTGACATCTGACATTTATCTGCTTCACACTGCACATGCATCAATGTAACGTATCCAGGCCGCCGTTTACCTGATGGAGCCCAAAAGGACACTCTTGGGTTTAGTTTTATTATCAGCAACACTGTGAAAGATACATTTTTAATCAAGCTTGTGCCACTTCTGCCAGTGCCCCAAAGATGATCCCTGATGCTGAAATACTCTGCAGTAAGTGCTCCACAACCCTCCGATTTTGAGTAATGACTGTAGTTTTCTCCTGCCGACGCTCAGAGCAGTAGGGTAGGGTCTGTGGAGCAATGACTGCAGAGCATTCAGCAGGAGGGACTGACTTTGTGTGTGTGTCCTAGACTGTCAGTGATGCTGATAAAACCATACACAGTTATGTTTAAAGGGAGTCTTTCACCTAAAATGACCATTATACACCACAAACATCATGATATCCATTACATTCCCCATATTATAATCTTACCTTTTCATATTGCCGTCCATCGCCTATTTTCTATTAAACTCTTGTATTCAATATGTTAATTAGGTTCTGAAGGTGCCCAGGGGTGGCGTTTATGCGGCCGGTGCCCATGCCCCACGTCGCAGTTCAAATCTAACCCCTCCTCTTTCACCCCTCTGGCCCGCCCTAGGTTCTTCAGATTCCATCCTCCCGTCATTGACCAATCCGGCGCCTGCGCCGTTCAAAATAATCCTTGTGCCTGCGCACTCTATTACCCACTAGGGCAGAGGGAGAAGAGCGTTTAATGCGCATGCGCCGGCCTGTACCTCCCGATCTAGCCGGATTGGGATGTACGGGCCAGCGCATGCGCATTAAACGCTCTGCTCCCTCTGCCCTAGTGGGTAATAGAGTGCGCAGGCGCGAGGATTATGTTGAACGGCACAGGTGCCGGATTGGTCAATGACTGGAGGATGGAATCTGAAGAACCTAGGGCGGGCCAGAGGGGTGAAAGGGGAGGGGTTTGATTTGAACAGCGCCGCGGGGCATGGGCACCGGCCGCATAAACACCGCCCTTGGGCACCTTCAGAACCTAATTAGCATATGGAATAAAAGCATTTTTAAGATAAAATAGGCGATGGACAGCAATATGAAAGGTAAGATTATAATATGGGGAATGTAATGGATATCATGATGTTTGTGGTGTATAGTGGTCATTTTAGGTGAAAGACTCCCTTTTTAAAGCGCTTTCCAGGTCTCCTGCCTAGCACTATCAGCAGTATTGCTGGATCAAAACTGCTGACAGACCCACTTTAGAATATCTACAGTGTTTTCTTTTCAGTTATGATGAGGTAAACCAATTAATCAAATCATCCGAATGAACAAGTCTGTTATGTCAACCTCCTAAGTATGTGTTACAAAACCTGCTTTCCCTAAAGGAGAAATCAAGCGTCCTAATGGACGGCTAATTAAATAAGCTGGATTACATTAGTGAGCGCTTAAACACGCATACTTTGTCTGGATTTTGTGAGCTAATCTTAATAACTCTGATTTTAGATAATTATTCTCCTATTCTGTAACACTACTGGATAGACCATCATTATCAGATTGGCAGGGGGTTGTCACCCCACACCCTCGCTGATCAGCCGTTTCAGAGTAGCGCCAGAACTACACAGCTCCATCCTTTGTGCAGCATTGCTTCTATTCACTTCAATGGGTGCAGCTCAGTGGTTACCAGCTCCGTCCAACACACAAAGGACTGTGTAGTGCCAGAGCCACT